>NW_027251843.1:0-600000 GCF_044704955.1 Pristiophorus japonicus
AGGCACTTAAGACAAGGCTCTCGTTAGTTCACCCTGATCTCCATGAACAGGTAGAGAGCAGGCAGCTTCAACAAAGTGCATACCATGATAGCGCAAATGTGTCACGCAAAATTGAAATCAACAATCCTGTATTTGTGTTGAATTGTGGACAAGGTCCCAAGTGGCTTCCCGGCACTATTATGGCCAAAGAGGGGAGCAGGGTGCCCAAAGATCAGGAGTGTGGGACTGAAGTGCAACCAGAATTTGAGGAGCAGCCCCTTCAATAATGGAATAGGGCCTGCAACCTCGCACACTCTATACAACCATGGAATACGGACTCATCTAGACCGCAGAAATTACAGGAGGCCTAGGAGACTGTGAACTGACTTAAAAATTTATTGCACGGGACTGCTCCGTGCACCACCCTCCAGGCCAAGTCCCCAATATATAGAGGGATGACTCCCACGTAGAGTGCACTCCACTGGGGACCCCCGCCTCCTCCAGACAGCAAGATGGTACACCATTGCATGTCCAGATGGCAGACGAGGATGGCAAGGTGGATAGTGTGCAGGAGCAGCCCGTACAGGAAGCCCCTCCACGCAGAACTCAAAGGCATGGAGGAGATTTCCTGGAGGAGGCTCAAGTTGTGAGGCGCCAGCTCCCAAGCGAGGTATTGGGGGTCAGTTCGGACGGGATCGCCCCACCTGCTTGAGTTTCCTCGACACACCTAACGGAGTCAGAGCCCAATGCTGTTTTTACCGATGCGATGGCATTGGCCACGCGCTGGACGTCGGCCCAGGATAGGCGCCGTGCCAGCTCCTCTGGCGCCATCCAGCCCGCTCCTCCACCATAAAGCCGGTCCCTGACCCTGGTCACCTCGCCAGCTACATCCCTCTCGTCTGCCTGCCACCTAAAACCGCGGTCATTGATGTATGGATTCCTGAACCGCGGCTCCCGAAGGACAGCCGCCACTCCAGATGGGGAAGAACTATGCTTGGTGGCGACTCTGTTCCAGACCCTGATGAGTACCTGGTAAAAGATGGGGCAGCCCCCGCATGGTGGTCCTGACGCCTCCCAGGCTCACAAACAGGAACTGCGTGTCATACTGCTGGCGGAAGAAATACGTCGCCAGCGCACACCACCTAGGAGGGGGCTCAACGTACAGGTATCTCTGCACGATCTGAAGACGGAAAGTCGCATGCTGAGTACTAACGCACACCGACGCCTGACCGCCCTCGCTAAGCAGGAGATTCAGAACCACAGCAGAGAGCCAGTGCTTCCTGTTGTTCCAGAAGAAGTTCAGCAGCTTCTTCTGTATCTTGCCAAAGTGACCAACCGGTACCACAGCATAGCGGCCACCAGCTGGTTTATGACTAGCGCTCGACTACTGTAGGACAGCACTCAGAGCATTCCTGTCCAATGCACTAGGCGAGCTGTGACTTGGGCCTCCAGTTCTTGCCAGTTCACCGGCCAGGCTTCCTCATCAGGGCTACGGTAGACTCCCAGATAGAGGAGATGGGTTGTTCTCCAGGCAAAAGGCCTGAGCTCCTTCGGCAGGGAGTCCACCCACCACTGACCCACCAGGAGTCCAGAACATTTCTCCCAGTTGATCCTGGCGGAGGATGTGGCCGAATAAATCTCGTGGCACTCACGCATCCTCCACAGGTCAATGGGGTCAATAAGCCGAGAGGACGGCCACCACGCCCGATCCTTGCAGAGCCAATCCCATTAACCTCTTCCACAAGTGGCGCAGGACAGGCTCCAGGCATATGGCATATAACTGGCCGGAGATGGGGCATCCCTGGCGCACCTCTCTCCCAAAGCGAAGGGGAGCTGTCAAAGACCTTAATCAGACAATCCGCGGCAACTTACAAAAGTCAGATCCGGGCGGCGAAATGCGTCCCGAACCCAAAAGCGTGCAGAGCCTCTCTGGCTACAGGTGTGGTGCCGGAGGACTGGAGGACTGCTAATGTTGTACCTTTGTTTAAAAAGGGAGAAAGGGATAGACCGAGTAATTACAGGTCAGTCAGCCTAACCTCAGTGGTGGGAAAATTATTGGAAAAAATCCTGAGGGATAAATCTTCATTTGGAAAGACATGGATTAATCAAGGACAGTCAGCAAGGATTTGTTAAGGGAAAGTCGTGTTTGACTAACTTGATTGAATTTTTTGAGGAGGTAACCAGGAGGATCGATGAGGGCAGTGCGTATAATGTTGTGTATATGTATTTTAGCAAAGCTTTTGATAAGGTCCCACATCGCAGACTGATCATGAAAGTAAAACCCCTGGGATCCAGGGCAAAGTGGCAAGTTGGATCCAAAATTGGCTCAGAGGAAGGAAACAAAGGGTAATAGTTGATGGGTGTTTTTGTGAATGGAAGGCTGTATCCAGTGGGGTTCCGCAGGGCTCAGTGCTGGGTCCCTTGTTTATTGTGGTATATATCAATGAACTGGACTTGAATGTTGGGGGTATGATTAAGAAGTTTGCAGATGAAACTAAAATTGGCTATGTGGTTGATAATGAAGAAGAAAGTTGCGGACTGCAGGAAGTTATCAATGTACTGGTCAGGTGGGCAGAACAGTGACAAATGGAATCTAATCCAGATAAGTGTGAGGTAATACATTTGGGGAGGGCTAACAAGGCAAGGGAATACACATTAAATGGTACGACACTGTAAAGTGCAGAGAAACAAAGGGACCTTGGAGTGCAGGTCCACAGATCCCTAATGGTAGCAGGCCAGGTAGATAAGATGGTTAAGAAGGCATATGGGATACTTACCTTTATTAGTCGAGGCATGGAATACAAGAGCAAGGATGTTATGCTCTAACTGTATGAAACACTGGTTAGGCCACAGCTAGAGTACTGCATGCAGTTCTGGTCACCACATTACAGGAAAGATGTGATTGCACTGGAAAGGGTGCAGAGGATGCAAAGGTTACAGGGCTAGGGATGAAGAGCTGGAAAGTGGGATGAGACTGGCTAGCTCTTGGTCGGCGTGGACACGATGGGCTGAAATGGCTGTAAATTTCGATGATTCTATCCACAACAGGTAGATTGATGAGGACGAGGTTAAGTAGGTTTTTCCCTCGTGTTGGTTCTCTCCCCACCTGCTCTGGGCCCAGTCTGGCAGATATGTCATAGAATTATAGAATCACAGAGGTTTACAGAACAGAAGGAGGCCATTTCAGGCCATCATGTCTGCGCCGCCCAACAAAGAGCTATCCAGCCTAATCCCACTTTCCAGCTCTGGGTCCATAACTCTGCAGGTTACGGAACTTCAAGTGCACATCAAAGTACTTTTTAAGTATGGTGAGGGTTTCTGCCTCTACTAATAAAGGACCTGATATTCCAGATCCCGAACTACATCCTGAAGGGTGGAAGATGCCTGTGCATGGATTTGTTTAACGTATGGTCACCACACGGGCCTGATAGAGCTTGGTCTTGGTCCAGTGGCAAGAATTACCCAAGACGACTGGAGACCTGCTCTACTGCACAGACCGCGTGTGCACACATATCGCAGTGTGGGCTGGCCCGTGCTGCCCCTGGGGCCTTGGCCACACCCCCACAACCCTCTGGGTGAAGAAATTTCCTCTCAAGTCCCCTCTAAACCTCCCCCCAATTACTTTAAATCTATACCTCCTGGTGTTGATCTCTCTGGCTGATAGAAATAAATCCATCCTACCAACTCTATCTAGACCCCTCATAATTTTATACACCTCAATAAGGTTTCCCCTCAGCCATCTCTGTTCCAAAGAAAACAAACCCAGTCTATCCAATCTTTCCTCATCGTTAAAATTCTCCAGTCCAGGCTGTTATGTCTTGAATAAAGAATCAGAGTAGATACTGCAAGCTCAAAGTAAGTGTGACCGTAGTCCTTTATTACAGATCTCAGAGTGCCTCTCCAGCCTGTGAGGACTCCTATCGTGGGAACCCTTGGGACTCCAGGGGATGAGCCCTCTGGTGGTTATACATGGTAATTACAGGGTTACATACACAACAACACTCCCCACCCGCCGTTCCCCGCAAAAGTCAATAGTGTAACTATTTACAATGTGAGTCGATCTGAGGCCTTCCTTTCCCTGGTAGATCATCTCGGTGCAAATGTTGGTTTTAGTGAGTCATTTTTGGACCCTCGCTGGGCTGCTGCACAGTTGGCCTTGCTGGGCTGCTGGGGGTGGGGAGTCCTGCTGGGCTGCTGCGGGTGATGGGTGCTGCTTCGTGGTCAACCGCTGGATCGGTTGCCACTTGTGTGTGTGTTGGAGGGTCGAAAAAAGTAGAGTCTATTGTGGGTTGTTCTGGATAGTCCGTAAATCTGAGTTTGGTTTGGTCTAAGTGTTTCCTGCAGGTGAGTCCATTTGAGAGTTTGACTACAAACACTCTACTCCCCTCTTTGGCCAAAATAGTACCAGGAAGCCACTTGGGACCTTGTCCATAGTTCAACACAAATACAGGATCATTTATCTCAATTTCGCGTGACACATTTGCGTGAGGATGATATGTATTCTGTTGAAGCCGCCTGCTCTCTACCTATTCATGTAGATCAGGGTGGACAAATGAGAGTCTTGCCTTAAGTGCCCTTTTTATGAGCAGTTCAGCGGAAGGGACCTCAGTGAGCAAGTGGGGTCTTCTGCGGTAACTAAGCAGGACTCGGGATAGGCGCGTCTACAGTGAGCCTTCAGTTACCATTTTCAAGCTCTGCTTGATTGTTTGAACTGTTCGTTCTGCCTGACCGTTGGATGCTGGTTTGAATGGGGCAGGTGTGACATGTTTGAACCCATTGCGGGTCATGAACTCCTTGAACTCGGCACTGGTAAAGCACGGCATACGACGATGCATCACATGCTAGTATCAAACACTTACATGGATCATACAACACAAGCAATTTGTTTGAGTCTAACAATTTTCTAGCATTTACAAAGGCATTTTCTTGGCTTTTACCCCATACACATTCATCTCCTTTACTCAGTAAAGAGTGCAGGGGTTCTAACAATGTGCTAAGAACTGGTAAGAAGTTACCAAAATAGTTCAGGAGTCCGAGAAACGACCACAGCTCCGTCACTTTCTGTGGTCTCGGTGCATTCTTGATTGCCTCCGTCTTCGAATCAGTGGGCCTGATGCCGTTCGCTGCGATTCTTCTCTCCAGGAACTCCACTTCAGGCGCCAGGAAAATGCACTTCGAGCATTTTAGCCTGAGCCCCACACGGTTAAGCCAACTAAGAAACTCCTCCAGGTTCTGCAGGTGCTTGAAGGTGTCCTGACCTGTAACCAAGCTATCGTCCTGGAAGACCATGGTGCGCCGGACCGACTTCAACAAGTTTTCCATGTTCCTCTGGAATATCACCACTGTCATGTATTCAACCAGCATTGTAACCCATGTATAATCTGACCTAAGTTGTACACTGTGAGAACAATGGCCACTAGGTGGGAGACACTCCTAACCTGGACCTTCAGGTATAAAAGGGGAAGCTCCACCCACATTCATCAGTTGAGTGCTAAGGAATAAAGGACAGGTCACAGACTGACCTTCTCTCAAGCATGGGCCTCGTGTGCATTTATACTGTATAGTACGGACGTATCAATGGCGACGAGAAACTGGGATTTAAACCAGCGAGCATGGCCACTAGCAGAACAGACGAGAGGTACTGTGTTAAGGAATGGTTGGGACAGAGATTCAACATTGTTAAAGCAGCACACAGTTCTCCACGCAGACAAGGGCAATCGGGCATGCCCCAACATGTAGTCAAACCCAGAGGAGGAGTTCGACAGAGGCAAGCTGAACGTCGATTCACACCATTGCAAGGGACAATGCGGCCAGTAATGGGGCCATCAACACTTGTTAATGGCACATTCAAGGACAGTCACAGGGGCAGTCAGGGACGATCGACTGGCAAGGGACCTTTTGTTTCAAACAACAGCTCATGTTGGATGTGTGGAGACACACACTCAGCCGGAGTTTGCAGAGATGAGCAAAATACCTGCAGAAATTGCAGAAGTGAATGCTGGGAGAAATCGCTGGAAGCTGAAGTTCAGCGAGTTCATGTGGAGCATGTACACAGTTCATACACCAGGACGCCACCGATAATGATGAAAGTGCTCCTCAATGGCATCCCAGTATCAATTTGCTAGACACGGGGGCCAGCCAGTCCCTGATGGGTATCAAACAGTTCAAAAAGTTGTGGGCGTCCAAGGCCAGGAGGCCAGAATTATCGGCGATTGACGCACAGCTACGAACTTAAACAAAGCAGATCATTCCGGTGCTCGGCAGCGCCATGGTAGTCGTGACCCACAAAGATTCGGAGAACAGGTTGCCACTCTGGATTGTCCCAGGGGATGGTCCCGCACTACTGGGGAGGAGTTGGCTTGCTGTCATGAACTGGAAATGGGGCGATGTCAATGCAATTTCCTCTGTGGAGCGAGTATCATGCTCACAGATCCTGGACAAATTTGACTCATTATTTCAACCCGGCATCAGCACTTTCATGGGGGCCAAGGTAGTGATTCATATAAACCCGGACGCCAGGCCAGTACACCACAAGGCCAGAGCGGTGCCGTATGTGATGCGGGAAAATATAGAAGGCGAATTGGACCGCCTGCTGAGGGAAGGCATCATCTTGCCAGTCGAATTCAGTGACTGGGTGAGCCCGATCGTGCCGGTGGTCAAGGTGGAAGGGTCGGTCAGGATATGTGGTGATTACAAGGCCACCATCAATCGGGTGTCACTCCAAGACCAGTACCCGCTACCGAGAGCGGAGGACCTCTTTGCGACGCTATCCGGTGGCAAACTTTTTTCAAACTTGGACCTGACCTCAGCTTACGTGACCCAGGAGCTGGTGAGTGAGTCGAAGAAGCTGACCACTATCATGACACACAAGGGGTTATTTGAGTACAACAGATGTCCGTTCAGGATTCGCTCGGCCGCCGCGATCTTCCAACGAAATATGGAAAGCCTCCTCTAGTCGATTCCAGGGACGGTGGTTTTTCAGGACGACATCCTCATCACGGGTTACGATACTGAAGAACACCTCCACAACCTGGAAGAGGTGCTACGCAGACTGGACCGGGTAGGGCTGCGACTGAAAAAGGTGAAGTGCGTCTTCCTAGCTCCAGAGGCAGAATTCCTGGGGATGAGGGTAGCAGCAGACGGGATCAGCCCTACTGCGTCCAAGACGGAAGTGATCCAGAGAGCACCCAGACCCCGTAACACGATGGAGCTGCGTTCGTTCCTGGGGCTCCTGAACTATTTTGGTAACTTTCTTCCCAAATTGAGCACGCTGCTAGAGCCGCTACACATGTCCTACGCAAAGGTCGCGAATGGTTCTGGGGGGACAGGCAGGAAAGGGCTTTTAATAGAGCACGAAATTTGTTATGTTCCAACACTCTGTTAACACTATACGACCCATGTAAGAAACTTGTGTTAACGTGCGATGCGTCGTCCTATGGTGTCGGGTGTGTGTTGCAGCATGTCAATGTCAAGGGTCAGTTACAGCCGGTAGTTTATGCCTCCAGGTTTCTGTCCCAGCAGAAAGGGGTTATGGGATGGTAGAAAAGGAGACGCTCGCATGTTTATATGCTGTAAAGAAAATGCATCAGTACCTGTTTGGCAGGAAATTTGAGCTGGAGACAGATCACAAACCCCTAACGTCCCTTTTGGCCGACAACAAGGCCATAAATGCAAACGCATCGGCCCGCATACAGAGGTGGACACTCACGTTAGCCGCCTATGACTATACAATTCGGCACAGACCGGGCACCGAAAACTGCGCCGATGCACTCAGCAGGCTCCCACTAGCCACCACTGAGGGGGCTACTGAGCATGCTGCTGAGATGGTCATGGCTGTTAAAGCTTTCGGAAATGAAGGCTCACCCGTGACAGCCCATCAGATTAAAGTCTGGACAAATAGAGACCCGCTATTGTCACTCGTCGAGAAATGTGTCCTGAATGGGGATTGGGCAGCCACGTACAGGGCATGCCCTGAGGAATTTAAACCATTTCACAGGCGCAGGGATGAACTCTCGATTCAGGCCGATTGCCTACTGTGGGGAAACTGCATAGTCATGCCCCAGATGGGCAGAGAGGTGTTCATCAGAGAACTCCACAATGAGCACCCGGGCATTGTCATGATGAAGGCAATTGCCAAGTCACACGTTTGGTGGCCAGGGATAGACGCAGATCTGGAACTTTGTGTTCGCAGATGCAACACGTGTGCCCAGCTGGGCAATGTGCCCAGGGAAGCCCCCCTTAGCCCCTAGCCATGGCCCGCCAAGCCTTGGTCATGCATCCATGTGGACTACGCAGGTCCTTTCATGGGAAAAATGTTTTTGGTTGTAGTAGACGCCTACTCCAAATGGATCGAATGTGTCATTTTAAATTCAAGCACAGCCTCTGCCACGGTAGAAAGTCTGTGGGCAATGCTCGCCGCCCATGGTCTACCGGACGTCTTGGTCAGCGACAATGGCCCGTGCTTCACAAGCACTGAATTCCAGGACTTCATGGCAGGTAATGGAATTAACCATGTCAGAACAGCACTGTTCAAGCCGGCCTCAAACGGCCAGGCAGAATGAGCAGTGCAGATAATCAAACAGGGGATGCTCAGAATCTAAGGGGGTTTCCTACAAACCCGCTTATCATGCCTCCTGTTGGCCTATAGATCCCGACCACACTCGCTCATAGGGGTTCCACTCGCAGA
Source organism: Pristiophorus japonicus (assembly GCF_044704955.1). NCBI lineage: Eukaryota > Metazoa > Chordata > Chondrichthyes > Pristiophoridae > Pristiophorus > Pristiophorus japonicus. The sequence continues at coordinate 8,666 of NW_027251843.1, forward strand.
GGTGCGAATGAAAAGGACGCTCAAAACCCGGCTATCCCTTTTTCACCCCACCATGAAAGAAATTGTCGAGAGCAGGCGCCAGCCACAATATGACTACCATGACAGGAATGCGAGGGCGCGATGTATTGATGTAAATTATCCTGTTTTTGTCCTCAACTACGCTGCAGGGCCCAAATGGCTCACAGGCACTGTGATTGCCAAAGAGGGAATTAGGATTCTGGTAGTTAAATTTACCAATGGAAAAATCTGCCGCAAACACGTGGATCAAACAAAAAGGAGGTTCAGCAACCCCATAGAAGAAGCAGAGGAAGAACACGATGTCGAGTTCACTCCACCACAGGTGACCGAACACCGGAACCAAAAGGAGGAGAGCCCAATCACTGTGGGCAGTCTGGTTAGGCCTGAGGCACCTCAAACAGCAGACACTCAGGCCAGCGCCCAACAACCAGAGCCCTAACTCAGGCGCTCTACAAGAGAGCGTAAACCACCAGAGAGACTCAACCTGTGATCCCAATAAGACTTTGCGGGGGCGGTGATGTCAACCAGCATTGTAACCCATGTATAATCTGACCTAAGTTGTACACTGTGAGAACAATGACCACAAGGTGGGAGACACTCCTAACCTGGACCTTCAGGTATAAAAGGGGAAGCTCCACCCACATTCATCACTTGAGTGCTAAGGAATAAAGGACAGGTCACAGACTGACCTTCTCTCAAGCATGGGCCTCGTGTGCATTTATACTGTATAGTAAGGACGTATCAACCACGACCGATCGAATCCCAAACGGGCATCTGTTGTAAATGAAGAGACCTTTGTGCATGTTGATGCAGGTGAGGCCTTTCGATGATTCCTCCAGCTCCTGCGTCATGTCGGCCGAGGTCAATTCCAGCTTCCTGAACGGTTTCCCTCCCGCCAGTGTCGCAAATAGGTCATCTGCCTTTGGTAACGGGTATTGATCCTGTAGTGAGAAACGATTGATAGTTTCTTTGTAATCGCCACAGATTCTGGCGGTTCCATCTCCATTGAGGACTGGAACAATTGGACTGGCCCACTGCTTGAATTCGATCGGCGAAATGATGCCCTCTCGTTGCAGCCTGTCCAGCTCGATCTCCACCCTCTCTCTAATCATGTAAGGTACTGCTCTCACCTTGTGATAGATGGTTCGCACCCCCAGAATCAAATGGATCTGCACTTTTGCTCCTTGGAACTTCCCGATGCCTGGGGAACAGCGAGGGGAACTTGTTTAGGACCTGGGCACATGAGGTGTCGTCGAAGGACAGAAAGCGCTCGGACGTCGTCGCAGTTCCAGCGTATCTTTCCCAGCCAGCTCCGACCGAACGGCATGGGGCCATTGCCCGGTACCACCCAGAGTGGTAAATCATGCACTGCTCCATCGTAGGAGACCTTTACGGTAGCACTGACAATTACGGGAATCAGTTCCTTTGTGTAAGTTCTCAGTTTAGTACGAATGGGAGTCAGGACTGGCTTTGAAGCCTTGTTGCACCACAATTTATCGAAAGTCTTTTTACTCATTATGGACTGGCTTGCGCCCATGTCCAGCTCCATGGACACCGGGAGTCCATTTAAGTCAACCTTCAGCATTATCGGGGAAAACTTTTTGGTAAATGTGTGCACCCCATATACATCTGCCTACTTGGCCAGAGGCTCTGTTTCTTCGTGATCCACTGTGGATCTGTCCTCCTCTGCAACATGGTGGTTTGCAGGATTAGCAGGGTTTGCCACTCGCCTGCACATGTGTTGGAGGTGTCCCATTGTTCCACAGCCCTTGCAAACGTATCCTTTGAAGTGACATGAATGGAAACGATGATCACCCCCGCAGCGCCAACAAGTTGTTAATGGCCTTATATTCACCACCCTTAATGGTGGACTCTGATTCAACGGCAGACGTGCAGCTGCAGGTGTGTAAGTCCTGCCATGTACATTTCGATTCGAAAACAACATTACTTTGTTCACAGTACTTGGAGCAGCACTAGTGTGCTGAGAGATTTGTTTGGTATTGTCATTGGTAGCGATAAACACCTGGGATATCGCTATGGATTTACTCAAGTTTGGGGTCTCTACATTCAAAAGTTTGCGAAGTATTACTTCATGGCCAATGTCAAATACAAAGAAGTCCCTGAGCATGTGCTCCAAGTGTCCTTCAAATTCGCAATGTCCTGCAAGGCGCCTTAGCTCGGTGACGTAGCTTGCCACTTCCTGGCCTTGTACGTGTAGAACCGATACCTCGCCATCAGAACGCTTTACTTCAGGTTTAGTTGCTCGCGGACCAGTGTGCACAACTCATCGTACGACATGTCTGTGGGTTTCGCTGGAGCGAGCAGATCTTTCATGAGGCCATACGTTGGTGCCCCGCAAACAGTGAGGAGGATCGCCCTTCGTTTAGCAGTGTTCGCTTCTCTTTCCAGCTCATTGGCCATGAAGTATTGGTCGAGTCGCTCCATGAAGATTTCCCAATCATCTCCCTCTGAAAATTCCTCCAGGATGCCCACGCTTCTCTGCGTTGTCATCTGTATCTCGTCACCAATTGTTGTGTCTTGAATAAAGAGTCAGACTAGATACTGCAAGCTCAAAGTAAGGTGTGACTGTCGTCCTTTATTACAGATCTCAGAGTGCCTCTCCAGCCTGTGAGGCCTCTTTATATGCAGGTGCTCCCAAGGGATTGTGGGATCCCTTGGAACTCCAGAGGATGAGCCCTCTGGTGTTTAGACATGGTATTTACAGGTTTACATGCAGAACACAGGCAACACCATCGTGAATCTCCTCTGTACCCTCGGTTTAATGTCTCATCCGAAGAAATCGTACTGTTAATTAAACACTGAAGGCAAGAACTTTGAAGTGGTGGGAATACTCAATGTATCAAGACAGGAACATTGTAAACATTGATTGTGACATCATGCACTCACAACCTCCCCATAGTATGCACAATGTGAGCACCAGACCCGAGGACAGAACCAAGGAGATGTGCCCAGCACCAATCCAGGACAATGATCAATGTAAAGCCAAAGCTGAATGTTATCAGGGCTGCTTTGCCGATGATTGCCCTGTGATCGCGGGCACCAGCAGCACACACACCTCTTGTGGGTACAGTCATGTCGTGGTTATGTTGCTGCAGAGCACTCCACAGGCCTGCACTAATAATCCCCACAATCTCACCATGGCCCTTTGACTATTTCAATTCAGCTCTTTTTTAAATTCTAGAAATAAAAAGCTGGTCTCAGTAAAAGTGACCACAAAGCTGTCAAATTGTCACAAAAGCCCAATTGGTTCAGTGACGTCCTTTAGGGAAAGAAACCTGCCGTCCTTGCCACATAAAAGGTTACTGCCCAAGATAAGAGCTCATAGGGCTGGGGGTAATATATTAGCATGGATAGAGGATTGTCTAACTAACAGCAAACAGAGAGTCGGGATAAATGGGTCATTTTCAGGTTGGCAATCTGTAACTAGTGGGGTGCCGCAGGGATCAGTGCTGGGGCCTCAACTATTTACAGTCTATGTAAATGACTTGGATGAAGGGACTGAGTGTAATGTAACCAAATTTGTTGATGTACAAAGATAGGTGAGAAAGCAAGTTGTGAGGAGGACGCAAAGATTCTGCAAATGGATATAGACAGGCTAAGTGAGTAGGCAAAGATTTGGCAGATGGAGTATAATGTGAAAAATAAAAACGCAGATTATTATTTAAATGGGCAGAGATTACAAAATGCTGCTGTTGTGTGCTTAGATGCGCTAACAATGACTCCACGAGGCAGTGTGTTGTGCTTGAACTGGAGTGACCTTAGGCCTTTATTAGTTAACTCCAGAGTAAGGATCACACCTGGTGGCCTGCCTTTTACACTATGTCAGGCACGCCTGTACAGGTAACCTACGAGTCTCTCACTGCTGTGCCCTCTGATGGCACATCTTGATATAGTACCAACAGTGGCCATGTAGGATACATGACAGCTGCAGTACAGTTCATTGATATCTTCCTGCAGTCTACAGCTTTAATCTTCATTATCAACCACACAGCGATTTTAGTATCATCTGCAATCTTCTTAATCATACTCCCCACATTCATGTCTAAATCACTGATAAATACCACAAAAAGCAAGGGACCCAGCACTGAGCCCTGCAGAACCCCACTGGAAACATCCTTCCAGTCACAAAAACACCTGTCACACATTACACTTTGCTTCCTGCCTCTGAGCCAATTTTGGATCTAACTTGTTACTTTGCCCTGGATTCCATGGGCTTTTACTTTCATGACCAATCTTCTATGTGGGACCTTATCAAAAGCCTTATTAAAATCCATATACACTACATCATACACAGTGCCCTCATCGATCCTCCTGGTTACCTCCTCAAAAAATTCAATCTAGTTATTCAAATCCAAGCTGACTGTCCTTGATTAATCCGTGTTTTGTTCAATGAAGATTCCTCCTATCCCGTCCCCGAGGTTAGGCTGACTGACCTGTAGTGACTCGATCTATCCCTTTCTCCCTTTTTAAACAAAGGTACCACGTTTGCAGTCCTCCAGTCCTCCAGTACCTGGGATTGCAATGTCAGCATCGCCCCTCTCGGCCAGCTCGGTCAGTAGTGGTGCTACCGAGCCACTCTTGGTGATGGACAGTGAAGTTCCCTGCCCCAGAGTACATTCTATGTCCTTGCTACTCTCAGTGTTTCTTCCAAGTGGTGTTCAACATGGAGGAGTACTGATTCATCAGCTGAGGGAGGGCGGGAGGTGGTAATCAGCAGGAGGTTTCATTGCCCGTGTTTGACCTGATGCCATGAGACTTCATGGGGTCCGGAGTCAATGTTGAGGACTCCCAGGGCCACTCCCTCCCGACTGTGTACCACTGAGCCGCCACCTCGGGTGATGGAGGAGTCTGGGACATTGGCTGAAAGGTATGATTCTGTGAGTAGGACTATGTCAGGCTGGTGCTTGACTCGTCTGTGGGGCAGCTCTCCCACTTTTGACACAAGTCCCCAGATGTTGGTGAGGAGGACGTTGCAGGGTCAGCACTGAGCCTGGGTCCACTGTCCTAGCCGGTCCGAGCTGCTGTTATTCTGCCTGATTGGACGGTTATTATTAGAGACACAGACCACAGCAGAAATCCCCCGTGCAAAAAATAACTGAAGAGATTGTCAGATCGGAAGAATGAAACTTCACCCACAGAGGAAGTGAAAGAGGGAGGTTGTCACAGCTGTACGTTTGTTCATGACACGGGAGAAAACTGTGAACCGCGCTCACAGCCTAGAATCTTACATCACAGAAGGAGGCCATTCGGCCCATCGTGCCTGTGCCGACTCCTTGAAAAAATTACCTAATTAGTCCCACTTCCTCTCTCTTTCCCCGTAACCCAGCAAATTGTTCCTTTTCAAGTATATATCCAATTCCCTCTTGCAGACCTGGGCCCACAGCACTAGACTGCCCCTAACCTGGGCACAACATTGGCATCTCATTCATTCACTGGGACAGGAAATGCCTGGTATGGGAAATGGAGCCCAGGGCTCTGAACGTTCCCTCTCCTCTCCTGAGGAAGGCTTCATGCTGGGGTCCAGTTCCATGGCCCCGACAGCATGTTCCGACTTCACCCACTTCCCCATCCCAGATGTGTAAGTCTGGACCCTCTCAGCAGGATATACGACTGCAGGAGGCCTCACCACTGTGTCCAGCACTGTCCTCACCCGAAATCCACACACAGCGTGCATTGATCTGGTGCCTTTAACATGCCAAAGGTCTCAAGATGCTTCACATCACTGCTGTAAGAACAGGGGAGCGTGGGTTCAGGGGGCTTTAGGAAGGGTGATTGAAGGCCTGGGTGAAAGGATGGTGTTTGATGGAGGAGAGAGCGCTGGAGAGGGGGAAGGATTAGAACATAAGAAATTGGAGTAGGAGTAGGCCATACGGCCCCTCGAGCCTGCTCCGCCATTTAATATGATCGTGGCTGATCCGATTATGGATTCAGATCCACTTCCCCGCCCGCTCCCCTAACCCCTTATTCCCTTGTCGGTTAAGAAACTGACTATCTCTGTCTTAAATTTATTCAATGAACCAGCTTCCACAGCTCTCTGAGGCAGCGAATTCCACAGATTTACAACCCTCTGAGAGAAGAAATTCCTCCTCATCTCAGTTTTAAATGGGTGGCCCTTTATTCTAAGATTATGACATCTGTTCTAGTCTCCCCCATCAATGGAAATATCCTCTCTGCATCCACCTTGTCAAGCCCCCTCATAATTTTATACGTTTTGAGAAGATCACCTCTCATTCTTCTGAATTCCAATGAGTAGAGGCCAAACCTACACAACCTTTCCTCATAAGTCAACCCCCTCATCTCCAGAATCAACCTAGTGAACCTTCTCTGAACTGCCTCCAAACCAAGTATATCCTTTCGTAAATATGTAAACCAAAACTGTATGCCGTATTCCAAATGTGTCCTGACCAATACCCTGTATAACTGTAGCAAGACTTCCCTGCTTTTATACTCCATCCCTTTTGCAATAATGGCCAAGATTCCATTGGCCTTCCTGATCCTGTACCTGCACACTAACCTTTTGTGTTTCATGCACCAGGACCCCCAGGTCCCACTGTGTACTGCAGCACTTTGTAATTTTTCTCTATTTAAATAATAACTTGCTCTTCGATTTATTTTTGCCAAAGTGCGTAACTTTACACTTTCCAACATTATACTCCATCTGCCAAATTTTGCCCACTCACTTAGCCTGTTTATGTCCTTTTGTAGGATTTTTGTGTCCTCCTCACACATTGCTTTTCCTCCTATCTTTGTATCATCAGCAAACTTGGCTATGTTACAATTAGTCCTTTCTTCCAAGTCATTAATATAGATTGTAAATAGTTGTGGTCCCAGCACTGATTACTGTTAGCAAACTCGAGAATGAACGATTTATCCCGACCCTCTGTTTTCAGTTAGTTAGTCAATCCTCTATCCTGCTAATATATTACCTCCCCCTCCCTCATGAACTTTTATCTTGTGCCTTTTATGTGGCACCTTGTAAAATGCATTCTGGAAATCCAAATACACCACATGTATATTGTACATTAATGATTTAGACGAGGGGATTAAATGTAGTATCTCCAAATTTGCGGTTGACACGAAGTTGGGTGACAGAGTGAGCTGCGAGGAGGATGCTATGAGGCTGCAGAGTGACTTGGATAGGTGAGGTGAGTGAGCAAATGCATGGCAGATGAAGTATAATGTGGATAAATGTGAGGTTATTCACTTTGGTGGTAAAAACAGAGAGACAGCCTATTATCTGAATGGTGACAGATTAGGAAAAGGGGAGGTGCAACGAGACCTGGGTGTCATGGTACATCAGTCATTGAAGGTTGGCATGCAGGTACAGCAGGCGGTTAAGAAAGCAAATGGCATGTTGGCCTTCATAGCGAGGAGATTTGAGTACAGGGGCAGGGAGGTGTTGCTACAGTTGTACAGAGCCTTGGTGAGGCCACACCTGGAGCATTGTGTTCAATTTTGGTCTCCTAACTTGAGGAAGGACATTCTTGCTATTGAGGGAGTGCAGCGAAGATTCACCAGACTGATTCCCGGGATGGTGGGACTGACCTATCAAGAAAGACTGGATCAACTGGGCTTGTATTCACTGGAGTTCAGAAGAATGAGAGGGGACCTCATAGAAACTTTCAAAATTCTGACGTGTTTAGACAGGTTAGATGCAGGAAGAATGTTCCCAATGTTGGGGAAGTCCAGAACCAGGGGTCACAGTCTAAGGATAAGGGGTAAGCCATTTAGGACCGAGATGAGGAGAGACTTCTTCACCCAGAGAGTGGTGAACCTGTGGAATTCTCTGCCACAGAAAGTGGTTGGGGCCAATTCATTAAATATATTCAAAAGGGAGTTAGATGAAGTCCTTACTACTCGGGGGATCAAGGGGTATGGCGAGAAAGCAGGAAGGGGGTACTGAAGTTTCATGTTCAGCCATGAACTCATTGAATGGCAGTGCAGGCTAGAAGGGCTGAATGGCCTGCTCCTGCACCTATTTTCTATGTTTCTATGTTTCTATATCCACTGGTTCCCCTTTATCCACCCTGCTTGTTACATCCTCAAAGAAGTCCAGCAAATTTGTCAAACTTGACTTCTCCTTCATAAATCCATTCTGACTCTGCCTGACTGAATTATGTTTTTCCAAATGTCCTGCTACTGCTTCTTTAATAATGGACTCCAATATTTCCCCATCTCCAGATGTTAGGCTAACTGGTCTATAGTTTCCTGATTTTTGTCTGCATCCTTTTTATCATTAGAGGCATTACACTTGCAGTTTTTGAATCTGCTGGGATCTCCCCAGAACTCCCCAGGAATTTTGGTAAATTACAACCAATGCATCCACTATCGCTTTCGCTACTTCTCTGAAGACTCTAGGATGCAAGCCATCAGGTCCAGGGGATTTATCCGCCTTTTGTCACATTATCTTACTGAGTACCACCTCCTTAGTGATTGTGATTGTGTTCAGTTCCTCCCCCCACTATCCACTGACTATCCACTGTCGGAATATTGTTAGTGTCCTCTACCGTAAAGACTGCTACAAAATATTTGTTCAGAGTTTCTGCCATCTCCATGTTCCCCATCACTAATTCCCCAGTCTCATCCTCTAAGGGGCCAACATTTATTTTAGCCACTCTTTTCCTTTTTATATACCTGGAGAAACTCTTGCTAACTGTTTTTAAATTTTGTGCTAGCTTACTTTCATCTTTCCTTTCTTGTTTATTTTTTTGGTCATTCTTTGCTGACTTTTAAAAGCTTCACAATCTTTTGTCCTTCCATGAGTTTTGGTCACTTTGTATGCCCTTGTTTTTAATTAGATATCATCCTTTATTTCTTTCGCGAGCGACGGATGGCTATCTTTTCTTTCACACCCTTTCCTCCTCACTGGAATATATTTTTCAAGAGTTGTGAAATACCTCCTTAAATGTACACCAATGTTCATCCACCATCCTACACTTTAATCTATTTTCCCAGTCCACTTTAGCCAACTCTGCCCTCATACCTTTGTAGTCTCCATTATTTAAGCTTAGTACGCTGGTTAGAAATTCAACTTTCTCACTCTGCATCTGAACTTGAAATTCAACCATGCTATGATCACTCATTGCAAGGGGATCCTTTACTGGGAGATTGTTTATTAATCCTGCCTCATTACACAGGACCAGATCTAAGATAGCCTGCCCCATAGTTGGGTCCGTTACAGACTGCTCAAGGAACCCATCCCTTATGCACTCTATGAACTCTTCTTCAACGCTACCCTGACCAATTTGATTTGTCCCATCAATAGGGAGGTTAAAATCACCCATTACAAGTCATACCACGACAACTTCCAGCGCGAGCTGCTCCAAGTGAGCGACAGCTTCGAGGTGGGCGATTGGGTGACGTCATCAGGACCCAGGTCGCCATTTGGAGCATGGGCAGGAGCATCGGCTGAGCCTAGGTAAAGCAGAGAAGCGGGAAGGTCACGGGGAGGTGTGGCGAGTGATCGAGGGGAGGAGCGATGAGGGATCGTGGCTGAGATTTGCTGAGTGGTCATGGCGGAGTTCCAGCCAACGTTTGGTGCGGAGGAGCGGTGAGGGATCGTGGCGGAGATTTGGTGAGGGATCATGGTGGAGGTGCGGTAAATGAGGATTCGGCACCAGGAGAGCCGAGGGCCCAAGAGCAGCATAGACCAGGCTACACTGCGATATGTGTGCGCACTAGGCCCATGCAGTAGAGCAGGTCTCCAGTCGTCCTGGTTAACCCTTGCCACTGGATAAAGGCCTAGCTCTGTCAAGCCTGTGTAGTGGCTGATGTGCAACAGTCACCACACGTTAAAACAATCCATGCACAGGCATCTTCAACCTCTTCAATTGGAGTTCAGGACTGGAACATCGGGTCCTTCATTGAAACATCTCTGAACTCATGTGCAAGCAAGTCATCCTCGTTCGAGGGACCGTCGATGAGGATGATGAGTAGGTCAGTGAGGTCAGGAGCAGTAGGTCAGTGAGGTCAGGGACAGTAGGACAGTGAGGTCAGGGGCAGTAGGTCAGTGAGGTCAGGGGCTGCAGGTCAGTGAGTTCAGGGGTCATTTTGGATCAGCACTTGGTGTGAGGCAGGGGAGGAGGATGGAGGGGAGGGGGGCGTAGGAGGGGAGGGGAGGAGGGGAGGGGGGAGAAGGTGATGGGGGAGAGAAGGTGAGGAACGGCAAGAAGGGAAGGGGGGAGAGAAGGGGGGAGAAGGTTAGAGGGGGAGATGGAGATGGTGCGATCGCGAAAGAGCAACAGAGGGTGACAGACAAAGAGAGGAAGGGAGAGGGTGATGGTGGGAGGGAGGGATAGAAGAAGAGGAAGTGCAAGGTGCTGACGTGGCTTTCTCTGGGTGAAGACATTTACATACTGAGGGATGGGCAGTGAGACTCTCTCAGGCTGCAGGTTTATAAAGCAGAGCCCAGTGAAGGGCAGTTTATCAGTAAGCAGGCACAGGGACAGGAGCAGACACCATGATTTCACCCATCCAGCTGATCTGGCCTCTGGCATTCTGCGTCGCAGGTACCAATCTCTCTCCTTCCACGTTTAATATCTTCCTGCTGTCGATTTCTGTCCAACTCTACTGACCAGTGATTGAAGGGCAAATGCTGACACTAGAGGAGAACTCAGTGTCTCGAGCAATCTCTCATTTTACAGCGTCTTTCTGTGATAGTGCTTACTTCACTTTCTTTCCCCATTTCCCCCTCAGGTATCAGTGGGGACATCATCATGACCCAGTCTCCCCCGGTGCTGTCAGTGAGTGAGGGACAGACTGCAAAGATCACCTGTACCGCCAGTGCATCCGTTAGCAATGATGTTGCTTGGTACCAGCAGAAAGCCGGGCAGAAACCCACTCTGCTGATCTATGAGGCAACAGATCGTTTCACTGGAACCTCCAATCGCTTCACCGGCAGTTACCAGTCCAACACGTTCACCCTGAGCATCAGCAACGTGCAGAGCGAGGATGTCGCAGTCTATTACTGTCAGCAATATTACAGCACCCCTCTACACTGTGATACACAGCCGTACAAAAACCTCAATATACACAGCGCCACCTCCTGTACTGACTCACCCCACAGTTATATATAATATATAATAATGGACACACAGCCCCACCTCCTGTACTGACTCACCCCACAGTTATATATAATATATAATAATGGACACACAGCCCCACCTCCTGTACTGACTCATCCCACAGTTATATATAATATATAATAATGGACACACAGCCCCACCTCCTGTACTGACTCACCCCACAGTTATATATAATATATAATAATGGACACACAGCCCCACCTCCTGTACTGACTCACCCCACAGTTATATATAATATATAATAATGGACACACAGCCCCACCTCCTGTACTGACTCACCCCACAGTTATATATAATATATAATAATGGACACACAGCCCCACCTCCTGTACTGACTCACCCCACAGTTATATATAATATATAATAATGGACACACAGCCCCACCTCCTGTACTGACTCATCCCACAGTTATATATAATATATAATAATGGACACACAGCCCCACCTCCTGTACGGTTTTAAACATGACTGACACACAGCTCGATGGGAGTGATGGCAGGAACATTCAGCTGAAAGCTGCAGTGAATTGGGAAAGGATGGAGTGGGTCAGAGAGGAGTTGGGGCTGTGTCTTCATCACTGACAATCTCACAGCTCTACTCTGTACATTCAGACAGCACGGAGACACTGGGTGGTCCCTCTGTCCTCAATCCAAATAATCTCACAAACCCCCCACTATTGAGAGGGCCACAACTAATAAAACTCAAGGCATAAACATGAAAGGAAAGTGAACAAGTGAAATGGTCGTGCTCTTTCACTGCCCACCCCACACTCCAGGCCCTGCGGTGCCCACTCGTCGCAGAAGGCCTCAAGCCTACCCTGGGCTCCATCCCCAGGGTCATCCTGATGTGGACATAGCCCCCGAAGGGAGGCAGGCAGGCAGCGCGACCACCCCATGAGCCCCGTCCAACTGGGACCTGTGGATGGCCACCATGGGCAGGCCCACGGGGAGGCGCTCTGACCTGCCCGCTCTCCCTGCACCGGGTGACCAGGCCCAGGAGCAGCCCCATGGGGAGGCCCTCCGACCTGTCCACTCTCCCTGCACCGGGTGGCCAGGCCCAGGAGCAGGCCCACAGGGAGGCCCTCCGACCCGTCCACTCCCCCCGCACCGGGTGACCAGGCCCAGGAGCGTGGGACTGAAGTGGAGCCAGAAATCGAGGAGCAGCCCCTTCAAATAGTGGAAGAGGGGCTGCATCCTCTCACACTCCATGTACACACGGGTCACGGACTGAGGAAACAGGTTTCTAAAGCCCCTGAAACTCGTTATTTTATAATGATCCCCGAGGAAGGCCTGTGTCAGCAACACAAACATCTCGCTTGCAGACGGAGCCCGTTGTTCAAGGGGCACAAAGAGGTGAGCCCTGTGTGAGGGGGACTTTCATTCTCCAGCAATTCCATGGCCCCAGGGTTACCGTCTGATGGGGCGGGAAGGGCAGCTGGGAGATTTGTCCCAAACACGTCGGATTCCCAACTCTCCCGGGCACTGCCACAGGCAACTCAGACACAGAGAGAGAGGGAGGGAGAGAGGGAGAGGGAGGGAGTGAGAGAGAGAGAGAGAGCACGAGAGAGCGTGATTGTAATGGGAGAGAGATTGAGTGAGTGTGGGAGGGAGAAGGAGGGAGACAGATTAAGGGAGAGGGAGCGGCAGAGAGGGAGGGAGGAAGAGGGAGTGAGGGAGAGAGAGAGAGTGTGAGAGGGAGGGAGAAACAGAGTCAGCGAGACTGTGAGAGAGAGCGAGAGAGTATGAGAAACAGAGTGAGTGAGACACACTCACACACAGACAGAGAGCGGGGGAGAGAGACTGAGTGAGCCAGGGACGGAGGATATTGTACAGCCGCTGCACTGGAAGCTGTCACTGTGGCTCACGTTCGGTAAAGGAACCAAGCTCAGACTGAGTAAGTAAAACCCAATGCTCCGTTATTAACACTTTAAATACTGAATCTTTCTAAGACACAAATGCTGAATGTGCGAAGGTGTTAGTTTACATATGATTACACTCGATCCTCCCGTCTTTCCTCATCTAAATCTATCAGCATAACCCTCTATTCCCTTCTCCCTCATATCCCTGTCTAGCCTCCCCTTAAATACATCGATACTATTCACTTCAATCACTCCCTGTGGTAGCCAGTTCCACATTCTCACCGCTTGCCGGGTAAAGAATTTTCTCCTGAATTCCCGATTGGATTTCTTGCTGACTATCTTATATTGATGGCCTCTAGTTCTGCTCTTCCCCACATGTGGAAACACTCTCTCTGTATCCACTCTATCAAATCCTTTCCTAATGTTAAAGACCTCTATCAGGTCACCCCTCAGCCTCAAGAGAAAAGAGCCCCAGCCTGTTCATCCTTTCCTGATATGTAAACCCTCGCACTTCTGGTCCCATCCTTGTAAACCTTCTCTGCACCCTCTCCAGTGCCTGTGTATGGGTTATATAATATGGTGGGGAGCTGCGGTGAATGAAAGGGTTAATTGAAGAGTGCTGTGTATGACAGGGAGCCTGGCTGTATTCCTTTACCCACACTCCCCCTTCACCCAGCAAAGTACAAGTAACGAACCGTTACCCACCGTGTGGAGGAGATCTGGACGTTGGCACACTGCGGTCCCATCCCTGCACCATCCCCGGAAATCGCTCCCGAGCCTCCTGCCTGTCTCAGTGTGACAGACACGGTGTGTGAGACACGGGCAGAGTGTGGGTGTGAGTGAGTGAGCTCGCTGGGGGCAGTCTGTGCTCCTGTCACAGTCTCTGATATAACTGAGCTCAGCCTCAGCACACTGACACTCCCGAGGTCCCGCCTCCCCCAGCTCCAACTCTGATCTGTCCAGCCCCCGCTCACCTCCTGTCCAACTTCTGATCACAAACAGGGGCAGCAGGGCTCCAATCCGGCAGCTGCAGTGCTCCAGGGTTGTGGGGAGACTCTCAGTTGCTGTTTCTGTGGCTCGAGTTCAGGCCGATATTTATCCCTCGACCTACATCGCTTAAAATGCTTATTTACCACATTGCTGTGTGTGGGAGCTTGCTGTGCACAAATTAGTTGCCCTGTTTCCCACATTACAACAGTGACTGCACTTCAAAAATGTATTTCATTGGCTGTGAAGCACTTTGGGACATCCTGAGGTGTAAATGGCGCTATATAAATGCAGGCCTTTCTTTAATTTCTCTTTTCTTTTTATTAACTGGGCATCGTACAATTCCTCTGCTGATTAAATCTGGACCCAGCAGAAAATCCCCAGAACACGGACTAATGTTCCATAAGAACTTGGGAATTAGGAGCAGGAGGAGGCCATTCGGCCCCTCGAGCCTGCTCCGCCATTCAATGAGATCATGGCTGATCTTCTACCTCAACTCCACTTTCCTGCACTGTCCCCATATCCCTCGATTCCCTTAATATTCAAAAATTTATCGATCTCCGGAATATACTCAAGGACTGAACCTCCACAGCCCTCTGGGAAAGAGAATTCCACAGATTCATCACACTCTGAGTGAAGAGGTATCTCCTCATCTCAGTCCTAAATGGCCGAGCTTTTATACTGAGACTGTGACCCCTGGTTCTAGACTCCCCAGCCCGAGGAAACATCGTCCCTGCATCTACCCTGTCAAGCCCTGTCAGAATTTTGTATGTGTCAATGAGATCCCTTCTCATTCTTCTAAACACTGGAGAATATAGGCCTAGTCTACTCAATCTCTCCATAGGACAATCCCCCCATCCCAGATGTCCATCTGATGTGTCTTCATGTTTGTCATACGTGATGGAGCAGACAGCAGGAGTTCCACCAGCAACGCAGGACGTTACCTCAGTGCCCGGCCCACTTTCCCCATCCACTTACCATATTCTTACAGGTAAACGGGCTTAGCACCTGCCCTCGGCCGTTAAAATGTCGCACCTCTACACCACAGGCTGCCCGTCATCTGCTCCCCATCTCACTCCTGAAGGCACTACCTCTGGCTGGGGCACAGCTCCCCTCCCTAAGTGGGCTCACTGTCCCAGTGTGATCCCTGAGACTGAGTGTGTCATGCTTATCGACAGTGAGGTATCAGCCGTGGCTCAGTCACTTGCACGCTCGGCTCTGAGGGACATTCACGACCACCAGACATCCCAAAGTGCTTTACAACCAATGAAGTACTTTTTGAAGTGTACTCACTGTTGTAATGTAGGAAATGCAGCAGCCAATTCGTGCACAGCAAGCTCCCACAAACAGCAATGTGCTGATGACCAAATAACCTGTTTTTGTCATGTTGCGAAATAAATATCGGCCAGGACACCAGAGTGGGATTTGAACCCTCAAATTCTGACTCAGAGGTGAGGCTGCTACCAACTGAGCCACTGGCTGACACCATTTGGTCCATCGTATCTTCGCTGGCCGACAAAGATCTCTCCAGCTTAATCCCACTTTCCAGCTCTGGGTCCGTAGCCCTGTAGGTTACGGCACTTCAAGTGCACATCCAAGTACTTTTTAAATGTGGAGATTGTTTCTGCCTCTACCACCCTTTCAGGCAGTGAGTTCCAGACCCCCACCACCCTCTGGGTGAAGAATTGTTTTCTCATCTCCCCTCTAAACCTTCCACCAATTACTTTAAATCTATGCCCCCTGGTTGTTGACCCCTCTGCTAAGGGAAATAGAGCCTTCCTATCCACTCTATCTCGGCCCCTCATAATTTTATACACCTCAATAAGGTCTCCCCTCAGCCTCCTCTGTTCCACGGAAAACACCCCCAGCAGATCCAATCTTTGTTCATAGCTAAAATTTTCCAGTCCAGGCAACATCCTCGTAAATCTTCCTGTGTGCAATTGGTTGTAAAGCACCTTGGGACATCCTGAGGTTGTGAAAGGCGCTATATAATTTCAAGGCCTTCTTTCATTGAAGTGGGAGGGCCCTGATCCTGACCCTCGCCCATTGTCTGCGCACTCTGACCTTCCAGGAGCTCACGGGATCATTGGGAGCAGTGACCCTGCCTGACCCCGGTACACTGAGGCTAATTGTAGCCTCACCTTTGATCTCACCCCGGTGCTGGGCAGCAAGCTTTTAAACGCAATCTAGAAGCTTCTGCACCGTCACCCAACATGAAGCCTTGCTGAAGTGTGTTTATACAAGTGTGCCGCAATGTTCCCGGATAAAGTTCTCCCAATCTGTGTGTGATCTGAGCTTTCTCACTGCTGAGCCTGTTTCCCCTGTATCCACCCATCTACAGTTCGAGCTTCCTGCCAGTGAACAGCGTCTTAATGGGACACTCAGTCTTCACCGACTCTTACTGTTAACCATTTCAGTGCTGAATGTGTGCCAACCCTGCACTGCAGATGTTTATACAACAGTCCAATATGATTTTGAGTATCAGCCGTGGCTCAGTGCATTGCACTCTCACCTTTGAGTCAGAAGGTTTGTGGGTTCAAGTCCCACTCCAGGGACTTGAGCACAAAAATCTAGGCTGACACTGCAGTGCATTGCTGAGGGACCGCCGCACTGTCGGAGGGGCTGTCTTTCAGATGAGACGTTAAACCGAGGCCCCGTCTGCCCTCTCAGGTGGATGTAAAAGATCCCATGCCACTATTTTGAAGAAGAGCAGGGGAGTTCACCGGTGTCCTGGTCAATATATATCCCTCAACCAACATGACAGAAGAACAGATTTTCAGGTCATTATCACATCGCTGTTTGTGGGAGCTTGCTGTGCGCAGATTGGCTGCCGTATTTCCCACATTACAACAGTGACTGCACTCCAAAAGTACTTCATTGGCTGTAAAGTGCTTTGAGACGTATGGGGGTTGTGAAAGGTGTAATATAAATGCATGGCTTTTATTTTTTTTAATCACCTTTGTAAGGGGTGGTTTGCAGGGGGTCAGCTTTCCCTTCTGACCTTATATGAGCGGTTTCGAATCGCTCCCACACCCTTGGTCCCAGACATTGGAATTATGAAGGGATTGTGACAGACTTGGACAGACAATCGGTTTCAAGGTAGGAAGCAGGTATGCCTTTATTGTTTTTAAAAAGAAGTAAAAGGCACACCTTTAATAACACACACAGACCAATACACACTGAGGAGTACAATACATTGAATAAATTGTCAAATTACAGCCTGTGGGGAAAAGAATACAGCTTCAACTCTAAATGGGGTAAAGAGGAGAATGCAGATACATTTACACAAGTTATCCCAGCCTCCCCCCTCCCAATTCCCCTAACTAACTAAGTTAGAGCTCTGAGGGTTCAGGGGCTATGCTCACCAATCCCTTTAGACAGTTGCCGGTGAATCACAGTTTCGGGGTTCGCTGCACTTGGCCTTCTAGGCTAGCCGTACCCCGGATGGAGGAGAGGACTTCGGACTGCGTAGTCTTCGGTTGGGATGCATCCGTTGATGCGGTAAGTTGCGTTTTGGATGTATGGGGTAAGTACCCATTTTCTTTGGTTAGGAATAGTTTTAGTTAGTCCCTTTTGGTAATTTCTTCCCCATTGGGACGTTCAGAAGTAGATTGTAGAGTGGTTGTCAATTTGGTTGCTGACAACCTTCCGTTTCGTGGGCCTCGTGCTCGGTCAGTTCCTGATCAGTTCTGGTAGTTTCCTTCACTATTCCATTTCTTCACTGTAGAGCAAGCAGGCTGCTTGTCTGTGTCTGTGTTCCAGTCTGTGTCCTTGTTCGAGTCTGTGCGAGTTCCAGTCTGTGTTCTGTTAGTTTTTCCTTGTAAAACTGGGGGATAGATATATCCCAAAAAAAGGTTCCGTTATCTCCCATCAAATCTCTTGGGCTCTGTTTAAACTGTTCTATCCATTGACTTTCAAATGTCTCCTTTGTCAGCAGTAACTCGATTAGGGTGTGAGAATGTGCTATCACTGGTTTTGCATTGTTTTAGGATTGTCCAGTTTTTCTGACCATGATTTCCATTATGCTTGATTGGGTAATTCGATTATCTCTTAGGGGGTGAATAGTTCCCCCAGACAGTCTGGGATCCTTAATACACGAATTTTCTTCACAGAAGTTAGCCCCACCTCCTGTATTCGGCAACTCTTTTTCGCAGCCAAAATGTTGTATAATCTTAAAATCGATATGCTCCTTCCCATAGATGTTTAGGGGATCTCAGGCTTCTGTAATTTAGGTCCATTTTGAATTCTCTTTTCAAAAAGTCCAAACACAGGGGAGGTCTCCATGAATGCATCCCCTTTTATCCCCTGCAGGCGCCGTCTGCCCCTTTAAACTCATTTTAAAAGTCCAGAAAGGGATTCTTCTCCTCTGCAGGGGAAAGGTACTAGGAATCTTTGCGAAATATTGGTAAATTCTACACCTTAACATTAAACGCATTTATATTTAGATTAAACTTATCAAGCGAGGCAAAGAAGATGAAGAATTAGTGTTGCTCGCCTCTAATGGTTAATCGCCAGCCAGGAGTTCATTAACCCAGGTCTCCGTTATCAGATCTGAATTATCCCCACACGGAAACACCCACAGTGACACAGACCCACACACACACAGACTAATATACACCTATTAAACAGATTTCTCCTCCCTTTCAGGTCGAGGGAAGACACCACCCACGCTGACCCTGCTGCCCCCCTCCCCGGAGGAGGTCACGACCAAGGGCACTGCCACCCTGGTGTGCCTCGCCGATCACTTCTACCCCGATGCGGTGGAGGTGGAGTGGAAGAAGGACGGGGCGACCATTTCGGCCGGGGTCCAGACCAGCGACTACCTGCGAGCTTCGGACAACACCTACAGTGTCAGCAGCCTGCTGACCCTCTCTGGCTCCGACTGGGAGTCCAACGCCAGCTTCTCCTGCAGCCTCACCCACGAGAGCCTCTCCTCTCCCCTCAGCAAGGGGGTCAGGAGAGCAGAATGTTCGTAGTGTGTCAGGGACAGTCCGCGGGGGTGACGCAACTTTAAACAGAACAGGGGGTGAGCCGGGAGGGCATAGGTCATTGTCAGCACTGCATTTCTACTCTCTTCCTTCTCGGGACTATGTCAGGGAAAGCATCTGAGGGTCAGGGGGTAAGGCATGTTATTGGGGCAGTGTCAGGGGAGCTTTACTCTGTATCTAACCCGTGCGGTACCTGCCCTGGGAGTGTTTGATGGGACAGTGTTGACTCGTAAAACCTCTCGAAGATGCTGAAGACAGTCAGCAGAGTAAAACTAATGTTAAACTGCGAAGTGCCGCTTCAGTAAGCAGACCTCCTCCCTGCTCACCCTGCTGTTACAATTCAAGGTTTTGTCCCCGTTTAAAGGGACAGGATTCTCACGGTGTGGAGAAAATCCCCACAACTGTTTTAATAAAGCTGCATTCTCCCTGTGAATGTCTCCAGCTCGCTCTCACTGGGCTGTTTATTCAAGTCTTATTTCTGTAAATGTGAATCTGTAAAAGGCAATAAACGTGAAGAATATTCAGTCTGTGTCTGGCGAATGCTTTGGAAATGTCCCACCTCCCCCTCAACTGGATTGGCTGCATTTCAGTAAGTGTCTGTCCTGATTGGCTGGGTGGGCTGTCAATCAATGGCACATCAGAAGGAAATTTGATTCAAAGCCTGTTATCAATCATTTTAAAACGATCAATTTGGCCTTGAACCCCTGGAGTGAACAAGATTAAACACAGAGACACTAAAAGCTGCTGGGGTGGGTGGGGTGGCTTGACCCATCCACCTCCACGGAGGTGTGTGGGGGACCTGACCCATCCACCTCCATGGCACGAACCTGGTATTGCAGTACTTCCAGGAACAGTGCAGTGGCTCCCGGCCTTTTGGCTAAAAGCATTGGCGCAGAGTGATCCATGATGTGTGCAAGGTGACCTCTGGCGTTTGTGATTTGACAAAGAATTGGAAAGATTGGCAACGAAAAATAAAAAAAAAAAAATTAAACCCTCTCTGTCTGAGCATTGGCTCTCACTCAGCACACTGGGGGTGTTGGGGCAGCCCCCGATGGTGGGATCGCACTGTGCACTGTGTGCTGACTGCTGGGGACAATCTGGGGGCAGGAGGCCACAGTCACAACGTTGCATTCTCTCTCCTTAACGTGTGGCTCGTGGCAGCAGCACAAAACTGTACCGAGTGAGGCCTCAGCTTAGGGAGAGGAGCAGTCAGTGTATCACCGTGTACATGTTCCTGAGTGTTAGTGTGGCTTACCCAGCACCGCCTGTAGGTGTGTGTGTGTGTGTGACTGTTACCCAGCACTGTCTGCAGGTGTGTGTGTGTGTGTGTGTGTGTGTGTGTGAGTGTTACCCAGCACGGTTATGTCGGCCTGAGGAGAGCTCCGCAGTGATGCTCCAGCTCCTGGGGGAGTCGGGGGTCGTTAGGAGGCTGGGGGGATGGGGGATGGGGGAGTGGAGGGGAGACCAGAGGGAGTGATCGGGGGCTGACCTTGTGGGAACTGGGGGGGGGGGAGAACCTGGGCGATCGGGTGTGGGGGTTCTCAGGGGGTCTCACCAATACCCTGTACAGATGTAGCAGGACTTCTCTGCTTTTATACTCCATCCCCCTGACAATAAAGGGCAACATTCCATTAGCTTTCCTGATCACTTGCTGTACCTGCATACTAACTTTTTGTGTTTCATGCACAAGGACCCCCAGGTGCCTCTGTACTGCAATAGCTTGCAATTTTTTCTCCATTTAAAAAATAAACTGCTTTCCTATTCTTTATGCCAAAGTGGATAACATCACATTTTCCCACATTACACTCCATCTCCCAACTTTTTGCCCACTCATTTAGCCTGTCTATATTGCTTTGCAGATTTCTTCTGTCCTCCTCACAATTTGCTTTCCCATCCATCATCATTGGCAGTCCCTCGGAATCGAGGAAGACTTGCTTCTACTCTGAGAATGAGTCGTTCGGTGGCTGAACAGTCCAATACGAGAACCACAGTCCCTGCCACAGGTGAGACAGATAGTTGTTGAGGGTAAGGGTGGGTGGGACAGATTTGATGCGCAATCCTTCCGCTGCCTGCATTTGATTTCTGCATGCTCTCGGCGATGAGTCTCGAGGTGCTCAGCGCCCTCCCGGATACACTTCCTCCACTGGGGGCGGTCTTTGGCCAGGGACTCCCAGGTGTCAGTGGGGAAGTTGCACATTATCAGGGAGGCTTTGAGTGTGTCCTTGTAACTTTCCTCTGCCCACCTTTGGCTCGTTTGCCGTGAAGGAGTTCCGAGTAGAGCGTTTGCTTTGGGAGTCTCGTGTCTGGCATGCGGACAATGTGGCCTGCCCAGTGGAGCTGATCAAGTGTGGTCAGTGCTTCAATGCTGGGGATGTTGGACTGGTCGAGGACGCTAATGTTGGTGCCTCTGTCCTCCCAGCAAACGTGGTTACTTTACACTCGATCCCTTTGTCATTAATATAGATTGTAAATAATTGAGACCCCAGCACCGATCCCTGTGGCACCCCACAAGTTACCGTTTGGCAACGGGAACATAACCCATTTAACCTGACTCTCTGTTTTGTGTTAGTTAGCCAATCCTCTATCCATGCTAATATATTATCCCCAACCCCGTGAACTTTTATCTTGTGCCTTTTATGTGGCACCTTATTGAATGCCTTCTGGAAATCCAAATACACCACATCCACTGGTTCCCCTTTATCCACCCTGCTCATTACATCCTCCAAGAATTCCAGTAAATTTGTCAAACATGATTTCCCTTTCATCAAACCGTGCTGACTCTGCTTGATTGAACTATGCTTTTCCAAATGTCCTGCTATTGCTTCCTTAATAATGGATTCCAGCATTTTCCCAACGACAGATGTTAGGCTAACTGGTCTATCGTTTCCTGCTTTCTGTCTGTCTCCTTTTTTAAATAGGGGTGTTACATTTGCTGTGCGTGCTTTGGAGAGGGCGTTAAAAGGTGCGGTGACATCCAGAATACCAGATTTTCCGTCCATTCAACAACAACAACCTGTATTTATATAGCGCCATTTACGTAGAGAAATGTCCCAAGGCAATTCCCAGGAGTATTATGAGATACAAAATTTGACACCGAGTCACATAAGAAGAAATTAGTATAAGTGAGCAAAGAGGGATGTTTTAAGGAGTGTCTTCAAGGAGGAAAGAGAGGTAGAGAGGCAGAGAGGTTTAGGGAAGGGAGTTCCAGAGCTGGGGTCTCGGCAACAGAAGGCACGGCCACCAATAGTTGAGCGATTACAATCAGGGATGCTCAGGAGGGCAGAATTGGAGGAGCACAGACATCTCGGGAGGTTGTGGGGCTGGAGGAGATCACAGAGATAGGGATGGGCGAGGTCATGGAGGGATTTGAAATCAAGGATGAGAATTTAAAAAATCAAGGTGTTGCTTGACCGGAAGCCAATGTCTGTCACTACCCTCCCCCCTACCACCAACGAGCAGCACCCCCGCCTCCCTCCCTCTCCTCCCTCACTCCCGCCCTCCTCACACCCCTCCCTCACCATCCCTCCCTGCTATTCAAACACCCCTATCCCTCACCCACTACTCCCTCCCAATCTTCCTGCACCCCTACCTCACACACCTCTCCTCCCCCCTCCCATCCCCTCCGCCCCTCCCAAGCCGGAATAGGCCATTTGGCCCCTCGAGCCTGCTCCGCCATTCAATGAGATCATGGCTGATCTTCTACCTCAACTCCACTTTCCTGCACTGTCCCCATATCCCTTGATTCCCTTAATATTCAAAAATTTATTGATCTCCATCTTGAATATACTCAAGGACTGAGCCTCCACAGCCCTCTGGGGTAGAGAATTCCAGAGATTCACCACCCTCTGAGTGAAGAAATTTCTCCACATCTCACTCCGAAATGGCCTACCCCTTATTCTGAGACTGTGACCCCTGGTTCTAGACACCCCAGCCAGAGGAAACATCCTCCCTGCATCTACCCTGTCCAGCCTTGTCAGAATTGTGTATGTTTCAATGAGATCCCCTCTCATTCTTCTAAACTCTGGAGAGTATGGGACTTGGAACTTGCGGAACCAAGGTGGGTAGATGGAGTTCAGATACAGATGAGCCGTGATCTGATTGAATGGGGGAACAGGCTCGAGGAGCTGAATGGCCTCCTCCTGTTCATTGTGCCCAGCAGCAGCTGTGTCCCTCTCCGCAACCTCATCTTGACTTTTATCAGTCGCATCAGAGCCTTGATTCCCTCACCAGGGGGCTGGTGTTTCCAGATCAATGTCCAGTTGATCGATGCCATGAGTCAGACTCAGTGAACGCTGTCAGCGGGTGGAAAGGTTGCTCTAACTGCAGCCTTGTTCCAATGCATTTGGGGAGGGGCAAAAAGGCAAGGGAATACACAATAAATGGGAGGGTACTGAGAGGGGTGGAGAAACGGAGGGACCTTGGAGTGCATGTCCACAGATCCCTGAAGGTAGCAGGCCAGGTCGATAAGGTGCTTAAAAAGGCACTCAGAATACTTGCCTTTATTTGCCGAGGTAGAGAATATAAAAACAGGGAGGTTATGCTTGACCTGTATAAAACACTAGTTAGGCCACAGCTAGAGTACTGCATGCAGTTCTGGTCACCACATTACAGGAAAGATATAATTGCACTCGAGAGGGTACAGAGGAGATTCACGAGGATGTTGCCAGGACTGGAGAATTTTAGCTATGAACAAAGATTGGATCTGCTGGTGGTGTTTTCCTTGGAACAGAGGAGGCTGAGGGGAGATCTTATTGAGGTGTATAAAATGATGAGGGGCTGAGATAGAGTGGATAGAATGGACCCATTTCCCTTAGCAGAGGGGTCAACAACCAGGGGGCATAGATTTAAAGTAATTGTTGGAAGGTTTAGAGGGGAGGTGAGGAAACAAGTCTTCACCCAGAGGGTGGTGGGGGTCTGGAACTCACTTCCTGAAAGGGTGGGAGAGGCAGAAACCCTCATCACGTTTAAAAAGTACTTGGATGTGCCCTTAAAGTGCCGTAACTCACAGGGCTACGGACCCAGAGCTGGAAAGTGGGATTCGGCTGGGTAGCTCTTTGTTGGCCGGCGCGGACACGATGGACCAAAATGGCCTCCTTCCGTGCTGTAATTTTCTGTGATTCTATGATCGTGCTGGTGGTGTTGACCACTTTAAAAGTCGTAGCATACATTTTATTGAATCTATTTCCATCCCCGGTTTCCCCGCTGCCAATAATTGGATCAATCGATGCTGTAGCGCCCCCTTGTGGTACATCTATATGGGCTCCACCCAAACCCCTGATTTCAACCCTTGAACCCACATTGCTGACGCTAGCTGGAGCCCCACTCCTTAATCACAGCATCTCCCAGCACAGTGGGAGGCTATTCAGCCTGTCAAACCTGTGTTGGCTCTTTGACAAAGCTATGGACTACTATGGTCTTGACTAATGATCCAGAGACATGAGTTCAAATCCCACCACGGCAGCTGGGGAATTTAAATTCAGTTAATTAAATAAATCTGGAATAAAAAGCTTGTGTCAGTAATGGTGACCATGAAACTGCCAGATTGTCGTAAAAACCCATCTACCTGGCCTGCTACCTTCAGGGATCTGTGGACATGCAAACCCAGGTCCCTTTGTTCCTCTACACCTCTCAGTGTCCTACCAGTTAATGTATATTCCTTTGCCTTGTTAGCCCTCGTCAAATGCATGACCTCACACTTCTCTGGATTAAATTCCATTTGCCACTGTTCTGCCCACCTGACCATTTAATTGATATCTTCCTGCAGCCTACAGCTATCTTCTTCATTATTAACTACAAGGCCGATTTTCATAGCATCTGCAAACTTCTTTATCATACCTGCAAAATTCAACTTTAAATCGTTGATATATACCACAAAAAGCAAGGGACCTTGTACTGAGCCCTGCGGAACCCCACTGGAAACAGCCTTCCAATCACAAAAATAC
Organism: Pristiophorus japonicus; assembly: GCF_044704955.1. NCBI lineage: Eukaryota > Metazoa > Chordata > Chondrichthyes > Pristiophoridae > Pristiophorus > Pristiophorus japonicus. The sequence continues at coordinate 33,564 of NW_027251843.1, forward strand.
CCATCAGCTATTACCCTTTGCTTCCTGCCTCTGAGCCAATTTTGGATCCAACTTGCCACTTTGCCCTGGATCCCATGGGCTTTTACTTTCATGACCATTCTGTAATGTAGGACCTTATCAAAAGTCTTGCTAAAATCCATATACACTACATCAAACGCACGAACCTCTTTGACACTTCTTATTACTTCCTCGATGAATTCAATTAAGTCAGTCAGACACGATCTACCCTTAACAAATCCATGCTGACTGTCCTTGATTAATCCGTGTCTTTCTAAATGAAGATTTATCCTGTCTCTCAGGGTTTTTTCCAATAATTTTCCCACCATGAGGTCAGGCTGACTGCCCTGTAATTACTCGGTCTATCCCTTTCTCCCTTATTTAAACAAAGGTACAACATTAGCAGCCCTCCAGTACTTGGAAAATGATGATCAGAGCCTCTGCTATTTCTTCTTTTGCTTCTCTTAACAGCCTGGGATACATTTGATCAGGCCCTGGGGATTTATCCACTTTCAAAGCTGCTAAGCCCCTGAATACCTCTTCTCTCACTATGTTTAGTTCATCTAATATTTCACACTCCTCCTCCCTCATTGCAATGTCTGCATCGCCCCTCTCTTTTGTGAAAACAGATGCAAAGTATTCATTGAGAATCATATCCACGTCTTACGTCTCCACACACAGATTACCTTTATGGTCTCTAATAGGCCCTACTCTTTCTTTAATTATCCTCTTGCTCTTAATGTATTTATAAAACTTCTTTGGGTTTTCCTTGATTTTACTTGCCAAAATGTTTTCATGCTCTCTCTTTGCTTTCCTAATTTCCTTTTTAATTGCACCCCTGCACTTTCTATACTCCTCTAAAGTTCCTGCAGTATTGAGCCCTCGGTATCTGTCATAAGCCTCCCTTTTCTACTTTTACGACACTGTATTTCCCTTGACATCCAGGGGCCTCCAGATTTGTTAGCCCCACCCTTTTTCTTTAAGGGAACAGACTTACTCTGAAACCACAAGATTTCCTCCTTGAATGCCTCCCACTGCTCTGACACTGGTTTACCTTCAAGTAGCCGTTTCCAGTCCACTTTGGCCAAATCTCATCACAGCTCAGCAAAATTGGCTTTTCCCCAATTGAGAACTTTTATTCCTGGTCTATCTTTGTCCTTTTCCGTAAGTACCCTAAATCTAAATGAATTATGATCACTAGCACCAAAATGCTCTCCCACTGATACCCCTTCCACCTGCCCTCTTCATTCCCCAAAACCAAGTCCAGAACCGTCCCCTCCCTTGTTGGGCTTGTTACATTCTGGCTAAAAAAGTTCTCCTGAATGCATTTTAGGAATTCCGCACCCTCTATACCTTTCACACTAATTTTATCCCAGTTAATATTCGGGTAGTTGAAATCCCCTACTATTACTGCCCTATAGTTTTTGCACTTTTCACAAATGTGCCTACATATTTGCTCTTCTCTCTCCCTCTGACTGTTTGGGGGTCTATAGTACACTCCCAGCAGTGTGATTACCCCTTTTTCGTTCTTCAATTCGACCTATATGGCCTCATTTGATGATCCTTCCGACATATCATCCCTCCTCACAGCTGTAATTGTTTCTTTCAATTGTTTCACAACTGCGACCCCCTCCTTTTTTATCCCCCTCTCTATCCCGTCTGAAAACCCTGTAACCAGGAATGTTGAGCTGTCATACTTGCCCTTCTTTCAGCTATGTCTCAGTAATAGCTATAATATCGTACTCCCAAGTGTCTATCTGTGCTCTCAGCTCATCTGCCTTATTCCCTATACTTCTTGCATTGAAGTATATATCATTTAGCACTGCCAAAATGCCTTGCTGTCTATTTTGGTCTTCCATTCCCTATCTGGCTGTGGACCCTTCACCTGCCATAAGACCAACTCACTAAACGTGCTATTCATGTTATTCTCAGCATCGTGGATGCTCCAGAATGAATCCACCCTCAGCTCCAATTCCGCAACGCGGTCCGTCAGGAGCTGGAGGTGGATACACTTCCCGCACACGTAGTCTTCAGTCCCTGATTTCCCACATAGTACAGGAGGAGCATAACATGTGTCCGAGCTCTCCTGCCATGACTTAACCCTTAGATTAACTTAAATTGGCAACAACAATGCTAAAAGTTACTCAGTGAAATAGAAGAGAAAAAGAAAAACTACTTACCAGTCACCATCATTTACCCCCTTGGCTGTGACATCACCTTTGTATTTCTTTCTACTTCTTTTTTGCCTTCTTCCTGTAGTTGCACTGGCATGCCTTTTCTTGGCCTCTCACCGACCCTGGACTGTCATCTCTCACCGACGTTGCCCGACTCCTTATCTCATGGCCTGAGTGCAAAATAAAGACTGACACTACTATGTATGTCATGTATCTCACATTACTGTATATAACTGTATCTTACCATGCTATACCTGACTGCAACTGGATAAGACCTGTAACAATAAGCATACCTTACCACCAGGTGTGCACTTGCAGGAGACACTCCATACCTGTCCCACTGAGGTATATAAAGGGAGGTCTCAGGCAAGTGCAGCACTGGAGAGCTGGAATTAAAGGTGCAGGTCCTGAGTGACCTTGACTTCAGCATGTGTCTTGTGTAAGTCAGTACATTAGAGTCAGGACTTAACAGTGGCGACGAGTTATGGGATCACAGAATCCACAGAATGGCTACCAACAGCTCAGATGAGAAATACAATGTTGGAGATAATTGGGATAACTTTATAGAAATGTTCCAGCAAATCTTTGTGACCAAAGACTGGCTAGGCGATGGTAAGACAGACAAGATAAGAGCCCATCTCTTGACCAGCTGTGGCTCGAAAACATACGCTTTAATGAAAAACCTGCTGGCACCCGAGAAACCAGCAAGCAAGTCGTTTGAGGAGTTGAGCACACTGGTGAGAGACCACCTGAAGCCAGTGAGCAACCTCCACATGGCCAGACACAGGTTCTACAACTACAGACGCTGTGTGGGCCAAAGCATACCCGACTTCGTGGCGGAACTTCGGAGGCTGGCTAGTTCATGTGAGTTCCCCAATGAACTAAGGAGAGAAGTACTGAGAGATTTTTTTATTGAAGGAATAGGCCACGCAGGCATATTCCGAAAGCTTATTGAGACTAAGAACTTGACTCTAGAGACAGCAGCACTGGTCGCACAGACATTCTTGGCAGGCGAAGAAGAAACGAGGCTGATTTTTTCTTCGGGTACGACAATCAACGAGGCATCGGAACAAGAGGTTCACATTGTGATATAAACCGCAACCCCCACACACAGACAAAGGCAGGAGAGCAGGCCTTCAACAGCAGACAGTGGCACCACAAGCCATCAAAATGAAGGACCACATGAACGGCCGATCACACCTCATCAACACACAATGCGAGAAATCAACAACAGATTGAGAGAAGCTCAAGGGAGATCAGCCAGACGCAGCTCATCCTTCGGAAACAATGGAAACGGTCTGTGTTGGAGATTGGGAAGGCACTCAACCAGGGTGTGTCGATTTCAGCATGCCGTTTGCAGAAACTGCAACAACACAGGGCATCTGGCTCGCATGTGCAGTAAAACAGCAGCTCGGCTGGTATACGAATCAGAAGGGTCGGAAAGCGGACCAGCAGATGGTTGGAACAGTGCACGGGGCGCCGAGGTACAGCGGGTTAACACGATCAATGTCCACTGTTCTCACACCAAGACGCCTCCAATTATGATGAGGGTTCTACTCAACGGGATACCCGTCAACATGGAACTGGACACGGGGGTCAGTCAATCTCTCATGAGCGTTCAACAAATTGAACAGCTGTGGCTGCACAAAAGCAACAGACCAAAACTCACAAGGATCGACACCAAACTAAGGACCTATACTAAAGAAATCGTTCGTCCTTGGCAGCGCCATGCTCTCAGCCACACACAAAGAGATGGTGAACCAACTTTCCCTGTGGATTGTCCCTGGGGATCTCCCAGCCCTGTTGGGGAGAAGCTGGCTAGCAGAACTTAATTGGAAATGGGATGATGTTCACGCCATGTCGTCAGAGGAATGGACCACCTGCTCAACAGTTCTAAGCCGTTTTGAACATCTCTTTCAGCCAGGTGTGGGCACCTTCAAAGGGGCTAAAGTTAGAATCTGCATCACACAGAATGCCAGACCAGTCCATCACAAGGCTAGAGCTGTGCCTTATGTGATGAGGGAAAAGATTGAAAACGAACTGGACCGGCTTCTGCGGGAAGGCGGAATTTCTCCCGTGGAATTCAGTGACTGGGCAAGCCCCATCGTCCCTGCCATGAAGCCTGATGGATCCGTGCGAATCTGTGGGTATTACAAGTCTACCATAAACAGAGTCTCCCTATAGGACCAATACCCGCTGCCCAGAGCGGAGGACCTATTTGCCACGTTGACTGGAGGAAAACTTTCCTCGAAACTTGACCTCACATCTGCGTATATGACGCAAGAACTGACCGAAGAGTCTAAGCTACTCACCACCATCAACACACATCACGATCTTTTTGTGTACAATTGATGCCCATTCGGCATCAGGTCGGCAGCTGCTATATTCCAGTGCAACATGGAGAGTCTGCTCAAGTCCATCCCGAGGATGGTTGTGTTTCAAGATGACATACTCATCCCGGGCAGGGGCACCGACTCTCATCTCCGCCATCTTGAGGAAGTACTAAGTCGATTGGATCGGGTAGGCCTAAAAGTTAAGAAATCCAAGTGTCTGTTTCTCACACCTGAGGTTGAATTTTTGGGCAGAAGGATTGCCGCTGATGAAGTCCGCCCAACCGAATCCAAAATCGAAGCGATTCGCCTTGCAACCAGGCCCCGGAATGTCTCGGAACTACGCGCCTTTCTCGGGCTACTCAATTACTTTGGGAACTTTATGCAGAAGTTGAGCACGCTGCTGAAGCCTCTCCACGTGCTACTCAGAAAGGGGTGCGATTGGTTTTGGGGGGACGCCCAAGAATGCACTTTCAATAAGGCACGCAACCTTCTGTGTTCCAAGAGTGTTTTAGCCTTTTTTGACCCAGGTAAAATGCTAGTCCTTACGTGTGATGCGTCAGCGAACGGGGTCGGGTGCGTTTTACAGCACGTCAATGATGCGGGTAAATTGTAGCCCGTTGCTTGTGCCTCCAGGTCACTTTCGCGGGCGGAGCGCGGTTACGGTATGGTTGAGAAGGAGGCGCTCGCGTGCGTGTATGGTGTCAAAAAGATGCACCAATACCTTTTCGGGGCCAAGTTTGCGTTAGAAACCGACCACAAACCCCTCACGTCCCTACTATCCGAGTGCAAGGCAATAAACGCCAACGCCTCGGCGCGCATTCAGCGGTGGGCACTCATGCTGGCGGCTTATGACAACACAATAAGGCACAGACCAGGCACAGACCACTGTACCGACGCGCTTAGCAGGCTACCCCTGGTGACCACAGAAGGGTCCGACGAACAGGACTGTGAGATGGTCATGGCAATCAATGCCTTTGAATCCACAGATTCGCACATGACGGCTCGCCAAATCAGAGCCTGAACAACCAGTGACCCCACGTTATCTCTCGTTAAAAGATGCGTTTTAACCGGTGACTGGGCAGAGGCTCGCGATGCCGGCCCCGAGGAGGTCAAATCCTTCCATAGCCACATGCATGAACTCTCACTACAGGCAGACTGCCTGATGTGGGGCAGTCGAGTAGTTATGCCCTTACGACGCAGGGAGGCGTTAGACCGGGAGCTGCATCGCGAGCACCCAGGGATCGTTCGTATGAAGGCCATAGCCAGATCTCATGTCTGGTGGCCTGGCATTGATGCGGACTTGGAGCTCTGCATCCGTTGGTGCACCATTTGTGCCCAACTCAGTAATGCCCCCAGGGAGGCCCTGGCCTACCAAACCGTGATCGCGGGTGCATGTAGACTATACGGGTCCATTCATGGGCAAAATGTTCCTCGTAGTCGTTGATGCATTTTCAAAATGAATCGAGTGCACCATTTTAAACTCGAGCACCACCTCTACCACTGTGGAGAGCCTCAGAACCATGTTTGCAACGCACGGCATTCCTGACATATTGGTCAGTGATAATGGTCCATGCTTCACCAGCGCAGAATTTCACGATTCTATAGTTAACCACGGTATAAATGACGTTAAGACGGCACCCTTCAAGCCGGCCGCCAATGGGCAGGCGGAGCGAGCAGTGCAGATCATTAAACAAGGCATGCTCGGAATCCAAGGTCCCATGCTGCAGAGCCGCCTGTCGTGACTGCTGCTGGCATACAGATCTCATCCCCATTCATTGACTGGGGTTTCACCCGCGCAACTATTGATGAAACGAACCTTAAAGACCAGGCTCTCGTTGATCCTCCCAGACATGCATGAAATTGTTGTGGCTAAGCGTCAATAGCTAACTGAGTACCATGACCGAAATTCGAGGGGGAGGTGGAATGAGATAGGGGACAAAGTGTTTGTGCTAAACTATGGCCGGGGTCCCAAATGGCTTGCAGGGACAGTAACAGACAAAGAGGGAAACAGGCTACTGGTGGTACAAATGGACAATGGCCAAACCTGCCGGAGGCATGTAGACCAAGTCAAAAGTAGATTCACCATCAACACTGCAGAACCAGAGGCAGACGACAATGTGGAACTCACACCACACCTGGTGGACAGACAGAGGGAACAACCTGAGGAAAGGGCAGTCTCAACAGACAGCCCAGGCGAGATACCAGCAAGCACACCGAACGAAAAACAGGCACCAAGGCAAACAACTGAACCACAATTAAGACGCTCCACGCTAGAGCGTAGACCACCTGAGAGCCTGAATCTATAAAGGCAATAAGACCTTGAGGGAGGGTGATGTCATGTATCTCACATTACTGTATATAACTGTATCTTACCATGCTATACATGACTGCAACTGGATATGACCTGTAACAATAAGCATACCTTACCACCAGGGGTGCACTTGCAGGAGACACTCCATACCTGTCCCACTGAGGTATATAAAGGGAGGTCTCAGGCAAGTGCAGCACTGGAGAGCTGGAATTAAAAGTGCAGGTCCTGAGTGACCTTGACTTCAGCATGTGTCTCGTGTAAATCAGTACATTAGAGTCAGGACTTAACAGCGCATTCCTGAGGGAGTGCCACACTGTCAGAGGGGCAGTACAGAGGGGTTGCTGCACTGTTGGAGGGGCAGTACTGAGGGATTGCTGCAGTGTCGGAGGGGCAATACTAAGGGAGTGCTGCACTGTCAGAGGGGCAATACTGAGGGAGTGCTGCACTGTCAGAGGAGCAGTACTGAGTGAGTGCTGCAGTGTCGAAGGGGCAGTACTGAGGGAGTGCTGCACTGTCGAAGGGGCAGTACTGAGGGAGTGCTGCACTGTTGGAGGGGCAGTATTGAGGAAGTGCTGCACTGTCAGAGGGGCAGTACTGAGGGAGCACCGCACTGTCGGAGGAGTAGTACTGAGGGAGTGCTTCACTGTCGACCGGCAGTACTGAGGTATTGCTGCACTGTCGGAGGGTAAGTACTGAGGGAACACTGCACAGCCGGAGGGGCAGTACTGAGACTCCACAGTTTCAGTTGTATCCTTTCTGGGCCGGAGAGGTTGAAAATTATACTGTTTTTGAGGCCGTGTCATTGGATCCCCGTCTATCTTCACCTCTACCCCAGTTACTCTCCCGCAATCGTGCTTGTGCATGGCAAATGCAACCATATTCTTCCGTACATACCCTTGATATCGGGCCGGAATGTTATCGACTAATCCCTCAAAGTCACAACTCCCTTTCAGCTTCTTCGTGCAGATGCTGCCTTTGTCTGTACTGTCCCTGGGAATGTAAGGGGAGCTTGGGGTATGGGTTCGATTCCATACTCCTTGGGGTTCTGTATGTAGATTTATGAGGATGGGTGAGTAATGAGGCAGCAGACACAGTGGGTAAAAGTACAAAATGGCTCATGTTGTTTTTTTAGAATATTAAACACCAAGATAGAGGGCATAGGAAGAGTTCGTAAATAGCAGTAATGGCACAATCTCACTCAACAACACGAAAAATCTCGCAACAGGGAAGGGGAAAATAAGAGGTTAAAACATTCCACTCACACACAACCACACCTCCCACTTCCACCCTTCTTACCAATTCCTGTCCTAAATTGTGTCTGTGAGGGGGTTTGGGCTACACTCACAATCCTATCAACTCTGGGGTTCTGGGGGCACTTATTTCAGCTCGGGGTCCCTCTGGGGTGGGTTTTACGTTGTTGGTCGGTTCGGTTTTCCTCCTCGATGTTGCGTCGGTTTATTCTCTTTGCCTTTCGGTTGGCTCCTAAGCAAAAAGCTGCTGGAGTTAAGCACACCTTCCCCAGAGCGAGGGCCCTGTGAAAAGCTGACTCAACTCCCAAAAGCTGACTCCAACCTCCAATCTCTGGTTGGTTTCCTTGCTCAGCTCAGCTGTGGGAAATCACTGCCACTGCCTGCTGGTTTTCAGTCTCGGTGGCTTCGTCTGCGGAACTGCTGCTTCTTCCTCTGGTGGAGCGAGAGCGAGGGGGAGAGAGAGCTCTCTCGAGATACAAGCTGCAAGCTGCCAGCTCCAAGCCCCAAGCTCTCCAACTTCCAAAACCTCCCCCCTCTCCAAAATCTCTCCCACCTTCCAAAACCTCCAACCTCTCCAACTTCCTTGTGTGTTTTTACAGGTTTTCTTATAGTCTGTTCATAGGGTGTGAATGGCAGTTCGATGTGTATCCATCTGTCTGGAATGAAGATGATTGTTCACTATCTTGACAGAGGTGCCACTCTGTCTGGGCTGGCCAAACTGATTGCATCAGACCTGTGGGCCTTTGTTTAATTATTCAAACTGATACCCTTTGTGTTGCCTTGTGTATTACTGGGGAGATTTTGCCTGTACAGGGTGGCCAGAGTCCCATCATCCTCCGTGGTTTACAGGCTGTTGGCTGCAGTTGGTCATTTCAATGATGGCATCTTCCCATTCTCCCTGCCACATGTCTCCATGGTTGGTTTTGCAGAACCTTTTAGGAATCACTACGATCTCTCCCATCCTATCTGCATCAACTGCCCCCCATAGACAATTGTTTTCCATATCCACTATGGCATGGTGCGCCAACATGCAATCGGCCCCGAGAACTCCCATTTCATTATGTTCGGTCCTAACTCTACGGTTAAGGGTTTCCACACTGCCCCAGCCTGCTCATTACCCGTAAAACCCACCAGTGTAAATGGGACTCCGCTCGACCACGGGGAAGTGGTCGGATTCGGTGAGTGGACAACCGTGCTAGAGGCTCCTGTATCTACTAGATACCTTCCCCTAACTGTTTCCACCTTCACATCCACACATGGCCTGCCCCACCCATCATATATGAGCAGACACAGGTATTCTGGCTGGGCACACCGTCACAGTGGGGGTGCCGACACATTGGGTCCCTTTTCTCCCACTGCTGCGTCCAGCTTTCCTCCACCCGTGACCATAACCTGCTGTAATGCGGCCACTAAAACCTGCACTGGGTCGTCGGCTACCTTCTTCTGGCCTTTTCCTGCCTCAGCACCTCGTACCCTGGCTTCCCTCCTTTAGAGAGCCTACAATCCTTGCTCCAGTGTCCCAACTTCCCACAGTTAAAACATTCACCTTTCGATCGACCCGCATTACCTCCCTCTTGTCTCCATTCTTTCTGTGGCCTAACCTCTCCTTTTACTTCGTGTACCTTCCCGTTTAGTTTCTCCTCCTCCCCTTGCCTGGACTTAAAGCTAGAGTTAATCTTCTCAGCACCCCTGCCTCTGTATTCTGGAGATGGTCTGGGTCAAACCATGCTTCAACCTTTGCTCTGAGCCGTGGCAAACTGTTACCATTACGGTTCTCAGCCAATGGTCCCTGGTTTCTCCTATTTAATCTGCCCACACCAGATTTCTTCCAGCGGCCCTTAAATACATCGCCCACAGTCTGTCTGCAAACGTATCGGGTGATTCGTTTACTTGCTGCCTAGTCTGTTCTACCTGCCAGAACGGACTACCCTGACTGTACCCGAGCACTGCCATGATTTGCTCCTTTAAGCCCTGTGGGGTTCCAGCACCTAACTTGGTGGCTGTCGACAAGCTCTGATAAAGCTTCCCCTCCAGCGAGAGCAGTGTTAGCTTCACTTTCTCCTCCTCGCTGCAGTTATTGATACCCGCTATCTGCTCTATATTAGTAAAATGAACAGAGACATCTCCTCCTTGCTTTAACTGTACTACACCCGTCAGCATCTCCGGCAGCTGAAGCGGTGTGTATGGGATCACATAGTCGCTCTGTAATGGTGCCGGACCACCATTTGGTGGGGGTGGGCTGAATTTCTGCTGTCTCAAAGGACACATCGGTTTCGGGGGTCCCGGTGCCTCGGGAGCCGGCCGATGCTCGCTATACTCAGGCACATCATCTGACTCTTTCCCCTCTGGATCCCAATCTTCCTCACCTGTTCCGGGTGCCCTGAGACAAACCATCCCTTTGGTCCCATCTAACTCTGCCGTTAACTGGTGCATCTTTTCCTTACAAGGTCCGTGATCTGCTCTCGCATAACCCTGTTTCTGAGCTACCTGATAGGCTATCGACTCTCCTGAGCTGGTCCTCTGCCTCTTTGGCTCTTTCTAAATGCCTTTCACTTTGTTCAATGTGGGTCTGCTGCTGCTTTTTGCACTCGGTCACCTAAATACTCAAAGTGATTCCGTGCCGTTTCTTCCTTCCTACCCTGGTCCTGCCTTTCCTTCTCCAAACTGCCTACCTCGCCCTTTAACTCTTTATTCTCCTTCTCCAGCTTTCCTACCCTTTCTCTGAACAGTTGTGTCTGCTTCTGCAGGTACATGAGCCAAATCACCTTCTTTTTTGACCCTTTGTGGTTACTACTGACTGTCCACTCTGCCGCTTTTTCCTGCGGATCCCCAGAGTGCAGCATTTCCTGTGCCCATGGCCCTGAAATGTCCAATTTGTTGCCTATATATGCAGGTACCTTAGCCTCCATGGACTTCCTACGATGGCTGTTAGCCGCGGGCTCTACCGCGTTTTGCTGCGGTGAGCCCATTTCCAGTGCCTCTGGCTGAGAAATTCTCCCTGACTACCTTGGTGTCCCCTGAGACCACCTCGCAGTGACCTGCGGTTCCTGTTACTCTGGCTTCTCTCTGTGGCTACCCTAGTCAACCCGAGACTACTCTGGCCTGTCAGAGACTTTCTCTCCTGGTCCCCTAGTCGCCCTTGAGATCACCCTTGGCCTCCCTGAGACTATTAGAGACTACTATTGACTTTTCTCTGTGACTACCTCAGTCAACCGAGATTACTCCAGACTATCCGAGACTGTTTCTCTCCTCAGGCTGCCCTGGCCGCCCGTGAGATTATCCCTGGTCTCCCTGAGACCCCTGCGCAGACTACCTGCGATTACTTCTCCCAGTGGCTGCCTTAGTCAGCCGGAGCTCTTTGGCTACCCTGGTCCCCCTTGAGATTACTTTGGCCTCCCTGAGACCCCTTCGCAATAAGCCTGCGGCTTTCTCGGTAGCTACATTCGTCAATGCGGGATTACTCCTGCCTTTCCAAGACTGTTTCCTTCCTCTGCCAGCTGCTCTAGCTGCCCTTGAGCATACTATGGTCTCCCTGAGACCCCCGCGCAGGCCTACCTGCGACTTCTTTTCTCCGTGGTTACCCTAGTCGACTCGAGACTAATCCTGCCTGTCTGAGACTGTTTATCTCCTGGTCATCCTAGCCACCCTTGAGAAGATCATTTTCGACTACTTTAGCCGACCTTAGACGTAACCAAATCTCCCTCGGGGTTCTTGCCCTGGTTTTGTGTCCGTGATCCTATTCCCAACGCCGAGGTCCTGCCGCGCTCGCCAATTTCTGTAGTGTAGAGGGTGGTGTTTTTGTCAGGTCTTCTGACTCCTTGGCGTTTTTGAGGTGCCCCACACCCTGGATTCTAGACTGTGGACTGATTTGGGTGTTGTGAGAAACTGAGACAGAGTCAGTTGGGTCGGATGGAAAACTGGTTTCATTGTGTTCAAACAGAGTAAAAGTGCACGTTTTTAATAATCACAGTAATCAGGTACAAATAGAGAGAAATGGCAACTCAAATTATCTATATTTGGGAAGAACACATAACACATATAACAGATTAAAAGAACACTGTCCACCCAACTCCCAAAATACTTATGCACTAAACCTGGAAGGGGAAAACACACAAGAACATCAACAGGTAGGAACAGTAAGAAAAAAACCCCAACCTCCCAGACCCACTATCTAGCTAGGTTAGAACTCTGGGGTTTCAGGGACCATGCTCACCAATTCCCTTTTGACAGTTCCAACTCCGGGGTTCGCCTCAGTTGTCCTGGTCCTGTTCCAAACTCTAGAGTTCGCTTTAGTTGTCCAGGTTCTGTAGTCTGTACCCTGGACCTCGTTGGGGACTTCAACCTGCGTCACTTCTTCAGTTGAGCTGAGTCCGCTGATGCGGTAAGGTGCGTATTGGACTTGTGGGGTAAATATTCACTTTTCCTTGGTCAGGGTAGTCTTAAAAGTTCCGTTAGGTAATGTTTTACTCCTTGGTAGCAGAGGACCTGCTTGTAGAGTGGAAAAATCTTCGGTTTTTCTTCGGTTTTGTCGGGTTGGTTCCGGTTCACTGTTTGATTGGTCGCTGTTAGCGTTAGTGTTTTCTCTGAAGAATCACTCAACACTCAGAGTCGGTTCCAATGCCTGACGGTATTTAATAACGCTCAGCGGGGAGGAAACACACAGGACCGTATCCAGGTTTCTCTCCACAGAACAAAGAGTTACATGTACCTTTATATGTTTCACAACAGTTACAAAACAGTTTACTACAGTTACACAGCCCATCACGGCTGGACACAAGCCAATCACAACGATTATAGATTACATATAGGTTCTTTAACCCAATAGAATTCTCCTAATATCCAGGGAACCATATGTTCGGTTATTGTCAGCTTGGGCTGATCGATGGCTTTATAGGTTCTCTCCCTAGTTCTTTCATCTGGGAGAAATAATTGGTATATATCCTTGTTTACAGCAAATGGTTTCCCTCTTATCTTTCTTCCTGAAATAATTGGTTTCATGGCCTTGTTCACAGGAGATGGTTTCCTTCTTATCTCTGTCTTCCCAGGCATTCCTACAGTGGGCCTCACAGGGTTATTGCTCGGTCAGTGAACGTTCAACAGTTCACAGTTTGACTACCTGATTTCCCATAATGCCTGGGCAGCCATTTTATGTGTGTGTCCATTTAAGCTTATGTGAGTTTTAAATATCCAGCAGGTGCCTAATGCCTAAGTCTATATATATTTCTACTCTCTACAACAATTCCCCCCTTTCGGTAAAGGGACTAGTCCTAGTCCCCTTTTAACCGACCGTACTGCCTTTATCTGATATTTGTGCACTGCCCGGTACTCCTTGCCTCAACGTGCTGGCCAGTCACGCGGTTTCAGGAGTCCCGGTTGCTTAGATCAAATTAACAAAGGCTAGCTCCTCCCGTCCCCTTATCAAACAGGCTTGTTTAATATCCAGGGAACGGTGATTGGTCCGTTTCCGCCGTTTGTGGCGCCTGCATACCTGGCAGGCCATCACGCCCCATGTTATTGCTAAGATTAATTGTATCCCGACCAGTGTGTGTGAAATAATTTGGATCCATGGGTGGATGTTCACATTTATTCCCCAGTCCCAGACTTTTCTCCACCAACTCTGACTTTGTAAGTCTACCTCGGTATCTTCTTCCAGTTCTTTGATTTTAGTTTGTATCTGGTGATAGAGTTTTACGGATTGCCCCACTCTGAGCCTTAACTCCCGTAATACCTCGGTTAGATGTGGGATAGGGACTTGCTCTGGCTCGTCATAATCCTGCAAATGATCATGGAGCTGATCAGTTACTTCAATAACTTCGGACTTCCGGCGCCTAACCTGGGTGATATGTGCTTGCCCGATCGCGACAGGTCGTAGCGGTGTAAAGCAAAAGTTGGGCTGCGGTATAGGGCACTGTAGGTCATTATACTGGTATGAACGCTCTGTGGTAGAGACGCAGTATCTTCCCCTCCCTCCGTAGCCTGCCCTCGCGAAGTGCATGTGTGCGGGCACTATTTCTAGTACACACCCATTGGTTCGGTTAAACCCGCACTCGTCTAGTTCCCCTCGGCCCACCGGGTGAGGGCATACTGTGATTTCCCCCCTTTGCTTGCAGTCAGCTAGGGAAATCCCAGTAAGTATGTTGTTTCGACGAACGGCAGAGGTGGTGGTTAGGTAGTAGCGTATGGAGACATTTTCCCGGATTACTCCAATATTCTCTAGGTGGTATAAGGGGAACGGCCCTGAGTCCGGCGTTGCTATAGGGATCAACAGGACTATCCCTATCCCGGTAGTCCTACCCATCTGGCAATCTGGAATTGCGGGGTATACTCGGGTCAGTCCCTTCAGAGTACAATTATCCAGTGTCCCCCTTTGGTTCGCCAACTGAGCTAAATGTGAACTGTCTATCCAATCGGGTACCTCCCCGCGTTGGATCTGGTCGAGGTTGTGGCGGATCTGTCCCACCATCCACAGACCATAAGCATGACAGAGTTGCCCCTGTCTTTGCTTTATTGTATCTTCTTGTTCTCTATCAATGAGGTGATTAATGGTTTTAGCGTGAGCTTCCAGGACTGAGATGCCATCCAACTGGATTTCGGCCCCCTCCTTTCCTAGGTTGGCCTGGTCTTCCTGGTTTTGCTCCACCCTCTCCAATAACCCCTTCATCACCCCTTTAAGCTGTTCTACCCTCTCATTTAACCCTTGTATGTCTATCGAGTTCACTACGGAGGTTCCTGTATTGAAAACGGTAGCAACATCATTTACTATTTCCCTCTTCATCCTGGGGGCTAACCCCTGTCCCCGGAACCTACTGGCACCCATTGCATCGGCAGCCTGCTGCATTACAACTTTACTTAATACATTGTACATCTTCCTTGACTGTTCGGTACAATATTCCGGCATCTGGATGCCTGAAATATTGATCAGAACAGGCACAATTTCATGTTTAACATTATCATACAATAATTCCCCTTCGTTGTACATTGCAATCCCATTTTCTGGTCCCTTAGTAGTTATGGGACAAGGCAGTTCTTCGGGCAATGTAGTGGTTCTTATGGGGCGCGGTGTTGGAGGGGGTGAGAAACATACATACATTGATATAGCAGCCGCCCCCACCTCCTCGTAATACCCACACAGCCCCATGCCCTTTTTGCGGATGACTGATTGCTGGGATTGTCCCGGAGGCGCGCAAATTATGCCGAAAGTGCATTCATCGGGCCCTTTGACATCCCTCCGTTTAATGCAGCTGCTCCTTATACCCGTGGAGCACTGTACACATACCCGGTCCTTATTAGGATTCACTTGTAACCATGCATTAAAATAAGTTCTGTCCTTGCTCCAATCCTTAGTCGCTGGAACACATATTCCGTCCGTCAAATTGAACAACACTCCATAGTTCATGTAATTGTTTATTTCCAGCGTGCTCTGTTGTCCGTCGGTGTTGCCCAGGGTTCGTGTATGTCGCAGGGCTATCCATATTACGAGTAGGGTCGTCCGTATTCCCATCTCGGTAAGTATTATCTGTAATTTTAAACAGACTGCCTGGTCGTCACCAGGGGTTAAAGTTTTTTTTTTTGTTTTTCTACGAGTGTCCCGGTCACCCTGCAAAATCAGAAGCACAGGGTTACAATTGAATCATTTCGAATTGAATATGTGGGGCGTTCGCCCGTGTCTTTACCCACTTAAATATTACCCAAACTCCTATTAACATTAAAGCCAAAGCTATTCCTCCGAACACCCCTTCCGAAAGGGTGTCTAACCACTCCTGGTACTTTACAGCATACCATTCCGTCTCGTCTAGGCGTATCACCCTTGGTTCGGCCATTATTCTTTTGGGTTGTACCTTTTTAGTTGTGACCAGTGCTTCCACCGGCCTTTTCCTTTCATATCGACACATGCACACGTGTCGCTTGTCAAAATGATGTCATACGGTCCGGTCCACCTCGGGGCAAACCCCGTCCTGCCTGGAGTGACCTGTACTAATACTTTGTCGCCTACCTGTGGAAGGGATGCGTCGGCCTTCCCGTTGTTTTGGGTCTCCAAGTCCCGTAGGGCCTCTTGCTCTACCACCTCTTTCCTTAGTTCCTTTAGCTGTGAATCTAATTGTTTTACAAATTGTTTAATCCGATCTCGTAGAGGCCCCATTTCCTCCCCCCCTGTTATGATCCCTTCAGGAAGTCTCATTGCCCTTCCTGTCATTAATTCAAAGGGGGTCAGTCCTGTGGTTCGGTTAGGGGTAGCCCTAAGTCTCATTAATATGCAGGGCAAAACGTCTACCCATTCCTTCCCGGTCTCTGTTATAGCTTTGGCAATTGCTGTCTTAAGGGTACGGTTCATTCGCTCCACCATTCCTGAGCACTGGGGGTGGTACGGGATGTGGAACCGTTGTCGGATTCCAAGCAGACCGCATGCCCGCTTCATGACCTGTCCTGTGAAGTGCGTCCCCTGGTCCGAGTCAATTTGAAGGGGCACTCCCCACCGTGGGATTATGTCGAATGCGAGAATCTGCGCTACCGTGGATGCTCCGCAATCCCGGGTGGGAAAGACCTCAACCCACCTGGTAAACTGATCTACAATAACCAGGCAGTATTTCTTTCCCCGGCTGAGGGGTAGGGGTCCTGTGAAATCAATTTGTAGATTCTCCCACGGGCCCCTGGGACGTGTCTGATGTGCCATTCTGACCTTTACGGGTCTGCCTGGATTATGCTGTGCACATACTATGCAGCGCTGGCAGTGCTTGGCTACATCTCGCCCTACCCCGGCCCACCACCAGTCTTTGAGCAGACGGCTCAGCATTCCGTCTCGCCCAGTGTGGTCCGGCTCATGGTGTAGCCGGAGTAGTTCGGTCTGGATTGAAGACGGGGCGACTACTTGTAATCCCTTCCTCCACACCCCATCCTCCCCAATGCTGGCCCCCTTGCTTTCCCATTGTGACCGTTCCTCCGAGCTACTTTCTTCCTGTATCTTACGGACACTTAGCTCTCCTGGTCCTATCATGGCCACTTTAATTATCTGGGGCTCATCTTCTTCTGCCGCGCTCCTAGCTGCTTGATCTGCCAGCATGTTTCCCCGTTGTTCCCTGGTCTCTACCTTTTGATGTGCCTTGATCTTTATTACTGCTGCCGTCGTAGGCCTTTTAACGGCTTCGACCAGCTCCCGAACTATATTCTCGTGTTTAATGTGTCCCCCCCCCGAGGTTATATATCCGCGTCTACTCCACGCTATCATATAATCGTGTACTACCCCGAATGCATACCGGCTGTCTGTATAAACATTTACACGCTTCCCCTCTGCCCATTTGAGGGCTTCGGTCAACGCTACAAGCTCTGCCACTTGGGCGGACACTGTTCCTTCCAGTGCCCCTCGCAGGAGGGTGACACCATCCTGATCTACCACGCCCCACCCGGTGCGGAATCTTCCGTCGACATATCGTCGGGACCCATCAACGTAAAGGGTTAAATCGGGGTCCCTCAGAGGTTCGTCGGCTATTCCCCCTTCTATTTCTTCGTCTATCTCAGTCTTGCAGCTATGGGGTTCACCTTCGGTTACTATTCCCTCCGCGGGATTAAAGCCTATATCCCTAATTATTTGTATGGACTGATCTTTGGGTAATAGTACTGCCTCCCAGGTAGCTCGTCGCGCATCTGACACTGTTTTTAACCTCCCGGTATTTAGCAATTCCACTATGGTGTGCTTCGTGTGTAAAATTATCTGCCCCGACATTGTGACTGGTTCGCATATCCTGGCAGCCCAAGCGGCACAATCGAGGGCAGCCACACACCGATGGAGTCCCTTCACTACCGGGGACTCTTGTGTTGAGTAATACGCTACTGGTCTCATTACCCCCCCTTTCTCCTGGGTTATAATGGCGCTATAAAAACCTCCATCGAGATCGTAATGTACATGGAACGGCTTTGTCATATCCGGTAGCTTCAGCGCTGGGGCTGCCACCAATTCGGCTTTTAATTTCCCATAGGCTTCCTCTTGCTCCGATCCCCAGTCTACCTGCTCTGTTCCTGGTTTTCCTCCCTTCACTAGTCGCTGAATGGGTTCGGCTATGTTCGCAAATTGAGGAATGAAATTCCTGCAATAGTTGAACAAACCCATCAACCGCCGCACTGCCCGGACTGTAGTTGGTCGGGGCATATCAACGATGGCTGTCTTTCGGTCTGTTGGAAGAGTCTTTTTTCCCTGACTGATATCGTGTCCCAGATATCGAACCGTGGCTTGTCCGATCTGCGCCTTTTTTGGATTTATTTTAAACCCTGCCTTATCTAGAGTCCTTAGGACCATGGCTACGGCCCCTAAATGCTCTCGGTCACTTGATGAGGCTATTAGGATGTCGTCCACGTACTGAAGGATTGTACTATTATACGGGGTTAGGTTACATGATTCCAAAGCGTTACTCATGACTCGGTGGAAAATGTTCGGGCTGTTATGGAATCCCTGAGGGAGTCGGGTCCATGTGTATTGTCTATCTCTGGATGTAAATGCGAATCTCTCCTGAGACTCCGGGTCCAGCGGGATTGACCAAAATCCGTTAGCGATATCTAAGACGGTGAAAATCCTATGTTCCGGATTCAGACCGTTGAAGATAGTCGCTGGGCTGGCCACAATCGGGTGTTCCCTGGGTGTAACTTTATTCAGGGCTGTGTAATCTATCGTTAGTCGGTAGCTTTCATCCGGCTTTTTAACTGGCCACATCGGGGAGTTTGTGACTGACACGGTCTGTCGTAGTATGCCCTGTTCTACCAGGGCTTGTATTATCCCCTCAGTGGCCCGCATGGCCTCTGGTTTGATAGGGTACTGCTTGTGGGGAGGGTGTACCGGTCCCGTGACCTTCTCCGGTGTCATGTCAACAAGTCCGCAGTCCTGTTTGCTTTTTGCCCAAACTCCCGGGATAGCCTGACACAGTAATCCCAACATCCCGTCCTTAGACCAGTCTCTCGTCAGAGTATCCGTTTTACCTAATGTGGCTATGTTCTTTACTAGTGCCCATTTCCTGGCCACTTTATCCTTATACCCTTTCGTACCTTTCCAGGTTACCCGTTTTCGCTGCGCATCCACTATTGTTCCTAATTCGCGGAGTAGGTCCATCCCTAGTATAGTTCCCTCTGAGTTTTTACATACCCAGAACTGGACCGGCATCATTATACCGTCCACCTCTAGCACTTGGGTTTCACTTTGATATGCCGTGGTCCTGTCCCCCCCTACCCCTTGGATCGTGATGGATCTTCGGGTAGTGGGTATGTCGAGGTTCGTTATGGATACCGACGCCCCGGTGTCTATCAACATATCGCATCGCCGGCCCCCTAACGATGCGTTGATCCACATACGGGGATCGGGTTCTTGGCCGGGGGCCGATGCGATTCATTGGGGACTCGCCTGCTTCTGGGTCAGCTGCTGTATGATGTCCAGCAGCTGCTGGTTCCCGAGGGCACTAACGTCCGGGGCTTTTTCATTGATCGTTTTTCCCGATCTAGGTCCCTTCCCTTCTTTGCCACCTCCCTTGGCCCAACAGTCCTTTGCCTCATGGCCTAGTCGGTCACAATTAC
Source organism: Pristiophorus japonicus (assembly GCF_044704955.1). Taxonomy (NCBI): domain Eukaryota; kingdom Metazoa; phylum Chordata; class Chondrichthyes; family Pristiophoridae; genus Pristiophorus; species Pristiophorus japonicus. Next base: position 53,179 of record NW_027251843.1, read on the forward strand.
TACACTTTTTTCGTCCGTTGCGTTTTGGGGCTCTACACTCAGCGCGGCGATGCCCCGTCTTGTTACAATTATAGCATGTCTCAGCCGCCTTTTTGTCAGTGGCTGCACAGACCTCCGTTGTACTTGCGGCTACTTTGGACCTTTGTTGATTATCTACCGAGGTCGCCCATCTTTCCAGGTCATCAAAATTATTGTACATCACCAAGCCTGTTTTTAAAATGGCTTGGTGTGCAGGGCTTAGTCCGTCCTTATACAATTGTATGAAAGCCGGGTTCTGCCGGTCGGCTCCGGGTATTCCGCCGTGTGCTAGGAACGTCTCAAATTTCCTTGCCCCGTATTCTGGTGCCCGTTCATCCTTCTTTTGTACTACTCCCACTATAACGTTCCAGTTTACGGGGACCTGGCCTAAAACGCGTATCACGTTCGCTTTAAATTCTATCATGGAATCCTCCTGCTCCTCTTTTGTAGCGGACAGGTCGGCACACCAGGTACCGTCTTGGTGATCATTATCTAGTCTGTCCCAGTAACTCTCTGGCATTTTAATCCTAACTATACCAGCGATATCTCGGTTATGGAGCTGGTGGCAAATTGTCATTTCTTTGAGCTTCTGCCAGAAGGTTGCGTTGTTATGGCAGGGCACTAGGGGTGGCAGTTTCTCTAACAACTGCATCGTGTCCCCTGGGGTCAGCGATAAGTATGTTACTCGTGTCTGCGCGGGTATAGCGGGACTGTCATGACGTCTTGTCCCGGCTGGGATCCTGGGTATATGTTCTACCTTCAACGGGGCAGCCGGAGCTGAGTTAATAGTATTATATGGGGGAGGTAAGACGTCCCCTTTAATGGAGTTGCAACTATCTGTTTCATTCTCTAGGCTTTCCCAGTCTTCCTCACTAGGTGGTGCACTTGGGCTATTTATTGCCAGAACTGGCAAAACTGTCTGTCCGTTATCAGCCTCTACTTGCTTCCTTTTTATTTGCACATACCGGTTAACTTTTTCTGTTAACTTTATATGTGCTCGCAATATCAAAATTACTGCCTTTTCCTCTTTATCTTTCTTTTCCTTCTCCCACCATTCCCTTTGCTTCGCTGGTAGTTCCTGAGGATTCCACCCTGCTTTGATCATTTTTTCGATTAGCTTCTTTTGTTTTTCCGCCAGGTGGCGGGTAAGTGACCCTTCTGGTCCCCACTCGAGTTTATTCGTTTCCATGGCCATTCCTGGGTAGGACTAGTACCGTTAGGAATCTACTCTCAGAGGTCCGCTTTCTTTCTAGCGCGACTTGTAGTAAACTGTCTCTTGGCTACTGTCAGGTCACAAGTTCTGCTGTTACACAAACTTATACAATTCTTAAAAACGCGTTTAAGCAATTCCCGCAGTGCTCTACATATCCTTAACGACTACCTACCACCGCTCGGCCCGTTGGTCCGACCCTGTTCACAGGTTTGGATTCCGTTAGCCGCTGCACACTGCTTGGTTCTACCCCGGGGTTTATCTCCAATTACACTACTGGGTCCGGAAGGTGTCTTTCGGTATCACGATCCCACGGTCCAAGTGTGTTCCCGGCACCTACTTAATTCCTGGCCGTTACGTGGGACTACTGTCCTCTTAATTCAGGCTCAGGCTAGGTGTTTGAGATATTGGACCGTTCCCTCGTGTCGATCAACCAGCATCCACCTTCCGCACTTTTATAATTTAAAAATCGTTTGTGTTTATACTCACCCGGGTTTACTCCAAGTGCGTTCAGCGACTTCGGGGAATCCCGTCGACTACGCCATTGTTAGCGTTAGTGTTTTCTCTGAAGAATCACTCAACACTCAGAGTCGGTTCCAATGCCTGACGGTATTTAATAACGCTCAGCGGGGAGGAAACACACAGGACCGTATCCAGGTTTCTCTCCACAGAACAAAGAGTTACATGTACCTTTATATGTTTCACAACAGTTACAAAACAGTTTACTACAGTTACACAGCCCATCACGGCTGGACACAAGCCAATCACAACGATTATAGATTACATATAGGTTCTTTAACCCAATAGAATTCTCCTAATATCCAGGGAACCATATGTTCGGTTATTGTCAGCTTGGGCTGATCGATGGCTTTATAGGTTCTCTCCCTAGTTCTTTCATCTGGGAGAAATAATTGGTATATATCCTTGTTTACAGCAAATGGTTTCCCTCTTATCTTTCTTCCTGAAATAATTGGTTTCATGGCCTTGTTCACAGGAGATGGTTTCCTTCTTATCTCTGTCTTCCCAGGCATTCCTACAGTGGGCCTCACAGGGTTATTGCTCGGTCAGTGAACGTTCAACAGTTCACAGTTTGACTACCTGATTTCCCATAATGCCTGGGCAGCCATTTTATGTGTGTGTCCATTTAAGCTTATGTGAGTTTTAAATATCCAGCAGGTGCCTAATGCCTAAGTCTATATATATTTCTACTCTCTACAACAGTCGCGATGGCCCGAAACTTTCTGATAGTTGTTTTGAAAGCCTGTTTGCTGTCGTGGTGCTGTCCTTCTGGGTTTTAGAGATTCCTTTCGCCGATGTTTCGAGGTCCCACTTTTCGAGGCTGGTGCTAAACTTATGCCACGAGACTGCTACCTTAATAGTGTCTCTAGAAGCACCCTTAACTGACAGAACAGGCCTTCAATTATACTAAAACAGGCTTTCTTATCTTCGTGCCAAATCAGTTCTTGGGCTTTGTTTAAACTGTTCTATCCTTTGATTTTCAAATGTTTACTTTGTCAGTGTTTTTGGTGGGCTAGTGAGCAGTAACTCGATTAGGGTATGATAATGTGCTATCACTGGTTTTGCATTGTTTTAGGATTGTCCCGTTTCCTGGCCATCTAGTTGGGCCCATGATTTCCATAGTGGTTGATTGGGTAATTGGCTTCTTGCATATTTTGGATGAGTTCTGTCGTTTAGATAATGGCTTGTAATTTAATTGTCTCTTTGGGGATGAATTGGTGCTGCATAGTTCCCCCAGACAGTCTGGAATCCTTAATACACGAATTTGCTTCACAGAGGTTAGCCCCACCTCCTGTATTCGGTAACTCTTTATCGCAGCCAAAATGTTGTAGAATCTTAACATTGATATGCTCCTTCCCATAGATGTTTAGGGGATCTCAGGCTTCTGTAATTTAGGTCCATTTTGAATTCTCTTTTCAAAAAGTGCAAACACTGAGGGGGTTTCCAGGAGGTTGGCCCACTTTTGCCATTTTCCTTTTAAAACTTCGATCCCCACTTGAAAAATCCAAAGCTCATTTTTAACAGTCCAAGAGAAGCTTTTCTTTAATTTTCAGGGAGAGGGACTCATGGGAATTTTTGGAAACCCTTCAGTCCCCGCTATGACACTATCCAACTATAGTGTCACTTTACAGGTGAGCAAAAATACCTGACACCCAAGTACCAACCTTCCGCAAATTACCTAAATTAAACACCCATAGCATACATTCCCCTTTACGTGATACAGCATTCAGTTACATCCTCTTCCCTTTACAGGCAAATAGGCAAGTTACACTTCACTTCACAAGAATAATACATATTTCAAATACATCACACAAAATTACAAACTTGAATTGCTAATAGGGTTCCTAAGGTTTGTCCACCACCCTGTAATATCGGGATTGGTGCCTGCGGTTCTTCCCTTTGCACTTGGAACACCACAGATACAACACTATCCCGAGCTGACATACTACCAAAAGATGGGAGGCCATCCTGATCCAAGAAGGGACTTCTATATTTTTGAAAATGTCCCACCAGGGTGGAACAATGATAGCCAAGATCTCACTCCCTATCTTAATTGTCTTTTGATCTAGAGTGTAGAAATGTTTTTGTGATATTTCCATAGATTTCAACAAAGAGGTAAGATGTTCGGGTAGAGGAGGAATTGCATAAAGACATCGTTCCAGGTTCCCCTCTTTTGTCTCCCGGTACCCATAGTGTTTGTGGGGTCTAAATTGTATAATTCTGTTTTGTCTACATCGTAAAATTTTCTAAACATTTCTTTAAGTAGTGCCTGGTACAGTTGTTCCGTTTCTTTGGGGCACCATGCAGGTAAGTATACTTCGGTAAGGTTTAAGATAACTGAGGCTACTGCACAGTGTATCCCCTGATAGAGTACCTTTTCGGTCAGTACTAGAACTAATCCATTCCCTGGTCCCTTGGTGGTGGTAGGACACCTTTGTATTGCTGTCTGTACTGTCGGGACAGTAGGCAGGGGCTTTTTGGGGCATGCTACCAGTTCAGTGGCGTTAATTGGGACCGGAGAATATGGAACCTCACACTCCAGCAGGCTAGAGTCCCATGCCATCCCCTCTCCAGTGTCTTGCCATTGTCTGGCAAAGGCAATTGACATGTCTGTGAGACAGACCCTCTCTGATCCCCACATGCAGACATAACTCCCCTGTTCAGACTCCCACCACTTATCCCAACACACACTCACTCCCCCCTCGGTCCCCGTGATGGTGCGGTACGTATCGTTCCCCAGTCATTCCCAGTCGGTTCTGTGGTCTACCGCATCCTTGCTCAGCTTCCTGAGCCACCACCACCTATCCAGAGGAATCTGACCATTACAGGTAATGCACACACGCTTTCCTTCGGTAACACTGACCCGCACTGCAACCATTTGTACCCTGGGGCATGGGATGGAGACTTCCCGTTGGTGAATCTGTCCTGGCTGGATTACCAAGTAGAGTTAGACCCCAGCCACCTGGCCACCTCCCCTCGTGGAAGTAGATCGCGATCTCCTCCACACCCGGTGTGCCAGCCCCAGTAGTCACCGTTGGTGCTCTCGTTCCCGAGCACCCATAAATGCGGGATTCCTCCACGTCGTCTCAGTCACCGGTGCTCACCCGCATTAGGGCGAGCAGGAGCAGCACCTTTTCCATTTTAAATTCTTTCCCAGTTCCTGTAGGGATACATAAAAGGCAGCCATGCCCTGTGACAATTCTCCAGGTTGGCACAGGTAAACGAGTCCTTACATAGTCACTTATAACTAAAACTAAACTATCTAAACTATCCTTCCCCACACTTAAATTCCCAGACCATTAAGAACTTGCTGTATGTACATCTCCGGGTGGCCAGGCTAATTCCTGTTTTGTCTCCGGTTGGGACGACTTCTGGGCAGCTTGTAAGGCTGAAGGTAAGGCGGCCTGAGCCGCAACATCTGGAGGGCTCTCCCTAATGTTTCTGGAGTTTGCCCTGTGTCCCAGGCGATCGGGGACCTGTTCCCTTTGATGATGCAGCACACTGCCCCTTTTGGTGTGGCCGCAGAGTTCTGCTCTGTAGGTTTTGCGCAGTCTGAGGCTGCAGGCTGGGGGCCCTTATCTTTAGAACGCTTCCTGACCTTGGGTGTCCCCTTTCTGGTGGCAGCCTTACCTGGACCGAACTACTGGAACTGGGGCGCTGATGACCACGGGGCTTTTAGCTGTGGTGTGCGGGTAGTCCTTCTTGGGGCTACTGTTACTGGGAGTGCACCCGAGTCTCAAGCAATTGGTGGGATCGTCCCTCCAGTAACGCAGTTCATCGCTCCCACCTGCCCTGTTGTCTGGCTGCCCCGCCCCCTTTGGGACTTTCACAGTCAGCGGCTGCTGGTTGCTGCTTACATTTTTCGGGCTCCCCTGGTTTAAACAGCTTACAATGGTTGATATGGAACCACTTTATGCGGCGGGGCATCTTTATGGCATAGACCATGGGGCTTGCCTTGTCCACAATGTTCTGGTCCCATATATAGGGCTTCAAATGTTCCTACCCGGGCAAAATTCCTAAATCTCAGCTGATCCCCTATCTCCCATTCGTGGTGCTTGCGGGGTTCGAGCAGCAATCGGTTGCTCCGATGCTGGTTCCCCATTTTTTCAACAGCTTGCCAGTGAATCTGCTTGAGGTGTTTAAACAGATTCTTGACAAAACGGTCCCGGTTCACCACTCTGAGCTGACCTTCCGTGAGCACCAGGGCTAGGGCATGGGTTGGGGTTCGCATGGCACTACCAGTCATGGGCTCGTGCGAGGAATACCCCGTGCTCTTTGACTGGCTACTCCGGATCCCCATTAGGACCAGCAGAAAGACCTCTACCCATTTTTGGGGTGAGTCTCCCGTCTCCTTCCGCAGCCTTTCTTTAATGGTGCGGTTTAAACGCTCCACAATAACTGATGACTGTGGGTTGCGGGCAACATGCCATTTCCCTTGAATGCCGAGCACATTAAGGGTTGCCTGCATTACCTGACCTGTGAAGTGGCTCCCCTGGTCAGACTCCACATACTGTGGTAGTCCCCACTGGGAGAATACCTCTTTCACAAGGATCCGAGCCGTTCCTAAAGTGATGGCTGTTCGGCATGGGAAGGCTTCAACCCATTTGGAGAACACAGCCACCAGGACTAGGCAGTACTTATAGCCTCTCTGGGCAGTGGGTAGGGGCCCGATGTAGTCGATCTGAATCGACTTCCATGGTCCCTCTACCCTCCTGATGTGTCCCACAGACACCTTCCTTTTCTGGGGGTCAGGGTTGTTAGCAGCACACACTCGGCAGTCGGCGCAGAACTCGCGGACATCCTCCCTGAGTCTTGGCCACCACCCTGCCTGTTCCACCCGTTGCCAGGTGGTCTCAGGTCCGGGATGCCCCGCTCCTGGACCCTCATGGGCCAGTTGGAGGAATTCCGTCCTGTGTTGCTGTGCCACTACCCATTGCTCTCCCGTGAACAGCATGCCTTCTTTAATGGTCATGGCTGCTGTGCTGTATGGTCCTTCTACCTTTTCTCCTTTGGTTAGTGCATTTAAAACAGTCCTTTGAACTGGATCCTGGGTTTGAACTGTTTTCAGGTCCGGGGCAAATACTACCCCTGCCCTGCCTGCCGTTCCTACCCTGCCCCTAATTGCTGCTATGGGGTCTAGGACGTATGGATCCCAAAACTTTCCTGTGCGAGCACCCTCCTTAGCCAGCACATCTGCCTGCTGGTTTCCCTGACCTCGAGGTTCAGTGGTCGAGTGGGCTTTCACCTTGTCAATGTAGTGCGCATGTGCAGAGGTCTCGGCACTGTTTTCAGCGCAGGGACCTGGCTCCGCCCCCTACAGCTCCTGCTGCGCTGCGCCGAGGGCCAGAGGACCTGCAGGGAGGTGGAGAATCTGGAAGGTTTATTTAGGCGCACTTTGTGGTGCAAAAAACGGGCGTCCAGGTCGGGACTGCGCCGTTCTAGGCGCGGCTCGAAACTTGGGCCCATAGTGCCCGAGCAAATCGTGTACGGGGTAGGAAATTTCTCGGGGTGTGTGGCCTCATATACCACCGCGGACAGTTCAGCATGCTGGGCGCTCATGGTGCTGGGGAGTTTAATAGCCAGTGCAATGTTCGCCTCTGGGTCATAGACTCCGCATCTGTGAGTCATTCACCAGCAGTTACTGTGCTCGAACCGTCCACATAGATTTCACGGCCCATGGGGTGTATCCCGACCCGAAAACCTACGTTGACTTCCCATACCCCTTCTACAGAGCACAGGTTGGCTGTCCCCGGGTAGACCATGTTAGCTGCGAGCCTTGGCTCGCAGAGGCCTTTTACCCTTAGGTCCATCTGGGAGAGGAGTAGGGTCCAGCGAGCGATGCGAGCACTGCTCACTGTCCCATCCTTAATCCTCCCATCCAGGAGCATCTGGGAAGGTGTATGGTGGGTGAGGAGTGTGAGAGGGGGCCCTCCTGTGAAGATTAAAGATCTCTTCACAGCCCAGTGAGTGGCCAGTAAGTGCCTCTCACAGTTGGAATACCCTGTTTCCACATCGGTGAGTATCCTGGAGGAGTAAACTTTAAAGTCCTGACCCCACAGTACAGATTTAAACGAGGCACAGGCTGTAGTCAAGGTCACTCTGGACCTGCACCTTTATTTCACAGCTCTCGAGTGCCACACTTGCCTGAGACCTCCTTTATATACCTGTGTGGAACAGGTATGCAGTGACTCCTGCAAGTGCACCCCTGGTGGTAAAGTATGCTTGTGGTTACAGGTCATATCTAGTTACAGTCATGGAGAGCATGGTAAGATACAGTTATATACAGTAGTGTGTGATACATGACATCACCCTCCCCCAAGGTCTTATTGTCTTTATAGATTCAGTCTCTCAGGTGGTCTACGCTCTCTCGTGGAGTGTCTTAGTTGTGGTTCAGTTGTTTGCCTTGGTGCCTGTTTTTCGTTCAGTGTGATTGCTGGTATCTCGCCTGGGCTGTCTGTTTTGTTCAGTATGTTAGCTGGTATCTCGCCTGGGCTGTCTGTTGAGACTGCCCTTTCCTCAGGTTGTTCCCTCTGTCTGTCCACCAGGCATGGTGTGAGTTCCACATTGTCGTCTGCTTCTGGTTCTGCAGTGTTGTTGGTGAATCTACTTTTTACTTGGTCTACATGCCTCCGGCATGTTTGGCCATTGTCCATTTGTACAACCAGTAGCCTGTTTCCTTCCTTGCCTGTTACTGTCTCTGCAAGCCATTTGCGACCCCTGCCATAGTTGAGCACAATCACTTTGTCCCCTATCTCATTCCACCTTCCCCTCGAATTTCGGTCATGGTACTCAGTTAGCTTCCGGCGCTTTGCCTCACAATTTCATGCATGTCTGGGAGGATTAACGAGAGCCTAGTCTTTAAGATCTGTTTCATCAATAGTTGCGCGGGGGGAACCCCAGTCAACGAATGCAGATGAGATCTGTATGCCAGCAGCAGTCGCGACAGGCGGCTCTGCAGCGTGGGACCTTGGATTCTGAGCAGGCCTTGTTTAACGATTTGCACTGCTCGCTCCTCTTGGCCATTGGAGGCCGGCTTGAACGGTGCCGTCTTAACGTGATTTATGCCGTGGTCAACTATAAAATCTTGAAATTCTGCACTGGTGAAGCACGGACCATTATCACTGACCAATATGTCAGGAATGCCGTGCATTGCAAACATGGTTCTGAGGCTCTCCACAGTGGTGGAGGTGGTGCTCGAGTTTAAAATGGTGCACTCGATCCACTTTGAAAATGCATCGACGACTACGAGGAACATTTTGCCCATGAATGGGCCCGCATAGTCTCCATGCACCCGCGACCGCGGTTTGGTGGGCCAGGGCCAGGGGCTCAGGGGGGCCTCCCTGGGGGTATTACTGAGTTGGGCACAAATGGTGCACCGCCGGATGCAGAGCTCCAAGTCCGCGTCAATGCCAGGCCACCAGTCGTGGGATCTGGCTTCAGCCTTCATAAGGATGATCCCCGGGTGCTCGCGGTGGAGCTCCCGGACAAACGCCTCTCTGCCTCGCAAGGACATAACTACTCGGCTGCCCCACATTAGGCAGTCTGCCTGCAGTGATAGTTCATGCATGCGCCTATGGAAAGGTTTGATCTCCTCGGGGCAGGCATCGCGGGCCTCTGCCCAGTCACCAATTAAAACACATCTTTTTACTAAGGATAACGTGGGTCGCTGGTCGTCCAGGCTCTGATTTGAAGAGCTGTCATGTGCGAACCTGTGGATTCAAAGGCATTGATTGCCATGACCATCTCACAGTCCTGTTCGTCGGCCCCTTCCGTGGTCGCCAGGGGTATCCTGCTAAGCGCATCGGCACAGTTGTCTGTGCCTGGTCTGTGCCTTATTGTGTAGTCGGAAGATGCCAGCATGAGTACCCACCGCTGAATGCGTGCCGAGGCTTTGGCGTTTATTGCCTTGCACTTGGATAGCAGGACGTGAGGGGTTTGTGGTCAGTTTCTAACGCAAACTTGGCCCCGAAAAGGTATTAGTGCATTTTTTTGACACCGTACACGCACGCGAGCGCCTCCTTCTCAACCATACCGTGCCCGCGCTCTGCCCGTGAAAGTGACCTGGAGGCATAAGCAATGGATTGTAATTTACCCACTTCATTGACATGCTGTAAAGCGCACCTGACCCTGTACGCTGATGCATCACATGTAAGAACTAACTTTTTACCTGGGTCAAAAAAGGCTAAAACACTGCTGGAACACAGAAGGTTGCGTGCCTTATTGAAGGCGTGTTCCTGGGCGTCCCCCCAAAACCCATTCCACCCCTTCCTGAGTAGCACGTGGAGAGGCTCCAGCAGCGTGCTCAAGTTCTGCATAAAGTTCCCAAAGTAATTGAGTATCCCAAGAAAGGCGCGCAGTTCCAAAACATTCCGGGGCCTGGGTGCCAGATGAATTGCTTCGGTTTTGGATTCTGTTGGGCGGATTCCATCAGCGGCAATCCTTCTGCCCAAAAATTCAACCTCGGGTGCGAGAAACAGACACTTGGATTTCTTAACTCTTAGGCCTACCCGATCCGATCGACTTAGTACTTCCTCCAAATTGCGGACATGGGAGTCGGTGTCCCTGCCCGTGATAAGTATGTCGTCTTGAAACACAACCGTCCCCGGGATGGACTTGAGCAGACTCACCATGTTGCTCTGGAATATAGCAGCTGCCGACCTGATGCCGAATGGGCATCGATTGTACATAAAAAGGCCTTGATGTGTTTTGATGGTGGTGAGTAGCTTAGAATCTTCGATCAGTTCTTGCATCATATATGCAGCTGTGAGATCTAGTTTCGAGAAAAGCTTTCCTCCAGCCATTGTGGCAAGTAGGTCCTCCACTCTGGGCAGCGGGTATTGGTCCTGTAGGGAGACTTTGTTTATGGTAGACTTGTAATCCCCACAGATTCGTACGAATCCATCAGGCTTCATGACGGGGACGATGGGACTTGCCCAGTCGCTAAATTCCACGGGTGAGATAATGCCTTCCCGCAGAAGCCGGTCCAGTTCGTGTACAATCTTTTCCCTCATCACATAAGGCACAGCTCTAGCCTTGTGATGGACCGGTCTAGCATCCTGTGTGATGTAGATTTTAACTTTAGCCCCTTTGAAGGTGCCCACACCTGGCTGAAAGAGATGTTCAAAATGACTGAGAACTGTTGAGCAGGAGGTCTGTTCCTCTGACGACATGGCGTGAACATCATCCCATTTCCAATTTAATTTTGCCAGCCAGCTTCTCCCCAACAGTGCTGGGAGATCTCCGGGAACAATCCACAGGAAAGTTGGTTCACCGTCCCTTTGTGTGTGACTGAGAGCATGGCGCTGCCAAGGACTGGGATGATTTCTTTGGTATAGGTCCTTAGTTTAGTGTCGATCCTTGTGAGTTTTGGTCTGTTGCTTTTGTGCGGCCACAGCTGTTCAAAGTGTTGGACGCTCATGAGAAATTGACTAGCTCCCGTGTCCAGTTCCATGTTGACGGGTATCCCGTTGAGTAGGACCCTCATCATTATTGGAGGCATCTTGTTGTAAGAACAGTGGACATTGATCGTGTTGACCCGCTGTACCCCAGCGACCCGGGCACTGTCCCCACCGTCTTTTGGTCCGCGTTCCGACCCTTCCGATTCATATACCAGACGAGCTGCTGTTTTTCTGCACATGCGAGCCAGATGCCCTGTATAGTTGCAGTTTCTGCAAACAGCATGCTGAAATCGACACCCCCTTGTTGAGTGCCTTCCCCCACATCTCCAGCACAGACCACTTCCATTGTTTCCGAAGGATGAGCTGCGTCTGGCTGATCTATTTTGAGCTTCTCTCAGTTTGTAGTTGATTGCTCGCCTTGTGGGTTGATAAGGTGTGCACGGCCGTTCATGTGGCCCTTGATGGCTTCTGGCGCCACTGCCTACTGTTGAAGGCCTGTTCTTCTGCCTTTGTCTGTGTGTGGGGGTAGCGGCTTGTTTCACGCTGTGAACCCCTTGTTCCGATGTTTTGTTAGTTGTCGTACCCGCAGTATAAATCAACCTCATTTCTTCTTCTCCTACCAAGAATGTCTGTGCGACCAGTGCTGCTGCCTCTAGGGTCACGTTCTTGGTCTCTATAAGCTTTCGGAATATGCCTGCATGGCCTATTTCTTCAATAAAAAAGTCTCTCAGTACTTCTCTCCTTAGTTCATCGGAGAACTCACATAAACTAGCTAGCCTCCGAAGTTCCGCCACAAAGGCGGGTATGCTCTGGCCCACACAGCATTTGTAGTTGCAGAACCTGTGTCTGGCTATGTGTAGGCTGCTCGCTGGCTTCAGGTGGTCTCTTACCAGTGTGCTCAACTCCTCAAATGACTTGCTTGCTGGTTTCTCGGGTGCCAGCAGGTCCTTCATTAAGGCGCATGTTTTCGAGCCACAGCTAGTCAAGAGATGGGCTCTTCACTTGTCTGCCTTATCGTCGCCCAACCAGTCATTGGTTAAAAGCTTTGCTGGAGCCTTTCTATAAAGTCCTCCCAATTGTCTCCAGCATTGTATTTCTCATCTGAGCCGTTGGTAGCCATTCTGTGGATTCTGTGATCCCATAACTCGTCGCCACTGTAAAGTCTTGACCCTGCAGTACAGACTTACATGAGGCACATGCTGAAGTCAAGGTTACTCTGGACCTGCACCTTTATTTCACAGCTCTCGAATGCCACACTTGCCTGAGACCTCCTTTATATACCTGTGTGGAACAGGTATGCAGTGTCTCCTGAAAGTGTACCCCTGGTGGTCAAGTATGCTTGTGGTTACAGGTTATATCTAGTTACAGTCATGTACAGCATGGTAAGATACAGTTATATACAGTAGTGTGAGATACATGACATAAACCACCAGTCTCAGCTGGCCGTGCCGTTCCTGCAACAGCACTGTGCTCAGACTGTCCCTGCTGGCTGCCATCTCCAGGAAAAACTCTCTCCCCTGATCAATCGATCCTAGGGCCGGTGTGGTCTGCAGCCTTTCTTTGAGTTGTTTAAATGCTGCCTTGCAACCCTCGTCCCAATCCCACTCCACTCCCTTGTGTAGGAGCTGGAGCAGAGGGGCTGCTGTGGCAGCATAATCCTCAATGAAGTCTCTGCAGTATCCTGTTAGCCCCAGAAAAGATCTCACTCCCGTTACTGTGTTGGGGGTTGGTAATTCCTGTACTGCCTCCTTTCTAGCCTTGTCAATGGCTCTTTCCCCAGCACGCACCGTCAGTCCTAGGAATTTGACTTCCTTCTGGCCGATCTGCGCCTTCTTGGGGTTAACTTTAAAACCTGCCTCCCTAAGTAGCTCCAGCAGCTCAGCCAGCAGTGGGCCAAACTCCTCACCCTCACCGGTGAATAGGAGCAGGTCGTCCACATACTAGACCAGCTGCCGGGGTCTGCTAAAACCCTTCAAGCAGTTAGCCATGCATTGATGAAAAATGCTGGGGCTGTTATGAAAACCCTGGGGCAGGCAGTTCCAAGTGTACTGTTGGCCTTTAAATGTAAAAGCGAACTTGTACTGGTCCTCCCTTCGCAAGGGAATGGACCAAACCCGTTGGAAACATCCAGCACCGTGAAGGTGGTTGCGGATGCTGGAATACTTCCAATGAGGTCGGCAACAGCTGCGACCGTGGGTACACAGGTGGGGATATTACGGTTGAGTACCCGGTAATCCACCGTGGCTCTCAGGAATTGTCCGGTTTCTTAACCGGACACAGTGGAGAGTTCACATTGGTGGCTATCGGTCTCAATAGCCTCTGTTTAACCAAAGAACTCATGGCCATTTCCATGTCTGCCTCTGCTTCCCTGGGGAAATTGTACTGCTTTTGTGGTCGGGTCATGGGGTCCCCACTCACACTGACCTCGACTCTGTTTAATCTCCGACAATCATGTTTGTGAGTGGCAAACGTGACGAGGTGTACTCGCACAACAGCCTGGTACTCCACTGGTGTGTTACTGACCAGTAGTTCAAGGTTGTAACCCTCCTTTGACTTCATTGTACACAGGGTCCCCTTTCCCTGTTTCTCTGGGATGACTGCTACCTCACTTTCTTTACTGTTACAGGCTGCCCCCCACAGACAATGGTTTCTTAAATCCACGAGAACCCGGTGACCTATAATAAAGTAGGCACCAGGATTCCTTTTCCCTCCTGCTCCCACTTCATCAGGACACACGTCCACTTAGTGTGCAGTGTCACTAATTGAATGGACAGTGGGATGGAGAATGAGCCAGCCTGTTCATTGCCCATGAATCCCATTAGGCTGTACGGGGTCCCGTTTGATAGAGGTGAGGCTGTGGGGTCATCTGCATAGACTGTGGTGCATGATGCTCCAGTGTCCAGCAAATAAGTCCCCTTTACTCTCTCCACCTCCATCTCGACATACGATTGCATCGTACACTAGGGGACACAGGTAGACAGGCTGTGCTGGTTTTCGTCATAAATCTGGGTGAGATGGGGCAGATGGTATCACTGCACCGGTGGCTGTGGCTACCTTCCCCGGACCCATTAGTGCGGTTCGGAGTACAGCCATCACGGTCTCAAATGTTTGGGTAGAGACCGACGGCTCGGTCTTTTGGGCTGGGACTGTGGGATTCTTTCCTACCCTGTCCTTCCAGGGATTCCAACAGTCCTTCCTCCAATGCCCATTCTTCCCACACCCAAAGCAGTTACACTTGGTTTCGGAAGGGTTACCCCCTTCCTGGTGCCACTCTTTCTTTCCCTGACTGGGTTTTAACTCATGTACCTTTCCCTTGGGTGGGTGCTCTTCCCCCCTGCAGTTCCGATATGCCATGGTCAGTTGCCTGATCACTGTTTCCTCGGTGGCGTGGGGTCCCTCGGGTCAAACCAAAGCTCTGCTCTGGCTTTGATCCGGGCCAGGCTATTCGCCACTATGCTCCGGAGCCATTGTGCCCGTTCGCCCGGTGTAAGGTTTGCCCGGTCGAGAGCCATACTGCAGGCTCGCTGATACACAGGCCACAGCCTGTCAGCGAAAGCCTGAGGGGTATCTCCCACAAGCTGCACTGTCCTCTCCACTCTGGAGAAGGGACTTCCCTCATTTAGACCCATGGTCTCCAGAACTTCATCCCGGACATCATCATATGTACCCCTGCCCTTTCTGCACGCCGCCAAAAGGGACTGGTACAGCTTGCTGTCCAGGGAGAAAAGGAGCAGTTTTACCTGCTCTGAGTCATCACATCCGCTAATCTCGGCTGCCTGTTCCACTTCCATGAAGCGGACGGAGGGGCCTCCCTTATGTGTAAGCTTACTCAGGTGGCTTACCATAGCCCTCAACTGTTGGGTAGTGTGGGGAACCACGAATTGGCTCTCAAGAACCCCCGGTGCTCCACCCACAGGCGCGCTGAACTTTTGCTGCCGGACCGGACACATTGGTCCAGGCTTTCAGTTCTGGCTCACCCTTCTCTCCCTGCTGCCAAACTGAGTTAAACCCCGGCACCACAGGTGGTGGTGGTCCGTACTCCCTGCCTGCCTGAGCAATTGTCCCTTGTCCCTCCTTCCTGCTGCCCAACCGAGTTGTTCCCCGGCGCCACAGGGGGTGACTGAACAGTTTTCTCCTCCTCTTCCAGGTCTGCCCGGGTCGTACCCGGACTTATGAGGCACACCATGCCTCTTGCCCTGGACAGAGCGCGGTTTAAACTTTCAATTTGCTGCTGGCAGGGGCTGTGATCTCCCAACTCAAACCCCTTAGTGCTGGTTACTCTGTAGGCTGCCTGGATGTCTTTGACGCTCTCCTCCTGCTCTTTCATTTGTCTATTAAGGCGAGTGTTCTCTTCTTGCAGTATCAATTCATTTTTCTTAGCCTCGGTGACCTGACACTGCACATAATCCAACCTATTCCTGAACTTCTTCCCTGTGTAAAGCCTTTCCTCGTTGTGCTCATGTAACTCTCTCATTAACCTTTCCCCTATGATTGTTTGTGCACTAGACTGTTCCTCTGCCTCTTTCAGTTCAGCCATTAGTTTCTCTACTGTGGAATCTAAGAGTTGGACCTGTTTATGCAGACATACTAGCCAAATTGCCTTTTCCACTGCCTTTTTGTGAGTTTTTCCCTCTGTCCACTGGACTGCAGCGTCCCCTGGATGCTCAGCACGCAACAGATCGCGTACTCACTTCTTTGTTACATTCACTCTTTTGACCACATAGGAAGCAATCCTCTCTTCTATTTTACTTCTTTTCTCACAACCAAAGTCTGTCTCCTCACATCACTTTTGCCACATTCCCTTCGTGGTCGCCATTATGGCTGGTGTTTTGGTCAGGTTTCTCTGACTCCTTGTTGTTTTCGAGGCACCCTACACCCTGGATTCTAGACTGTGGACTGATTTGGGGGTTGTGAGAAACTGAGACAGAGTTGGGTAAGATGCAAAACTGGTTTTATTGTGTTCAAACAGAGTAAAAGGCACGTTTTTAATAATCACAGTAATCAGGTACAAATAGGGAGAAATGGCAACTCAAATGATCTATATTTGGGAAGAACACATAACACATATAACAGATTAAAAGAACACAGTCCTCTCACCTCCCAAAATACTTATGCACTAACCCTGGAAGGGGAAAACACACACGAACATCAACAGGTAGGAACAGTAAGAAAAACCCAACCTCCCAGACCCACTATCTAGCTAGGTTAGAACTCTGGGGTTTCAGGGACCATGCTCACCAATTCCCTTTTGACAGTTCCCACTCCGGGGTTCGCCTCAGTTGTCCTGATCCTGTTCCAAACTCCAGGGTTTGCCTTAGTTGTCCTGATCCTGTTCCAAACTCCAGGGTTTGCCTTAGTTGTCCGGGTTCGGTAGTCTGTACCCCGGACCTCATTGGGGATTTCAACCTACGGTTTCCATGAGGTTGGCTCCCTTTTGCCTTTTTCCTTTTACAACTTAGATCTCCACTTGAAAAATCCAAAGCTCATTTTTAACAGTGCAAGAGGAGCTTTTCTTTACTTTTCAGGGAGAGGGACTCATGGGAATTTTTGGGAACCCTTCAATGATGAATCCGAAAAGGAGTTATGATTTAGAAGGATTAGTCGATAATATTCTGGCCCAGTATCAAGGTATGTACGGCAGAATATGGATGCGTTTGCAATTCACAAGCACGATTGCGGGAGAGTATCTAGGGTAGAGGTGAAGATAGATGGGGATTCGATGACACGACCCCAGAAACAGTATAATTTTCCCCGGGAAGTAGAAAGGGATTTGGAAACTGCTATAAATTCCCTGGTGGATCAAGGTGTGTTGAGGACCACAGCCACACATGTAAACTCACCCCTATGGCCAGTAAAGAAGCCCGATAACTCATGGAGGGCCACGGTAGATGACCGAATCCTGAATAAAAATATTCCAGCCTGTGCGCCCACGGTAGCAGTGGTAGCGGATTTGATCGGGAGTATCCCTGCGGCCACAACAACTTTCACAGTGCTGGACATTTCAAATGGGTTTTGGTCCATTCCCCTGAGACGGGAGGACCAGTATAAATCTACCTTTACCTTTAAAGGTCAGCAGTATACGTGGACATGTCTTCCACAAGGGTTTCACAACAGTCCCTCGATCTTCCACCAAAGTATGGCCGAGGCATTAAACAGTTTTAGTCAGCCAGATCGGTTGGTCCAATATGTGGACGACCTGTTGTTATTCTCCGAAAGTGCGGAGGACCACGGGCCATTATTGAGTGAATTACTGCATTTGTTGAAAGAAGCAGGTTTTAAAGTAAATCCCCAGAAAGCTCAAATAGGCAAAGAGGAGGTGCAGTTTCCAGGTTTGACCATTGGGGCAGGAGAAAGGGCCATAGATGGAGCTAAGAGAAAGACAGTCCAGGAACTACCTGTTCCTAAGGACGTGTCTGGAGTAAGGTCTTTCCTGGGAATAACGGGTTACTGCAGGGAATTCATAGAGGGATATATAACCATGGCAGCTCCTTTGTTGAGGCTTCTTAGGAAAGGAGTAGAGTGGGAATGGAGTGAGAGTTGTCAGGAAACTTTCATTTGGTTAAAAGCGGTGTTACAGACAGCACCAGCATCGGGAGCAGTAAATGGGGACCAGGACTTTAGTCTGGAGGTAGCAGCGACTGGGGACAGTTTGAGTGCAGTGTTACTCCAGGAGCGACACAGCAAGCTGAGACCGGTGGCCTACGTCTCCCGAGTTCTCACCGAAGTAGAAAAGAGTTTTTTCAAATTGCAAACGACATCTATTTGCAACTTTTTGAGCAGTAAAGCATTTTCGGTCGCTCACAGGGTTAGCTACAGTAACTTTACTGACCTGTCACACCACGACACAATTGTTACTGGATGGTAGAATGAAAGATGGGACAGTGAGCAGTAACAGGATTGCCCGCTGGACATTGTTGCTGACTCAGTTAGACCTGAAGGTCGAGAGGCCAGGAGAACCAAAGCTAGCCCCGAACTTGGTTTATCCGGGGGCAGCTCATGTGTGTTCAGTGGAAGGAGTGTGGGATGTAGATGTGAGATTCTGAGCAGGAGAACACCCGACAGGTAGGGACATCTATGTAGATGGGTCTAGTTCAGTAATAAACAGAGAGAGAAAGACAAGCTGTGGGATTTACAATCCAGAGGCAGTGATAGAGAAAGCCATAAAATCCCCAACACTTTGAGTATGCAGCAGACCGAGCTAGCAGCGGTAGCGTATGTAGTCACACACCCGAACGAATTCCCAACTCCCTATACGATATGTTCAGACTCCATGTTCATTTCTAACTGCTGTACAGAGTATTTAGCCATATTGGCGAGGCGAGGGTTTAAGTCCTCTGACGGAAATCCGTTGGTGTTGACTCCATTGTTAAAAGTCATTTTGGACGTCACGGGTTGGGACCAGAAGGATTACTACATCCAAAAGGTCAAAGCACAATCTAAGACAGAGCCCAAGTGGGAAGGGAATGAGAAAGCAGACACACTGGCTAAAACAGGGGCAGGAGAAGGGACACCTTGGGACCCATATCACTGTGGACAGATCACGGCTGTAACAGGCAGAGAGAGGCCCAAAGAAGTCCCATTGTCGCCTGATTTAAAACAGGCTCAGCTACAGGATGCAGACCTTAGAGCAGCGATTAGGGACAAGATAGATGGGAAGCATGTTGCGGGACCTTTGGGAGCTGCAGACATAGAAGTAAAGCAAGGAATGTTGTTCAAGGGAGATAGTTGGATCGTGCCAGGACAGTGCAGGGAAGAATTCTTGCAGCTGGTGCATGTGGGTCCAGGAGCTGGACATCCAGGGCCAGAAACAATGTGGAATAAAGTAGAAGCTGTGGGATGGTGGCCCGGGCTTAGAAGTGATGTCAGGGATTATTGCCAGAATTGTCTGGTATGTGCCACAAACAATCCACACCCCCACCGAGGAAGGCTCCGTTGGGACACACGAGGAGTGTAGAGGGGTCATGGCAGTCTATACAGATAGATTTCATTGGGCCACTGTCCACCTCAGGCAGATGCAATAAATATTCCTTGGTGTTTGTTATTATTAATGCTTGGAGGTCACCAGACACCAGAGGGCGCCGCGGTCAGAGTTGTACACATGTGGCAGGTATGCTTGGTCACCTGTATATAAGCTGTGTGTCTTTGTCACGCAGGCACTCTTGGGCTGGAATAAAGACGGATCAGGTTGCACCTGAATGAGTTTACAGTAACCAGACTCTTGAGTCATTACAATTGGCGACGAGGTAATTTAAGAACCTTCGCATGCACAATGGGCACTGTTGGAATTTCGGAGAGATTTGTGGAGGGCGAGGAGTGGGCAGATTTTGGCGACCGCCTGGATCAGTATTTTGTGGCCAACCGCATGGAGGCAGAGGCCTCCACAGTTAAGCACAGGGCAGTTCTCCTCACCCTTTGTGGTCCGAAAATCTTCTCTCATGAAGAATCTTCTCTCGCCTGTACGTCAGGCGGAAAAAGGGTACGAGGAATTGTGTACGTTGGTGGGTGACCATCTGAAGCCAAAAGAGGGGATCATCATATCACGCTACCGTTTGTACACGCATGTTCGTGTTGAGGGCCAGGTCGTGTCGGGATTTGTCGCCAACCTGCGATGTCTTGCTGAGCCGTGTAAGTTTGGGAACTTGCTGGAAGACATGCTGCATGATGTCTTCATGATAGTTATCTGCCATGATGTGATCCTCAGGAAGCTGTTAGCTGCAGAGACGCTGGATTTGAAAAAGGCCATCGCGACTGCCCAGGCATGCATGACAACGGATGATAATCTGAGGCAGATATCATCGAAGAGTGGGAGTTCCACGGCAAGTACTGTAAACAAGATGGCGTCGCCTTTGGGCAGAGCTGCTTACGCAAAATGTGCTGCTGCTCAGAGACCGGCAACAGGTTCGAACCAGATTTTACCCTGTTGGCGTTGTGGGGGCAATCATTGGCCTCATCAGTGTCGGTTTAGACAATACTGATGCAATGGATGTTCGAAAGTGGGGCATTTTCACAGGATGTGTCCACAACGGTGCAAGCGTGGTGCGGCTCACTACGTGGTTGATGAGGACCAGTTCAGTGATGGCCCGGATACACAACCTGATGTGGAAGTGAATGGACTGTATTCTGTGCAAGAGATAGATGATAGTCATTAACGTGAAGCTGAATAGCATGCCTGTATCAATGGAGCTGGACACGGGTGTGAGCCAGTCGATAATGAGCCAATGGACATTCGACAAGCTGTAAGGGGTGGTTTGCAGGGGGTCAGCTATCCCTTCTGACCTTATATGAGCGGTTCCGAATCGCTCCCACACCCTTGGTTCTCGACACTGGAATTATGAAGGGACTGTGACAGACTTGGACAGACAATCGGTTTCAAGGTAGGAAGCAGGTATGACTTTATTGTGTTGAAAAAAGAAGTAAAAGGCACACCTTTAATAACACACACAGACCAATACACACTGAAGGGTACAACACATTGAATAAAATGTCAAATTACAGCCTGTGGGGAAAAGAATACAGCTTAAACTCTAAATGGGGTAAAGAGGAGAACGCAGATACATTTACACAAGTTATCCCAGCCTCCCCACTCCCAATTCCCCTAACTAACTAAGTTATAGCTCTGAGGGTTCAGGGGCCATGCTCACCAATCCCTTTAGACAGTTGCTGGTGAATCGCGGTTTCGGGGTTCGCTACACTTGGCCTTCTAGGCGAGCCGTACCCCGGACGGAGGAGAGGACTTCGGACTGCGTAGTCTTCAGTTGGGGTGCATCCGTTGATGCGGTAAGTTGCGTTTTGGATGTATGGGGTAAGTACCCACTTTCTTTGGTTAGGAATAGTTTTAGTTAGTCCCTTTTGGTAATTTCTCCCCCGTTGGGTCGTTCAGAAGTAGATTGTAGAGCGGTTGTCAATTTGCTTGCTGACAACCTTCCGTTTCGTGGGCCTCGTGCTCGGTCAGTTCCTGATCAGTTCTGGTAGTTTCCTTCACTATTCCATTTCTTCACTGTAGAGCAAGCAGGCTGCTTGTTTGTGTTTGTGTTCCAGTCTGTGCGAGTTCCAGTCTGTGTTCTGCTTCTCTCCTGTGTTCTGCTAGTTTCTGTGTTCTGCTAGACTTTCTTTGTAAAACTGGGGGATAAATATATACCCCAAAAAAAGGCTCCGTTATCTCCCATCAAATCTCTTGGGCTCTGTTTAAACTGTTCTGTCCATTGATTTTCAAATGTCTCCTTTATCAGCAGTAACTCGATTAGGGTGTGAGAATGTGCTATCACTGGTTTTGCATTGTTTTAGGATTGTCCAGTTTCTTGACCATGATTTCCATTGTGCTTGATTGGGTAATTCGATTATCTCTTAGAGGGTGAACAGCCTGGGGTCCTTAATGCACGAATTTGGCCCCACCTCCTGTATTTGGTAACTCTTTCTCGCAGCCAAAATGTTGTAGAATATTAAAATTGATATGCTCCTTCCCATAGATGTTTAGGGGATCTCAAGCTTCTGTAATTTAGGTTCATTTTGAATTCCCTTTCCTATGAGTCCAAACACTGGGTGGGGTGGGGGGGGTCTGCATGAATGCATTCCCTTTTATCCCCCGCAGGTTCCGTCTGCCCCTTTAAACTCATTTTAAAAGCCCAGAAAGGGATTCTTCTCCTCTGTAGGGGAAAGGTACCTGGAATCTTTGCGAGATTTTGGTAAATTCTACAAAGCTGTGGGACACTAAGGCTATGAAACCGAAGCTGAGTCTTGTAGCAGGTGCAAAATTCACAACAACCCTCCCCCCCCCGCCCCCGAGTGTTTGGGCTCATTCGAAAGGAAAGTTAATTTGGGACTATCTACCGAAAGTTTGGAACCCTAAAGTGCTTATTGAAGAAACTACGAACTTTAATAGAATTTTGGATTTTAAAAGACAAATTCAAGGCTGTAGGTGGACCTAAAGAACTAACAGGAGACAGTCTAACTAAGTGGAGCTACCTGGGTGTGAGGACTAAGTTAACCTGTCTGGAGGGATGAGTATTCAAAAATCCTTCCCCCACAAGAAACATTAATGTCACAAAATCACCCAGAAGTAGCTACCGATCAACATGGGTCTGGACAACCATTTCAGCATATACATCACAAAGAGACTCAATCCAGCCAGTATGCGAAAGAATAAGCACAAAAGGACATTGCAATTAACAAACTAATATTTCCATCAGGAAACAGTTTTCGAACATCAACTCACCCAAAACATATCAACTTTTAATGAGCCCACCAAAATATTACAAAGGTGAACCAAGCCCGCCAAAATTACACAAAGGATTTTAAACAGGTTTTGTGCCAAGATTAGAAACACTGAAATCATATAACTGGCCCCTGTTTTCAACAGAGGGTATGACACACTTTGCTATACAACCGAGACCAAGTTGTTGTCATCAAGACAAAGAGAGAAACCAAAGTGACAGTTGTAAACTGACTTCTCCAGCCTTGAAGTCCTGAAGTCCTGAAGGCAGGAAGAACATCACCATCGCGGCAGCAACCAACCACAGTCAACGTGGTATCAACGGAAAACCACCGCGATCGACCAAACTCGAACAAAACTCCAACGAGGAAAAACTGAAGAATTGAAAAAGTTTCCACTCTACAATCTAATCCTGACCTACCAACGGGTAAAACATTACCTAAAAGACTGTAGAAACCTATTTCTAATGAAGAAAACCAGGTACTTACCACATAGATCCAAAACACACCTTACCGCATCAGCGGACTCAACCCAACTGAAGATTGCACAGCTAGAAGTCTTCTCTGTCATTCGGGGTATGGCAAGCAGAACCTACCACATCCAGTGAACCCCAAAACTGTGATCTACCGTTAACTGTCCAAAAGGATTGGTCAGCATAGTCCCTGCCTGCCCTGGAGTCCAACCTAGCTAGGCTTAGGTATTGGGAGGTGGGAGGTATCATTTTACTGCAACCACCTTTGAATGTGTAGTGTATGGTACTTTATTAGATTGTTTATAAGTACCTTGTACTTTTCCTTGTATTGTCCTTTATTAGAGTGATTGTAAGTTTGGCCTTGTATTTTCTTACTAGAGTAATAAGCTTGTATAACCTTGACTGTAATAAAACCAAAGTTTCTTTTTGCATCAAACCAGTGTCCTTTGCACTTTTGACACCCTCCCCAAATAAATCCAGAGTACAGAACCCAAGGGGGTGGGAGCGATTCGAACTGCTCAAGTTGGTCAGAAGGGAGCCTGACCCCCTCATAGAGAACACCTTTACAGTCCAGTCAATGCCAGATTGCATACTTACACTAAGGAACTCATACCGGTGCTCGGCAATGCAGCAATCGAGATGTCATATGACATTGTGGTACACGAGCTACCATTATGGATCACCCCAGGTAATGGTCCAACTGTTCGGCAGGAATTGGCTCGAGAAAATCAAGCTGAACTGGAATGTTGTCAAGATGTTACCCTTGGTGGATGATACTTCATGTGCTCAAGTATTGAAAAAATGTCCTTCTTTGTTTGAACTGGGCATTGGTAATTTTATGGGAACCAAGGTGCAGATTCACCTGGACTCCAATGCAAGGCCTGTCTATCACAAAGCTTGGTCTGTTCCATACACGTTGAGGGAGAAGGTTGAAATTGAGCTTGACAGACTCCAGCATGAAGGGATCATATCACTGGTCAAGTTTAACGAGTGGGCTAGTCCCATTGTTCCTGTGTTGAAGTGTGATGGCACTGTCAGGATTTTTGGAGACGACAAGGTTGCAATTAACCGGTTTTTGAAACAGGATCAGTATCCATTACCGATGGCTGATGACCTGTTCGCCATGTTAGCTGGTGGAAAGTCGTTCACAAAACTGGAACTGACATCGGCCTATATGACCCAGGTGCTTGTCAATACTTTGAAGAAACTCACCTGCATGAACACCCATAAAGGACTGTTCATCTACCACAGGTGTCCTTTTGGGATTCGTTTGGCTGCAGCCATATTTCAGAGGAGTATGGAGAGTTTACTGAAGTCCATTCCTAGAGCTGTCATGTTTCAAGATGACATTCTGGTCACAAGTCACGACACTGCTGAACATCTGAACAATCTTGAAGAAGTCCTACAGCATCTCGACAAAGTGGGACTCAGGCTGAAACGATCGAAGTGTGTATTCA
Source organism: Pristiophorus japonicus (assembly GCF_044704955.1). Lineage (NCBI taxonomy): Eukaryota > Metazoa > Chordata > Chondrichthyes > Pristiophoridae > Pristiophorus > Pristiophorus japonicus. The sequence continues at coordinate 77,462 of NW_027251843.1, forward strand.
TGGCACCTGAAGTCGAATTTCTCGGGAGGAAGATTACTGCTAGTAGCATTAGGCCCACTGATTTGAAAACCAAGGCCATCAAAAATGCACCCAGGCCTCAAAATGTGACGGAGCTGCATTCATTCCTTGGGCTACTCAACTACTTTGGCAATTTCTTACCCAGATTGATCACTTTACTCGGGCCACCGCATGTGTTACTAAGAAAAGGCGACAACTGGGCCTAGGGTGTGTCTCAAGATAGAGCCTTTGAGAAAGCCAAAAATCTGCTATGTTCAAACAAGTTGCTTGTTCATTATGATCTGTGTGAGCCTCTTGTATTGGTCTGTGATGCTTCATCACATGGGGTTGGCAGTGTACTCCAACAAACAAATGAATCGGGCAAACTACAACCTGTTGCATATGCTTTGAGAAGTCTGTCTAAAGCGATAGAAGGCTTACAGTATGGTAGAGAAAGAAGCTTTGGCCTGTGTGTATGATGTTAAAAAAATGCACCAGTACCTGTTTAGTCTTCGTTTTAAACTAGAAACGGATCACAAGCCACTCATTTCATTGTTTGCGGAAAACAAAGGTATTAATACCAATGCATCACCCGCATTCAAAGGTGGGCGCTGACATTGTCTGCCTATGATTTTGTCATCCATCATAGACCTGACACTGAGAATTGTGCCGCTGCACTGAGTCGTCTGCCTTTGCCCACACCTGAGGTGGAGATGCCTCAACCTGCAGATCTACTGTTAGTAATGGATGCTTTTGAGAGTGAAGGGACTCTGCTCAACAAGTCAGGATCTGGACCAGCCATCTGGACAGGGAGACTAATGAGGACCTCGACCCATATCCTAGCACCAGTCCTGACCGAAACGCAGGTTAAAGAGGTCACACGGGACAGGTTTGTCAGATCTGTATGGTACTCTGAAGGGGCTGCATTGGGAAGAAGCTCACAATATGGGCAGGCAGCACCAGCAGGATAAACTGCTGTGGAACCCCGGGTTACACAGGAATGGAGGGTAGGGGATCAGGTAATGGTCAGGAATTATACCAGAATAGGGGCATTTGAACCACTGTACAAAGGACCATATAGCATTGTAGACAAGGCAAGCCCTATGGTGTACACGATCCAGTTGCCAAAACATATCAAATGGTTCCATATAAACCAGTGTAAGCTGTACAACCCCGGAGAGAAAAGTAAAAAGCGGGCGAAGGCCCCAGGAACAATAATGAGTTTGATCAGTGTAAGCCTCCCACCAATACTGTGGGATGATGAGGATGGAGAAGTAAGGGACGGAGCAGTAAGGTGGAGTGGTCAGGTACTGTGACCTAGCGTGCCCTGGACACCTCCTCCATCTCCACCCCCGAGCCTCTGTAAGCCCAAGCATTGGGATAAAAGGAGAGGGAAGCAGTGATTGTAAAAAGGAGTTATGTACATTTGTGAATAACTGAAGGAGGACCTGTGAGGGGGAGGCCCCCCAGAGCAAAGGTATTTCTTTCATTTTTGTCTTTATAGGAGCGAATCGAGCCAAGGGTACGAGAGGAGGTGGACATTGTGGATAGGCCTGTGGATGGCCATTATTATTAAAGGATTGGGAGATCGGGGAGACACCGAGACATTCCTTACACACGGGTGTATGGGAGGAACCAGCCCCACTGTAACTCAAGGGGGAGCCATACGGAGTAACAAGGGCACAAACACCTCTGCTCACACTGGGAGCTGGCCAGGGTGGTTAGGGTCAAATTCGACCAAGTACTCCAGACAAACCGAAGGTAAACTTGGGGAGGTGTCAGTGTCCTGCCCCAAGCTAAACATCACGACCAGGAATGTACGGGTGAGAGAGGGGAGACGAGTTTGTCTGGAATGTAAAGGGATTACCCCCATGGGAGGGTGGTGGTGGTTACAGAAAACAGGCAGGGGAAAAGTTAATGCATCGACAGAATGGGAGAAACTGGGTAATAACTCAAACAGGCGGAGCACAGGAACAAGAAAAGGGGAAAAATTGTGTTGGGAAAAGTGGTGGAAGGCGGAACAAGGGATTTATGTCTGTGTGGTTGGATCTAGCCACAAGTGCAGGGGAGGTGTGGCGATTGTTTTTAAATGACAATGGCAGGATTCTGGGTCAGGAATGAATTGGACGCAGGGTTTATTTTCTTGTGTGACCTTGAACCCGCCAAAAACAGTCAATGCAACCGAGCTGATCGCGAGCAGATTAAAACCTCTCCCTAAAATGCTGGAGATTCCAATCCAAGAAATTCCATGTCCTGTCCTAAAACCCGGGCCTAAGAACGGGCTGGTGTTAATCCCAACAGGGAAAATGTTGTATCATACTGTGTATTATGAAGTAGTGTCGGTTATTCTAAATTTTAACAGAGTTACAAATACCCCGGTGGTGTCCGCCAGAACCAGAAAAGTTACATAAGCGTTTGTTAAAAGAAATATTTAAGCAATTCTATCAGAAGAATTATGGGGACAAAAGTTAGGTGGAAGCAGACAAACCAATAAGCAACAGCCAGACGGGTTGGGGGAGGCAAAAAAGGGGACTGATGAATGATGTGGGTACGGCATTTAATACAGGTACATCGCGCAGTTGAAAGTCCAAGTAAACACCTTCAGGGACTAGTTAAAGAAGTTACTGGAGGAGGGTAGTGACATAGAGGGTAACGAATTACAGGAGGACCAGGCAATGACAATCCATTTGAAGGAGATGATAGCTGAGGTGGAGACACACACTCAGACCATCAATGCTTTAATCAAGGAGGGTAGAAACGCGTCAGATCAAGCTGCTCAGAATGACGGGTGTGTCATGTACTGAGCTTAGTTGCTAAATTAAGGATGCAGTAATTTAGAGGATTTAAAACAAGGCCACGTACCGTCGTGGGTCAGTGACAAGCATCGAAAGGCTTTGAGTGTCTATAACAACAGGTTGATACAATCAAGCAATGGAGCCCATGGATTAATTGGCCAGAGGGGAAAATCAGTCCCTCTGGAGATTCCAAGCCTGTGAAAACCCAGGACATCAAAGGATCCCACAAGGCGTGCATTCTTGGATAACGGGGCACAAAAGATAAGGAGTTATCTTTTGCCCTGTCGATTCTGTGTGTGAATTGTGGCCATCCGACTAGATCCAGACCCATCATCACAGCCATCGAGACTCAACCAGATGCATTAACTGAAAGGCAGCCCAGCAGGAGATGTGTAGAATTGAATGGATATTGAATGGATATATCTGTAAGAGCTGAGAACAAGAGCTCAGAGAGAGGAACAACAGGTCGAAGAAACACCTCAGACCAGCAGGTCAATGAACAACGGCCACGAAGCAGCAGCGGGGACCCAACACCTTCCCTCGCTCTAAGAGCCGACAATCGACAACAGCAACAGCAGGCTGGATGGGTGATTGTATGTCTTCGGTCAATCTCTAAGAAGTCTTGTTCCGTACTTTTTAGGGTTTTTTTGTGTAATAAACAAACAGTTGGATTTTATTCTAAACTTTGCTTTATGTGTGGTACTTCCTGTAATTCCCGAGGTCTATGAATCAGAGTAGAGTGGGAAACCAACACCCTACACCACATGAGGTCATCACCGGGAGGGTTATGTGCACCCAACCCATGTGTTGGTGCCAGTCCTCACAGAAGCTCAGGTCAGGGAGGTAAACCGGGACAGGTTGGTCCAGAATCTGTTTGAGGTTTTAAAACAGATTCACTGGCAGGCAGCCAGTAACCTGGGGAGCCAGCACCGGGAAACATTGGTTGTTGCTCGAGTCCCGGAGAAGCCACGAGTGGAAGGTGGGAGACCAGGTAATGTTCAGGAACTGTGCCCGAGTGGGGGCATTCGAGCCACTGTACATGGGGCCTTATAACATCGTAGATAAGGCCAGCCCCATGGTATATGCAGTCAGACTCCCGAACCGCACAAAATGCTGTCACATCAACCAGTGTAAGTTGTTTAACCCCAAGGGGGTGACGACAAAGGCAAAGAGAAACCAGGGCACAATAATGAGCCTGGTGGACGCGGGTCTTCCTCCCATGGTGTAGGACGATGATGATGACCCAGATGGCGGGACAGTAAGGAGAAACAGTCGGATACCACGGCTTAGGGCGCTGTGGACACCTCCTTACTCACCGGCCGCGAGCCGCAAGATTTTAACTGGGGGCACTCGATAACGCAGAACGAACGGAATATATATGTAAATAACGAAAGCCCAACCTGTGGAGGGAAAAACCGCTCACAAAATGGTTGTGCTGTATCTGTCTTAATCAGGAAATCAGAAGAAACGGGAGCCCGGGTGTAATTGATCAGTTATGGACCCACAATGCACCTCCCGCAGCAGAAGATGACGGAATTCCAGATATTTCCGGTTTTGGTGACAAAATATCATCAGGGGGATTGTAGCACCAGCTTTCTGGCCATTTCTATCAACAATATTTTAAATCCTTAAATCCAAATCCCCAAGAAAGATCTGTACTGTTTGGCGAGCTTGTCGGGGTGACACTGAGGTGCATTCATATTCAACCGGATATTTCACACTGACAGGCTGGGTGGCAGGGAACCCAGGCCCATTGATGTCATCACCATCTAAAGTGATTCCTGGGAACAATATCCCGAGAGGTAACTCAGAGACACTGTGCCTTTGCATTATTAAAGCACAGTCACCACTCAGTCCCAACCCAAACTGGTGCAAGGCAGGAAATGGCCGGCCCATTGTCTTCCAGGAGATAAGCCGGTTAAGCAAGATCGGTTTGTGATCGAAACCCATTACGGGCTAATGGGGGCCATCAACTCAGGAAACGACAGACATCCAGTAATCAGCACCCATTGTCTCTCCAGACGCAAGGCCTGGGAGCGGGAAAACAAAACATCATTTTTCACAAAGATTTCAAAGACTACGAGCCATTCCAGGCCACAGGGTGGGGAGTCCAGACAGATCACTGGAGTCAATCCATCGGTCAGTATTGGTGGGAGGAAAGGTGATGGGTTTTGGGGATATAAGGAGCCACTTTGCAACAAGCTCCAGCTCAGGAAGAAGAAAGCTCCGGAAAAAGCCCAGGAAAAAGCTCAGGAAAAATCGCAGGAAAAAGTCCAGGAGGGAGACGTTCAGGAAGAAGCTGCAAGCAAGACAACGGGCAATCAGGGTGAGCATATTGCCTGCGCCTACACATCCACAAGACCACTTAGCTGTGTGAGGGGGTGATTGTAAGTCCCAACCAAACCCAAGGGGTTTAGTGCTGGGGGGATCCTGTGTTAGTTTATTTCACGGCAGTGTTCATTTATTAAGCCGTGGTAACTTAGCACGGCACGGCTTATTGGACAAGCCAGGGTTGTACTGTTTTGCACTGTTTATGAGTGGTGTTGTTAATATTATTAAACACTAATACGGTTCAGCCCAAAAAATGTGTGTCCGAGTCTGATCTGTCCATATAATCCTATCGTCCAGAACTTGTAGTAGGAGGTGCGTTTTTGGTACGCCCGAGAAAACCACCTATAGGCAACCTCTCAGTACTGCCCCTCCGACAGTGCAGCGCTCCCTCAGTACTGCCCCTCGGACAGTGCAGCACTCCCTCAGTACTGCCCGTCTGACAGTGTAGCATTCCCTCAATACTGCCCCTCTGACAATGCGGCACTCCCTCGGTACTGCCCTTCCAACAGTGCGGCAATCCCTCAGTACTGCCCCTCCGACAGTGTGGCACTCCCTCAGTACTGCCCCTCCGACAGTGCAGCACTCCCTCAGTACTGCCCCTCTGACAGTTCAGCACTCCCTCAGTATTGCCCGTCTGACAGTGTAGCATTCACTCAATACTGCCAATCTGACAATGTGGCACTCCCTCAGTACTGCACCTCTGACAGTGCAGCACTCCCTCAGTATTGCCCCTCTAACATTGCAGCACTCCCTCAGTATTGCACCTGTGACAGTGCAGCACTCCCTCAGTATTGCCCCTCTGACAAAGTGGCACTCCCTCAGTACTGCACCTCTGACAGTGCAGCACCCCCTCAGTACTGCCCCTCTGACAGTGCAGCACTCCCTCAGGACTGCACAGTAGTGTATCTCTTTAGTTTGCATTCAGGTCCCTGGAGTGGGGCTTGAACCCACGATAAAATATTGCATCACTGGATGCCGCACAGTCTGAGCTGTGAGTCATATCCCGACCTCAGTTGGAACTGCTAACTCAGAACAAACAACAACAGCAACTTTTATACAGCACCTTTAACACAGTAAAACTCCCCGAGCGCTTTACAGGAGACTTATAGAATAAAGATTGACAGTGAGCCACGTCAGGAGACATTGAAAATTGCAGCTCAGTCAAATTGTGAGGGAAATTGGCAGTGCTGTCTTCATACCAAAAGGGGGCGATGTTGCTTCTGAGAAGACCAAATTTTTTGACAATTTCTGTGTCACTCAATTGATTGGTTTGTAAAACCCGTTTGTTCCAAACCTCCAGTCAGGTTTGCAGAATCATTTCCAGTTCCCCACGTGTCATTTGATGGTGGATCTCAGCGTGTATCTCCTCGTCCGCTCGTGAGGCGGTGTCTCAGACCGATTGGCCAGTCAGCAGCCACTCCGCACTGCAGCGAGCATTGGCAGGCCATTCCACTGTGGGAGGCCTCACTGCGGAGCTCGGTGCACGGGGTATATCCACACAGAGACGCTCTGCCACCAGGTACAGCAGCAACAACCTGCATTGCTATAGCAACTGGAACTTTAGAGCAACATCCCGAGGCAGCTGACAGAGGCGTAATCTGGTCAAAGTGGTGCTGAGCCAAAGGGGGAGGGGCTGGGAGGGTGATCAAAGCCCTCAGTCACAGATTGGGTTTGAAGGGAGGTCTTAAAAGAGGAGAGGGGTGGAGTGGCAGAGAGGTTTAGGGAGCAGGGAGTTCGGGCCAAGGCAGCTGAAGGCACGGCCCCCAATGGAGGGGGAAGGGAAGGGGGGATGGATAAGAAGCCTGAGCCAGATACAGCAGCCCCTGAACACAACAACAACTTGCATTTATATAGCGAGTGTTGTGACAATGACAGACAGTGAGAATATAACCCTGATAATGTAACACAGTATTTGCAGCACTTGACACTGTGGGGAAAACTTGTAATTTTAAATCCATGAACTGTACATAAGCGAGAGCAGGACCTGTTTGTGGCCGGTGCGGAGATCACCACTTACAGAAGGTAGTTACTGCAGGGAATCCAGGGCCACAGTGACCTCCTGGACTAGTTTCCATCGCCTCGGGCGGGGGGCGGGGGTCGGAGAGGAGTTTCCCAGATTTATTTCCCCCAATGGGTTTTTTAGCTGGTTTTTCGCCTCTCCCAGGAGATCAGGTAGCTTTGGGTGGGGTGGAGAGTCTATACTGTGATACACAAGGTATCACAATTGTGTGGGACGGGCTGGATGGACCACAGGGTCTTTACCTGTCCGTCACTGTCCGCGGGTTTGGGTTTCAAAGATGTGGAGCTCAATTGGAAAGAAAGACTTGCATTTATATAGCGCCTTTCACCATGTCAGGACATCCCAAAGCGCTTTACAGCCAATGAAGTACTTTTGCAGTGTTGTCACTGCGGTAATGGACGAAACACGACAGACAGTTTGTGAACAGTAAGCTCCCACATGTGACTATGACCAGATAATGGGCCCAAATTGCGTATCGCCCCGGTTATGGCGGTAGCTTTTCCCACACCGAAGTCCCGCCCTGGAAGCGAAATTGGGGTCACGGCCCCTGACAGGAAGTGGAGCGCAATGTGGTGCGCAGCACTTCCCCTGGGGGTGGGCTCGGGGGCGAATGTCAAGCTGCACCTTCATGGCACCGACCCCACCACATCGGCACAGAAAGGCCCGACCGGTAAGTCGGCAAAAACAAATGGCGTGGCGCGGCGGCGCACGGCTCCCGGTAAGTTTCACTCCGCGAGCGAAGTGCGGCCCGGTTTTTGACCCGTAGGCCTGGCGCGGACACAACTCACGGAGCGCTATCCATTTCGCTTCTCTGCTAAATCTCCGAGGGAGCCGGGAGCCACGCCCCCCACCTCCCCAGGGAAAACATTGTCACACCCCATTAGCGCCCCCCAGAGGCAGTAATGCAGGTGCACAGCGCAGGAATTTCGTCCTCAATCTGATTTTGATGTTGATTGAGGGATAGATATTGACCAGGACACTGGGGAGAACTGCCCTGCTCTTCTTCAAAACAGTGGAATGGGATCGTTAACGCCCACCTGAGAGAGCAGAGGGGCCTCGGTTTAACCTCTCGCCTGAAAGACGGCCCCTCCAACAGTGCGGCACTCCCTCAGTACTGCACTGGGACTGTCAGTCTAGATTTCTGAGCTTAGTCTCTGGAGTGGGACTTGAACCCACAACCTTCGGGCTCAGGTGAGTGTGCTGCCCATTGAGCCACAGCTGACTGAGTTGAAAACTTAAGGCCCATTAATGGCCCATCGACGGTGTTCGCCCTCAGTGGGGTGAACAAATCCAGAAATTATGGCCAGAATGATGTAGTCCAGGCCGTTATTTACTTTTTTATACTTTTAAATTTATTTCTGTTCAGTTAGTTCTCAGTCTATTAAATAGAGGCATGGCAGGGCAGTTCTGTCCCGTGGAAGCACATCCTGTGCCATGTGGGAAGTCCTGGACACTTCTCGTGGCCTGGACGATCACATGAGCAGGAAGTGTCACCAGCTACAGCAACTCGAGCTCCGCGTTTCGGAGATTGAGCGGCGGCTGGAGTCACTGCGGTGCATCCGCGAGGCTGAGAACTTCGTGGATAACACGTTTCTAGAGGTGGTCACCCTGCAGCTTAAGATTGTGCAGGCAGAGAGGGAATGGGTGACCACCAGACAGAAGAGGAGGTCCAGGCAGGTAGTGCAGGAGTCCCCTGAGTCCAACTCCATCGCCAACCAATATTCTGTTCTGAGTACTGGTGGGGGTGATGGTTCCTCTCGGAAGTGCAGCCAGAGCCAAGTCCACGGCACCACAGGTGGCTCAGCTGCACAGGGGGGAGGAAGAAGAATGGAAGAGCAATAGTGGTAGGGGATTCGATAGTTAGGGGAACAGACAGGCATTTCTGTGGCCACAGATGTGACTTCAGGATGGTATGTTGCCTGCCTGGTGCCAGGGTCAAGGATGTCACTGAGTGGCTGCAGTACATTCTGAGGGGGGAGGGTGAACAGCCAATGCTTGTGGTCCATATTGGTACCAATGACATAGGCAGCAAGAGGGATGAGATCCTACAGGCAGAGATTAGGGAGCAAGGAGACAGATAAAAAAGCAAGACCTCAAAGGTCGTAATCTCCGTATTACTGCCGGTGCCACGTGCTAGTTGTTATATATGTGGACTTGTATTTACTCTGTACAGCCTCCAGAGGGCTGATCCCCTGGAGTCCCAAGGGATCCCATAATCCCTTGGGAGCACAGGTATTTAAGGAGGCTTCACAGGTTGGGGAGGCACTCTGGAGACCTGCAATAAAAGACCAATGTCACACTTTATTTTGAGCTCACACCAGAGACTACAGAAATAGAAGCACAGAGCAGATGAATACGTGGCTGGAGAGATGGTGCAGGAGGGAGGGCTTTAGTTTGCTGAGGCATTGGGACCATTTCTGGGTGAGGTGGGACCTGTACAAGATGGATGGGTTGCACCTCAACAGAGCCGGGACCAATATCCTTGTGGGGGGTGTTGTTATTGCTTTTGGGGACGGTTGAAACTGGCTTGGCAGGATGATGGGAACCTGAGAATGGATTCAGTGGGGAGAGAAGCAAAGCTGGAATTCGAAAGCAGAACAACAGAAAGTGATTTTGGAAGACAGAGGAAACAAAGCCTAAAAATTAGACAACAAGGCAGTTTGGCAGTGCTAAATGGTATATACTTCAATGCATGGAGTATAGGGAATAAGGCAGATGAGCTGAGAGCACAGATAGACATTTGGGAGTACGATATTATAGCTATTACTGAGACATGGCTGAAAGAAGGACAGGTATAGCAGCTCAACATTCCTGGTTACAGGGTTTTCAGACGGGATAGAGAGGGTAAAAAAGGAGGGGGTCGCAATTCTGAAACAATTGAAAGAAACAATTACAGCTGTGAGGAGGGATGATATGTCGGAAGGATCATCAAATGAGGCCATATAGGTCGAATTGAAGAACGAAAAAGGGGTAATCACACTGCTGGGAGTGTACTATAGACCCCCAAACAGTCAGAGGGAGAGAGAAGAGCAAATATGTAGGCACATTTGTGAAAAGTGCAAAAACTATAGGGCAGTAATAGTAGGGGATTTCAACTACCCGAATATTAACTGGGATAAAATTAGTGTGAAAGGTATAGAGGGTGCGGAATTCCTAAAATGCATTCAGGAGAACTTTTTTAGCCAGTATGTAACAAGCCCAACAAGGGAGGGGACGGTTCTGGACTTGGTTTTGGGGAATGAAGAGGGGCAGGTGGAAGGGGTATCAGTGGGAGATTATTTTGGTGCCAGTGATCATAATTCAGTTAGATTTAGTGTAGTTATGGAAAAGCACAAAGATAGACCAGAAATAAAAGTTCTCAATTGGGGAAAAGCCAATTTTGCTGAGCTGAGATGAGATTTGGCCAAAGTGGACTGGAAACGGCTACTTGAAGGTAAATCAGTGTCAGAGCAGTGGGAGGCATTCAAGGAGGAAATCCTGTGGTTTCAGAGTAAGTCTGTTCCCTTAAAGAAAAAGGGTGGGGCTAATAAATCTAGCGGCCCTGAATGTCAAGTGAAATACAGTGTAGGATAAAGTAAAAAAGGGAGGCTTATGACAGATACCGAGGGCTCAATACTGCAGGAACTTTAGAGGGGTATAGAAAGTGCAGGGGTGCAATTAAAAAGGAAATTAGGAAAGCAAAGAGAGAGCATGAAAACATTTTGGCAAGTAAAATCAAGGGAAACCCGAAGATGTTTTATAAATACATAAAGAGCAGGAGGATAATTAAAGATAGAGTAGGGCCTATTAGAGACTATAAAGGTAATCTGTGTGTGGAGGCAGAAGATGTGGATATGGTTCTTAATGGATACTTTGCATCTGTTTTCACAAAAGAGAGGGGCAATGCAGACATTGTAATCAGGGAGGAGGTGTGTGAAATATTAGATGAAATAAACATAGTGAGAGAGGAAGTATTAACGGGCTTAGCAGCTTTGAAAGTGGATAAATCCCCAGGCCGGATTAAATGTATCTCAGGCTGTTAAGAGAAGCAAAAGAGAAAATAGCAGAGGGTCTGACCATCATTTTCCAATCCTCTCTGGCTACAGGTGTGGTGCCGGAGGACTGGAGGACTGCTAATGTTGTACCTTTGTTTAAAAAGGGAGAAAGGGATAGACCGAGTAATTACAGGTCAGTCAGCCTAACCTCAGTGGTGGGAAAATTATTGATGAAAATCCTGAGAGACTGGATAAATCTTCATTTAGATAGACGGATTAATCAAGAACAGTCAGCATGGATTTGTTAAGGGAAGATCGTGTCTGACTAACTTAATTGAATTAATCGAGGAAGTAATAAGGAGGGTCGATGAGGTTACTGCGTTTGATGCAGTGTATATGGATTTTAGCAAGACTTTCAATAAGGTGACACATTGCAGTCTGGTCACGAAAGTACAAGCCCATGGGATGCAGGGAAAAGTGGAAAGTTGGCTCAGAGGCAGGAAGCAAAGGGTAATGTTTGATGGGTGTTTTGTGACTGAAGGCTGTTTCCAGTGAGGTTCCGCAGGGCTCAGTACTAGGTCCCTTACTTTTTGTGGTATATATCGATGATTTAAACTTGAATGTAGGGGGTATGATTAAGAAGTTTGCAGAAGATACAAAAATTGGCTGTGCGATTGATAGTGAGGAAGAAAGCTGTAGACTGCAGCAAGATATCAGTGGACTGGTCAGGTGGGCAGAACAGTGGCAAATGGAATTCAATCCGGAGAACTGTGAGGTAATGCATTTGGAGAGGTCTAACAAGGCAAGAGAATACACATTAAATGGTAGGACACTGAGAGGTGTAGACAAACAAAGGGACCTTGGTATGCATGTCCACAGATCCCTGAAGGTAGCAGGCCAGGTAGATGGGTTTTTACGACAATCCGTCAGTTTCATGGTCACCATTACTGATACTAGCTTTTTATTCCAGATTTATTTGATTAACTGAGTTTAAATTCCCCAGCTGTCGTGGTGGGATTTGAACTCGTGTCTCTGGATCATTTATCCAGGCCATAGTAGTCCACAGCTCTTTCAAAGAGCCAGCACAGGTTTGATGGGCCGAATGGCCTCCCTCTGTGCTGTGAGATGCTGTGATTAAGGAGCACGGCTCCAGCTAGCGTATGTGGGTTCAAGGGTTGAAAGCAGGGATTTGGGTGGAGCCCATATAGATGTACCACAAGGGGGCGCTACAGCATCGATTGATCCAATTATTGGCAGCGGGGAAACCGGGGATGGAAATAGTTTCAATAAAATGTATGCTGCGACTTTTAAAGTGGTCACCACCACCAGCACGATCATAGAATCACAGAAAATTACAGCACTGAAGGAGGCCATTTCGGCCCATCATGTTCGCGCCGGCCAACAAAGAGCTATCCAGTCTCATCCCACTTTCCAGCTGTGGGTCCGTAGCCCTGTGGGTTACGGCACTTTAAGTGCACATCCAAGTACTTTTTAAATGTGGTGAGGGTTTCTGCCTCTACCACCCTTTCAGGCAGTAAGTTCCAGACCCCCACCACCCTCTGGGTGAAGAATTGTTTCCTCATCTCCCCTCTAAACCTTCCACCAATTACTTTACATCTATGCCCCCTGGTTGTTGACCCCTCTGCTAAGGGAAATGGGTCTAGTCTATCAACTCTATCTCGGCCCCTCATCATTTTATACACATCAATAGGGTCTCCCCTCAGCCTCCTCTGTTCCAAGGAAAACACCCCCAGCAGATCCAATCTTTCCTCATAACTAAAATTCTTCAGTCCCGGCAACATCCTCGTGAATCTCCTCTGTACCCTCTCTCGTGCAATTACATCTTTCCTGTCATGTGGTGACCAGAACTGCACGCAGTACTCTAAATGTGGTCTAACTAGTACTTTCTACAGTTCAAGCATAACCTCCCTGCTCTTGTACTCTATGCTTCGGATAATAAAGGCAAGTATTCTGAGTGCCTTTTTAAGCACCTTATCGACCTGGCCTGCTACCTTCAGGGATCTGTGGACATGCACTCCAAGGTCCCTCCATTCCTCCACCCCTCTCAGTACCCTCCCATTTATTGTGTATTCCCTTGCCTTTTTGCCCCTCCCCAAATGCATTAGAACAAGGCTGCAGTTAGAGCAGCCTTTCCACCCGCTGACAGCACTCACTGAGTCTGACTCATGGCATCGATCAGCTGGACATTGATCTGGAAACACCAGCCCCCTGGTGAGGGAATCAAGGCTCTGATGCGACTGATAAAAGTCAAGATGAGGTTGCGGAGAGGTACACAGCTGCTGCTGGACACAATGAACAGGAGGAGACCATTCAGCCCCTCGAGCCTGTTCCCCCATTCAATCAGATCATGGCTCATCTGTATCTGAACTCCATCTACCCGCCTTGGTTCCGCAAGTTCCAAGGCCTATACTCTCTAGAGTTTAAAAGAATGAGAGGTGATCTCATTGAAACATACAAAGTTCTGACAGGGCTTGACAGGGTAGATGCAGGGCAGATATTTCCTCTGGCTGGGGAGTCTAGAACCAGAGGTCACAGTCTCAGGATGAGGGGTCGGACATTTAGGACTGAGATGTGGAGAAACTTCTTCACTCAGAGGGTGGTGAATCTTTGGAATTTTCTGCCCCATAGGGCTGTGGAGGTTCAATCTTTGAGTATATTCAAGACGGAGATCGATAGATTTTTGAATATTAAGGGAATCGAGGGATATGGGGACAGTGCAGGAAAGTGGAGTTGAGTTAGAAGATCAGCCATGATCTCATTGAATGGCGGAGCAGGCTCGAGCGGCAAAATGGCCTACTCTGGCTCCAGAGGAGCGGAGGGAATGGGAGGGGTCAGGAGGTGTGTGTGAGGTAGGGGGGCAGAAAGGTGGGGAGCGAGTTTGGGGTGAGGGATTAGGGGGGTTGGGATGGGGGAGGAATGTGGTGTCAGGAGGGTGGGAGTGAGGGAGGGCTAGGGAGGGAGGTGGGGGAGCGACTTTTGTGGGTGGAGGGAGAATGGCTCGGTGTGGGGAGGGGAAGGTAGAGACTGACATCGGCTTCCGGTTAAGCAACACCTCTTTTTTAAAAATTCTCATCCTTGTTTTCAAATCCCTCCATGGCCCGTCCCTCCCTATCTCTGTAATCTCCTCCAGCCCCACAACCCCCCGAGATGTCTGTGCTCCTCCAATTCTGCCCTCCTGAGCATCCCTGATTGTAATCGCTCAACCATTGGTGGCCGTGCCTTCTGTTACCGAGACCCCAAGCTCTGGAACTCCCTCCCTAAACCTCTCTGCCTATCTAACTCTCTTTCCTCCTTCAAGACGCTCCTTAAAACATACCTCTTTGGTCACCGTCACTAATTTCTTCTTATGTGACTCGGTGTCAAATTTTGTATCTCATAATACTCCTGGGAAGTGCCTTGGGACGTTTCACTACGTTAAAGGCGCTATATAAATACAGGTTGCTGTTGTTGAATTGAGGCAAAATCTGGTATTCTGGATGTCGCCGCTCCTTTTAACGCTCTCTCCAAAGCACGCACAGCAAATGTAACGCCCTTATTGAAAAAAGGAGGCAGACAGAAAGCAGGAAACTATAGACCAGTTAGTCTAACATCTGTGGTTGGGAAAATGCTGGAGTCCATTATTAAGGAAGCAGTAGCTGGACATTTGGAAAAGCGTAGTTCAATCAAGCAGAGTCAGCATGACTTTATGAAAGGGAAATCATGTTTGACAAATTTGCTGGAATTCTTTGAGGATGTAACAAGCAAAGTGGATAAAGGGGAACCAGTGGATGCAGTGTATTTGGATTTCCAGAAGACATTCGATAAGGTGCCACATAAAAGGCACAAGATAAAAGTTCATGGGGTTGGGGGTAATATATTAGCATGGATAGAGGATTGACTAACTAACAGAAAACAGATTCAGTATAAATGGGTAATTTTCTCGTTGGCAAACAGTAACTAGTGAGGTGCCACAGGGATTGGTGCTGGGGCCTCAATTATTTACAATCTCTATTAATGACGAAGGGACTGAGTGTAAAGTAGCCAAGTTTGCTGGGAGGACAGACGCACCAACATTAGTGTCCTCGACCAGGTCAACATTCTCAGCATTGAAGCACTGACCACACTTGATCAGCTCCGCTGGGCAGGCCACATTGTCCACATGCCAGACACGAGACTCCCAAAGCAAGTGCTCTACTCGGAGGTCCTTCACCGCAATCGAGCCAAAGGTGGGCAGAGGAACGTTACAAGGACACCCGCAAATCCTTCCTGATAAAGTGCAACATCCCCACTGACATCTGGGAGTCCCTGGTCAAAGACCCTAAGTGGAGGAAGTGTATCCGGCAAGGTGCTGAGCACCTCGAGTCACATCGCCGAGAGCAAGCAGAAAACAAGCACAGGCAGCAGAAGGAACGTGCAGCAAACCTGTCCCATACCCTCAATGACTATCTGTCTCAGCTGTGGCAGGGACTGTGGTTCTCGTATTGGACTGTTCAACCAACGAAGGACTCATTCTGAGAGTGGAAGCAAGTCTTCCTCGATTCCAAGGGACTGCCTCTGATGATGGGTGGGAAAGTAAATTGTGAGGAGGACACAAAAAATCTGCAAATGGATATAGACAGGCTAAGTGAGTGGGCAAAATGTTGGCAGATGGAGTATAATGTGGGAAAATGTGAGGTTATCACGCCCCCTGATCCCCCCTCCACCTACCCTACTGACCCCCGAGCCCCCCCAGGAGCTGGAGCATCCTCAGGCTGCCATGACAGTCACATACACACACACACACACACACCTACAGACAGTGCTGGCTAACAGTCACACACACACACACACACACACACACACACACACACCTACAGACAGTGTTGGGTAACAGTCACACACACATACACACACACAACCTACAAACAGTGCTGGGTAACAGTCACACACACACACACACCTACAGACAGTGCTGGGTAACAGTCACACACACACACACACCTACAGACAGTGCTGGCTAACAGTCACACACACACACACCTACAGACAGTGCTGGGTAACAGTCACACACATACACACACACAACCTACAAACAGTGCTGGCTAACAGTCACACACACACACAACCTACAAACAGTGCTGGCTAACAGTCACACACACACACACCTACAGACAGTGTTGGGTAACAGTCACACACACATACACACACACAACCTACAAACAGTGCTGGGTAACAGTCACACACACACACACACCTACAGACAGTGCTGGGTAACAGTCACACACACACCTACAGACAGTGCTGGCTAACAGTCACACACACACACACCTGCAGACAGTGCTGGGTAACAGTCACACACACATACACACACACAACCTACAAACAGTGCTGGGTAACAGTCACACACACACACACACACACACACCTACAGACAGTGTTGGGTAACAGTCACACACACATACACACACACAACCTACAAACAGTGCTGGGTAACAATCACACACACATCTACAGACAGTGCTGGGTAACAGTCACAGACATACACACACACACACAACCTTCAGACAGTGCTGGCTAACAGTCACACACACACACAACCTACAAACAATGCTGGGTAACAGTCACACACACACACACCTACAGACAGTGCTGGCTAACAGTCACACACACACACACACCTACAGACAGTGTTGGGTAACAGTCACACACACACATACACACACAACCTACAAACAGTGCTGGGTAACAGTCACACACACACCTACAAACAGTGCTGGGTAACAGTCACACACACACCTACAGACAGTGCTGGGTAACAGTCACACACATATACACACACACACAACCTTCAGACAGTGCTGGGTAACAGGCAGACACACACAAACACCTACTTAAGATGAAATAGCAGCGCATTTGGAAATCAGTGACAAGATCAGTCCAAGTCAGCATGGATTTATGAAAGGGAAATCAAGCTTGACAAATTTTCTGGAATGTTTGAGGATGTAACGAGTAGAGTGGACAAAGGGGAACCTGTGGATGTGGTGTATTTGGACTTTCAAAAGACTTTTGACAAGGTCCTACACAAGAGATTGGTGTGCAAAATTAAAGCACGTGGTAATGTGGTGATATACTGACGTGGAGAGAGAACTTGTTGGCAGACAGGAAGCAGAGAGTCGGGATAAACGGGTCCTTTTCAGAATGGCAGGCAGGGGTGCCGCAGGGCTCAGTGCTGGGACCCCAGCTATTTACAATATATATTAATGATTTAGATGAAGGAATTGAGTGTAATATCTCCAAGTTTGCAGATGACACTAAACTGGGTGGCGGTGTGAGCTGTGAGGAGGATGCTAAGAGGTTGCAGGGTGACTTGGACAGGTTAGTTGAGTGGGCAAATGCATGGCAGAGGCAGTATAATGTGGATAAATGTGAGGTTATCCACTTTGGTGCCAAAAACAGGAAGGCAGTATATTATCTGAATGGCGGCAGATTAGGAAAAGTGGAGGTGCAACGAGACCTGGATGTCATGGTATTACAGTCATTGAAGGTTAGCAAGCAGGTACAGCAGGCGGTGAAGAAGGCAAATGGCATGTTGGCCTTCAGAGCTAGGGGATTTGAGTACAGGAGCAGGGAGGTCTTACTGCAGTTGTACAGAGCCTTGGTGAGACCTCAGCTGCAATATTGTGTTGAGTTTTGTTCTCCTAATCTGAGGAAAGATGTTCTTGCTATTGAGGGAGTGCAGCGAAGGCTCACAAGACTGATTCCCGGGATGGCAGGACTGACATATGAGGAGCGATTGGATCAACTGGGCCTGTATTCACTGGAGTTAATAAGAATGAGACGGGATCTCATAGAAACATATAAAATTCTGACAGGACTGGACAGGTTAGATGCAGGAAGAATGTTCCCGATGTTGGGGAAGTCCAGAACCAGGGGTCACAGTCTAAGGATAAGGGGTAAGCCATTTAGGACAGAGATGAGGAGAATCTTCTTCACTCAGAGAGTTGTGAGCAAATGGAATTCTCTTCCACAGAGAGTTGTTGAGGCTAGTTTGTTAGATATATTCAAGAGGGAGTTAGATATGACTCTTACGGCTAAAGGGATCAAGGGATATGGAGAGAAAGCAGGAAAGGGGTACTGAGGGAATGATCAGCCATGATCTTATTGAATGGTGGTGTAGACGCGAAGGGTCGAATGGCCTTCTCCTGCAGCTATTTTCTGCATTTCTATGTTTCTACAGGCGGTGCTGGGTAACAGTTACACACACACACACACATCTACAGGCGGTGCTGGGTAACACTCACACACACACACACACACCTACAGGCGGTGCTAGGTAAGCCACACTAACACTCAGGGACATGTACACGGTGATACACTGACTGCTCCTCTCCCTAAGCTGAGGCCTCACTCGGTACAGTTTTGTGCTGCTGCCACGAGCCACACGTTAAGGAGAGAGAATGCAACGTTGTGACTGTGGCCTCCTGTCCCCAGATTGCTCCCAGCAGTCAGCACACAGAGTGCACAGTGCGATCCCACCATCGGGAGCTGTCCCAACACCCCCAGTGTGCAGAGTGAGAGCCAATGCTCAGACTGGGAGGGTTTAATCCCAGCAGCTTTCAGTGTCTCTGTGTTTAATCTTGTGCACTCCAGGGGCTCGAGGTAAAATTGATCATTTTAAAATGATTGATAATTGGCTTTGAATCAAATCTCCTGCTGACGTGCCATTGATTGACAGCCCGCCCAGCCAATCAGGACAGACACTTACTGAAATGCAGCCAATCCAGCTGAGGGGGAGGTGGGACATTTCCAAAGCACTCGCCAGACACAGACTGAATATTCTTCACGTTTATTGCCTTTTACAGATTCACATTTACAGAAACAAGACTTGAATAAACAGCCCAGCGAGAGCGAGCTGGAGACATTCACAGGGAGAATGCAGCTTTATTAAAACAGTTGTGAGGATTTTCTCCACACCGTGAGAATCCTGTCCCTTTAAACGGGGACAAAACCTTGAATTGAAACAGCAGGGTGAGCAGGGAGGGGATCTGCTTACTGAAGCGGCACTTCACAGTTTAACATCAGTTTTACTCTGCTGACAGTCTTCAGCATCTTCGAGAGGTTTTATTTGGCAGCACGAGTCAACACTGTCCCATCAAACCCTCCCAGGGCAGGTACAGCACGGGTTAGATACAGAGTAAAGCTCCCTCTACACTGTCCCATCAAACACTCCCAGGGCAGGTACAGCACGGGTTGGATACAGAGTAAAGCTCCCTCGACACTGCCCCAATAACGTGCCTTATCCCCTGACCCTCAGATGCTTTCTCTGACCCGGTCCCGAGAAGGAAGAGAGTAGAAATGCAGTGCTGACAATGACCTTTGGCCTCCCGGCTCACCCCCTGTTCTATTTAAAGTTGTGTCTCCCCCGCGGACTGTCCCTGACACACTACGCACATTCTGCTCTCCTGACCCCCTTGCTGAGGGGAGAGGAGAGGCTCTCGTGGGTGAGGCTGCAGGAGAAGCTGGCGTTGGACTCCCAGTCGGAGCCAGAGAGGGTCAGCAGGCTGCTGACACTGTAGGTGTTGTCCGAAGCTCGCAGGTAGTCGCTGGTCTGGACCCCGGCCGAAATGGTCGCCCCGTCCTTCTTCCACTCCACCTCCACCGCATCGGGGTAGAAGTGATCGGCGAGGCACACCAGGGTGGCAGTGCCCTTGGTCGTGACCTCCTCCGGGGAGGGGGGCAGCAGGGTCAGCGTGGGTGTTGTCTTCCCTCGTTCTGAAAGGGAGGAGAATGATGTTTAATAGGTGTATATTAGTATGTGTATGCGTGTGTGTGTGTGTGTGTCACTGTGGGTGTTTCCGTGTGGGGATAATTCACATCTGATAACGGAGACCTGGGTTAATGAACTCCTGGCTGGTGATTAACCATTAGAGGTGAGCAACACTAATTCTTAATCTTCTTTGCCTCGCTTGATACGTTTAATCTAAATATAAATGCGTTTGATGTTAAGGTGATTAAAAAAAAAGATAGGCTTGCATTTATATAGCGCCCTTCACAACCACCGGACATCTCAAACGCTTTACAGCCAATGAAGTACTTTTCGAGTGTAGTCACTGTTGTAATGTGAGAAACACAGCAGCCAATCTGCGCACAACAAGCTCCCACAAACAGCGATGTGATAATGACCTGATAATCTTTTCTTTTGTCATATTTGTTGAGGGTTAAATATCAACCAGGACACCGGGGAGAACTCCCCTGCTCTTCTTCGAAATAGTGGCATGTGATCTTTTACATCCACCTCAGAGAGCAGACGGGGCCTCGGTTTAACGTCTCATCTGAAAGACAGGACCTCCGACAGTGCAGTGTCCCCTCAGCACTGCACTGGAATGTCAGCCTAGATTTTTGTGCTCAAGTCCCTGGAGTGGGATTTGAACCCACAACCATCTGACTCAGAGGCGAGAGTGCAACACACTGAGCCACGGCAGATACTCAAAATCATATTGGACTATTGTGTAAACATCTGCAGTGCAGGGTTGGCACACATTCAGCACTGAAATGGTTAACAGTAAGAGTCAGTAAAGACTGAGTGTCCCGTTAAGACGCTGTTCACTGGCAGGAAGCTCGAACTGTGGATGGGTGGATACAGGGGAAACAGGCTCAGCAGTGAGAAAGCTCAGATCACACACAGATCGGGAGAACTTTATCCGGGAACATTGCGGCACACTTGTATAAACACACTTCAGCAAGGCTTCATGTTGGGGGTCGGTGTAGAAGCTTCTAGATTGCATTTAAAAGCTTGCTGCCTAGCACTGCGGTGAGGTCAAGGGTGAGGCTACAATTAGCCTCAATGTTCCGGGGTCAGGCAGGGTCACTGCTCCCAATGATCCCATGACCTCCTGGAAGGTCAGAGTGCGCGGACAATGGGCGAGGGTCAGGATCAGGGCCCTCCCACTTCAATGAAAGAAAGCCTTTGAATTTATATAGCGCCTTTCGCAACCTCAGGATGTCCCAAGGTGCTTTATAACCAATTGCACACAGGAAGATTTACGAGGATGTTGCCTGGACTGGAAAATTTGAGCCATGAGGAAAGATTGGATAGGCTGGGTTTCTTTTCTTTGGAACAGAGGAGGCTGAGGGGAGACCTTATTGAGGTGTATAAACTTATGAGGGGCCTAGATAGAGCGGATATGAAGGATCTATTTCCATTAGCAGAGGGGTCAACAACCAAGGCATAGATTTAAAGTAATTGGTGGGAGGTTTAGAGGGGATTTGAGGGGACATGTCTTCACCCAGAGCGTGGTGGGGGTCTGGAACTCACTGCCTGAAAGGGTGGTAGAGGCAGAAACCCTCACCACATTTAAAAAGTACTTGGATATGCACGTAAAGTGCCGTAACCCACAGGGCTATGGACCAAGAGCTGGAAAGTGGGATTAGGCTGGATAGATCTTTGTCGGCCGGTGTGGACACGATGGGCCGAATGGCCTCCTTTCATGCTGTAAATTTATCTGATTCTATGAAGCTCCCAGACTGCAATAAGATCATGATCAGATCATCGGTTTTAACTATGTTGGTTGTGGGATAAATATTGCCCTTCCAATAGTGATTATGAGATCTTTCATGTCCACCTGAGAGGGCAGACGGGACTTCGGTTTAACGTCTCATCTGAAAGACGGCAACTCTGGAGGATATGTTAGAAGGATCATCAAATGAGGCCATATGGGTTAAACTGATAAACATAAAAGGGGCGATCACACTGCTGGGAGTGTACTATAGACCCCTCAACAGTCAGAGGGAGATAGAAGAGAAAATATGTCAGCAAATTGCTGAGAAGGTCAAAAACAATCGGGCAGCAATCGTCGGGGATTTCAACTCCCCTCACATTAACTGGGATGGAATAGAGGGCGCAGAATTCTTCAAATGCATTCAGGAGAACTTTTATAGCCAGTACTTAGCAAGCCCAACAAGGGAGGGGGCGGTTCTGGGCTTAGTTTTAGGGAATGAAGCTGGGCAGGTGGAAGGGGTATCAGTGGGAGAGCATTTTGATGCTCGTGATCATAATTCAGTTAGATTTAGGGTAGTTATGGAAAAGGACAAAGATCGAGCAGGAATAAAGGTTCTCAATTGTGGAAAGGCCCATTTTACTCAGCTGAGAGGTGATTTAGCAAAAGTGGGCTGGAAACAGCTACTTGAAGGTAAATCAGTGTCAGGGCAGTGGGAGGCATTCAAGGGGAAGATAGTGAGGGTTCAGAGCAAGTATGTTCCCACAAAGGAAAAGGGTGGCACTCCCAAATCTAGAGCCCCCTGGATGTCGAAGGGCATACAGGGTAGGATAAGGCAAAAAAGGGACGCTTATGTCAGATACCCAGAGCAAATACTGCAGAAAGCCCAGAGGTGTATAGAAAGTCCTGGGGTGAAATTGAAAAGGAAATTAGGAATGCAAAGAGAAGGCATGAAAAAATATTGGCAAGTAAAATCAAGGAAAACTCAAAGATGTTTTTTAAATACGTAAAGAGCAAGAGGATAACTAAGAAAAGAGTTGGGCCTATTGGAGAACAAAAAGGTAACCTGTGTGTGGAGGCGGAAAATGTGGGTATGGTTCTTCGTGAATACTTTGCATCTGTCTTCACAGAAGAGAGGGACGATGCAGACATTGTAATTGAGGAGAAGTGTGAATATTAGATGAGATAAACATAGTGAGAGAGGAAGTATTAAGGGGCTTAGCAGCTTTGAAAGTGGATAAATACCAGGCCTGGATGAAATGTATCCCAGGTTGTTGAGAGAAGCAAGGGAGGAAGTAGCGGAGGCTCTGACCATCATTTTCCAATCCTCTCTAGCTACAGGTGTGGTGTCATAAGACTGGAGGACTGTTAACGTAGTACCTTTGTTTCAAAACGGAGAAAGAGATAGACCGAGTAATTACAGGCCAGTCAGCTCAACCTCAGTGGTGGGAAAATTATTAGAAACAATTCTGAGGAAGAGGATAAATTATCAGATAGAAAGGGACGGATTAATCAAGGACAGTCAGCACGGATTTGTTCAGGGAAGGTCGTGCCTGACTAACTTGATTGAATTTTTTGCGGAGATAACAAGGAGGGTCGATGAGTGTTGCACCTTTGATGTAGTATACATGGATTTTTGCAAGGCTTTTGGCAAAGTCTCACGTGGCAGAAAAGTAAAAGCCTTTGGGATCCAAGGAAAAGTGGCAAGTTGGATCCAAAATTGGCTCAGTGGCAGGAAGCAAAGGGTAATGGTCAACGGGTGTTTTTTGACTGGAAGGTTGTTTCGAGTGGGGTTCCGCAGGGCTCAGTACTAAGTCCCTTGTTCTTTGTAATATACACCAATGATTTAGGCTTATATTCAATGGAATTTAGAAGAATGAGAGGGGATCTCATAGAAACATATAAAATTCAGACGGGATTGGACAGGTTAGATGCAGGAAGAATGTTCCCGATGTTGGGGAAGTCCAGAACCAAGGGTTACAGTCGAAGGATAACGGGTAAGCCATTTAAGACCGAGATGAGGAGAAACTTCTTCACTCAGAGAGTTCTGAGCATGTGGAATTCTCGACCACAGAAAATTGTTGAGGCCAATTCGTTAGATATATGCAAAAGGGAGTTCGATGTGGCCCTTACGGCTGAAGGGATCAAGGGGTATGGAGAGAAAGCCGGAATGGGGTACTGAAGTGCATGATCAGCCACGGTCATATTGAATGGTGTTGCAGTCTCGACGGGCCGAATGGCCTACTCCGGCACCTATTTTCAATGTTTATATGTTTCTACTTCAACGTCGGGGACATGATCCCCTACAAGGTTCCACACAAGAGATTGGTGTGCAAAATCAAAGCACATGGTATGTGGGGTAATATACTGATGTGGATAGAGAACTGGTTGGCAGACAGGAAGCAGAGAGTTGGGATAAACGGGTCCTTTTCAGAATGACAGGCAGTGACTAGTGGAGTGCCGCAGGGCTCATTGCTGGGACCCCAGCTCTTTACAATGTACATCAATGAGACAAGGGGTATGGAGAGAAAGCAGGAAAGAGATACTGAGGGAATGATCAGCCATGATCTTATTGAATGGTGTTGCAGGCTCGAAGGGCCGAATGGCCTACTCCTGCACCTATTTTCTATGTTTCTATTTTTCTATGATTAAGAAGTTTGCAGATGATACATAAACTGGCCGTGCGGTTGGTAGTGAGGAAGAAAGCTGTGGACAGCAGGAAGATATCAATGGACTGGTCAGGTGGGTAGAACAGTGGCAAATGGAATTCAATCCAGAGAACTGTGAGGTAATGCATTTGGGGAGGGCTAACAAGGCAAGGGAATAAACATTAAATGGTAGGACACTGAGAAGTGTAGAGGAATAATGGGACACTGGAATGCAGGTCCACAGATCCTTGAAGGTAGTAGGCCAGGTCGATAAGATGGTTAAGAAGACATACGGAATACTTGACTTTATTAGTCGCGGCATGGAATACAAGAGCAGGGAAGTTATGCTATAATTGTATAAAACACTATTTAGACCAGAGGAAGAGCACTGTGTGCAGTTCTGGTCACCACATTACAGGAAATGTGTGATTGCACCACAGAGGATACAGAGGAAATTTACAAGAATGTTCCCAGGACTGGAAATTTTTAGCTATGAGGAAAGATTGGATTGGCTGAGGTTATTTTCTTTGGAGCAGGGGAGGCTGAGGGGAGATTTAATTGAGGTGTATAATATTATGAGGGGCCTAGATAGAGTGGCTAGGATGGACCGATTTCCCTTAATAGAGAGGTCAACAACCAGGTGATATAGATTTAAGGTGTGGGTAGAGGGAAGTTGAGGAGAAATATTTTCCCCCAGAAGGTGGTGGGGGTCTGGAACTCACTGCCTGAAAGGGAGGTCGAGGCAGAAACCCTCACCACATTTAAGAAGTACTTGGATGTGCACTTCAAGTGCCGTAACCCACAGGGCTATGAACCAAGAGCTGGAAAGTGGGATTAGGTTGGATAGCTCTTTGTTGGCCGGCACAGAGGCTAGGCTGAATGGTGTCAGCAAGTGGCTCAGTTGGTAGCACCCTCGCTTCTGAGTTAAAAATTGTGAATTCAAATCCCACTCCGGTGTCCTGGCCAATATTTATTCCTTAATCAACAAAACAAAATCAGTTTATTTTGTCATTATCACATTGCTGTTTGTGGGAGCTTACTGTGCACAAATTAGCTGCTGCATTTCCTACATTACAACAGTGACTATACTCCAAAAAGTATTTCATTGGCTGTAAAGCATTTTGGGTAGTCTGGTGGTCATGAAAGGCACTATATAAATGCAAGTCTTTCTTTTCTCAGAGCCGAGCGTGCTAGTGACTGAGCCACGATTGACACCTCACGGTCGATTAGCCTGACACGCTCAGTCTCTGGGCTCACACTGGGACAGTGAGCCCACTTGGGGAGCTCAGTCTCTGGGCTCACACTGGGACAGTGAGCCCACTTGGGGAGCTCAGTCTCTGGGCTCACACTGGGACAATGAGGCCACTTGGGGAGCTCAGTCTCTGGGCTCACACTGGGACAGTGAGCCCACTTGGGGAGCTCAGTCTCTGTGCTCACACTGGAACAGTGAGCACACTTGGGGAGGGGAGCTGTGCCCCAGAGGTAGTGCCTTCAGGAGTGAGATGGGGAGCAGATCACAGGCAGCCTGTGGTGTAGAGGGGAGACATTTCACCGGCCGAGGGCAGGTGCTGAGCCCGTTTACCTGTAAGAATGAGGTAAGTGGATGGGGAAAATGGGCCGGGCACTGAGGTAACGTCCTGTGTTGCTGGTGGAACTCCTGCTGTCTGCTCCGTCACATGTGACAAACACGCAGACACATCAGGCGGACATCTGGGATGGGGGATTGTCCAATGGAGAGATTGAATAGACTAGGCCTATATTCTCTAGTGTTTATAAGAAAGAGAGGGGATCCCATTGAAACGTACAAAATTCTGACAGGGCTTGACGGGGTAGATGCAGGGAGAATGCTTCCTCTGGCTGGGGAGTCTAGAACCAGGGGTCACAGTCTCAGAATAAGGGGTCGGCCATTCAGGACTGAGATGAGGAGAAACTTCTTCACTCAGAGGGTGGTGAATCTCTGGAATTCTCTCCCCCAGAGGGCTGTGGAGGCTCAGTCCTTGAGAATATTCCGAAGATCGATAGATTTTTGGATATTAAGGGAATCGAGGGATATGGGGACAGTGCAGGAAAGTGGAGTTGAGGTAGAAGATCAGCCATGATCTCATTGAATGGCGGAGCAGGCTCGAGGGGCCGAATGGACTCCTCCTGCTCCTAATTCCCATGTTCTTATGGAACGTTAGTCCGTGATCTGGGGATTTTCTGCTGGGTCCAGGTTTAATCAGCAGGGGAATTGTGCGAGTCCCAGTTAATAAAAAGAAAAGAGAAATTAAAGAAAGACCTGCATTTATATAGCGCCTTTCACACCTCAAGATTTTTCAAAGTGCTTCACAGCCAATGAAGTACATTTTTGAAGTGCGGTCATTGTTGTAATGTGGGAAACACGGCAACCAATTTGTGCACAGCAAGCTCCCACACACAACAATGAGGTAATTGAGATTTTTAAGCGATGTAGGTTGCGGGATAAATATCATGCTGAACTCGAGCCACAGAAACAGCAACTGAGAGTCTCCCCACAACCCTGGAGCACTGCAGCCGCCGGATTGCGAGCCCTGCTGCCCCTGTTTGTGATCAGAAGTTGGACAGGAGGTGAGCGGGGGCTGGACAGATCAGAGTTGGAGCTGGGGGAGGCGGGACCTCGGGAGTGTCAGTGTGCTGAGGCTGAGCTCAGTTATATCAGAGACTGTGACAGGAGCACAGACTGCCCCCAGCGAGCTCACTCACTCACACCCACACTCTGCCCGTGTCTCACACACCGTGTCTGTCACACTGAGACAGGCAGGAGGCTCGGGACCGATTTCCGGGGATGGTGCAGGGATGGGACCGCAGTGTGCCAACGTCCAGATCTCCTCCACACGGTGGGTAACAGTTCGTTACTTATACTTTGCTGGGTGAAGGGGGAGTGTGGGTAAAGGAACACAGCCGGGCTCCCTGTCATACACAGCACTCTTCAATTAACCCTTTCATTCACCGCAGCTCTCCACCATATTATATAACCCATACACAGGCACTGGAGAGGGTGCAGTGAAGGTTTACAAGGATGGGACCAGAAATGCGAGGGTGTACATATCAGGAAAGGATGAACAGGCTGGGGCTCTTTTCTCTTGAGGCTGAGGGGTGACCTGATCGAGTTCTTTAACATGAGGAAAGGTTTTGATAGAGTGGATACAGAGAGAGTGTTTCCACTTGTGGGGAAGAGCAGAACTAGAGGCCATCAATATAAGATAGTCAGCAAGAAATCCAATCGGGAATTCAGGAGAAAATTCTTTACCCAGCGAGTGGTGGGAATGTGGAACTGGCTACCACAGGGAGTGATTGAAGTGAATAGTATCGATGTATTTAAGGGGAGGCTAGACAGGGATATGAGGGAGAAGGGAATATGCTGATAGATTTAGATGAGAAAAGACGGGAGGCTCGAGTGTAATCATATGTAAACTAACACCTTCGCATATTCAGCATTTGTGTCTTGGAAAGATTCAGTATTTAAAGTGTTAATAACGGAGCATTGGGGTTTACTTACTCAGTCTGAGCTTGGTTCCTTTACTGAACGTGAGGGGAGCTGTAATATTGCTGACAGTAATAGACTGCGACATCTTCTCTCTGCACGTTGCTGATGCTCAGGGTGTACGTGTTGGACTGGTAACTGCCGGTGAAGCGATTGGAGGTTCCAGTGAAACGAGATACTGCATTATAGATCAGCAGAGTGGGTTTCTGCCCGGCTTTCTGCTGGTACCAATGAACATCATTGCTGGCGGATGCACTGGCGGTATAGGTGATGGTTGCAGTCTGTCCCTCACTCACTGACAGCACCGGGGGAGACTGGGTCATGATGACGTCCCCACTGATACCTGAGGGGGAAATGGGGAAAGAAAGTGAAGTAAACACTGTCACAGAAAGACGCTGTAAAATGAGAGGTTGCTCGAGACACTGAGCTCTCCTCTAGTGTCAGCATTTGCCCTTCAATCACTGGTCAGTAGAGTTGGACAGAAATCGACAGCAGGGAGATATTAAACGTGGAAGGAGAGAGATTGGTACCTGCGACGCAGAATGCCAGAGGCCAGATCAGCTGGATGGGTGAAATCATGGTGTCTGCTCCTGTCCCTGTGCCTGCTTACTGATAAACTGCCCTTCACTGGGCTCTGCTTTATAAACCTGCAGCCTGAGAGAGTCTCACTGCCCATCTCTCAGTATGTAAATGTCTTCACCCAGAGAAAGCCACATCAGCACATTTCACTTCCTCTTCTTCTCCCCGTCTGTCTCCCTCCCTCTTCACCTCCCTCTCCCTTCCTCTCTCCATTCCCCCCCTCTCTCTCCATCCCCCCCTCTCTCTCCATCCCTCCCTCTCTCTCTCCATTACTTCCTCTTTCTCCCTCTCTCTTCCCCACAGACTCCCAGGTGCAATACACTGAAATGCAGAGTAAACCTCCCTGTGCCCTGCCCCACCAATGGATGTTAACCCTTGACCCCAGACCATACCTTCTCCTGGAGTAAGGCCCCATTCCCCACAGTGGCCATCCCTTGGCCTCTCTCAGTAAACTAGCTGTTTATTCCCCAGTTAAGGGCCGTTCTGTGCTGTGGCCCTATTCTCAGTGGGGACCGGATTGGACAGAAAGCTCATTTCATGAAGGCCCAGCAGAGGGAGGAGATCCTCACCCCATCATTGTGAGCTGGAGCGACAGGACAGGGTCTGACCCACTGCCCCATCCTGTCTGCTCAGAACATCTTCGATTCCCTTCCCCTTTCCTTCCCCTTCCATGGCCCCGCTCCGGTTCAGGGTGTTTTTACTGGGATCAGCTGCCGACGATTGCACGTTTACAACAGGAAGGGTCCGCACTCCATATCCCACTGGTCCTCCAATAGGGCCCAGGAAACATGGCTCCTTCCTATTGGTCCCCCAGTAGTGAACAGGAAACCTGGCTCCTTCCTATTCGTCCCCGAACAGGGACCAGGAAACATGGATCCTTCCTATTGGTTCTCCAATAGGGAATAGGAAATCGGGCTCCTTCCTATTGGACCTCCAATAGGGCACAGGAAACATGGCTCCTTCCCATTGGTTCTCGAATCGGGTCCAGGAAATATGGCTCCTTCCTATTGGTCCTCCAAAGACTGAACTTCGAACCCCACACCCTCTCTATTGCATCGGCCTCTTATTTCCATCTCCAACATTGCCCATCTCCACCCTACATCAGCCCCTTGATGGAAGAAACCCTTAGCTGAGCTTGTCTCATCGCCACATTCGATTATTCCGATGTCCCCTCCCAGCTTCCTTCATCCACTCTCCATAAAACCCAACTTTCCAAAATGCAGTGTCCATACCCTGCCTCACACCAAGTGCTGTTCCAATATGACCCCTGACCTCACTGACCTACTACCCCTGACCTCACTGACCTACTACCCCTGACCTCACTGACCTACTACCCCTGACCTTGTAGGTTGTTGGTTTCCCACTCTTCTCTGATTCATGAACCTCGGGAATTACGGGAAAGACTCCACGTAATGCAAAGTTTAGGCTTAACCCAACTGTTTGTTTATTACACAAAAACCAAATAAACATTACGCAGCAAGACTTCTTAGAGATTGACCGAAGACATACAATTGCCCTTCCAGCCAGTTGCTGCTGTTGTCGATTGTCGGCTCGTGGAGCGAGGGAAGGTGTTGGGTCCCCGCTGCTGCTTCATGGCTGTAGTTCATTGACCTGCTGGTCTGAGGTGTTTCTTCGACCTGTTGTTCCTCTCTCTGAGTTCTTGTTCTCAGCTCTTACAGATATATCCATTCGATTATACACATCTCCTGCTGGGCTGCCTTTCAGATAATGTATCTGGATGAGTCTCGATGGCTGTGATGATGGGTCTGGATATGTTCGGATGGCCACAATTCACACACAGAATCGACAGGGCAAAAGATAACTCCTTATCTTTTGTGCCCCGTTATCCAAAAATGCACACCTTGTGGGATCCTTTGTTAGCCTGGGTTTTCGCAGACATGGAGTCTCCAGAGGGAACTGGTTTTCCCCTCCGGCTAATTATTCCATGGGCTCCTCTGCTTGATTGTATCAAACCCTTTGTCTCGATGTTAATCGGGTCTCGTTCCTGACCCCAGGAATCGCACTAATCAGTTATCAGTCACCACCTGCCCCTGGCTGGCAATCTTTCTCCCGCCCAACAGTCCCAAAGGTTTCTTTTAAACCATTTCAGTCTGTGGCCTCTTGCTGAGCCTCGATCATGAAATGTGTAAACCTTACAACTTCACTGACCTACTACCCCTGACCTTTGACCTACTACCCCTGACCTCACTGACCTACGGCTACTGACCTCACTAACCTACTGCCACTGACCTACTACCCCAGACCGAATACCTCTCACCCTTGACCTACTGCCCCTGACCTCACTGACCTTCTCCCCATAACCTCACTGACCTACACTGCCTCCCTCAACCCCCAACACATCAAGTTTGAAAGCCTTGTCTCCGATTCCCTCCATGGCCTCTCTCCACCGTACCTCTGCGTCCTGCTGAGCTACACCCCACCCCCACCCCCGCCCCGGGCCCTTCGGTCTCCTCACTCCAGCCTCTTACCCATCGCTGCTTCGTGCATCCCACTGTTGATGGGCAGAGTCTTCAGACACCTCGTCCCCGATCTCTGAACTCCCGGTTTTAATCCCGCCTCCTCTCCAGCTCTCTCTCCTCCATCAAACGCCATCCTTTCACCCAGGCCTTCAATCACCCTTCCTAAAGCCTCCCCAACCCCCGCTCCCCCAGTTCTTACAGCAGCGATGTGAAGCGTCTTGAGAGCTTTGGCACATTAAAGGCACCCGATCAATGCAGCCTGTGTGTGGATTTCGGGTGAGGACAGTGCTGGACACAGTGGTGAGGCCTCCTGCAGTCGGATATCCTGCTGAGAGGGTCCAGGCTTACACACGTGGAATGGGGAAGTGGGTGAGGTTGGATCGTGCTGTCGGGGCCCATGGAACTGGATCCCAGCATGAAGCCTTCCTCAGGAGAGGAGAGGGAATGTTCAGAGCCCTGGGCTCCATTTCTCACACCAGGCATTTCCTGTCCCAGTGAAAGAATGAGATGCCAATGTTGTGCCCAGGTTAGGGGCAGTCTCGTGCTGTGGGCTCAGGTCTGCAAGAGGGAATTGGATATATACTTGAAAAGGAACAATTTGCTGGGTTACGGGGGCGAGGAACTTAACACAATCACAATCACTAAGGAGGTGGTACTCAGTAAGATAATGGGACTAAAGGCGGATAAATCCCCTGGACCTGATGGCTTGCATACCAAGGTGTTATGAAAAGTCGTGGCAGGGACAATGGATGCATTGGTTGTAATTTACCAAAATTCCCTGTATTCTTGGGAGGTCCCAGCAGATTGTAAAACTGCAAATGTAACGCCCCTATTTAAAAAAGGAGGTAGACAAAAAGCAGAAAACTTTCGATCAGTTCGCCTAACATCTGTGGTTGGGAAAATGTCGGAGTCCATTATTAAAGAAGCAGTAGCAGGACATTTGGATAAGCATAATTTAGTCAGGCACAGTAAGCATGGATTTATGAAGGGGAAGTCATGTTTGATAAAGTTGCAGAATTCTTTGAGGATGTAACGAGCAGGGTAGATAAAGGGGAACCAGTGGATGTGGTGTATTTGGACCTCCAGAAGGCATTTGACAAGATGCCACATAAGAGGTTACTGCATAAGATAAAAGGTCACGGGGTTGAGGGTAATATATTAGCATGTATAGACGATTGGCTAACTAACAGAAAACAGAGAGTCTGCAAAAATGGTTCATTCTCGGGTTGGGAATCAGTAACTAGTGGGGTGCCGCAGGGATCAGTGCTGGGACCCCAACTATTTACAATATATATTGACGACTTGGATGATGTAACCGAATATAATGTAGTCAAGTTTCCTGATGATACAACGATGGGAGGAAAAGCAATGTGTGACAAGGATACAGAAAACCTGCAAAAGGACGTAGGCAGGCTAAGTGAGTGGGCAAAGATTTGGCAGATGGAGTGTCATGTTGGAAAGTGTGAGATCATGCACTTTGGCAGAAAAATTCAAAGAGCAAGTTATTATTTAAATGGAGAAAGATTGCAAAGTGCTGTGGTGCAGCGGGTACTTGTGCATGAAACACAAAAAGTTAGTATGCAGATACAGTAAGTGATCAGAAAGGCCAATGGAATCTTGGCCTTTATTGCAAAGGGGACGGAGTATAAAAGCAGGGAAGTCTTGCTACAGCTATACAGGGTATTGATGTGGACACACTAATTTTGGATTCCATGTTTAAGAAAGGATATACTTGCTTTGGAGGCAGGTCAGAGAAGGTTCATTAGGTTGATTCAGGAGATGAGGATGTTGATTTCTGAGGAAAGGTTAAGTAGGTTGGGTCTCTACTCATTGGAATTCAGAGGAATGAGAGGTGATCTTATCGAAACATATAAGGTTATGAGGGGGCTTGACACGTTGGATGCAGAGAGGATGTTTCCACTGATGGGGGAGAATAGAACTAGAGGGCACAATCTAAGAATAAGGGGTGCCCCATTTAAAACAGATGAGGAGGAATTTCTTCTCTCAGTGGGTTGTAAATCTGTGGAATTCGCTGCCTCAGAGAGCTGTGGAAGCTGGGTCATTGAATAAATATAATGCAGAGATAGGCAGTTTCTTAACCGACAAGGGAATAAGGGGTTATGGGGAGCGGGGTGGGAAGTGGTCCTGAATCCATGATCGGATCAGCCATGGTCGTATTAAATGGCGGAGCAGGCTCAAAGGACCGTGTGGCCGACTCCTGGTCCTATTTCTTACGTTCTTTAACAGGGGAGGAGTGGGACTAATTGGGTAAATCTTTCAAAGAGCCAGCACAGGCACGAATGGCCGAATGGCCTCCTTCTGTGCTGTAAGATTCTAGGCTGTGAGTACGGTTCACAGTTTTCTCCCATGTCATTAACAAACGTACAGCTGTGACAACCTTCCTCTTTCATTTCCTCTATGGGTGAAGTTTTATTCTTCCGATCTGACAATCTCATCAGTTATTTTTTGCACGGGGGATTTCTGCTGTGGTCTGAGTCTTTAATAATAACCGTCCAATCAGGCAGAATAACAGCAGCTCGGACTGGCTAGGACAGCGAACCCAGGCTCAGTGCTGACCCTGCAACATCCTCCTCACCAACATCTGGGGACTTATGTCAAAAGTGGGAGAGCTGTCCCACAGACTAGTCAAGCACCAGCCTGACATAGTCCTACTCACAGAATCATACCTTTCAGCCAATGTCCCTCCCAGTGCAAACAGTCGGGAGGGAGTGGCCCTGGGAGTCCTCAACATTGACTTCGGACCCCATGAAGTCTCATGGCATCAGGTCAAACACGGGCAATGAAACCTCCTGCTGATTACCACCTCCCGCCCTCCCTCAGCTGATGAATCAGTACTCCTCCATGTTGAACACCACTTGGAAGAAGCACTCAGAGGAGCGAGGACACAGAATGTACTCTGGGTGGGGGACTTCACTGTCCATCACCAAGAGTGGCTCGGTAGCACCACTACTGACCGAACTGGCCGAGAGGGGCGATGCTGACATTGCAATCCCAGGTACCGGAGGACTGGAGGACTGCAAACGTGGTACCTTTGTTTAAAAAGGGAGCAAGGGATAGATCGAGTCACTACAGGTCAGTCAGCCTAACCTCGGGGGCGGGATAGGAGGAATCTTCATTTAACAAAACACGGATTAATCAAGGACAGTCAGCATGGATTTGTTAAGGGAAGGTCGTGTCTGAATAACTTGATTGAATTTTTTGAGGAGATAACAAGGAGAGTCGATGAGGGCAGTGCGTATGATGCAGTGGATATGGATTTTAACAAGGCTTTTGTTAAGGTCCCACATTACAGACTGGTCACAAAAGTAATAGCCCATGGGATCCAGGGCAAAGTGACAAGTTGGATCCAAAATTGGTTCAGAGGCAGTTAGCAAAGGGTAATGGTTGATGGGTGTTTTTCTTACTGGAAGCCTGTATCCAGTGTGGTTCCGCAGGGCTCAGTACTGGGTCCCTTGCTTTTTATTAAATGGCGGAGCAGGCTCGAGGGGCAAAATAGCCTACTCCTGCTCATATTTCTCATGTTCTTATAATAAATGCCGGCCTTGTCAGCAGCGCCCACATTCCATGAATGAATAAAAAACCCATGGGCTGACAGTTCAGGAGAATAGGACACACTTTCTTCTTTCACCCTCAACCATCATCACTGAAACAGATTATCAGCTCATTATCACATTGCTGTTTGTGGGATCTTGCTGTGCACAAATTGGCTGCCACGTTACAACAGTGACTACACTTCAAAAAGTACTTCATTGGCTGTAAAGCGCTTTGTCATCCTGAAGATGTGAAAGGCGCTATATAAATGCAAGTCTGTCTTTTTCTTTCTTTCACCCAACCATAATTCCCAAGGTCACGGGGGAGCGAGTGGAACTCTCCCTAGTTTCATTTTCCTTCAAAATATCAAATACCTGGAATGAGAAAAGGCCTTTTACCCATTAGCTCATTTAATCCCCTCCCACACACCATGTACACCCGACCCTATAATGGACCCTACCACCCATTTAATCCCCTCCCACACACCATGTACACCCGACCCTATCATGGACTCTCCCACCCATTTAATCCCCTCCCTCACACGGTGCAGAATCTCTATGATCACGGACTCTATGGGGAATAAATTCGATAGGCCCTGCAAATGGGCGCGAGGATCATGATGCGGGATTAACCCACGCCCGTAGCTCCCGATGCAGGCAGCAAGCTAACGTTGTGCTGCCTGCTAACCTACATGATTGGTGCGTGCACCCAGCACTAACTGTGCTGTTGAGTGGCTACAGGCCTCAGCGCCCGGGGCCCAAGGTTGTGTGAGGCTGGCACCAGTTAAAGCTGGCCTGCACCTCTTAATGGACAAGTGAAATGTGTCTGGAGCAGGTGCTGGAAGTGGCTGTGGAAGACATTCTGACCTAGACCAAGACGTACTGATGACACAACAGGGGAGAGAGCCGGCTCCAAGATCCTCCAGCGCTGCACTGGAGGCCTTGGAGGAGGAGGTGCCGAGGGGGAGAGATGTTCTCTACTCACAGGGGGCAAGGAGACTTCACCAGACAAACGTTTCGAAGGCAGTGACTCCAGGATCCGAGGACCGGGATGCAGTGCCGCCAAATGTTCAATGACCTCATGAGGATGGTCAATGTCGGTGAATTCATTTTCAAATGCCGTGTCCCACCAACTGCTCCACTAGTCTCACACATTGCTCAATGCACCACACCCCCATCACCCACTACCAACAATCTCTAGCAATCAGGACTCATGTACAAGAACATAAGGAATAGGAGCAGGAGTGGGCCATACGGCCCCTCGAGCTGGTCCACCATTCAATAAGATCATGGCTGATTTGATCTTGGCCTCACCTCCACTTTCCTGCCTGTTCCCCATAACGCAAGAATCTGTCTATCTCAGCCTTAAATATATTCAATGATCCAGCCTCCATAGATCTCTGGGGAAGAGAATTCCAAATATTCACGACCCGCCGAGAGAAGAAATTCCTCCTCATCTCCATCTTAAATGGGGACCCCTTATTCTAAGACTATGCCCCCTAGTTCCAGATTCCCCCATGAGGGGAAACATCCACACTCACAGCTTCACCTCACCCTCACACACTTAGATTCTGCTGCAAGCCTCATGCCCACATCTCACAGCTTGCACATACTGCCAGCTATTCAACCATGGCACATCACCCAAACACATGGCACCACACTCACCGATACACTTCCCTCTCTTGCAGAGCAAGGTGGCCCAGAACCCGAGGCAGCAGGAGCTCAGTGGCGGGGGGCAGGCGCGCCCAGATGTCCTTACCCCCGTGGAGGAGACGGTGCTCGCCATCATTGGCGTGCCCATCGCTGAGCTCGTGGCCAGTGGCGGGGCAGAAACATAGAAGATGATGGTATGGCCGTACCTAATCCTCCTTCTCACATCCCACGTCCCCCTCAGTCCACAATCCCTTCTGATTTACAAGCTGCAGATGGTGTAAAGCATGACCCTCTTACAGCGACCCCCCCACCACCCTCCCCGCACTGCAACCCTCCCCTTGTACCTTTCTCCTTTTACATACCCAGGAACTGCCACTTGGCCAGGCAGTGTTGGAAGAGCAAGAGGTGGAAAAGACAGAAGACATGATGGTGAAGACACACCGTCCCTCCATTTCACACTCGCAGCCACCAGCTCAGATACTGACACTGCGTATAATGTAGAGGGTAGTGTGGAGGCACGTGGTGAGACACCGGGCACGAGGGGCCTGCAGCCAGGGCAGGGGGCAAGGGTGGCGCAGGTTCCAGCTCGCCGGAGGGTGATGTCATGTATTCAACCAGCATTGTAACCCATGTATAATCTGGCCAAAGTTGTACACTGTGAGAACAATGACCACTAGGTGGGAGACACTCCTAATCTGGGCCTTCAGGTACAAAAGGGGAAGCTCCACCCACCTTCATCACTTGGAGTGCTAAGGAATAAAGGACAGGTCACAGACTGACCTTCTCTCAAGCATGGGCCTCGTGTGCATTTATACTGTATAGTAAGGACATATCAGGTGAGGTCACACACGGGTTCTGGTGTAGAGGACTCAGATGAGTACTGCGATGGGCGGGCTACAGAAGAAGGCTGATGGGTATGTACAATGAAATGCTTGGTGTATTGGGAAGTCTGCCAGAAAGCCTGCACTCAATGTCAAGGAGCACGGAGCAGTCGGGCACCAGCTTGGCACAGGGCTTTGTGCAGAGCTTGGAGCCCATCCTTTCCAGCACGGAATGGTGGCCCACTCCATTGGGGCCCTTGTGGACCCGGCCATGATGCAGCGTCTGATGGTCGATGTCTCGGCTTCCATTGCAGCACAAGCAGCAGCCACCCAACGCCATGAAATCTCAGACTGCTGCCATCATGGCTGCAAATTCCAGTGTTCAAAGGGCTTGCAGGGTGTCACAGCAGACCAGTAATCTGTCCCCCAGGAATGATGCGCCCCCTCCCCCCAGGGGAGTGGCAGTGGCTCCGTGGTGCACAAACCTACTGCCCTCTCTCAGAATGACAGCATTTCTAATCCCACCACTGCCACTCCGCCAGTGTCGATGCTGTTGTCTGTCAGCCAGCCAGCCCAGACTGCTGCCGCCAAGGCCGAGGTGGTACAGTCCGCAGCCGGGCCTTCCAGGCCCAGAGCTGCTCGAGGTCGCTCTCCAAGGCCATCACCAGTCTCCCCAACTGAAAGTCAGCAGCCTTCCAGCAGCCATGCTGCAGCCCCTGGGGTATCAGTGCATAGGAGCACTCGGACAGGCAAAGACACACACAAGGCAGACACCAAGGGAATGCACAGGGGGATTAGTGGGCTTTTTGATCTAATATTGGATGCAATGTCGCCCCCACCATCTGGCACCACTGCCCACAGAAGTTTCATGCCCTCAGACCACTGGTCAAGGTCAGGTCGAGCATCTTCAAAAGCCGTCTCCTACCAACTGCACCACTAACCTCGCACACTGCTCAATGTCCGACCCCCTGCCCCCCACAATCGCTCACGTACCAACAATCTGTACCAAACACCAGGCACACCTCCCAGTCCCAGCCTCACCTCACCCCCTTGGAGAAGACGCTGTAGGCCATTCTTGGCAGGGGCATGGCTGAGATATAAGATGCTGGTATCCTCGTACGTTATCTTCCTTCTCACGTCCCACTTCCCCCCTCAGAATTAGAATCGCTTCTAATTTACAAGGTGTGCAGGGTGTAAGCAGGCAGCTCTTGCTTTCCCGCCTCCCCTCACCACAACTCCACCCTTCCTCATTTCACACACCCAAATCCAGCCTGCCCAGCCCACGGGTGACCAAGCAGAGCGAGAGGAGAGTGAAGGCACACCATCACTCGATTTCTCACTCCCAGCCACCCGCTCCTCAAGGTCGACCAGCAAGGCCATCTGCAGTGTCCCCCACTGAAAGTCAGCAGCCTTCCAGCAGCCCTGCTGCAGCCCCTGGGGTAGCACTGCGTGACATCAGTACGATAGGCAAAGACACACACAAGACAGTGACTAATGGCGATCAGTTGATCTTTTGATGTATTATTGGATGCAGATATGGATAAAGTTGGATTGAAAAGTTTGCTTTGTGGGGGCTTTTATTTCAGCATTGTGGCCAAGAGGACGCTGTGATGGTCAGTAACAGAGGGACGGTAAGGTGTGGGACTAATGCTGAAAGGGGATTGGGGTTGTGGTCACTGGGACCACAGGCGATGATTCGATCCCAGATATCCCGGCCAGAAAGCGGCTGTCTGGGTTGCCTCCTTCCTTCCACTTCCTCCTCCTCCCTTTGCGAGCAGAAGCTGGAAATCTGAAATAAAGGCAGTAAATGCTGGAAATACTCAGCAGGTCAGGCAGCATCTTGAGCTGAAACATTAACTCTGTCTCTCTCCATGGATGCTGCCTGGCCTGCTGAGTATTTCCAGCATTCCTGATCTTTGCAGGGACCTTTCTTTACCACCCAAGGCCTTGAACATGTCCAGCAGCACCCCTTGCATTCCCTGCACACTGAAAAAGCATTGAACATTTATTGCACCAAGCCACTACTTCCATAAAGTATATTGTTTTAAACAGTCCAGAGCTTAAATGCCAACATACCTGAAAGATGTGTGGCCCGTTAAGAAGCACCAACAGCATCTGTGCAGGGCTGCTTCACGCCTGCTTTTCTGTGTGTGCTTAGGGCAGGGCCATATGGTGAGCGCAAACGCCCCAATTAACAGTCATGGCTCGAGCCAGGCATTGGTGTCACCATCTGACAATCCTCATTGTGAGGCGAGTGCTGCCAACGACTGCGGTAAGGCCCTAACCAAAATGGTGGATGACATGTCCCGGGCCGCAAGCAAGGCGGCTGCGATTATTTCAACAAAACCCTCTAAATGGCTGGCACCACACCGGGGAAATTCTCGGCTAAAGAATCATAAGTACATAAGAAATAGGAGCAGGACTAGGCCATTTGGCCCCTCGAGCCTGCTCTGCCAATTAATAAGATCATGGCTGATCTGATCCTGGGCTCAGCTCCACTTCCCTGCCCGCTCCCCATAATCCTTTACTGCCTTATCGTTCAAAAATCTGTCTATCTCCAACTTAAATATATTCAATGACACAGCCTCCACAACTCTCTCAGGCAGAGAATTGAACAGATTTACAACCCTCTGAGAGAAGAAATTCCTCCTCATCTCAATTCTAAATGGGTGACCTCTTATTCTTAAACTCTGCCCCCGAGTTCTAGATTCCCCTATGAGTGGAAACATCCTCTCTGCATCTACCTTGTCGAGCCACCTCAGAATCTTACATGTTTCAAGAAGTTCATCTCTCATTCTTCTAAACTCCAAAGAGTATAGGTGGAGCAGGCATGGAAGTGGAGCTGAGTACATGATCAGATCAGCCATGATCTTATTGAATGGCGGAGGGGCCTATTTCTTATGTTCTGGTAACTTGCTCAACCTTTCTTCATAAGTCAGCCCCTTCATCTCAGGAATCAACCTCGTGAACCTTATCTGAACTGCCTCCAGTGCAAATATATCCCTCCTTATAATAAGGGGACCAAAACTGTACACAGTACTCTCGGTGTGGTCTCACCAATACCCTGTACAGATGTAGCAGGACTTCCCTGCTTTTATACTCCATCCCCCTTGCAATTAAGGCCAACATTCCATTTGCCGTCCTGATTACTTGCTGTGCTTGCATACTAACTTTTTGTGTTTCATGCGCAAGGACCCCCAGGTCCCTCTGTATTGCAGCATTTTGTAATCTCTCTCCATTTAAATAATAATTTGCTATTCGATTTTTTACACTCGGTCCCTTCATACAAGTTATTACCATAGATTGTAAATAGTTGAGGCCCCAACACCGATCCCTGTGAAACCCCACTAGTTACCGTTTGCCTACCAGAAAATGACCCATTTATCCTGACTCCCTGTTTTCTGCGAGTTAACCAATCCTCTATCCATGCTAATATATTAGCACCAAACCCATGTTCTCTTATCGTGAGTGGTAATCTTTTATGTGGTATCTTATTGAATCCCTTCTAGAAATCCAAATACACCACATCCACTTGTTCCCCCATAGCCACCCTGCGTGTTACGTCCTCAAAGAACTCCAACAAATGTGTCAAGCATGATTTCACTTTCATAAAAACAGGCTGACTCTGCTTGATTGAATTCTGCTTTCCCAAATGTCCTGCTACTGCTTCCTTGATAATGAACTCCAGCATTTTCCCAACGACAGATGTTAGACTAACTGGTCTATATTCCTGCTTTCTGTCTCCCTTTTTTAAATAAGGGCGTTATATTTGCGGTTTTCCAATCTGCTGGGACCTCTCCAGAATTTGGTACATAAGAACATAAGAATATAAGAATTAGGAACAGGAGTAGGCCATCTCGCCCCTCGAGCCTGCTCCGCCATTCAACAAGATCATGGCTGACCTGGCCGTGGACTCAGCTCCACTTACCCGCCCGCTCCCCATAATCCTTAATTCCCTTATTGTTAAAAATCTATCTATCTGTGACTTGAATACATTCAATGAGCTAGCCTGAACTGCTTCCTTGGGCAGAGAATTCCACAGATTCACAACCCTCTGGGAGAAGAAATTCCTTCTCAACTCGGTTTTAAATTGGCTCCCCCGTATTTTGATGCTGTGCCCCCTAGTTCTAGTCTCCCCAACCAGTGGAAACAACCTCTCTGCCTCTATCTTGTCTATCCCTTTCATTATTTTAAATGTTTCTATAAGATCACCCCTCATCCTTCTGAACTCCAACGAGTAAAGACCCAGTCTACTCAATCTATCATCATAAGGTAACCCCCTCATCTGCGGAATCAGCCGAGTGAATCGTCTCTGTACCCCCTCCAAAGCTAGTATATACTTCCTTAAGTATGGTGACCAAAACTGCACGCAGTACTCCAGGTGCGGCCTCACCAATACCCTATACAGTTGCAGCAGGACCTCCTTGCTTTTGTACTCCATCCCTCTCGCAATGAAGGCCAACATTCCATTTGCCTTCCTGATTACCTGCTGCACCTGCAAACTAACATTTTGTGATTCATTCACAAGGACCCCCAGGTCCCTCTGCAACGCAGCATGTTGTAATTTCTCCTCATTCAAATAATATTCACTTTTACTGTTTTTTTTTCCAAGGTGGATGACCTCACATTTTCCGACATTGTATTCCATCTGCCAAACCTTAGCCCATTCGCTTAACCTATCTAAATCTCTTTGCAGCCTCTCTGTGTCCTCTACACAACCCGCTTTCCCACTAATCTTTGTGTCATCTGCAAATTTTGTTACACTACACTCTGTCCCCTCTTCCAGGTCATCTATGTATATTGTAAACAGTTGTGGCCCCAGCACCAATCCCTGTGGCACACCACTAATCACCGATTGCCAACCTGAAAAGGACCCATTTATCCCAACTCTCTGCTTTCTGTTAGTTAGCCAATTCTCTATCCATGCTAATACATTTCCTCTGACTCCGCGTACCTTTATTTTCTGCAGTAACCTTTTATGTGGCACCTTGTCGAATGCCTTTTGGAAATCCAAATACTCTACATCCATCGGTACACCTCTATCCACCTTGCTCATTATATCCTCAAAGAATTCCGGTAAATTAGTTAAACATGATTTCCCCTTCATGAATCCATGTTGCGTCTGCTTGATTGCACTATTCCTATCTAGATGTCCGGCCATTTCTTCCTTAATGATCGCTTCAAGCATTTTCCCCACTACAGATGTTAAACTATCCGGCCTTTAGTTAACTGCCTTTTTTCTGCCCCCTTTTTTAAACAGAGTTCAGAGAATTTTGGTAGATTATAACGAATGCATCTGCTATAACATCCGCCATCTATTTTAATACCCTGGGATGCATTTCATGAGGACCAGGGGACTTGTCTACCTTGAGTCCCATTAGCCTGTCCAGCACTACCCACCTAGTGATAGTGATTGTCTCAAAGTCCTCACTTCCCACATTCCCATGACCAGCAATTTTTGGCATGGTTTTTGTGTCTTCCACTTTGAAGACCGAAGCAAAATAATTGTTTAAGGTCTCAGCCATTTCCACATTTCCCATTATTAAATCCCCCATCTCATCTTCTAAGGGACCAACATTTACATTAGTCACTCTTTTCCGTTTTATATATCGGTAAAAGCTTTTACTATCTGTTTTTATGTTTTGCGCAAGTTTACTTTGATAATCGATCTTTCCTTTCCTTATTGCTTTCTTAGTCATTCTTTGCTGTCGTTTAAAATTTTCCCAATCTTCTTGTTTCCCACTAACCTTGGCCACCTTATATGCATTGTTTTTAATTTGATACTCTCCTTTATTTCCTTGGTTATCCATGGCTGGTTATCCTTTCTCTTACCGACCATCTTTTTCACTGGAATATATTTTTGTTGAGCACTATGAAAGAGCTCCTTAAAAGTCCTCCACTGTTCCTCAAGTGTGCCACCGTTTAGTCT
The DNA here is from genome assembly GCF_044704955.1 of Pristiophorus japonicus. Lineage (NCBI taxonomy): Eukaryota > Metazoa > Chordata > Chondrichthyes > Pristiophoridae > Pristiophorus > Pristiophorus japonicus. The sequence goes on from NW_027251843.1 coordinate 120,217, forward strand.
GTGTTGCCAGTCTACTTTAGCCAACTCTGCCCTCATCCCACTGTAGTCCCCTTTGTTTAAGCATAGTATGCTCGTTTGAGACACGACTCCCTCACCCTCAATCTGTATTATAAATTCAACCATACTGTGATCACTCATTCCGAGAGGATCTTTTACAAGGAGATCGTTTATTATTCCTGTCTCATTACACAGGACCAGATCTAAGATAGCTTGCTCCCTTGTAGGTTCTGTAACATACTGTTCTAAGAAACAATCCCGTATGCATTCTATGAATTCCTCTTCAAGGCTACCCTGTGCGATTTGATTTGACCAATCGGTATGTAGGTTAAAATCCCCCATGATTACTGCCGTTCCTTTTTCACATGCCTCCATTATTCCCTTGATTATTGTCCGCCCCACTGTGAAGTTATTATTTGGGGGCCTATAAATTACGCCCACCAGTGACTTTTTCCCCTGACTATCTCTAATCTCCATCCACAATGATTCAACATTTTGTTTATTAGATCCAATATCATCTCTCACAACTGCTCTGATATCATCCTTTATTAACAGAGCTAGCCCACCTCCTTTCCCTTCTTGTCTATCTTTTGAAGGGCGGTAAGAGAAGGGATAACCAGGCGTGGATAACCAAGGAAATAAAGGAGAGTATCAAATTAAAAACCAATGAGTATAAGGTGGCCAAGGTTAGTGGGAAACTAGAAAATTGGGAAAATTTTAAACGACAGCAAAGAATGACTAAGAAGCAATAAAGAAAGGAAAGATAGATTTCAACCAATGCATCCACAATTTATGCATCCACTTCATTAAAGACCCTAGGATGCTGGCCATCAGGTCCAGGGGACTTGTCCACCTTTAGTTCCATTATTTTACTGAGTACTTTTTCACGAATGGTAGCGATTGTTTTCTCAGCACAGAATCTCTCCCAGCCAGGATCTCAGAACACACTGTTCTTCAAAAGGGTTCCTGTTTAAGGATTCATGGGATTTTGGGGGCGGAGAGAGGGGGCAGTAGGACATTGGCTGAAAGGTCTGATTCTGTGAGTAGGACTATGTCAGACTGGTGCTTGACTAGTCTGTGGGGCAGCTCTCCCACTTTTGGCACAAGTCCTCAGATGTTGGTGAGGAGGACGTTGCAGGGTCAGCACTGAGCCTGGGTCCACTGTCCTAGCCGGTCCGAGCTGCTGTTATTCTGCCTGATTGGACAGTTATTATTAGATGCTCAGACCACAGCAGAAATCCTCCATGGAAAAAATAACTGAAGAGACTGTCAGATCGGAAGAATGAAACTTCACCCACAGAGGAAGTGAAAGAGGGAGGTTGTCACAGCTGTACGTTTGTTAACGACACGGGAGAAAACTGTGAACCACGCTCACAGCCTAGAATCTTACAGCACAGAAGAAGGCCATTCAGCCCATCGTGCCTGTGCCGGCTCTTTGAAAGAATTACCCAATTATTCCCACTCCTCCCCAGTTAAAGAACATAAGAAATAGGAGCAGGAGTAGGCCACAGGGCCCCTCGAGCCTGCTCCACTATTTAATACGATCATGGCCGATCCGATCATGGACTCAGGTTAATTCCCAGCCCGCTCCCCATAACCCCTTATTCCATTGAGTGTTAAGAAACTATCTATCTCTGTCTTAAATATCTTCTCTGACCCAGCTTCCACAGCTCTCTCAGGCAGCGAATTCCACAGATTTGCAATCATCTGAGAGAAGAAATTCCTCCTCATCTCAGTGTCCTCTACTCTAAAGACTGATACAAAATATTTGTTCGGAGTTTCTGCCATCTCCATGTTTTCCATTATTAATTCCCTCGTTTTGTCCTCTCAGGGATCATCATTTACTTTAGCCACTCTTTTCCTTTTTATATACCTATAGAAACTCTTGCTATCTGTTTTTATATTTTGTGCTAGTTTACTTTCATAGTCTATCTTCCCTTTCTTAATCACTTTTTTAGTCATTCTTTGCTGGCTTTTAAAAGCTTCCCAATCTTCAGTCCTCCCACTGGTTTGGGACCCTTTGTATGCCCTTGTTTTTAATTGGATACCGTCCTTTATTTCTTTAGTTAGCCACAGATGGCTATCTTTTCTTTTACACCATTTCCTCCTCACTGGAATATATTTTTCTTGAGAGTTGTGAAATATCTCCTTATATGTACGCCACTGTTCATCAGCCGTCCTATACTTTAATCTATTTTCCCAGTCCACTTTAGCCAACTCTGCCCTCATACCTTTGTAGTCTCCTTTATTTAAGCTTAGTACGCTGGTTAGAGATCCAACTTTCTCACCCCCCCACCCCATCTGAATTTGAAATTGAACCATGTTATCATCACTCAGTCCAAGGGTATCCTTTACTAGGAGATTGTTTATTAATACTGTCTCATTACATAGGACCAGATCTAAGATAGCCTGCCCCCTGGTTGGTTCCGTTACATACTGCTCAGGGAATCCATCTCTTATGCACTCTATGAACTCTTCCTCAAGACTACCCTGCCTGATTTGATTTATCCAATCAATGTGGAGGTTAAAATCACCCATGATTATTGCTGTTCACTTTTTACAAGCCACCACTATTTCTTGCTTTATACTCCGACCAACAGAGTTGCTTCTGCTAGGGGGCCTATAGACTACGCCCATCAGTGACTTTTTCCCTTTATTATTCCTTATCTCCATCCAAACTGTTTCAACATCCTGATCATTTGAGCCAATATCATTTCTCACTATTGCAGTGATTCCATCCTTTATCAATGGAGCAACCCCACCTCCTTTACATTTCTGTCTGTCCTTCCGGATTGTCAAGGACTCCTGAGTATTTAGTTCCCAGTCCTGGTCACCTTGCAACCACGTCTCTGTAATGGCTATCAGATCATATTCATTTGTATCTATTTGTGCCGTCAACTCATCTATTTTCTAATTTAGACAAAGAGTCTTTGAATTTGTTTTTTACCCTTTTTATCTGCTTGTTTCCTCTCTCCTTCAAACTCACTTTATTTATTTTTGCTTTCTAATTCCAGCTTTAGTCCCCTCCCTACTGAATCTATTCTCAGGTTCCCATCCCCCTTCCAAGCTAGTTTAAACCCTCCCCAACATGACTAACAAATGCTCCCCTCGAGGATATTGTCCCGGCTCTGTTGAGGAGCAACCCGGCCGGTTTGTAGAGGTCCCACCTCCCCAGAAACGGTCTCAATGCCTCAGGAAACTAAAGCGTCCCACCTGCACCATCTCTCCAGCCACGCATTCATCTGCTCTATCCTCCTGTTTCTGTATTCACTAGCTCGTGGCACCGGGAGTAATCCGGAGATTAGAGAATAATTAGAGATTAAAGATTCTGAGAGAAGAAATTCTTCCTCATCTCACTCTCACCTCAGTTCCCTAGTTCTAGTCTCCCCTATCAGTGGAAACATCCTCTCTGCATCCACCTTGTCAAGCCCCCTCATAATCTTACATGTTTCGATAAGATCACCTCTCATTCTTCTGAATTCCAATGAGTAGATGCCCAACCTACTCAACCTTTCCTCAAAAGACAATCCCCCTCAGCTCTGGAATCAATCTAGTGAACCTTCTCTGAACTGCCTCCAAAGCAAGTATATCCTTTCTTAAATATGGAAACCAAAATTGCACGCAGTATTCCTCACCAATACCCTATATAACTGAAGCAAGACTTCCCTGCTTTTATATTTCATTCCCACTGCAATAATGGCCAAGAAACCATTGGCCTTCCTGATCACTTGCTGTACCCGCATACTATCCTTTTGTGTTTCATGCACAATTACCCCCAGGTCCCGCTGTACTACAGCACTTTGCAATTTTTCTCTATTCGAATAAAACTTGCTCTTTGATTTTTTTCTGCCAATGTGCATAACCTCACACTTTCCAACATGATACTGAATCTGCCAAATTTTTGCCAGCTCACTTTGCCTGTCTATGCCTTTTTGCAGGTTTTTTGTGTCTTCCTCACACATTGCTTTTACTCCCATCTTTGTATCATCAGCAAACATGGCTACGTTACACTCGGTCCCTTCATCCAAATCATTAATATAGATTGCAAATAGTTGGGGTCCCAACACTGATCCCTGCAGCACCCCACTTGTTATGGATTGCCAACCCGAGAATGAACCATTTATCGTGACTCTCTGTTTTCTGTTCATTGGCCAATCCTCTATCCATTCTAATATACTACCCCAAACCCCGTGAACTTTTATCTTGTGCAGTAACCTTTTATGTGGCACCTTGTCAAATGCCTGCTGGAAGTCTTTATCCACCCTATTCGTTACATCCTCAAAGAACTCCAGAAAATTTGTCAAACATGACTTCCCCTTCGTAAATCCATGCTGACTCTGCCTGACCGAATTTTGCTTATCCAAATGTCCTGCTACTGCTTCTTTAATAATGGATTCCAACATTTTCCCAACCACAGTTATGTTAGGCTAACTGGTCTATAATTTCCTGCTTTTTGTCTGCCTCCTTTTTTAAATAGGGGCGTTACATTTGCAGATTTCCAAACTGCTGGAACCTCCCAAGAATCCAGGGAATTCTCAGTGTCCTGTCATGTAATGTGTATTCATTTGCGTTGTTAGACTTCCCCAAATGCATTACCTCACAGTTCTCGGGATTGAATTCCTTTTGCCACAGTTCTGCCCACCTGACCAGTCCATTGATATCTTCCTGCTGTCTACAGCTTTCTTCCTCACTATCAATCGCACAGCCAATTTTTGTATCATCAGAAAATTCTTAATCATGTCCCCTACATTGAATTCTAAATCATTGGTGTATATTACAATGCGCAAGGGACTTAGTACTGAGCCCTGCGGAACAATACTCGAAACAGCCTTCCAGTCACAAAAACACTTGTTGACCATTACCCTTTGCTTCCTGCCACTGAGCCATTTTTGGATTCAACTTGCCACTTGCCCTTGGATCCCATGGGCTTTTTACTTTTCTGCCATGTGAGACCTTGCCAAAAGCCTTGCAAAGATCCATGTAGACTATATCAAAAATGCAACACTCATCGACCCTCCTTGTTATCTCCGCAAAAAATTCAATCACGTTAGTCAGGCACAACATTCCCTTAACAAATCCATGCTTACTGTCCTTGATTAATCCGTCCCTTTCTATATGACAATTTATCCTCTCCCTCGGAATTGTTTCCAATAATTTTCCCACCACCGAGGTTAAGCTGACTGGCCTGTTATTACTCGGCCTATCTCTTTCCCCCTTTTTAAACAAAGGTACCATGTTAGCAGTCCTCCAGTCCTCCGACACCTCACCTGGAAACAGGGTAGATTGAAAAATTATGGTCAGAGCCTCTGCTATTTCCTCCCTTGCTTCACTTAACAACATTGAATAGATTATATGCTAAACCCCTTAATACTTCTTCACTCACTATGTTTATCTCATCAAATATTTCACACTTGTCTTCCTTAATTACAATGTCTGCATCGTCCCTCTCTTCTGTGAAGGTAGATACAAAGTATTCATTTATAACTATTCCCACATTTCTGCCTCCACACGCAGGTTACCTTTTTGGTCTCCAATAGGCCACACTCTTTCTTTAGTTATCCTCTTGCTTTTCATGTATTTATTAAACATCTTTGAGTTTTTCCTGACTATACTTGCCAATATTTTTTCATACCCTCTCTTTGCATTCCTAATTTCCTTTTTAATTTCACCCCTGCACTTTCTATACACCTCTGGGCTTTCTGCAGTATTTAGCTCTGGGTATCTGACATAAGCTTCCCTTTTTTGCCTTAACCTACCCTGTATGCCCTTCGACATCCAGGGGCTCTAGATTTGGGAGTGCCACCCTTTTCCTTTGTGGGAACATACTTGCTCTGAACCCTCACTATCTCCCCCTTGAATGCCTCCCACTGCTCTGACACTGATTTACCTTCAACATAAGAACATAAGAAATAGGAACAGGAGTAGGCCATATGGCCCCTCGAGCCTGCTCCGCCATTCAATAAAATTATGGCTGATCTGATCATGGACTCAGCTCCACTTCCCCGCTCCCAATAACTCCTTATCCTCTTATCATTTAAGAAACTGTCAATCTCTGTCGTAAATTTATTCAATGTCCCAGCTTCCACAGCTCTCTGAGGCAGCAAATTCCATAGGTGTACAATCCTCTGAGAGAAGAAATTTCTCCTCATCTCAGTTGTAAATGGGAGGCCCCTTCTTCTAAGATCATGCTCTCTTGTTCTAGTCTCCCCCATTAGTGGAAACATCCTCTCTGCATCCACCTTGTCAAGCCCCCTCATAATCTTATATGTTTCCATAAGTTCACCTGTCATTCTTCTGCATTCCATTGAGTAGAGGCCCAACCTACTCAACCTTTCCTCTAAAGTCAACCACCTCATTTCCAGAATCAACCGAGTGAATCTCCTGTGAATTGCTTCCAAAGCAAGTATATCCTTTCGTAAATATGGAAACGAAAACTGCACGCAATATTCCAGGTGTGGCCTCATCAATACCCTGTATAGCTGTAGCAAGACTTCCCTGCTTTTATACTCCATCCCCTTTGCAATAAAGGCGAAGATTCCATTGGCCTTCCTGATCACTTGCTGTACCTGCATACTATCCTATTGTGTTTCATGCACAAGTACCCCCAGGTCCCACTGTACTGCAACCGATCCAATCTTTCCTCATAACTAGATTTGGGAGTGCCACCCTTTTCCTTTGTGGGAACATACTTGCTCTGAACCCTTACTATCTCCCCCTTGAATGCCTCCCACAGCTCTGACACTGATTTACCTTCAAGTAGCTGTTTCCAGCCCACTTTTGCTAAATCACCTCTCAGCTTAGTAAAATGGGCCTTACCACAATTGAGAACCTTTATTCCTGCTCCATCTTTGTCCTTTTCCATAACTACGCTAAATCTAACTGAATTATGATCACTAGCACCAAAATATCTTTCCCACCTGCCCAGCTTCATTCCCTAAAACTGAGCCCAGAACCGCCCTCTCCCTTGTTGGGCTTGCTACGTACTGGCTATAAAAGTTCTCCTGAATGCATTTGAAGAATTCTGGGACCTCTATACCTTTGACACTGATTCCATCCCAGTTAATGTGAGGGGAGTTGAAATCCCCGACTATTGTTGGCCGATTGTTTTTGACCTTCTCAGCAATTTGCCGACATATTTACTCTTCGATCTCCCTCTGACTGTTTAGGGATCTATATTACACACCCAGCAATGTGATTGCCCCTTTTATGTTAATCAGTTTAACCCACATGGCCTCATTTGATGATCCTTCTAACATATCATCCCTCTGTCAGAGGTCCTGTCTTTCAGATGAGACGTTAAACCGAAGTCCCGTCTGCTCTCTCAGGTGGACATGATAGATCTCATAATCACTACTGGAAGGGCAAGGGGATTCTTCCCAGTGTCCTGGTCAAAATTTATCCCGCAACCAACATAGTTAAAACCGATGATCTGGTCAGGATCTCATTGCAGTCTGGGAACTTCATAGAATCAGAGAAATTTACAACATGTAAGGAGGCCATTCGGCCCATCGTGTCCGCACCGGCCGACAAAGATCTATCCAGCCTAATCCCACTTTCCAGCTCTTGGTCCGTAGCCCTATAGGTTACAGCACTTCAAGTGCACATCTAAGTACTTTTCAAATGTGGTGATGGTTTCTGCCTCTACCACATTTTCAGGCAGTGAGTTCCAGACCCCCACCACCCTCTGGTTGAAGACATTTCCCCTCAAATCCCCTCTAAACCTCCTACCAATTACTTTAAATCTATGTCCTGGTTGTTGACCTGTCTGCTCAGGAAAACTAGGTCCCTCCTATCCATGCTATCTCGGCCCCTCATAATTTTATACACCTCAATAAGGTCTCCCCTCAGCCTCCTTTATTCCAAAGAAGACAACCCCAGCCTATCCAATCTTTCCTTATGGCTAAAATTTTCCAGTCCAGGCAACATCCTCGTAAATCTTCCTGTGTGCAATTGGTTGTAAAGCACTTTGGGATGTCCTGAGTTTGTGAAAGGTGCTATATAAATTCAAGGCTTTCTTTCATTGAAGTGGGAGGGCCCTGATCCTGACCCTCGCCCATTGTCCATGCACTCTGACCTTCCAGGAGGTCTCGGGATCATTTGGGAGTAGTGACCCTGCCTGGCCCCGGTACACTGAGGCTAATTTGTAGAATTTACCAATATCTCGCAAAGATTCCAGATACCTTTCCCCTACAGAGGAGAAGAATCCCGTTCTGGGCTTTTAAAATGAGTTTAAAGGGGCAGACGAAGCCTGCGGGGGATAAAAGGGGATTCATTCATGGAGACCCCCCCCCGCAGTGTTTGGACTCATAGGAAAGGGAATTCAAAATGCACCAAAATTACAGAAGCTTGAGATCCCCTAAACATCTATGGGAAGGAGCATATCGATTTTAAGATTCTACAACATTTTGGCTGCGAAAAAGAGTTACCAAATACAGGAGGTGGAGCCAACGTCTGAAGCAAATTCGTGTAATAAGGATCCCAGACTGTCTGGGGGAACTATTCACCCCCTAAGAGATAATCGAATTACCCAATCAAGTAAAATGGAAATCATGGTCAGAAAAACTGGACAATCCTAAAACAATGCAAAACCAATGAGAGCACATTCTCACACCCTAATCAAGTTACTGCTGACAAAGGAGACATTTGAAAATCAATGGACAGAACAGCTTAAACAGAGCCCAAGAGATTTGATGGGAGATAATGGAGCCTTTTTTTGGGATATATCTATACCCCAGTTTTACAAGGAAAGCTAGCAGAATACAGGACTAGCAGAACACAGACTCGAACAGGACATAGACTCGAAAGGAACACAGACACGAACAGAACACAGACAGACACAAGCAGCCGGAGTGAAGAAATGGAGTCGTGAAGCAACCTACAAGAAATCATCAAGGACCGACCGAGCACGAGGCCCATGAAATGGAAGGTTGTCAGCAACCAAATTGACAAACCCGGGCTACCACAACCAGCGAAACGACCAACCAAAACCAACTCAGCAAAAACCGAAGAATCAACATTTATCTCCACTCTACAATCTACTTCTGAACAGCCAACGGGTGAGAAATTACCAAAAGGGACTAACTAAAACCAAAGAAAGTGGGTACTTATCCCATACATCCGAAACGCAAATTACCGCATCAACGGACGCACCCCAACTGAAGACTACGCAGTCCGAAGTCCTCTCCTCCGTCCGGGGTATGGCTCGCCTAGAAGGCCAAGTGCAGCAAACCCCGAAACCGTGATTCACCGACAACTGTCTAAAGGGATTGGTGAGCATAGCCCCTGAACCCTCAGAGCTATAACTTAGTTAGTTAGGGGAATTGGGAGGGGGGAGGCTGGGATAACTTGTGTAAATGTATCTGCATTCTCCTCTTTACCACATTTAGAGTTTAAGCTGTATTCTTTTCCCCACAGGCTGTAATTTGACATTTTATTCAATGTGTTGTACCCTTCAGTGTGTATTGATCTGTGTGTGTGTTATTAAAGGTGTGCCTTTTACTTCTTTTTAAACACAATAAAGCCATACCTGCTTCCTACCTTGAAACCGATTGTCTGTCCAAGTCTGTCACAGTCCCTTCATAATTCCAGTGTCTAGAACCAAGGGTGTAGGAGCGATTCAGAACCACTCATATAAGGTCAGAAGGGAAAGCTGACCCTCTGCAAACCACCCCTTACACATGGCAACCCAGATAGGACACTGGTACAAGGGACGTGATAAGAGAGAGACTGGTTTCAGGAAACAAAGCAAAATGGAAGAGGAGATTTCCTCATATGTGTTTAAGAGGGTAAATGTGGCTAAGGAGTGGGTAATCGATCTATTGTATGCTGAGCATCCAGAAGATGCTGCAGCTCAATGGACCGATAACAAGGACCATAAAAGGACGATAGAGAAGGCCATTTGGCTAATTTGCCTTCAGCAACAGACCCGGCTTCGAGATGAGGAGAATGAGAAATTAAAGGGAGTATTGAGACAGGCAGAAGAGAGGTCCAGCGCAAGGGCCACAGTCGGGGAAAGGTTGTGGACAGAGGTGGGACAGTTAAAGGAAAGTAGAGAGCTCACTAAAGAAAGGCACAAAACCCAACTGGACCTTTTACGGTGTCAGATTATTGAAGCCAAGAATAGCAAACGGGCGTTGCGGGAAGAGAATTCCTGCCTCGCCAAGCAAGTTAAAGAGTATGGGGAGAGGGTGAGACACATTCAGGTAGCCTATAAGGTAGCCAGTACCAGGGAATTTGAGCCAGGAGACCACGGCCGCTGCCAGCAGCAGATCCAAAGCTTGAACCTTGCTCTATCCTGGGCTAAAGGCATGGTGTGCCTGATAAACCCGGGTTTAGCCCAGGAACACCTGGTTGGGCAAGGAGAAACCCCTCAGTCACCACCTGTAGCTCCCAGGAATGGCCCCGGGCAGCAGGGGTGTCAGCCAGAGTGCGGGGCAGGCAAGGATTACGAACTACTAACACCGGCAGCCCCGAGTTTTAATTCGGCTTGGCAGCAGGGGGAAGAGGGCAAGCCAATACAAGAAGGGCCGAAACCAGGGCCAATGGACCCGGTCCGGCAGCAGAAGTTTGGCCCGCCTGATGCCAATGGGGCAGCAGGACCCCTAGAATGCAACTTCGTAGTCCCCCACGACACCCAAAAACTGAGGGCTATGATAGGCCACCTAAGTAAGCTCACCCAACAGGGGGATCCCTCGGTACACTTCCTGGAAGTGGAACACACAGGGGATATTAACGGGTGCGATGATTCGGAGCAGGCTAAGCTGTTGCTCTTCTCACTAGACACCAAGCTGTGCCATTCCCTCTCTGCAGACAGCAGAAAGGGGCGAAACACGTACGCTACAGTTAAGGAGGAGGTTCCAGAGGCCATGGGTATGAACGACGGGAGTCCTTTCTCCCGAGTGGAGAAAACAGTGCAGCTCTATGGGGAGACTCCACAGGCTTTCGCCGACAGGTTGTGGCCGGTCTACGAAAGGGCCTGTAGTGGGGTTCTTGACCGGGCCCACCTGAACCCTAACGAGCTGGCTCACTGGCTCCGCAGCCTGGTGGCAAACAGCTTACCTGGAGTAAAGGCAAAAGTCGAGGTCTGGTTCGATCCAAGAGATCCCAGAACCACCGAGGAGACAGTGGTCAGACAGTTGACCCTGGCTTACCGGAACGGTAGAGGGACAGAGGAGCCCTCCTCTAAAGGGAGGGTCCATGAGATTAAACCCAGCTAAGGCAAGAGAGAGTGGCATCAGGAAAGTGGGAACCCTCCCCATAAAGGAGGCGAGTGTGTTGGGTGTGGGAAAAGTGGGCACTGGAGGAAGAACTGTAGGAACCCATGGAAAGGGACTAAGGGAAAGGCCACTTCAGCCCCAGCCCGTAAGGCCGGGGCAGGAACACCCGACTCATATGAGACACTCGTAGCCGCCCTACAGACACTCATAAACGGACAGGGAGCAGTAGCTATCGCAACTGGTGCAGTAGCCGGTACGGTAAAACCCTCTGCTCCAACCCACCCAGATGCATGACTAGAGCCAGCTCAGCCTGTGTACCTGTGTTCCCGAGAGTATGATTCCTGGAAGAGACCTTGCGTTACGATGGAGGTGGAGAAAGTGAAAGGGACCTACCTGCTAGATACTGGTGCTTCCAGCACCCTTGTATATGCAGATAACCCAGCTACCTCACCTCTATCGAACGGGGTCCCGTACAGTCTAGTGGGGTTCACAGGCAATGAGCAAACTGGTTCGTTTTCCATCCTGCTCACCATTCAGTTAGGGACACTCAAAACCAAATGGAAGTGTGTCCTGATGGAATGGGAGCAGAAGGGAAAAGGGATCCTGGGGGCTGATTTTATCATTGCCCACCAGATCCTAGTGGATCTCAGGAACCACTGTCTATGGGGAGCCATAGTGACTGACAGGGAAGGTGAGGTGGCGGTGATCCCAGAAAAAGGGGCCAAGGGAACATTGTGTACCGTGAAGCCAAAGGACGGTTATGACTTGGAATTACTGGTCAGTAACACCCCAGTGGAGTACCAGGCATATGTACGGGCACACCTTGCAGCATTCGCCACCCACAAACATGACTGTGGTAGGGTAACAGGGGCTGGAAGTTAGTATAGTAGGGGACCCCATGACCCGACCACAAAAGCAATATAACTTCCCCAGGGAGGCAGAGGCAGACCTGACAACGGCGCTGGGATCACTGGTAGAGCAAGGGGTGTTAAGACCGATAGCCACCCGTGTGAACTCTCCACTGTGGCCGGTTAAGAAACCGAACAACTCATGGAGGGCCACCGTGGACTATTGAATACTAAATAAGAATATCACTGCCTGTGCACCCACTGTAGCAGCCGTAGCGGATCTCATAGGGAGTATTCCAGCATCCGCGACCACTTTCACGGTGCTGGACATTTCAAATGGGTTCTGGTCCATTCCTTTAAAACCTTTAAGGGCCAACAATACACGTGGAACTGTCTTCCCCAAGGCTTCCACAACAGCCCCAGCATTTTTCACCAATGCATGGCGAACTGTTTAAAGGGCTTCAGCAGACCCCAGCAGTTGGTGCAGTATGTGGATGACCTGCTCCTGTTCACCGATCAGGGGGAGGAGCATGGCCCACTGCTGGCTGAGCTGCTGGAGCTGCTAAAAGAAGAAGGGTTTAAAGTAAACCCCAAGAAGGCACAGGTCGGCCAGAAGGAAGTCAAATTCCTGGGGCTGACTGTGCGTGCTGGGGAAAGGGCCATAGACAAGGCTAGAAGGGAGGCAGTACAGGAGTTACCAGCCCCCAACACAGTGACAGGGGTAAGATCCTTTCTAGGACTCACCGGGTACTACAGAGACTTCATTGAGGATTATGCAGCCACTGCAGCCCCTCTGCTCAGGCTCCTACACAAGGGTGTAGAGTGGGACTGGGATGAGGGTTGCGAGGCAGCATTTAATCAGCTCAAGAAGGACTTGCAGGTACGATAGATGTAGGAAAGGAGTTTTTCCTGGAGGTGGCAGCCAGCGGGGACAATTTGAGCTCAGTGCTGCTTCAAGAGCAGCACGGCCTTACTGGCCTTAGTGGTTTACTCCTCCAGTATCCCAACAGATGTGGAGAAGTGGTACTCCAACTGTGAGAGACATCTCCGAGCCACACATTGGGCAGTGAAAAGATCTTTCATCTTCACGGAAGGGTCTCCTCTAACACTCCTAACCCACCACACACCGACTCAGATGCTCCTAGATGGGAGGATTAAGGACAGGACGGTGAGCAGTGCCCGCATTGCTCGCTGGACCCTGCTCCTCTCCCAGATGGACCTCAGAGTAGAAGGCCCCCGTGATCAAGGCTCGCAGCCAACCTAATCTATCCTGGGAAAGCCCACAGGTGCTCCATAGAAGGGGTATGGGAGGTGAGCATTGGCCTTCAGGCTGGGTTACACCCTACAGGCCGGGACATCTACGTGGACGGGTCCAGCACGGTATCTGTTGGCGAATGACTCACTGGGTGCGGAGTCTATAACCCAAGGGCAGATATTGCCCTGGCAATCAAGCTGCCCAGCACCATGAGGGCCCAGCACGCTGAACTGTCCGCCGTAATGTACGTGGTGATCCACCCCGAGGAATTCCCTACTCCGTACACGATTTGCTCGGACAGTATGTTCACCTGCAATTCATGTACGGAGTACCTGGCTCTCTGGTCCCGTCGCGGATACATGTCCGCTGATGGGAGACCCCTGGCAATCAAGCCCCTGCTGGAGAAAATCTTGGGGGAAGAAAGAAAGGTCTACATACATAAGGTGAAGGCCCATTCAAAAACTGAACCCCTAGCAGAGGGAAACCAACAGGCTGACAAACTGGCCAAAGAAGGTGCCCGCACGGGAAAGTTCTGGGACCCCTATGACACCGGCCGCATAGCAGCGGTCAAGAATAAGAACAGGGCAGCGGTGAGTACAGGTATAGCTTTGGCCCCGGACTTAAAAACAGTTCAGGCACAGGACCCAGTCCTGAAAGCTGTCCTGAATGCGCTAGCTAGAGGAGAGAGAGTAGAAGGTCCGTACGGCACAGCAGCCATTACCGTTAAGGAAGGCATGCTGTTTAAAGAGGGACAATGGGTCGTGCCACAGCAGCACCAGAGGGAATTCCTAAAACTGGCCCATGAGGGTCCAGGAGCGGGACACCCCGGGCCTGAGACCACCTGGCAACGGGTGGAACAGGCAGGATGGTGGCCGGGACTCAAGGAGGATGTCCGCGAGTTCTGTGCGAACTGCCTGGTGTGTGCTACGAACAACCCTGACCCCCAGAAAAGGAAGGTGTCCCTAGGACACGTCAGGAGGGTAGAGGGACCATGGCAGTCAATCCAAATTGACTACATCGGGCCCCTACTCACCGCCCAGGGAGGCTACTAATACTTCCGAGTCCTGATGGACGTGTTCTCAAAATGGGTTGAAGCCTTCCCCTGCCGAACAGCCACCGCACGAGGGACAGCTAAGATTCTAGTGAGGGAAGTGTTCTCCCAGTGGGGACTCCCACAGTATGTGGAGTCGGACCAGGGGAGCCATTTCACCGGGCAGGTAATGCAGGCAACCCTTAAGGTGCTCGGCATTGAGGGGAAATGGCACGTTGCCCACAATCCACAGTCATCCGGTATTGTGGAGCATTTAAACTGCACCATTAAAGAAAAGCTGCGGAAGGAAACGAGAGACTCACCCCAAAAGTGGGTGGAGGTCTTACCGTTGGTCCTAATGGGGATCCGAGCCCAGCCAGTCAAAGAGCATCGGATATTCCCCATACGAGCTCATGACTGGCCGGATCATGCGGAACCCCACCCATATCCGAACCCCGGTGCTCACAGAAGGTCAGCTCAGAGAGGTGAACCGGGACCGGTTTGTCAGGAACCTGTTTGAACACCTCAAACAGATTCACTGGCAGGCTGCTAGTAACATGGGCAGACAGCATCAGGGGAACCAATTGCTGCTAGAACCTAGCAAACACCACGAATGGGAGATAGGGGACCAGGTCATGGTGAGGAACTATGCTCAGGTCAGTGTTTTTGAAGCATTATATATGGGGCCATACAGCATTGTGGACAAGGCAAGCCCGATGGTCTGTGCCATAAAGCTGCCCCACCGTACTAAGTGGTTCCACATCAACCAGTGCAAGCTGTACAACCCAGGGTCAGCCAAGCACAGAGGGCAGCCGGGAGGGGTGAACCGTCCTCAGGACAGGGACCCTCCGTTGGCCGCCCCCGACGGTGGAGGGCCACAGGGAATGTGGCAGGCTCAGAAACCGTGCCTATAGTGGCGGTGAATTGCAGTACTGGAGGGGCTATCCCACCCATCGTTTGGGATTCGGACGCACCCCCAGTAACCCAAGCCCTGAGAAGGACCCTCCGTACACCACGGCCAAAGATACTGTGGTCACTGGCATCTGAGCCTCAGCGATTCTACCCTAGGAGAAGGGCAGCCCGACAGGAAAGGCCGAAGGTCAGAAGTACAGAGGCCGCTCAGAGTAGGGACCACCAGCCAGCCGCCTCCAGCGGTGAGGGTCTCACAGGAGCAGTAGCAATGAGCTGTCCCAGAGACAAGGGTCTTCAGCTCACCAGCTGCGGGGAAACCCTAGCATCCAGGCGGCTATCAGGCCGCACAAGGCATGGGCCTGACAGGGACTAACCAGGCCACCCGGAGACGGGTGGAGGTTGTACATAGCTCTAATTTTAGTTTAAGGCAGCTGACTGCACCATTTTACATTTTAAGGTTTCGTTTAGAATTGAGGTTAATGTTGCAGTAATGTTGAGGTGATTATTTTGAGTTTGTCTTGTGTGTCAGCCAGCCTGAGAGCAGTTCTCAAGGGCAGGATCCAGACATTACCGGGTAATGGACAAACCTCAGGAGACCAATTGATGTTGTTTAATTTTAATCTATGTTTTTTTCCCTTCTGTAATGTGGTTGTACGTTGCCTATATGCTGGTGAATATAATGTAACTGAAATGAAATGTAACTGTGCTGAAATACAATTGTAGTGATTGAACCCCCTCCAAGCTGGGAGGGTATAAATGTAAAAAGTTTGTACCTGTAAAGGGAAAAGTGTGCATCTATGGTGATGTTACATAAGTGTAATGCATTTTGGGTATTAGTTTAGCTAATTTACGGAGAAGGTTATCTCTTGGGAGTCAGGAACTTTGCTCACCTCGAAGATGATACCATAAGTGATATGGTATCACAGGGGGAATGTAGAATTTACCAATATCTCGCAAAGATTCCAGGTACCTTTCCCCTACAGAGGAGAAGAATCCCTTTCTGGGCTTTTAAAATGAGTTTAAAGGGGCAGACGAAGCCTGCGGGGGTTAAAAGGGGATGCATTCATGGAGACCCCCCCCCAGTGTTTGGACTCGTAGGAAAGGGAATTCAAAATGGACCTAAATTACAGAAGCTTGAGATACCCTAAACATCTATGGGAAGGAGCATATCGATTTTAAGATTCTACAATATTTTGGCTGCGAAAAAGAGTTACCAAATACAGGAGGTGGGGCCAACGTCTGAAGCAAATTCATGTATTAAGGACCCCAGGCTATTCACCCTCTAAGAGATAATCGAATTACCCAATCAAGCACAATGGAAATCATGGTCAGAAAAACTGGACAATCCTAAAACAATGCAAAACCAGTGATAGCACATTCTCACACCCTAATCGAGTTACTGCTGACAAAGGAGATATTTGAAAATCAATGGACAGAACAGTTTAAACAGAGCCCAAGAGATTTGATGGGAGATAACGGAGCCTTTTTTTGGGATATATCTATCCCCCAGTTTTACAAGGAAAGCTAGCAGAACACAGAAGTAGCAGAACACAGGACTAGCAGAACACAGACTCGAAAGGAACACAGACTCGAAATGAACACAGACTCGAACAGGACACAGACTCGAACAGGACACAGACTCGAACAGGACACAGACTCGAAATGAACACAGACAGACACAAGCAGCCGGAGTGAAGAAATGGAGTCGTGAAGCAACCTACAAGAAATCGTCAAGGACCGACCGAGCACGAGGCCCATGAAATGGAAGGTTGTCAGCAACCAAATTGACAAACCCGGGCCACCACAACCAGCAAAACGACCAACCAAAACCAACTCGGCAAAAACCGAAGAATCAACATTTATCTCCACTCTACAATCTACTTCTGAACAGCCAACGGGTGAGAAATTACCTAAAAGGACTAACTAAAACCAAAGAAAGTGGCTACTTATCCCATACATCCGAAACGCAAATTACCGCATCAACGGACGCACCCCAACTGAAGACTACGCAGTCCGAAGTCCTCTCCTCCGTCCGGGGTACAGCTCACCTAGGAGGCCAAGTGCAGCAAACCCCGAAACCACGATTCACCGGCAACTGTCTAAAGGGATTGGTGAGCATGGCCCCTGAACCCTCAGAGCTATAACTTAGTTAGTTAGGGGAATTGGGAGGGGGGAGGCTGGGATAACTTGTGTAAATGTATCTGCATTCTCCTCTTTACCCCATTTAGAGTTTAAGCGGTATTCTTTTCCCCACAGGCTGTAATTTGACATTTTATTCAATGTGTTGTACCCTTCAGTGTGTATTGATCTGTGTGTGTGTTATTAAAGGTGTGCCTTTTACTTCTTTTTAAACACAATAAAGCCATACCTGCTTCCTACCTTGAAACCGATTGTCTGTCCAAGTCTGTCACAGTCCCTTCATAATTCCAGTGTCTAGAACCAAGGGTGTGGGAGCGATTCGGGACCACTCATATAAGGTCAGAAGGGAAAGCTGACCCTTTGCAAATCACCCCTTACAAATTGTAGCCTCACCCTTGACCTCACCCCGGTGCTGGGCAGCAAGCTTTTAAATGCAATCTAGAAGCTTCTACACCGACACCCAACATGAAGCCTTGCTGAAGTATGTTGATATAAGTGTGCCGCAATGTTCCCTGATAAAGTTCTCCCGATCTGTGTGTGATCTGAGCTTTCTCACTGCTGAGCCTGTTTCCCCTGTATCCACCCATCTACAGTTCGAGCTTCCTGCCAGTGAACAGCGTCTTAACGGGACACTCAGTCTTTACGAACTCTTACTGTTAACCATTTCAGTGCTGAATGTGCGGCAACCCTGCACTGCAGATGTTTATACAACAGTCCAATATGATTTTCAGTATCAGCCGTGGCTCAGTGCGTTGCACTCTCGCCTCTGAGTCAGAAGGTTGTGGGGTTAATTCCCAGTCCAGCAACTTGGGCATAAAAATCTAGGCTGACACTCCAGTGCAATGCTGAGGGAGCACTGCATTGTCGGAGGTGCCGTCTTTCAGATGAGACATTAAACTGAGTCCCCGTCTGCCCTCTCAGGTGGATGTAAAAGATCCCATGCCACTATTTTGAAGAAGAGCAGGGGAGTTCTCCCCAGTCTCCTGGTCAATATTTATCCTTCAACCAACATGACAAAAGAACAGATTATCAAGTCGTCATCACATCGCTGTTTGTGGGAGCTTGCTGTGCACATTTTGGCTGCCGTGTTTCCAACATTACAACAGTGACTACACTCCCAAAGTACTTCATTGTGTGTAAAGTGTTTTGATTTGTCACCCTTAACATCAAACGCATTTATATTTAGACTAAACTTGTCAAGCCAAGCGAAGAAGATTAAGAATTAGTGTTGCTCACCTCTAATGGTTAATCACCAGACAGGAGTTCATTAACCCAGCTCTCCGTTATCAGATGTGAATTATCCCCACAGTGACACACACACACACACACACAGACACACACACAGACTAATATACACCTATTAAACATCCTTCTCCTCCCTTTCAGGCTGAGGGAAGACACCACCCACGCTGACCCTGCTGCCCCCCTCCCCGGAGGAGGTCACGACCAAGGGCACTGCCACCCTGGTGTGCCTCGCCGATCACTTCTACCCCGATGCGGTGGAGGTGGAGTGGAAGAAGGACGGGGCGACCATTTCGGCCGGGGTCCAGACCAGCGACTACCTGCGAGCTTCGGACAACACCTACAGTGTCAGCAGCCTGCTGACCCTCTCTGGCTCCGACTGGGAGTCCAACGCCAGCTTCTCCTGCAGCCTCACCCACGAGAGTCTCTCCTCTCCCCTCAGCAAGGGAGTCAGGAGAGCAGAATGTGCGTAGTGTGTCAGGGACAGTCCGCGGGGGAGACACAACTTTAAATAGAACAGGGGGTGAGCCGGGAGGGCAAAGGTCATTGTCAGCACTGCATTTCTACTCTCTTCCTTCTCGGTACTGGGTCAGGGAAAGCATCTGAGGGTCAGGGGGTAAAGCACGTTATTGGGGCAGTGTCGAGGGAGCTTTACTCTGTATCTAACCCGTGCTGTACCTGCCCTGGGAGTGTTTGATGGGACAGTGTAGAGGGAGCTTTACTCTGTATCTAACCCATGCTGTACCTGCCCTGGGAGGGTTTGATGGGACAGTGTTGACTCGTGCTGCCAAGTAAAACCTCTCGAAGGTGCTGAGGACTGTCAACAGAGTAAAACTAATGTTAAGCTGCGAAGTGCCGCTTCAGTAAGCAGACCTCCTCCCTGCTCACCCTGCTGTTACAATTCAAGGTTTTGTCCCCGTTTAAAGGGACAGGATTCTCATCGTGTGGAGAAAATCCCCACAACTGTTTTAAAAAAGCTGCATTCTCCCTGTGAATGTCTCCAGCTCGCTCTCGCTGGGCTGTTTATTCAAGTTTTGTTTCTGTAAATGTGAATCTGTAAAAGACAATAAACGTTAAGAATATTCAGTCTGTGTCTGGCAAGTGTTTTGGAAATGTCCCACCTCCCCCTCAGCTGGATTGGCTGCATTTCAGTAAGTGTCTGTCCTGATTGGCTGGGTGGGCTGTCAATCAATGGCACGTCAGCAGGAGATTTGAATCAAAGCCAATTATCAATCATTTTAAAACGATCAATTTGACCTCGAACCCCTGGAGTGCACAAGATTAAACACAGAGACTCTAAAAGCTGCTGGGATTAAACCCTCCCAGTCTGAGCATTGGTTCTCACTCTGCACACTGGGGGTGTTGGGGCAGCCCCCGATGGTGGGATCGCACTGTGCACTCAGTGCTGACTGCTGGGGGCAATCTGGGAGCAGGTGGCCCCAGTCACAACGTTGCATTCTCTCTCCTTAACGTGTGGCACGTGGCAGCAGCACAAAACTGTACCGAGTGAGGCCTCAGCTTCGGGAGAGGAGCAGTCAGTGTATCACCATGTACATGTCCCTGAGTATTAGTGTGGCTAACCCAGCACTGCCTGTAGGTGTGTGTGTGTGTGTGTGTGACTGTTACCCAGCACCGTCTGTCAGTGTGTGTGTGTGTGTGTGTGTGTGTGTGACTGTTACCCAGCACCGTCTGTCAGTGTGTGTGTGTGTGTGTGATTGTTACCCAGCACCATTTGTAGATGTGTGTGTGCCACTTTCCAACATTATACTCCATCTGCCAACTTTTTTCCCACTCACTTTGTCTGTCTATATACATTTGCAGATTTTTTGTGCCCTCCTCACAACTTGCTTTCCCACCCATCTATGTATCGTCAGCAAACTTGGCTACATTGCACTCGATCCCTTCATCTACGTCATTAATGTAGATTGTAAATAATTGAGGACCCAGCACCGATCCTGCGGCAACCTACTAGTTACTGTTGGCCAACCGGAAAATGACCCATTTATCCTGAGTCTCTGTTTTCTGTGAGTTAGCCAATCCTCTATCCATGCTAATATATTACCCCCAACCGCTTGAACTTTTATCTTGTGCCTTTTATCTTTTAAGGGGGCTGCACCTTATCGAATACCTTCTGGAAATCCAAATACACTACATCCACTGGTTCCCCTTTATCCACCCTGCTTGTTACATCCTCAAGAATTCCAGCAAATTTGTCAAACATGATTTCCCTTTCATAAAACCATGCTGACTCTGCTTGATTGAACTATGCTTTTCCAAATATCCTGCTACTGCTTCCTTAATAATGGACTCCAACATTTTCCCAATGACAGATGTTAGGCTAACTGGTCTATAGTTTCCTGCTTTCTGCCTGCCTCCTTTTTTAAATAGGGGCGTTACATTTGCTGTGCGTACTTTGGAGAGGGCGTTAAAAGGAGCGGTGACATCCAGAATACCAGATTTTGCCTCAATTCAACAACAACAACTTGTATTTATATAGCGCCTTTAACATAGTGAAACGTCCCAAGGCACTTCCCAGGAGTATTATGAGATACAAAATTTGACACCGAGTCACATAAGAAGAAATTAGTGTAGGTGACCAAGGAGGTATGTTTTAAGGAGCGTCTTGAAGGAGGAAAGAGAGGTAGAGAGGCGGAGAGGTTTAGGGAGGGAGTTCCAGAGCT
Organism: Pristiophorus japonicus; assembly: GCF_044704955.1. Taxonomy (NCBI): domain Eukaryota; kingdom Metazoa; phylum Chordata; class Chondrichthyes; family Pristiophoridae; genus Pristiophorus; species Pristiophorus japonicus. The sequence continues at coordinate 141,537 of NW_027251843.1, forward strand.
TGGGGTCTTGGCAACAGAAGGCACGGCCACCAATGTTTGAGTGATCATAATCCGGGATGCTCAGGAGGGCAGAATTAGAGGAGTGCAATCATCTCGGGGGGTTGTGGGGCTGGAGGAGATTACAGGGAAAGGGAGGGGCGAGGTCATGGATGGATTTGAAAACAAGGATGAGAATTTTAAAAATCGACCCCCCACGAGCCATTCTCCCCTCCCCCCAGGACTAGGCTCCCATCTCCCCCCGCCCCCCCGCCATCGGCCCCTCGAGCCTGCTCCGCCATTCAATGAGATCATGGCTAATCTTCTACCTCAACTCCACTTTCCTGCACTGTCCCCATATCCCTTGATTCCCTTAATATCCGAAAATCTATTGATATCCGTCTTGAATATACTCAAACACTGAGCATCCTCAGCCCTCTGGGGCAGAGAATTCCAGAGATTCACCACCCTCTGAGTGAAGAGTTTTCTCCTCATCTCAGTCCTAAATGGCCGACCCATTATTCTGAGACTGTGATTCCTGGTTCTAGACTCCCCAGCCACAGGAAACATCCTCCCTGCATCTACCCTGTCAAGCCCTGTCAGAACTTTGTATGTTTCAATGAGATCACCTCTTATTCTTCTCAACTCTAGAGAGTATAGGCCTTGAAACTTGCGGAACCAAGGCGGGTAGATGGGGTTCAGATACAGATGAGCTGTGATCTGATTGAATGGCGGAACAGGCTCGAGGGGCTGAATGGCCTCCTCCTGTTCATTGTGTCCAGCAGCAGCTGTGTACCTCTCCGCAACCTCATCTTGACTTTTATCAGTCGCATCAGAGCCTTGATTCCCTCACCAGGAGGCTGGTGTTTCCAGATCAATGTCCAGCAGATCGATGCCATGAGTCAGACTCAGTGAGTGCTGTCAGCGGGTGGAAAGGCTGCTCTAACTGCAGCCTTGTTCTAATGCATTTGGGGAGGGGCAACAAGGCAAGGGAATACACAATAAATGTGAGGGTACTGAGAGGGGTGGAGGAACGGCGGGACCTTGGAGTGCAGGTCCACAGATCCCTGAAGGTAGCAGGCCAGGTCGATAAGGTGGTTAAAAAGGCATACGGAATACTTGCCTTTATTAGCCGAGGCATAGAATACAAGAGCAGGGAGGTTATGCTTGAACTGTAGAAATTACTAGTTTGACCACAGCTGGTGTACTGCATGCAGTCCTGGTCACCACATCACAGGAAAGATGTGATTGCACGAGAGACGGTACAGAGGAGATTCACGAGGATGTTATCAGGACTGGAGAATTTTAGCTTTGAGGAAAGATTGGATCTGCTGGGCGTGTTTTCCGTGGAGGCTGAGGGGAGACCTTATTGAGGTATTTAAATTTATGAGGGGCCTAGATAGAGTGGATAGAATGGACCCATTTCCCTTCGCAGAGGGGTCAACAACCAGGGGGCATAGAATTAAAGTAATTGGTGGAAGGGTTAGAGGAAGATGAGGAAACAATTCTTCACCCAGAGGGTGATGGGGGTCTGGAACTCACTGCCTGAAAGGGAGTAGAGGCAGAAATCCTCACCACATTTACAAAGAACTTGGATGTGCTCTTAAAGTGCTGTAACCCACAGGGCTACGGACCCAGAGCTGGAAAGTGGGATTCGGCTGGGTAGCTCTTTGTTGGCCGGCACAGACACGATGGACCAAAATGGCCTCCTTCCGTGCTGTAATTTTCTGTGATTCTATGATCGTGCTGGTGGTGTTGACCACTTTAAAAGTCGCAGCATGCATTTTATTGAAGCTATTTCCATCCCTGGTTTCCCCGCTGCCAATAATTGGATCAATCGATGATGTAGCGCCCCCTTGTGGTACATCTATATGGGCTCCACCCAAACCCTTGCTTTCAATCCTTGAACCCACATTGCCTACGCTAGCTGGAGCCCCGCTCCTTAATCACAGCATCTCACAGCACAGAGGGAGGCCACTTGGCCCACCAAACCTGTGCTGGCTCTTTGAAAGTCTGGACTACTATAGCCTGGACTAATAATACAGAGACACGAGTTCAAATCCCACTACGGCAGCTGGGGAATTTAAATTCAATTAATTACATAAATCTGGAATAAAAAGCTAGTGTCAGTAATGGTGACCATGAAACTGCCGGATTGTCGTAAAAACCCATCTACCTGGCCTGCTACCTTCAGGGATCTGTGGACATGTATACCAAGGTCCCTTTATTCCTCTACAACTCTCATTGTCCGACCATTTAATACCCTGTTCGCCCTCCCCAAATCCACTTCTCTGGATTGAATTCCATTCATTAATGTTCTCCCCACCTGACCAGTTGATTGATATTTTCCTGCTGTTTACAGGTTTCTTCTTCATTATCAGCCACACGGCCGATTTTGCTATCATCTGCAAACATCTTCATTATACCCCCTACATTCAAGTCTAAATCATTGATATATACCACAAAAAGCAAGGGATCTTGTACTGAGCCCTGCGGAACCCCACTGGAAACATCCTTCCAGTCACAAAAACACCCATCAACCATTACCCTTTGCTTCCTGCCTCTGAGCCAATTTTGGATCCAACTTGCCACTTTGCCCTGCATCCCATGGACTTGACTTTCGTGACCAGTCTGCCATATATCAAAAGCCTTGATAAAATCCATCTACACTACATCATATGCACTGTCCTCATGGACATTCCTTATTACAGCCTCGATGAATTCAATCAAGTTATTCAGATATGAGCTTCCCTGAACTAATCCATGCTGACTGTCCTTGATTAATCCGTGTCATTCCAAATGAAGATTTATCCTGTCTCTCAGAATTTTTTCCAATAATTTTCCGAGCACCAAGGTTACGCTGACTGGCCTGTAATTACTCGATCTATCTCTTTCTCCCTTTTTAAACAAAGTTATAACATTAGCAGTCCTCCAGTCCTCTGGCACCACACCTGTAGTCAAAGAGGATTGGAAAATGTTGGTCAGAGCCTCTGCTATTTCTTCTTTTGCTTCTCTTAACAGCCTGGGATACATTTTATCCGGGCCTGGGGATTTGTCCACATTCAAAGCTGCTAAGCCCCTTAATACTTCCTCTCTTACTATGTTTATTTCATCTAATATTTCACACTCCTCCTCCCTGATTGCAATGTCTGCATCGCCCCTCTCTTTTGTGAAAACAGGCGCAAAGTATTCCTTGAGAATCATACCCATGTCTTCTGCCTCCACACACAGATTACCTTTATGGTCTCTAATAGGCCCTACTCTTTCTTTAATTATCCTCCTGCTCTTAATGTATTTGAAAAACATCTTTGTGTTTTCCTTGATTTTACTTGCCAAAATGTTTTCATGCTCTCTCTTTGCTTTCCTAATTTCCTTTTTAATTGCACCCCTGCACTTTCTATACCCCTCTAAAGTTCCTGCAGTATTGAGCCCTCGGTATCTGTCATAAGCCTCCCTTTTTTACTTTATCCTACACTGTATATCCCTTGACATCCAGGGGCCTCTAGATTTGTTAGTCCCACCCTTTTTCTTTAAGGGAACAGACTTACTCTGAAACCACAGGATTTCCTCCTTGAATGCCTCCCACTGCTCTGACACTGATTTACCTTCAAGTAGCCGTTTTCAGTCCACTTTGGCCAAATCTCATCTCAGCTCAGCAAAATTGGCTTTTCCCCAATTGAGAACTTTTATTCCTGCTCTATCTTTGTCCTTTTCCATAACAATCGTAAATCTAACTGAATTATGATCACTAGCACCAAAATGCTCTCCCACTGATACCCCTTCCACCTGCCCCTCTTCATTCCCCAAAACCAAGTCCAGAACCATCCCATCCCTTGTTGGGCTTATTACATACTGGCTAAAAAAGTCCTCCCAAAAGCATTTTAGGAATTCCGCACCCTCTATACCTTTCACACTAATTTTATCCCAGTTAATATTAGGGTAGTTGAAATCCCCTACTATTGCTGCCCTATAGTTTTTGCACTTGTCACAAATGTGCCTACATATTTGCTCTTCTCTCTCCCTCTGACTGTTTGGGGGTCTATAGTACACTCCCAGCAGTGTGATTACCCCTTTTTCATTCTTCAATTCGACCTATATGGCCTCATTTGATGATCCTTCTGACATATCATCCCTCCTCACAGCTGTAATTGTTTCTTTCAATTGTTTCACAACTGCGACCCCCTCCTTTTTTATCCCACTCTCTATCCCGTCTGAAAACCCCGTAACCAGGAATGTTGAGCTGCCATACCTGCCCTTCTTTCAGCCATGTCTCAGTAATAGCTATAATATCGTACTCTCAAGTGTCTATCTGTGCTCTCAGCTCATCTGCCTTATTCCCTATACTCCATGCATTGAAGTATATACCATTTAGCACTGCCAAACTGCCTTGTTGTCTATTTTCTAGGCTTTGTTTCCTTGGTCTTCCAAATTCACTGTCTAGTTTTCTGCTTTCCAATTCCAGCTTTGCTTCTTTCCCCTCTGAATCTATTCTCCGGTTCCCATCCCCCTGCCAAGCTAGTTTAAACCCTCCGCAACAGCACTACCAAAGCCCCGTGAGGATATTGGTCCCGGCTCTGTTGAGGTGCAACCCATCCGGCTTGTACAGGCCCCACCTCCCTCAGAAATGGTCCCAATGTCTCAGGACACAAAAAACCCTCCCTCCTGCACCATCTCTACTGCCACGCATTCATCTGCTCTATTCTCCTATCTCTGTACTCACTAGCACGTGGCACCGGGAGTAATCCGGTGATTACTACCTTTGAGGTCTTGCTTTTTAATCTCTCTCCTAGCTCCCAAAACTCTGTTTGTAGGACCTCATCCCTCTTTCTACCTGTCATTGATACCGATATGGACCACAACCTCTGGTTGTTGTCGAAATCTCGACCTCCGAAAAGAATGACTCCGACACTTACAGCTCCGGCAGAAGTTTCTTTAATTTACTTGCTAGCAAGGGGCAGGTCACACTCAGTCAAGGGCTAAATGAACACCTCCGAAATGGTACAGTTTCACAAGATATTTATACAGTAAAACCCAAGTTATGGCCTCTCCCTGTGTATTGGCTCTGTCTCGTAGTCAGTGAATACAGATAAAGAGTTAATTACTACATCCTTGTCCTGACATGGTTTCCAGATATTTCCTTTTGTCAGGGTTATTCGTTGGCCAGCCGGCCATTACTCCATGAGAGTGAGGTAATGAGCTATTACCTGTCTTGCATTGTGTCAGGATTGTTCAGTTTCCTAGTCAGTTTATCTGTTTGCATCAAATGGATGTGGTCTCTACAAGAGATAATGGCTGGTGGTTTGAGTCTGGAAGAAAAGGGTGGGGTGACATGGAACTCTTGTCGTGTAGACAATAGAGCACCATGGGCGGGGTGGGGGGGGGGTACTTGTCTCAGCATGACTTGTCTCCTAGCTGTCTGATGGCCATCAGCCATCTCAAACCAGGTTTAGCTGCTTATGCAAGCTGACTGCTTTCATGCAGAAAGTTCTGGAAGGACCAGGACTCCATTTTGTTATATATATTGCAAAGGACACACAAATACCATATGGTATCAGCTTAGATAAAAATACATTTCCACATTCCCCCATTTTGTCCTTCACAAGGACAACTCAATCCATTCTGATCTTGTACAGTCTCTCCATTTCCATTTCCACACAAGAGCCTTCAGTAGTTGTTGCTACCATAACTCTAGCCGTGGTCTCGGTAGGTAATATGGTTTTTCCCACCCTGGCACAGCAACACTTAACCAAGACAAATAATTGATACAGGGCGAAGACTATCAGTAGGAATATGATCAAACTCTGTACCACAGATTTCCCTAGGGATCCCAACCATCCCGATGCCCACCCCACAAGGTGATACCATCCTGGCCAACTATCTGTTTATACTCTATTACCTTTTTCCTGATATATTCAGCTAGACTGCCGATTTCTTCTGATTTATCTGGGCTATACGTACAGCATTCTTCACCTATTAATGCGCATGTCCCTCCCTCCTTGGCTAGGAGATAATCTAAGGCCATACGATTTTGGAGAGCCACTGTTCGAATAGCTACCATTTCATCAGTTACCCCTTCAAAGGCTTGGGAAGTTGCGTTGGCTACTGATTCAACTAAGTTAGCCAGTTACCGTAACTGCCATTCGGTTGATGCTATTCCATAAGGTGGCACCATTACCTTGAATATTCCGTTTAGCCATGTCAAATCCCGTTTAAGTCTATGACTTCCATCGGCATCCCTTAGAGTCTTTATTGATCTGATAAAGGGTACCACATATCCTAAGTAACAGGACCCTGTCCAGTTGGCTGGTAATCATGGGTAGGCTTTATGGCCACAAATAAAGTAGGTGCAATTATAGGACGTCAGCTCCTGGTCCTTTTGCGCCATCCCTACTCGAGTGGTCTCACCTTCCCACCCTTCACCTGGGGCTTTGTTATGGACCATTGTCTAGCCAACGGTTGCTATCTTTCTCTCAGTGGGATTAGTTGTGGCTTGCCATTTAGTCATTTGGGAACACTTGCTGCGTCCCATTTCTGGTCCTTTAGTTTCATTACTCACGAGGCATATTATACCTTCGGGATTTTCTATTCTGGGAGTAATACTTAGGAAGGGAGCCTGATGGTTATTATCATAATTGGGCTGGTACCATCCCTGGAAGGCTGTAAGTTTATACCCTGCCGACCTCCATTCTGTTTGCTCCTTCGTTTCTGGCCCCTTAGTTAGGTTTGTCCTATTCTACCATTTCTGATTCGTTAAAGGGGACCGATCTCAGGGGAATGCCCCCTTCGGAGTGGACAGGTACATGGGAACATATCCAACAACTCGACAAGTTTCTTTCTTGAGCATACCTATGACTCAGTGCCATAAATACGTTTACTTGCAATTCCCTTCGGTGCCGGGTCTGTACCCCTGGTGTAATCAATAATGCAAAGTAAAACCCTGTCAAGCCAAGCACCATCAGTCCCCATAGTCCATACAGTTCCTTATTCAGTCTTCCTTTTTCTGTTCCTCTGATTCCTTCTTCCCTTCCTCCTGGTCGGGTGCCCGTTTGCAATGGGATGCATGGATTCATGTTGGTCTTTCCTTTACCTTGATTGCAGTATTGGTCGCCAGCAAGACCTGGTATGGTCCTTCGAATCTTGGCTGTAGACTGCTTTTTCTTTTAAAAATCTTGATGTAAACAAATTCCCCTGGCTCCAGGTTATGACACTTCCTTCCGCTGGCTTGACTTGAGCTCCCTTTACCTGTGAATGAAAGCTGGAAATACATTTGGTTAGTGCAATACAATAATTCAACATATTTTCCTCCATTTTGTGGATGTCCATTTGTTTTGCAGTAAATGGTGCTGTAAAAGGTAGTCGTTGGGGACGTCCCATAACTATCTCATGCGGTGACAGGCCTTTTGTTCTGTTGGTTGCAGATCACATTACCATCAAAGCTAAAGGCAGCAGTTCTGTCCATTTCAGTCCAGTGTCATTGCATAATTTTGCCAGCTTATTTTTAAGCATTCCATTATATCTTTCAACAAATCCAGCTGATTGTGGATGATAACTGCAATGAAAACGTTGATTAACCTGCAAAGCTTTACACATTTCTCTTATAACAGTTCCCGTTATCACTAGAAAGCATGGCAGGGATTCCGAAGCACGGTACGATTTCCTTTAACAAACATTTAGCAACAGTAGTGGCATTGGCCTTTTTACATGGAAAGGCTTCAATCCATCTCGAGAACACATCTACAATACCTAATACATACTTGAATCCCATACACATAGGTAATTCAATAAAATCCATTTGTAAATGTACAAAAGGCCCGACTGGATTTGGGTGGGAGGCAGATTCTACTTTTTCCGTCTTACCCGGATTCATTGTCTGACAGGTAACACAATTTTCACAGATTTGTTTTGCAATTGCCGAAATATCTGGTGCATACCAAGTTGCCAAAATATAATCTGCCAATCCCCCTTTGCCTGCATGTGTGAATGTATGAACACATCGGGCTATCCATGGAAGTAAGGATCTAGGGGCCACCACACGGCCGTCGTGGTGAACCCATATTCCTTCTGGATTTTTATAACATTGATCCTTCGTCCAGGTCACCACCTCCTCCGTACTGGCCTGTGTCTGAAAGGCCAGCACGTCATTAATAGTGGGTGGCGGGACTGAGCAATTATTTTTCCTTAGTGGGAACAATGACACCTGCATCCCCCCTTTTGACACAGCTGCTGACTTAGCTGCATTATCAGCTCTGGCATTCCCAAGTGCCACCTCATTCGACTGGCTTGTATGTGCTTGGCATTTGATAATGGCAAGTTTCAAGGGGCATTGAATGGCTTGCAGAAGATTTTCCACTTTTGATAGGGGTTCCTGAAGAAGTCAGGTACCCGCGAATCTTCCAAATTTGTCCATAGTCATGTGATACCCCAAAAGCATACCTGGAGTCAGTGTAGATATTAACTGTTTGTCCTTCAGCCAGAATACAGGCTCGAATTAACGCAAACAATTCGGCTTGTTGGGCTGAAAAGGAGTCTGGAAGAGAGACTGTTTCGACAACATTAAACTGGATTACAATTGCATAAGCCGCTCTAGGTTGGCCCCTATCATTTCGTAGGGCTGATCCGTCAACATAGTACACTAAATCAGGGTTACACATTGGTACATCTGTTAGATTGATACGTGGTTTAGTCACTAATTCGGTTACCATTTCACATGAATGGGGTTCGCCGTCTTCTTCCGTGGGGAGTAGAGTGGCTGGATTTAAGGTAGTGCATCTTTTGATGATAAGGTTCGGATTTGATAACAGTTCGACTTCATATTTAGTGGTTCTTGCAGAGGTTAGGTGTTGGGTGGCACATTTAGTAAGTAAAATCTCGACAGAGTGTGGGATATACAAAATGGTCTGATGATTTAGAGTTATTGTCTGAGCCTGTTGCATAGCATAATAAGCTGCTGCCAACGAAGGAAGACATCTTGGTAGTCCGCGTGTCACTGGGTCTAGTTGGGTACTGAAATACGCTACCGGCCGCTGCCTGTCCCCATGTAACTGAGTCAAAACAGATTGTGCAAAACCCGACTTGTGATGCACAAATAAGTTGAATAGCTGAGTGTAATCTGGTAATCCCAAGGCTGGTGCTGAAGTGAGGGGCTGCCTAAGACTCTGGAAAGCATTCCGGGATACTTCATTCCAAATCCTTCTTTAAGCATTGTGAGAATATAGTAGATTCATTCACAGCTCGTAGGTCATGGACAAACCTCCATTTGTGTGGGCTTCTGAACTGGAAGAATCAGTGTGTTACACGGATTTCTCATTTATGCTTATAGTGATTCACAGATCACAGAATGTAAAGTACTTGTTTTCTAATCTTATTAAAAGGCTTCCAAACCCAAGATTTTTCCAATACACCCAAAATGTTGATCAAGGAGATCACCTCAAATATCTCAAAATCCCAATTCAACTATTGTACTGCCACTCTTTATCAAAAAAAACAAATCCTCTTACTGAGCTAGAAGCTTTTGTACCAAGATTTTACACCAAGGACAATGAGAGTGTATTCCCCCAGCCTGCACCTCGAGAGACCCACAAAGGCTTTTTTTTTTAAAAAGGCATTACAACTTCCCAAGGCATTACAACTTCCCAAGGCATTACAACTTTTAACCACCGGGACCATGTCTCAACAAACCTACCCTTTGTGCATTTCCTAGCTCCGTAACTTCTCATCCGAATAAATCCACACCTGCGCTTCTAACTTAAAATGTCTTAAACTTCCCACATACAGGACAACACTATGAAGGGTTAAAAAACTTCACTTTGTTTGAAAAAGTGGGTGGAGCTAAAACAAACAGGCAGCTCCACAACCCTTCCAAATAGGTTTCCAGACACAAGAAAAAAAACACAGAAGCGCTCTCATTCAAAGACAAGACATTCACCACTCTCATTCAAAGACAAGACATTCACAAAAGTCTCTCTCCATTCAATAAAGCTTCTCCTTTTTTTAATCCATAAGTCACTATCAGGTTCTCTTATGGCATTTAATTTACTTCCTCTGTTAAATTTTACATGGGCTTGAAGAATCGGAACCCAGGCCTTTTCTATTACTTTCCTTTTTTTTCTACCTGGATCTCTGTTTATAAGACACTCCTCTAGACATGTTGTTCTCTCTAAATTAAATGAACCATCGGGTGGAAATGGCCTGTTTTCACCCTTAGTCCACTTTACCGTTTTTTTTCTTTGGTCAATTGAAGACTGACCACAATTCTGGAGCATGACATAGGCTGGTGTGCCTTTTGTGGTGTTTTAACTTGCTCTGGCACCCATTCTGCATGATTAAGATTTTCCACAGTTTCTGATCTCACAATCCTTTCGGCCAACCGAGTTCTCTATGCCCACTTCTCCTGGCCGTTACGTGGCCTGAAAAGGCTCTTAATTCGGGCTCTGTCTGGGTGTGTGAGATATGTTGGCACAAACCAACCGTAGTTGATCAATCAGTTACTGTTTCTTTTCTCAATCAATCCTTGTTTTTTTTTCCGAATCACAATTTTCCTTAGTGATTCTTCCGGTTTCTCTAATGGCAATGTCGCACAAAGGTATTGCACACGACAGTACAACAAGGACAGCTAGGACAAACAATATTCACGCGAGTATACAAATCATAACCTTACACTCTATCTAAACAAATAATCAATTCTCAGTCTGCGTTGTATGCCACTACAGACCGAGTCCTTAACTTATCCTAATAAAACTTATAAAACTTATGGTTCCATACCCTAACTCTTATCACAGAAGAACCTTTGATCGATTGCGCTTCTTTTTTTTTCCTACTCTTATCACATAAGAACCTTTTCCTAATTAAAAACAATAAAACTCTTATCACATAAGAACCTTCAATTGATTAGCGCTTTTTTTTTCTAATAAGAACCTTCAGGAACCTTTTTCGATCGACGAGCGCTCCCTTACCGACTGAAACCTTCCCCGGGCTGTTTCGAGATTTTTCCAGAACCCGTTCTCTTCTGCTTGCAAGTTGAGAAAGAAGTGGTTATAAAAAAATATCTTTAGGTTTTAAATGTCGAGTCTTGTAGATTGCAGTACCTCCCCTGTGGACAACAGATTACATATGCGATTCAACAGTGAAGAAACCTCTTGCGAGCAAAAGGCTCACCTTGTTTTGGCCACTGAAGCCTTTCACTGGAGAGGCACTATGCCTGTATCCGTTTTATTCACAGGACAGAGAGTATGCATCTCGGTGGAACCTCCAAGAAGTAACTGTCGAAATCTCGACCTCCGAAAAGAATGACTCCGACACTTACAGCTCCGGCAGAAGTTTCTTTAATTTACTTGCAAGCAAGGGGCAGGTCACACTCAGTCAAGAGCTAAGTGAACACCTCCGAAATGGTACAGTTTCACAAGATATTTATACAGTAAAACCCAAGTTATGGCCTCTCCCTGTGTATTGGCTCTGTCTCGTAGTCAGTGAATACAGATAAAGAGTTAATTACTACATCCTTGTCCTGACATGGTTTCCAGATATTTCCTTTTGTCAGGGTTATTCGTTGGCCAGCCGGCCATTACTCCATGAGAGTGAGGTAATGAGCTATTACCTGTCTTGCATTGTGTCAGGATTGTTCAGTTTCCTAGTCAGTTTATCTGTTTGCATCAAATGGATGAGGTCTCTACAAGAGATAATGGCTGGTGGTTTGAGTCTAGAAGAAAAGGGTGGGGTGACATGGAACTCTTGTCGTGTAGACAATAGGAGAGCACCATGGGGGGGCGGTACTTGTCTCAGCATGACTTGTCTCCTAGCTGTCTGATGGCCATCAGCCATCTCAAACCAGGTTTAGCTGTTTATGCAAGCTGATTGCTTTCATGCAGAAAGTTCTGGAAGGACCAGGACTCCATTTTGTTATATATATATTGCAAAGGGCACACAAATACCGAATGGTATCAGCTTAGATAAAAATACAATTCCACATTGTTCACCCTCCTCCCTCAGAATGTACTGCAGCCACTCAGTGACATCCTTGACCCTGGCACCAGGGAGGCAACATACCATCCTGGAGTCATGTCTGCGGCCGCAGAAATGCCTGTCTGTTCCCCAACTATCGAATCCCCTACCACTATTGCTCTTCCACTCTCCTTCCTCCCCCCTGTGCAGATGAGCCACCCGTGGTGCCGTGGACTTGGCTCTGGCTGCACTTCCTAGAGGCACCATCGCCCCCACCAGTACTCAGAACACAATACTGGTTGGAGAGTGAGATGGACTCAGGGGACTCCTGCACTACCTGCCTGGATCTCCTCTTCTGTCTGGTGGTCACCCATTCCCTCTCTGCCTGCACACTCTTAAGCTGCGGGTGGCCACCTCTAGAAACGTGCTATCCACGAAGTTCTCAGCCTCGCAGATACACCGCAGTGACTCCAGCCACCGCTCAATCTCCGACACGCGGAGCTCGAGTTGCTGTAGCTGGTGACACTTCCTGCACATGTGGTCATCCAGGCCACGAGAAGCATCCAGGACAGAACTGCCCTGCCATGCCTCTATTTAATAGACTAAGGACTAACTTAGCAGAAATAAATTCAAACTAAAAAAAAGCAAATAATGGTCTGGCCTACTTCATTCAGGCCATAATTTCTGGATTGTTCACCCGACTGAGGGCGAACACCATCGATGGGCCATTAATGGGCCTTTGGTTTTCAGCTCAGTCAGCTGTGGCTTAATGGGCAGCACACTCACCTCTGAGACCAAAGGTTGTGGGTTCTAAGTCCCATCCCTGAGACTAAGCTCCGAAATCTAGACTGACAGTCCCAGTGCAGTACTGAGGGAGAGCCGCACTGTCGGAAGGGGTTGTTTTTCAGGAAAGAGGCTTGTCTGCCCTCTCAGGTGGACATTAACTATCCTGTGCCACTATTTTTAAGAAGAGCAGAGGAGTTCTCAGCAGTGTCCCGGCCAATATTGATCCCTCAACCAACATCACAAAAGAACAGATTATGCAGTCGGACACTCGCCCCCCCAAGCCCACCCCCAGGGGAAGTGCAGCGTGCCACATTGCGCTCCACTTCCTGTCAGGGGCCGTGATCCCAATTTCGCATCCGTGGCGGCACTTGGGCGTGGGAAAAGTTACCACCCCACTCGGGACGATACGCAATTTGGGCCCATTATCTGGTCATAGTCACATGTGGGGGCTTGCTGTCTGTCGTGTCTCCTCCATTGCCGCAGTGACTAAAGTACTTCATTGGCTGTAAAGTGCTTTGGGACGTCCTGAGGTGGTGAAAGGCGCTATATAAATGCAAGTCTTTCTTTCCAATTGAGCTCCACGTCTTTGAAACCCAAACCCGCGGACAGTGACTGACAGGTAAAGACCCTGTGGTCCATCCAGCCCGTCCCACACAATTGTGATACCTTGTGTATCACAGTATAGACTCTCCACCCCACCCAAAACTACCTGATCTCCTGGGAGAGGCGAAAAACCAGGGAAAAAACCCATTGGGGGAAATAAATCTGGGAAACTCCTCTCCAACCACCCCCGCTCTCCCCCCAGGCGATGGAAACTAGTCCAGGAGGTCACTGTGGCCCTGAATTCCCTGCAGTAACTACCTTCTGTAAGTGGTGATCTCCGCACCGGCCACAAACAGGTCCTGCTCTCGCTTATGTACAGCTCATGGATTTAAAATTACAAGCTTTCCCCACAGTGTCAAGTGCTGCAAATACTGTGTTACATTATCAGGGTTATATTCTCACTGTCTGTCATTGTCACAACACTCGCTATATAAATGCAAGTTGTTGTTGTGTTCAGGGCCGCTGTATCTGGCTCAGGCTTCTTATCCATCCCCCCTTCCCTTCCCTCTCCATTGGGGGCCGTGCCTTCAGCTGCCTGGGCCCTAACTCCCTGCTCCCTAAACCTCTCTGCCACTCCACCCCTCTCCTCTTTTAAGACCTCCCTTCAAACCCAATCTGTGACTGAGGGTTTTAATCACCCTCCCAGCTCCTCCCCCTTTGGCTCAGCACCACTTTGACCAGATTACGCCTCTGTCAGCTGCCTCGGGATGTTGTTCTAATGTTCCAGTTGCTGTAGCAATGCGGGTTGTTGCTGCTGTACCTGGCGGCAGAGCGTCTCTGTGTGGATATACCCCGTGCACCGAGCTCCGCGGTGAGGCCTCCCACAGTGGAAAGGCCTGCTGATGATCGCTGCAGTGCGGAGTGGCTGCTGACCCACCAATCGGTCTGAGACACCGCCTCACGAGCGGACAAGGAGATACACGCTGAGATCCATCATCAAATGACACGTGGGGAACTGGAAATGATTCTGCAAACCTGACTGGAGGTTTGGTACAAACGGGTTTTACAAACCAATCAATTGAGTGACACAGAAATTGTCCAAAAATTTGGTCTTTTCAGAACCAACATCGCCCCCTTTTGGTATGAAGACAGCACTGCCAATTTCACTCACAATTTGAGCTGCAATTTTCAATGTCTCCTTACGTGGTTCGCTGTCAATCTTTATTTTGTAACACTCCTGTGAAGCACTCGGGGAGTTTTACTGTGTTAAAGGTGTTGTATAAAAGTTGCTGTTGTTGTTTGTTCTGAGTTAGCTGTTCCAACTGAGGTCGGGATATGACTCACAGCTCAGGCTGTGCGGCATCCAGTGATGCAATGTTGTATCGTGGGTTCAAGCCCCACTCCAGGGACCTGAGTGCAAAATAAAGCCATACACTACTGTGCAGTCCTGAGGGAGTGTTGCACTGTCAGAGGGGCAGAACTGAGGGAGTGCTGCACTGTTAGAGGGGCAGGACTGAGGGAGAGCTGCACTGTCAGAGGGGCAGAAATGAGGGACCGCTGCACTGTCAGAGGGGCAGTCCTGAGGGAGTGCTGCACTGTCAGAGGGGCAGTACTGAGGGAGAGCTGCTCAGTCGGAATGGCAGTACTGATGGAGTGCCACACTGTCTGAGGGGCAGTACTGGGGGAGTGCTGCTCTGTCAGAGGGTCAGTACTGAGCGAGTGCTGCACTGTCAGAAGGGCAGTACTGCGGGAGTGCTTCACTGTTGGAGGGTCAGTACTGAGGAAGTGCTGCACCGTCGGAGGGGCAGTACTGAGGAAGTGCTGCACTGTCAGAGGGGCAGTACTGAGGGAGTGCTGCACTTTCGGAGGGGCAGTACTGATGGAGTGCTGCACTGTCAGAGGGGCAGTACTGAGGGAGTGCTGCACTGTCGGAGGAGGTGTACTGAGGGGGTACCTGTAGGTGGTTTTCTCGGGCCTACTGAAAACGCACCTCCTACTACAAGTTCTGGACGATAGGGATTATATGGACAGATCAGACTCGGACACATGTTTTTCGGGCTCAACCGTATTGTGTTTAATAAGATTAACAACACCACTCATAAACAGTGCAAAACAGTACAACCCTGGCTTGTCCCCAATAAGCCCTGTCATGCTAAGTTACCACGGCTTAATAAAAGAACCTTCCCGTGAAATAAACTAACACAGGACCCCCCCCAGCACTAAAGCCCTTGGGTTTGGTTGGGACTTACAATCACCCCCTCACACAGCTAAGTGGTCTTGTGGATGTGTAGGCGCAGGCAATATGCTCACCCTGATTGCCCGTTGTCTTGCTTGCAGCTTCTTCCTGAACGTCTCGCTCCTGGGCTTTTTCCTGGGCTTTTTCCTGGACTTTTTCCTGGGCTTTTTCCGGAGCATTCTTCCTCCTGAGCTGGAGCTTGTTGCAAAGCGGCTCCTCATATCCCCAAAACCCATCACCTCTCCTCCCGCCAATACTGACCAATGGATTGACTCCGGTGATCTGTCTGGACACTCCCACCGACCCGCCCCCCCCAAGGGCTGGAATGGCTCAAAATCTTTGTGAAAGATGATATTTTGTTTTCCCGCTCCCAGGCCTTGCATCTGGAGAGACAACGGGTGCTGATTACTGGATGTCTGTCGTTTCCTGAGTTGATGGCCCCCATTAGCAGGTAATGGGTTTCGATCACAAACCGATCTTGCTTAACCGGCTTATCTCCTGGAAGACAATGGACTGGCCATTTCCTGCCTTGCACCAGTTTGGGTTGGGACTGAGTCGTGACTGTGCTTTAATAATGTGAGGGCACAGTGTCTCTGAGTTACCTCTCGGGGTATTGTTCCCAGGAATCACTTTAGATGGTGATGACATCAATGGGCCTGGGTTCCCTGCCACCCAGCCTGTCAGTGTGAAATGTCCGGTTGTATATGAATGCACCTCAGTGCCACCCCCACAAGCTTGCCAAACAGTACAGTTCTTTCTTGGGGATTTGGATTTAAGGATTTAAAGTATTGTTGATAGAAATGGCCAGAAAGCTGGTGCTACAGTTCCTCACCTCGGGGACAATAATGGTATGTTCCTCACCTGTCCTTTTCCTCTCCTCCCCTCCCCTCCCCGCCACACCCGGGGACAATAATGGCATTTTCCTCACCTCTCCCTCCTCTCCCACACGCAGGGACAATAATGGTAGGTTCCGCACTTCTCCATCTCCTCTCCCCCGCCGGTGACAATAATAGTATGTTCCTCACCTCTCGCTCTCCCCCCCCCGGGGACAATAATGGTATGTTCCTCACCTCTCGCTCTCCCCCCCGGGGACAATTATGGCATGTTCCTCACCTCTCCGTCTCCTCTCAGCCCCCGGGGACAGTAATGGTATGTTCTTCATCTCTCCCACTCCTCTCACCCCCTGGGGACAATAATGGTATGATCCTATCCTTTCCTCTCCCCGCCCACCCCACACCGGAGTCAATAATGGTATGTTTCTCACCTCACCCTCTCCCCTGACGGTTACAATAATTGTATGTTCCTCACCTTTCCCTCTCCTTTTCCACCCCAGAGACAATAATGGTATGTTTAATGGTATGTTCCTCATCTCTCCCTCTCCCCCCGCCCCCCCCTCCCAGGACAATAATGTTACGTTCCTCACCTCCTCCCCACCTCCAGGGACAATGATGGTATGTTCCTCACCTTCCCACCCCCCCCCCCCCCAACCCGGGGACAATAATGGTATGTTCCTTGTTAAACTCATCATTAAGTGATGTAACTGAGTACTGTGGACAATGAGTAAGTGCGACCTTAGCTCCTTTAATTAAACTCCAGAGTGTCGGTACAGCGTGGGAGGCCTGCTTACATACAGTGCTCCCAAGGGATGCTGGGGTCCCTTGGGACTCCAACAGGTAGGCCCTCTGGTGGTGGTATGATACAGGTTGCCAAGGGTTACATACATAACATCACTCCCTCCCAAAGTCAATAGTACACTTATTTACAGGGTGAGACGATCTGGGGCTTTTCGCTCCCTTGTCGATCATCTCGGTACAAATGCAGGTTTGGGTGAGTTGATTGATTCTACGCTGGGCAGCTGGCCTTGCCGGACTGCTGGGGATGGTGAGTTCAGCTTTGTGGTCGACCGTGATGTCTGTTGCCACTTTCGTGTCTGTTGGAGGGTGAAAGTTGGTGATGTCCTCTTCGGGTTGCTCGTGGCTGTTTGTGAATTGCAGTTTAGTTGAGTCCAAATGCTTTCTGCAAGTTAGTCCATTAGCCAGATTGACCTGAAACACCCTACTCCCTTCTTTGGCTATGACGGTGCCAGAAAGCCATTTGGGACCATGTCCATAGTTGAGTACAAATACATGGTCATTTACCTCAATATCGCATGACAAGTTTGCGCGATCATGGTACATGCTTTCTTGATGTCGACTGCCCTCGACGTGATCATGGAGATCAGGGTGGACAAGAGAGAGCCTTGTTTGAGTGCCCTTTTACAGCTCAGTTGGGGGAACCCCAGTGAGCGAGTGGAGTCTGGTGCGGTAGCTGAGCAGGACTCGGGACAGGCGGGTCTGCAGGGAGCCTTCCGACACATGTTTCAAATTTTGCCTGATGGGTTGGACTGCCCGTTCTGCCTGGTCATTGGATTCAGGCTTGAATGGGCCAGATGTGATGTGCTTGATCCCATTGCGAGCCATCGTCGCTGACAAGGACATCAGGCAGGCCGTGTGGGGCGAACATGGCTCGTAGGCTTTCGATGGTGGCAGTGGACGTGCTTACAGATATTATTACACACTCAATCCATTTTGAATAAACATCCACAACAACCAAAAACATTTTGCCTAGAAATGGACCCGCAAAGTCAATCTGGATCCTAGACCACAGTTTGGAGGGCCATGACCACAAACTTAGCGGTGACTCTCTAGGTGCATTGTTCAGTTGAGAGCAAGTGTTGCATTGGCGCATGCAGGATTCCAAATCTGAGTCGATGCCAGGCCACCACACATAGGATCTGGCTATAGCTTTCATCATTACTATTCTTGGCTGGGTAATGTGTAGGTCACGTATGAACGTTTCTCTGCCTTTCTTAGGCAAAACCACATGATTGCCCCACAAAAGACAGTCCGCCTGTATGGACATTTCGTATTTGCACCGCTGGAACGGCTTGATCTCTTCATGCATCTCCGCTGGGACACTGGGCCAGCTCCCATGGAGGACACAGTTTTTTACAAGGGACAGTAAAGAATCCTGGCTGGTCCAGGTCCTGATCTGGCGGGCCGTAATGGGTGACATTTCGTTTTCAAATGCATCCATCGCCAAGAGCAAGTCTGCAGGCTGTGCCATTTCCACCCTGGTAGCCGACTGAGAGCATCAGCGCAGTTCTCTGTGCCTGGTCTATGCGGATTACATAGTTATATGCAGACAGCGTGAGCGCCCATCTTTGGATGCGGGCAGAGGCATTGGTATTAATCTCTTTGCTCTCTGAGAATAGCAATATGAGTGGCTTATGGTCAGTTTCTAACTCAAACTTGAGACCAAACAAATACTGGTGTATTACTGCTAGTGTCTGTCACTGTAGGATATACTGAGTGTGGCTCATTAACCAGTGTGGAACAACGTACCCCAGTGACCAGGTATTACTGGGAGTGTCTGTGTCTGTAGGATATACTGAGTGAGGCTCATTAACCAGTGTGGAACACCGTACCCCAGTGACTGTGTATTACTGGGAGTGTCTGTGTCTGTAGGATATACTGAGTGAGGCTCATTAACCAGTGTGGAACACCGTACCCCAGTGACCGTGTATTATTGGGAGTGTCTGTGACTGTAGGATATACTGAGTGAGGCTCATTAACCAGTGTGGAACACCGTACCCCAGTGACTGTGTATTACTGGGAGTGTCTGTGACTGTAGGATATACTGAGTGAGGCTCATTAACCAGTGTGGAACACCGTACCCCAGTGACTGTGTATTACTGGGAGTGTCTGTGACTGTAGGATATACTGAGTGAGGCTCATTAACCAGTGTGGAACACTGTACCCCAGTGACCGTGTATTACTGGGAATGTCTGTGTCTGTAGGATATACTGAGTGAGGCTCATTAACCAGTGTGGAACAATGTACCCCAGTGACTGTGTATTACTGGGAGTGTCTGTGTCTGTAGGATATACTGAGTGAGTCTCACCAACGGTGTGGAACACCGTACCCCAGTGACTGTGTATTACTGGGAGTGTCTGTGACTGTAGGATATACTGAGTGAGGCTGATTAACCAGTGTGGAACACCATACCCCAGTGACTGTGTATTACTGGGAGTGTCTGTGACTGTAGGATATACTGAGTGAGGCTCATTAACCAGTGTGGAACACTGTACCCCGTTGACCGTGTATTACTGGGAGTGTCTGTGACTGTAGGATATACTGAGTGAGGCTCATTAACCAGTGTGGAACACTGTACCCCAGTGACCGTGTATTACTGGGAGTGTATGTGACTGTAGGATATACTGAGTGAGGCTCACTAACCGGTGTGGAACAACGTACCCCAGTGACCGTGTATTACTGGGATTGTTTGTGTCTGTAGGATATACTGAGTGAGGCTCATTAACCAGTGTGGAACAACGTACCCCAGTGACTGTGTATTACTGGGAGTGTCTGTGTCTGTAGGATATACTGAGTGTGGTTCATTAACCAGTGTGGAACAACGTACCCCAGTGACCGTGTATTACTGGGAGTGTCTGTGTCTGTAGGATATACTGAGTGAGGCTCATTAACCAGTGTGGAACACCATACCCCAGTGACCGTGTATTACTGGGAGTGTCTATGACTGTAGGATATACTGAGTGAGGCTCATTAACCGGTGTGGAACACCATACCCCAGTGACCGTGTATTACTGGGAGTGTCTGTGTCTGTAGGATATACTGAGTAAGGCTCACTAACGGTGTGGAACACTGTACCCCAGTGACTGTGTATTACTGGGAGTGTCTGTGTCTGTAGGATATACTGAGTAAGGCTCATTAACCAGTGTGGAACACCATACCCCAGTGACTGTGTATTACTGGGAGTGTCTGTCACCATACAATTGTGCTGAGTGTGAGTCATTAAGCGGTGTGGAACAAATCGATTCTACTTTGAAATATTTGTTTTCGATGATCGACTTCTGAACTCCGTGGAGTTGCGTTCGTGTTTTGTGAAATGTAATCGTTGGCAAAGGGGGATATTGCAGCTGCTGGTTGAAGGTGTTTGGTTAGAAGTGTATCAAGTGAAATGCATTGATATTGCTGTTTCCTACTGAACTGCACCAATAGAAACAAACGTTAACTATTTACTGACCGGTGAACAGCAGGACAGCACTGTTACATTATTCAGAAGCTCTGCATAATGAGTATAGTGACTGTAAACACTTTAATTGTTTTGGTGTTGATTAATCTCCTTCCCCCAACATGGTCCTGAGAATCTGTGGGTCCTGAGAGCTGAATTTAATGATCTTACTATTGCACAGGATGGATATTGGGCTGTGGTTATTGATTATTAAACTTCTGTAACTGATAAGAATATGATGGATCAGATCTTATCTATGATTCAGATTCTCTACGCAGGTAACCTGCAGCGATCTCTGCCGCAAGCTCAGCGAGGTCTGTTTCTGGGAGCAGAGACACGTATAACTGGAGAACATACATATCGGGTTTTCATAATAAACAGATCAGTCCGAGGGCAGGAAACAATTATATCAGTAATTGGTTAATAATGAAATATATAGTGCAATGCTTCAATAACTAAACTACTTCAATATCTGCAATGCTATGTCGAACTGATGACTGTGATTAATTAATGTTATGCATGTAATTAGACCTTACCCAAATGTAAGACTTGCCACCAGGGGGCACACCTATGGGAGACCGAAGGGTCACCTGTGCACCCTGGGGCAAGCAGGTATAAAAGGTGACTCACTCTGGAGTCTGAAATAAAGAGACCAAGGACACAACAGTTTGAGCTTGCGATATAGTCCTGTGGATTTATTCTGAACATAACAAAGTGGCGACGAGTAATGGATCACAAACTTTCACGCAGCAATGACTGCCATTGGTATTCTTGAGAGATTTGATGAGGGTGATGATTGGGAAGCCTTCATTGAGTGCCTCGACCAGTACTTTGTGGCCAACGAATTGGACAAGGCTGAGATGGCGGCCAAGCATAGGTCGATTCTCCTCACCATATGTGGGTCATCGTTATATGGCCTCCTAAAAAACTTGCTGGCAATAGTCAAAATAATGGACAAATCTTATGCAGAGCTATGTACGCTGGCTAGGGAACACCTCAAGCCAACAGAGAGCATCCTGATGGCCAGGTACCAATTTATACTCACCAGCCCTCCGAGGGCCAGAACATGGCGCGTTTTGTCACTGACCTAAGGCGCCTTGCGGGGCAGTGCAACTTTGCAGGATCCTTGGGGGAAATGTTGAGGGTCTTTTTTGTGCTTGGAATTGGCCACGAGGGCATTCTTCGCAAACTGCTGTCTGCCGAATCCCTAGATCTGAGCAATAGCCAAGCATCATGATAGCCCAAGCCTTCATATCCATGAGCGATAACATGAAACAGATATCTTC
Organism: Pristiophorus japonicus; assembly: GCF_044704955.1. Taxonomy (NCBI): domain Eukaryota; kingdom Metazoa; phylum Chordata; class Chondrichthyes; family Pristiophoridae; genus Pristiophorus; species Pristiophorus japonicus. Next base: position 163,374 of record NW_027251843.1, read on the forward strand.
ACAGAATCGAAGCTCACTGGCGAGCACCGTGCACAAAATAACGTTTGCAGCAGGCAGAATGGTGTAGGGCAGGGCCCACCCGATTGCAGAGGCCAGACCTAGGCCTAGAGTGACTCAGAGTCCGCCGTAGGGCATGAATGCATATCCATTAGCACCATGTTGGTGCTGCGGGGGCAGCCATTGAGCTGATCAATGTCGATTGAAGCCCTATTTGTGCAAGGCCTGTGGAACAATGGGGCACCACCGGGTGGCAGAGTCAGGAGAGGATGACCGATCCTGTGGGGATCACGATGAACGAGCAGGAGAGGCAACTGAACCTGAGGGTAAAGAGGAAGTAGAGGGATACACACCTTCACCGCCAAAAGCCCTCCGATAATGTTAAAAGTTGAACTTAACAGCCCTTCAGTCTCCATGGAACTAGACACGGGGGCAAGTCAATCAGTTATGAGCCAGAAGGCATTTGAGAGGCTGTGGGGCAACGAAACACAGAGACCCAAGCTGATCCCGATTCAGGAAAATCTGCGCACCTACACCAAGAAACTCATATCAGTTATTGGTAGTGCGGACATAAGAGTATCCCATGAGGGAGCAGTGCACGAGTTACCACTGTGGATTGTTTCAGGTGATGGGCCAACGTCGCTTGGCAGGAGGTGGATGGGGAAGATTCGATGGAACTGGGAAGACCTCTGCATACCCTCTCCGGCGAACGAGGTCTCCCTTTCCCAAAGACCAAGCAAACCCCCTCTTCCAGCTGAACCAGGCATTGAAGTGCAGATCCAGCTGAACCAGGCACAGGCCACTCATCACAACCAAGAGGAGGTAAAGTTCAACCGAGCAGTGGTACAGGCGCGGTACCCACCACTCCAAGCCGACGATCCCTTCGCGACGATGCAAGAGGCTCCAGGTCGACCATGCGGAGTGGGACTCCGGCCAAAACAATCCGAATGCGTCTTCCCGACACCAGAGGCAAAATACCTGGGGAAGAAGATTGCGGCAGTCGGCATCACGGACACGGACGAGAGGGCGTCCAGACCACGGGACAAGAAGGCATCCAGACCACGGGACGAGAGTGCGCCCAGACCATGGGATGAGAGAACGCCAGATCATGGGCCGAGAGAGCATCCAGAGCATGGGACGAGAGAGCGTCCAGAGCATGGGACGAGAGAGCGTCCAGACCAGGGGACGAGAGAGCGTCCAGACCACGGGACGAGAGAGCGTCCAGACCACGGGACGAGAGAGCGTCCAGAGCATGGGGCGAGAGCGCATCCAGACCAGGGGACGAGAGAGCGTCCAGACCATGGGACGAGAGAGCGTCCAGAGCACGGGACGAGAGAGTGTCCAGACCACGGGACGAGAGAGGGTCCAGTGCACGGGACGAGAGAGCATCCAGTGCATGGGACGAGAGAGCATCCAGACCACGGGACGAGAGAGCGTCCAGACCACGGGATGAGAGAGCGTCCAGACCACGGGACGAGAGAGCGTCCAGAGCATGGGACGAGAGAGCATCCAGACCAGTGGACGAGAGAGCGTACAGACCACGGAACGAGAGAGCGTCCAGAACATGGGACGAGAGAGCATCCAGACCAGGGGATGAGAGAGAGTCCAGACCAGGGGACGAGAGAGCATCCAGACCAGGGGACAAGAGAGCGTCCAGACCAGGGGACGAGAGAGCATCCAGACCAGGGGACGAGAGAGCGTCCAGATCATGGGACGAGAGAGCATCCAGACCAGGGGACGAGAGCGCGTCCAGATCATGGGACGAGAGAGCGTCCAGACCAGGGGACGAGAGAGCGTCCAGAGCATGGGGCGAGAGCGCATCCAGACCAGGGGACGAGAGAGCGTCCAGACCATGGGACGAGAGAGCGTCCAGAGCACGGGACGAGAGAGTGTCCAGACCACGGGACGAGAGAGCTTCCAGACCACGGGACGAGAGAGGGTCCAGTGCACGGGACGAGAGAGCATCCAGTGCATGGGACGAGAGAGCATCCAGACCACGGGACGAGAGAGCGTCCAGACCACGGGATGAGAGAGCGTCCAGACCACGGGACGAGAGAGCGTCCAGAGCATGGGACGAGAGAGCATCCAGACCAGTGGACGAGAGAGCGTACAGACCACGGAACGAGAGAGCGTCCAGACCAGGGGACGAGAGAGCGTCCAGACCAGGGGACGAGAAAGCGTCCAGACCATGGGACGAGAGAGCGTCCAGACCAGGGGACGAGAGAGCGTCCACAGCATGGGACGAGAGAGCGTCCAGAGCATGAGATGAGAGAGTGTCCAGATCATGGGACGAGAGAGCGTCCAGACCAGGGGACGAGAGAGCGTCCAGACCATGGGACGAGAGAGTGTCCAGACTATGGGACGAGAGAGCGTCCAGATCATGGGACGAGAGAGCGTCCAGACAATGGGACGAGAGAGCGTCCAGACCATGGGACGAGAGAGCGTCCAGATCATGGGACGAGAGAGCGTCCAGACAATGGGACGAGAGAGTGTCCAGACCAGGGGACGAGAGAGCATCCAGACCATGGGACGAGAGAGTGTCCAGACAATGGGACGAGAGAGCATCCAGACCATGGGACGAGAGAGCGTCCAGATCATGGGACGAGAGAGCGTCCAGATCATGGGATGAGAGAGCGTCCAGACCACGGGATGAGAGAGCGTCCAGACCAGGGGACGAGAGAGCGTCCAGAACATGGGACGAGAGAGCGTCCAGACCAGGGGACGAGAGAGCGTCCAGAACATGGGACGAGAGAGCATCCAGAGCATGGGACGAGAGAGCGTCCAGATCATGGGACGAGAGAGTGTCCAGACCAGGGGACGAGAGAGCGTCCAGAACATGGGACGAGAGAGCATCCAGACCAGGGGATGAGAGAGTGTCCAGACCAGGGGACGAGAGAGCATCCAGACCAGGGGATGAGAGAGCGTCCAGAACATGGGACGAGAGAGCGTCCAGACCAGGGGACGAGAGAGCGTCCAGAGCATGGGACGAGAGAGTGTCCAGACCATGGGACAAGAGAATGTCCAGACCAGGGAGGAGTGAGTGTCCAGACCACGGGACGAGAGAGCGTCCAGAGCATGGGATGAGAGAGCGTCCAGACCACGAGACGAGAGAGCGTCCAGAGCATGGGACGAGAGAGCGTCCAGACCACGGGACGACAGCGGGTCCAGACCACGGGACGAGAGAGCATCCAGAGCATGGGATGAGAGAGCGTGCAGACCACGGGACGACAGCGGGTCCAGACCACAGGGCGAGAGAGCGACCAGACCATGAGACGAGAGAGTGTCCAGACCAGGGGACGAGAGAGCGTCCAGAGCACGGGACGAGAGATCGTCCAGAGCATGGGAAGAGAGAGCTTCCAGACCATGGGACAAGAGAATGTCCAGACCAGGGAGGAGTGAGTGTCCAGACCACGGGACGAGAGAGCGTCCAGAGCATGGGATGAGAGAGCGTCCAGACCACGAGACGAGAGAGCGTCCAGAGCATGGGACGAGAGAGCGTCCAGACCACGGGACGAGAGATCGTCCAGAGCATGGGACGAGAGAGCATCCAGACCAGGGGAGGAGAGAGTGTCCAGACCACGGGACGAGAGCGCGTCCAGACCAGGGGAGGAGAGAGCGTCCAGACCAGGGGAGGAGAGAGGTTCCAGATCATGGGACGAGAGAGTGTCCAGACCATGGGACGAGAGAGTGTCCAAAGCACGGGACGAGAGAGCGTCTAGACCATGGGACGAGAGAGTGTCCAGAGCATGGGACGAGAGAGCGTCCAGAGCACGGGACGAGAGCGTCCAGAACATGGGACGAGAGAGCGTCCAGAGCACGGAATGAGGGAGCTTCCAGACCACAGAAGGTCGCCGCAACAGAACGGAGGTATGTGTCGCCCAACAAGGAAGATGACGGGGTTTGGGGCAAAGGTAAAGAGGCAAACCCGATGAAGGCCAGGAATCAACTCCGCTCAAATAAATTGTGTGCACCATGTAACCCGTGTGAGCGGTCTTTCGTGGCCAATGATGTACCATTGTATGGGGTTGGAGGTATGTTATAAAAAGCCAAAGTAGCTGGCGAACACCAACCGGTCGTATGTGTATCTAACAAAGTATTCGTAGCAAGTGAGATGTTACTGCACAGGGCCTGGTGTGTTCTGCAGCAGGCCAAAGTAGCGGGCGAGCCCCAAATGATTAAACATGTGTTAAATAAGTTAAACAAAGCAGCAGCCTGTGTTCACTGGGCTAAAGAAACGTACCAAAGATTGTCCTAACATGTGCTCGAGTCAGACAAACTGCTCATCCCATGAGCTTGGGAGAGCAGAGTCACCATTATCGGTGCATTGTTTCGATAATGTCCAACACTGTCTCTGCACTGTAACATGATCCACCACGGGCCAGGCACTGAGAGTGGCGCCCATGTTCTCAGTTGGCCACCGTTGCCCACCCCCGGGGTGGAAACGGCGTAGCTTGCAGACCCACTCGCCGTCGTGGAAGTGCTAGAAAGCGAGGGGTCAACCGTAATGGCTCCCCAGCTTAGGACCTGGACCAGCCAGGATCCCACGTTACCACCTGTCAAAGGTGAACTGCTCGATGGGATGTGGCAATCTATCTGCCAAAAAGACGTTAGACCCATCCCAACGTTGCAAAGCAAGGCAGGGCAGCTACACATAGTCGGTGGTCCGCGGCCCCCATACTATGGCCCAAAGTCCACGGGGACTACGAGGCCTCCCACCACTACCGAAAGTCTCAAGGTCATTGCGGCCATCCTGGGCCTCAGAGTCAGCACCCAAATGACTAAACCTAGCACCACGTGTGCCATGGCAGACTCCCTACAGACCGGCTATCCTGGGTGTTACGCAATCACCAGACCGAATCACTCAGAACCGAGCCTTCCACTTGCCATCAGCAGAGAACGCAGCACAATTGCACGGCCCCTCCACGCGACATCAGAATAAGTGTTGTAGACCATGTTCAGGGCCCCAGTTGGGCCTCTAGCAGTGCATTAGCCAAGGGGGGGAATGGAGTGTATGTGATGAAAACAGAGCATTTGATTGTGAAACCAAGTACCGTGCTAACGAGTAAAGCATTTGGACAAGACCAAACTGCGAACTACAGATAACCAGGAACCACTGTGAAAGGACCTGGCCCCCAGTGACCCACTAACACGATCAACTTCGTCGTCAATCACGAGGATGAACCCACCACATCAGAACTTTAACCCAGGCGATCGACCTGGGGACACGAGGCACCAGATCACCTCAACTTGCAAATAACTTACACATAAGACATTGGGGGGGGGGGGGGAGAGCGTTGTTATTAATGTATGTAAACCTTACCAAAATGTAAGACTTGCCACCAGGGGGCACACCTGTGGGAGACCTAAGGGTCATCTGTGCACCCTGGGGCATGCAGGTATAAAAGGTGATTCACCATGCTGCTTCCTCACTCTGGAGTCTGAAATAAAGAGACTAAAGTCACAACAGTTTGAGCTTGCGATATAGTCCTGTGGATTTATTCTGAACATAACAATTAATGCTCAAGTTACTGAAATAGAATTTACAGCACAGAAAATGGCCTCTCCGCAAAATTGTTTTTTCTCGGTGTTTATGCTCTACACAAGATGCTTCCCATCCCATTCAAAGAAAGACTTGGATTTATATAGCGCCTTTCACGACCTCCAGACGTCTCAATGTTTTACAGCCAATTAAGTAGTTTTGGAGTTTAATCATTGTTGTAACTTGGGAAACGCAGCAGCCAATTTGCGCACAGCAAGCTCCAAGTTAATGACCAGATAAACAGTTTTTGTGATGTTGATTGAGGGATAAATAATGGTCAGGACACCAGTGATACCTCCCCTGGTCTTCAAAATTGTGTCTTGTGATTTTTACATCCACCTGAGAGAACAGACCAGGCTTCAATTTAACATCTCAACCCAAAGATCGCACCTCCGACAGTGCAGCAGTCCCTCAGCATTGTACTGGAGTGTCACCCTCAATTTATGTGCTCGAGTCCCAGGAGTGGGATTTGAACCCACAACCTATTGAATCAGAGGCAAGTTTGCTACCCAATGAGCCACAGCTTATGCTATCCAACCCTATTGTATTATCCTTCTATCCCGGTCTCTCTCATGTACTTAACTATCTTCTCCTTAAATGTGCACCTCCAATATTCCATGCTGTAGCAAGTTCCCCATTCTAACCACTCTCTGACCAAAGATGTCTCGCTCACCACAATTTCATGTTGGATTAATTGACGAACTTCAGAATTGGACTCCCTCACAAGTGAAATTTTCTTCTCTACGTCTAAACTGTCAAACTCCATCATCATTTCAAAGGTGTCTATTGGATCAAGCCCTCAGCCGGCACTTATCGAGAGAAAAGGGCCCCAGTCCTTCACACTTTCCTGATCGTTATAATCTCTCATTTCTGGTTTTGTCCTTGTGAAATATTTGGACTTCTCTGTTCTTTTCAATTCTATTGCCCTAGAAATGAATCGCAGTGTTCCATTTACATGTTATGGTCTTGTGAAGCTGTGTTGCTGCTTTCAATGATTTGTGAGTCTGTAAACCTGAAACCCTTTGCCCCTCTGATCCATTTAGACTCTTATTTTCCAAGGAGTATTTGCGATCTTTATTCTTCCTCCCAAAATACAGCAACTTACATTTTGCTACATTGAAATTAATTTGACATTGAACACCCATTCTGCAAGTTTATCAATTTCTTCAGAACATTGTTCTATTCTGCCTCTGTATTCATTGTATTTCCAATTTGGATGCGGCTGACAATGTTGAATATGTGCTTGTGCTTCCCGAGTCCCTATGGGTTATGTAAATGGTCAACGTCTGTGATCTCAGCGCCAATCCTTGAGCATACCACTGCTCACCATCCGCCAGTCGGAGTAAATCCCTCGACCCCCTACTACCAATTATTGGCTTTTGTAGCCACCTTGCTGTCCATTCTGCTGCTTGTCCCCTAACACCACGTGCTGGGAGATTATTCCTGACTCTACTCTATCATACCATATCGAAGGCCTTTAGAGAATCAAAGTATATTACATTTACTGCATCACTCTTATCTACTCTTGCTGAAACTTATTCAAAGAATTCATCAGGTTTGGTCAAGCATGACCTTCCCTTTTGGAACACGTGTTGATGAATCTTTAATATATTTTGTGTTTCTAGGGGGGGACGAAATTCGGTCCCGCACTTTTGGGGACGGTACCAGCCGCGAGGTGGGAATTCCTACGCCAGGCGTGGCAGTCCCGCCCCGCAAGCTATATTGGGCTTACCGCCACCAAGTGGACTTATTGAAGGCCGCGACTGATAAATGGGTCATTGTTTGGGCTGCCACAGCTCCCCTTTAATTCCCATCCCTGGGTTGCGTCCTACAGACAGGTATGTGCCCTGCCCCGTGGAGCATCCTACAGACAGGTATGTGCCCCGCCCCGTGGAGCGTCCTGCAGCCAGGTATGTGCCCCGCCCCGCGAGTGTCCTACAGCCAGGTATGTGCCCCGCTCCGCGGAGCATCCTACAGCCAGGTATGTGCCCCGCCCCGTGGAGCGTCCTACAGCCAGGTATGTGCCCCGCCCCACGGAGCGTCCTACAGACAGGTATGTGTCCAGCCCTGCGAGTGTCCTACAGACAGGTATGTGCCCCGCCCCGCGGAGCGTTCTACAGCCAGGTATGTGCCCCGCCCCGCAGAGCATCCTACAGCCAGGTATGTGCCCCACCCCGCGATTGCCCCACAGCCAGGTATGTGCCCCGCCCCGCGAGTGTCCTACAGACAGGTATGTGTCCCGCCCCGTGAGTGTCCTACAGCCAGGTATGTGCCCCGCCCCGCGAGTGTCCTACAGCCAGGTGTGTGCCCAGCCTCACGAGTGTCCGACAGCCAGGTATGTGCCCCGCCCCGCGAGTGTCCTACAGCCAGGTGTGTGCCCAGCCTCACGAGTGTCCGACGGCCAGGTATGTGCCCCGCCCCGCGAGTGTCCTACAGACAGGTATGTGCCCCGCCCCGTGAGTGTCCTACAGCCAGGTGTGTGCCCCGCCCCGCGAGTGTCCTACAGCCAGGTATGTGCCCCGCCCGTGTCCTACAGCCAGGTATGTGCCCCGCCCGTGTCCTACAGACAGGTATGTGCCCCGCCCCGCCCGTGTCCTACAGACAGGTATGTGCCCCGCCCCAAGAGTATCCTACAGCCAGGTGTGTGCCCCGCCCCGCGAGTGTCCTACAGCCAGGTATGTGCCCTGCCCCGCGAGTGTCCTACAGCCAGGTGTGTGCCCCGCCCCGCGAGTGTCCTACAGCCAGGTGTGTGCCCTGCCCCGCGAGTGTCCTACAGCCAGGTGTGTGCCCCGCCCCGCAAGTGTCCTACAGCCAGGTGTGTGCCCAGCCCCATGAGTGTCCTACAGACAGGTATGTGCCCCGCCCCGTGAGTGTCCCGCCCCGCGAGTGTCCTACAGACAGGTATGTGCCCCGCCCCGCGAGTGTCCTACAGCTAGGTGTGTGCCCAGCCCCACGAGTGTCCTACAGACAGGTATGTGCCCCGCCCCGTGAGTGTCCTACAGCCAGGTGTGTGCCCCGCCCCGCGAGTGTCCCACAGCCAGGTGTGTGCCCCGCCCCGCGAGTGTCCTACAGCCAGGTATGTGCCCCGCCCCGCGATTGCCCCACAGCCAGGTATGTGCCCCGCCCCGCGATTGCCCCACAGCCAGGTATGTGCCCCGCCCCGCGATTGCCCCACAGCCAGATATGTGCCCCGCCCCGCGATTGCCCCACAGCCAGGTATGTTACCCGCCCCGCGGTTGCCCCAAAGCCAGGTATGTGCCCCGCCCCGCGATTGCCCCACAGCCAGGTATGTGCCCCGAGCCGCTGTTGCTGCCATTGCCCATGGCAGCTTTACCAGGTGCCACCCAATCTTCGCTCTGGGGTGTGGCGTGTCTGCGCACGTGATGAGATGTGCATGGGACAGAACCAGTCGGAGTGTGGCGTGATCAGTTTGCACCGCCACGAAACTCCGGGGAATCTCCTGGGAGTGGGAAGCGGCGCCGTGCCTGGGACAAAAGCTGTTTACGTCCCGTTGCGCTCACGGGAAGCATAAATGTCCCGAATCTGTCTCCCTGAGGGGTCCACTCACTTTCACACCTCCAACGGCAGGCTAATTGGTCTAGAGTCCCTTGCACTTGTTCTATCTTCTGTTTTCAATACGGGAATAACTTTAGCAGTCCACAAGTCCTCTGGCACTTTCCAATGTTTGTCTATGAATTTATAATAGTAACTCTGCTAACTTTTCTCTATAATTGTGAGAGTCATCATAGGCAGTCCCTCAGAATTGAGGAAGACTTGCTTCGACTCTTAAAATGAGTCCTTAGGTGGCTGAACAGTGCAATACGAGAACCACAAACTCTGTCACAGGTGGGGCAGACAGTCGATGAGGGAAAGGGGTGGGTGGAACAGGTTCGCCGCACGCTCTTTCCGCTGCCTGCGCTTGGTTTCTGCATGCTCTCGGCGATGAGTCTCGAGATGCTCAGCGTCCTCCCAGATGCACTTCCTCCACTTCGGGCGGGCTTTGGCCAGGGACTCCCAGTTATCAGTGGTGATGTTGCACTTTTTCATGGAGGTTTTGAGGGTTTCCCTGTAACGTTTCCTCTGCCCACCTTTGGCTCATTTGCCGTGAAGGAGTTCCAAGTAGAGTCCTTGCTTTGGGATTCTCGTGTCTGGCATGCAAACGATGTGGCCTGCCCAGCAGAGCTGATCAAGTGTAGTCAGCGCTTCAATGCTGGGGATTTTGGCCTGGTCGAGGACACACATATTGGTGCGTCTGTCCTCCCAGGGGATTTGTAGGATCTTGCGGAGGCAAAGTTGGTGGTATTTCTCCAGCGACTTGAGGTGTCTACTGTACATGGTCCATGTCTCTGAGCCATACAGGAGGGCGGGTATTACTACAGCCCTGTGGATTTTGAGCTTGGTGGCAGTTTTGAGGGCCTAGTCTTCAAACACTCTTTTCCACAGGTGGCCGAAGGCTGCACTGGCGCACTGGAGGCAGTGTTGAATCTCGTCGTCAATGTCTGCTCTTGTTGATAAGAGGCTCCCGAGGTATGGGAAATGGTCCACATTGTTCAGTACCGCGCCGTGGATCTTGATGATTGGGGGTCAGTGATATGCGGCGAGGACAGGCTGGTGGAGGACCTTTGTCTTACGGATGTTTAGCGTAAGGCCCATGCTTTCGTATGCCTCAGTAAATACGTCGACTATGTCCTGGAGTTCAGCCTCTCTGTGTACACAGATGCAGGCATCGTCCACATACTGTAGCTCGACGACAGAAGGTGGGGTGGTCTTGGACCCAGCCTGGAGATGGCAAAGGTTGAACAGATTCCCACTGGTTCTGTAGTTTAGTTCCACTCCAGCAGGGAGCTTGTTGACTGTGAGGTGGAACATGGCAAGCGAGGAAGTTTGAGAAGAGGGTTGGGGCGATGATGCAGCCCTGTTTCATCCCGCTCCGGATGTGGATTGGGTCTGTGATGGATCCATTAGTAAGGATCACGACCTGCATGTCGTCATGTAGCAGGCGGAGGATGGTGATGAACTTTTGGGGGCATCCGAAAAGGAGGAGAACGCTCCATAAACCCTCGAGGTCGACAGCGTCAAAGGCCTTTGTAAGGTCGAAGAAGGTCATGTGTAAGGGCTGGCGCTGTTCCTTGCATTTTTCCTGCAACTGTCGCGCTGCAAAAATCATATCCGTTGTGCCCCTTAGGGGAAGAAATCCCCCCTGCGACTCCGGGAGGAGCTCCTCAGCCACAGGGAGAAGATGGTTGAGGAGGACTCTCGCGACGACTTTCCCAGTTGCTGATAACGGAAATTCCTCTCTAGTTGCCGCAGTCGGACTTGTTCCCTTTTTTAAAGATGGTCACGATCACTGCATCTCTGAGATAGTACGTGTGAATGTGATTCATCTGAACCAGGAGTTTTATCCTCTCCTTATTCCAGTATCAATTATCTCTCCCCCTTCTAACTTAAATATCTTGTATTTGTTTCATGAATGAATGCGATGATTATTTGAGAGTTTAGTTGGGACCCTTGCAGATCTCTCTCCTTTCTTCAGGCTCTGAATACTCATGCAGTGGTTCATTCTGCCCCTCCTGTCCACAACACGTGTGACTTCCTTCTACCTGAGGTCGGAGCTGTGCTCCACATGTCCATTTACACTTCTGCCCATGTCTGTCCGGGGGCCCCGCTGGTGTAAAGTCCAATAAACCCGAGCTCCCCTCAAACCCACAGCGGACACACAGTTTCCCTCCACCATCCCCCGCAGGTACATTCCCAGGCCCTGTTTGGAATTTCATTCACTGGCCATTCCCACTGGGAATCCTCGGGCCCTCGTCGGCTCTGGGCTGGGAATGAAAAGCCTCAGGTTTCAGATCCTGAGCCCAGTGCAGTGCCCCTGCTGCAAAATACAGATGCTTGGACCTGGGGTCTGAACAGTGGTCTATCCCCACACTCCAATGGTGCCGCTGTGGGAGCCCGGATGGGTCCTAACTATGCTGCCTTTTCCTGCGATACGGGGAATATTCGATGTTCCAATGCTACTTGGGTCGCCTCCTTCACGTATTGTTCAGCAACATTGTGGACTGTAGTGGCACCACTTCCTTCTTTCACCATCAACTGCAAAATATAATCAAAATATAACTAACAATCTTGTTTTGCGAGGCCCCTTGGGGAAGAGTGATCATAATAAGGTAGAATTCTTTATTAAGATAGAGAGTGACACAGTTAATTCAGAGACTAAGGTCATGAACTTAAGGAAAGGTGACTTTGATGGTATGAGACGTAAATTGGCTAGAATAGACTGGCGAATGAAGGATTGACGGTGGATAGGCAATGGCAAACATTTAAAGATCACATGGATGAACTTCAACAATTATACATTCTATAGATATGTGAAGAGAAAAAGATTAGTGAAGACAAACATAGGTCCCTTGCAGTCAGAATCAGGTGAATTTATAATGGGGAACAAAGAAATGGCAGACCAGTTGAACAAATACTTTGGTTCTGTCTTCACGAAGGAAGACACAAATAACCTTTCAGAAATACTAGGGGACAGAGGGTGTAGTGAGAAGGAGGAACTGAAGGAAATCCTTATTAGGCGGGAAATTGTGTTCGGGAAATTGATGGAATTGAAGGCCAATAAATTCCCAGGGCCTGATAGTCTGCATCCTAGAGCAGTTAAGGAAGTGGCCCTAGAAATGGTGGAAGCATTGGTGATCATTTTCCAACAGTCTATCGACTCTGGATCAGTTCCTATGGACTGGAGGATGGCTAATGTAAACCTACTTTTTAAAAAAGGAGGAAGAGAGAAAATGGCTAATTATAGACCGGTTAGCCTGACATCAGTAGTGGGGAAAATGTTGGAATCAATTTTTAAAGATGAAATAGCAGCGCATTTGGAAAGCAGTGACAGGATCGGTCCAAGTCAGCATGGATTTATGAAAGGGAAATCATGCTTGACAAATCTTCGAGAATTTTTTGAGGATGTAAGTAGTAGGGTGGACGAGGGAGAACCAGTGGATGTGGTGTATTTGGACTTTCAAAAGGCCTTTGACAAAGTCCCACACAAGAGATTGGTGTGCAAAATTAAAGCACATGGTATTGGGGGTAATGTACTGACGTGGATGGAGAACTGTTGGCAGACAGGAAGCAGAGAGTCGGGATAAACGGGTCCTTTTCAGAATGGCAGGCAGTGACTAGTGGGGTGCCGCAGGGCTCAGTGCTGGGACCCCAGCTATTTACAATATACATCAATGATTTAGATGAAGTAATTGAGTGTAATATCTCCAAGTTTGCAGATGACATTAAGCTGGCTGGTGGTGTGAGCAGTGAGGAGGATGCTAAGAGTCTGCAGGGTGACTTGGACAGGTTGGGTGAGTGGGCAAATGCATGGCAGATGAAGTATAATGTGAATAAATGTGAGGATATCCACTTTGGTGGCAAAAACATGAAGGCAGAATATTATCGGAATGGCGGCAGATTAGGAAAAGGGGAGGTACAACGAGACCTGGTTGTCATGGTACATCAACCATTGAAAGTTGGCATGCAGGTACAGCAGGCGGTGAAGAAGGCAAATGGTATGTTGGCCTTCATAGCTAGGGGATTTGAGTATAGGAGCAGGGAGGTCTTACTGCAGTTGTACAGGGCCTTGGTGAGGCCTCACCTGAAATATTGTGTTCCGTTTTGGTCTCCTAAGCTGAGGAAGGACGTTCTTGCTATTGAGGGAGTGCAGCGAAGGTTCATCAGACTGATTCCCGGGATGGCAGGACTGACATATGAGGAGAGACTGGATCGACTGGGCCTGTATTCACTGGAATTTAGAAGGATGAGAGGGGATCTCATAGAAACATATAAAATTCTGACGGGACTGAACAGGTTAGATGCAGAAAGAATGTTCCCGATGTTGGGGAAGTCCAGAACTAGGGGACAGAGTCTAAGGATAAGGAGTAAGCCATTTAGGACTGAGATGAGGAGAAACTTATTCACTCAGAGAATTGTTAACCTGTGGAATTCACTGCCACAGAGAGTTGTGGAAGCCAGTTTGTTGGATATATTCAAGAGGGAGTTAGATATGGCCCTTACGGCTAAAGGGATCAAAGGGTATGGAAAGAAAGCAGGAAAGGGGTACTGAGGTGAATGAGCAGCCATGATCTTATTGGATGTTGGTGCAGGCTCGAAGGGCCGAATGGCCTAATCCTGCACCTATTTTCTATGTTTCTATGTTTCTATCCCTGACTCTCTCGACCAGAACCAATAGGATCCAATTGCCCTCACCTTTGACTCAACCAGACTCCACATTCAACAGATCATCCTCCGCCATTTCCAGCGTGATCCAACCACCAAACACATCCCCTTTCAGGAGCAAAGTGACCTGTCCCTCCATGACAAGCTGGATCACTCATCTATCACCCCAGCAACCCCCTGCCCTTCCCCACCCCTTCCGATACATAACGCATGAGATGCAACACCTGCCCTTTCACCTCCTTCCTTCTCATCGTCCAAGGCCCCAAAAATTCCTTCCACGTGAAACAGTCATTTACTTTACCTGTTCCGATTCAGTATAATGTACTTGATGTTCAGGATGCAGTCTACAGTACATTGGAGTAAACAGATTGTGCGATTACTTTGCTGAACGTATCCATTTAATCTGCAAGCGTTTTCTCTGAGTTTCCGGTTGCTTGCCCCTTCAATTCTCCAGGCTGTAATTTGACATTTTATTCAATGTGTTGTACCCCTCAGTGTGTATTGGTCTGTATGTGTTATTAAAGGTGTGCCTTTTACTTCTTTTTAAACACAATAAAGCCATACCTGCTTCCGACGTTGAAACCAATTGTCTGTCCAAGTCTGTCACAGTCCCTTCATAATTCCAGTGTCTAGAACCAAGGGTGTGGGAGCGATTCGGAACCGCTCATATAAGGTCAGAAGGGAAAGCTGACCCCCTGCAAACCACCCCTTACATAATGGCGACCCAGATAGGACACTGGTACAAGGGACGTGATAAGAGAGAGACTGGATTCAGGAAAAGAAGCAAAATGGAAGAGGGGATTTCCTCGTATGTGTTTAAGAAGGTAAATGTGGCTAAGGAGTGGGTACTCGATCTATTGTATGCTGAGCGTCCAGAAGATGCTGCAGCTCAATGCACCAAGAGCAAGGACCATAAAAAGTCAATAGAGAAGGCCATTTGCCTAATTTGCCTTCAGCAACAGATCCGGCTTCTAGATGAGGAGAATGAGAATTAAAGGGAGTATTGAGACAGGCAGAAGAGAGGTCCAGCGCAAGGGCCACAGTCGGGGAAAGGCTGTGGACAGAGGTGGGAAAGTTAAAGGAAAGTAGAGAGCTCACTAAAGAAAGGCACAAAACCCAATTGGACCTTTTACAGTGTCAGATTATTGAAGCCAAGAATAGCGAACGGGCGTTGCGGGAAGAGAATTCCTGCCTCGCCAAGCAAGTTAAAGAGTACGGGCAGAGGGTGAGAGACATTCAGGTAGCCTATAAGGTAGCCAGTGCCAGGGAATTTGAGGCAGGAGACCACGGCCTCTGCCAGCAGCAGATCCAAAGCTTGAACCTTGCTCTATCCCGGGCTAAAGGCATGGTGTGCATGATAAACCCAGGTTTGGCCCAGGAACACCTGGTTGGGCAAGGAGAAACCCCTCAGTCACCGCCTGTAGCTCCCAGGAATGGCCCGGGGCAGCAGGGGTGTCAGCCAGAGTGCGGGGCAGGCAAGGATTGCAAACGACCAACACCAGCAACCCCGAGTTTTAACTCGGCTTGGCAGCAGGGGGAAGAGGGCAAGCCAATAAAAGAAGGGCCAAAACCAGGGCCAATGCATCCGGTCCGGCAGCAGAAGTTTGGCCCGCCTGATGCCAATGGGACAGCAGGACCCCTAGAAAGCAACTTCGTAGTCCCCCACGACACCCAAAAACTGAGGGCTATGATAGACCACCTAAGTAAGCTCACCCAACAGGGGGATCCCTCGGTACACTTCCTGGAAGTGGAACACACAGGGGATATTAACGGTGTGATGATTTAGAGCAGGCTAAGTTGTTGCTCTTCTCGCTAGACACCAAGCTGTGAAACACGTACGCTACGGTTAAGGAGGAGGTTCTAGAGGCCATGGGTATGAACGACGGGAGTCCTTTCTCCCGAGTGGAGAAAACAGTGCAGCTCTGTGGGGAGACTCCACAGGCTTTCGCCGACAGGTTGTGGCCGTCTACGAAAGGGCCTGTAGTGGGGTTCTTGACCGGGCCCACCTGACCCCTAACGAGCTGGCTCACTGGCTCCGCAGCCTGGTGGCAAACAGCTTACCTGGAGTAAAGGCAAAAGCCCAGGTCTGGTTCGATCCAAGAGATCCCAGAACCACCGAGGAGACAGTGGTCAGACAGTTGACACTGGCTTACCGGAACGGTAGAGGAACAGAGGAGCCCTCCTCTAAAGGGAGGGTCCATGAGATTAAACCCAGCCAAGGCAAGAGAGAGTGGCATCAGGAAGGTGGGAACCCTCCCCACAAAGGGGGTGAGTGTTTTGGGTGTGGGAAAAGTGGGCACTGGAGGAAGGACTGTAGGAACCCATGGAAAGAGACTAAGGGAAAGGCCACTTCAGCCCCAGCCCGTAAGGCCGGGGCAGGAACACCCGATGCATATGAGACACTCGTAGCCACCCTACAAACACTCAAACAGACAGGGAGCAGTAGCTATCGCAACTGGTGCAGTAGCCGGTACGGTAAAACCCTCTGCTCCAACCCACCCAGATGCATGACTAGAGCCAGCGCAGCCTGTGTACCTTTGTTCCCGAGAGTACGATGCCTGGAAGAGACCGTGCGTTACGATGGAGGTGGAGAAAGTGAAAGGGACCTACCTGCTAGATACTGGTGCTTCCAGCACCCTTGTATATGCAGATAACCCAGCTACCTCACCTCTATTGAACGGGGTCCCGGACAGTCTAGTGAGGTTCACAGGCAATGAGCAAACTGGTTCGTTTCCCATCCCGCTCACCATTCAGTTAGGGACACTCAAAACCAAATGGAAATGTGTCCTGATGGAATGGGAGCAGAAGGGAAAAGGGATCCTGGGGGCTGATTTTATCATTAGCCACCAGATCCTAGTGGATCTCAGGAACCACTGTCTATGGGGAGCCATAGTGACTGACAGGGAAGGTGAGGTGGCGGTGATCCCAGAAAAAGGGGCCAAGGGAACGTTGAGTACTGAAGCCAAAGGAGGGTTATGACTTGGAATTACTGGTCAGTAACACCCCAGTGGAGTACCAGGCTTATGTACGGGCACACCTTGCAGCATTCGCCACCCACAAACATGACTGTGGTAGGGTAACGGGGCTGGAAGTTAGTATAGTAGGGGACCCCATGACCCGACCACAAAAGCAATATAACCTCCCCAGGGAGGCAGAGGCAGACCTGACAACGGCGCTGGGATCACTGGTAGAGCAAGGGGTGTTAAGACCGATAGCAACCCATGTGAACTCTCCACTGTGGCTGGTTAAGAAACCGAACAACTCATGGAGGGCCACCGTGGACTATCGAGTACTAAATAAGAATATCCCTGCCTGTGCACCCACTGTAGCAGCCGTAGCGGATCTCATCGGGAGCATTCCAGCATCTGCGACCACTTTCAAGGTGCTGGATATTTCAAATGGGTTCTGGTCCATTCCTTTAAAACGGGAGGACCAGTACAAGTTCGCCTTTACCTTTATGGGCCAACAATACACGTGGAACTGTCTTCCCCAAGGCTTCCACAACAGTCCCAGCTTTTTTCACCAATGCATGGCGAACTGTTTAAAGGGCTTTAGCAGACCCCAGCAGTTGGTGCAGTATTGTAGAATTTACCAATATCTCGCAAAGATTCCAGGTACCTTTCCCCTACAGAGGAGAAGAATCCCTTTCTGGGCTTTTAAAATGAGTTTAAAGGGGCAGACGAAGCCTGCGGGGTTAAAAGGCGATGCATTCATGGAGACCCCACCCCCCCGCCCAGCAGTGTTTGGACTCATAAGAAAGGGAATTCAAAATGGACCTAAATTACAGAAGCTTGAGATCCCCTAAACATCTATGGGAAGGAGCATATCAATTTTAAGATTCTACAACATTTTGGCTGCGAAAAAAGAGTTACCAAATACAGGAGGTGGAGCCAACGTCTGAAGCAAATTCGTGTATTAAGGATCCCAGACTGTCTGGGGGAACTATTCACCCCCTAAGAAATAATCGAATTACCCAATCAAGCACAATGGAAATCATGGTCAAGAAACTGGACAATCCTAAAACAATGCAAAACCAGTGATAGCACATTCTCACACCCTAATCGAGCTACTGCTGACAAAGGAGACATTTGAAAATCAATGGACAGACAGTTTAAACACAGCCCAAGAGATTTGATGGGAGATAACAGAGCCTTTTATTGGGATATATCTATCTCCCAGTTTTACAAGGAAAAACTAGCAGAACTCAAAAACTAGCAGAACACAGAAACTAGCAGAACACAGAAACTAGCAGCACACAGGAGAGAAGCAGAAAAACTAGGAGAACACAGGAGAGAAGCAGAGCACAGGCTGGAACTCGCACAGACTGGAACACAGACACAGACAAGCAGCCTGCTTGCTCTACAGTGAAGAAATGGAATAGTGAAGGAAACTACCAGAACTGATCAGGAACTGACCGAGCACGAGGCCCACGAAACGGAAGGTTGTCAGCAACCAAATTGACAACCACTCTACAATCTACTTCTGAACAAACCAACGGGGGAGAAATTACCAAAAGGGACTAACTAAAACTATTCCTAACCAAAGAAAGTGGGTATTTACCCCATACATCCAAAACGCAACTTACCGCATCAACGGACGCACCCCACTCGAAGACTACGCAGTCCGAAGTCCTCTCCTCCGTCCGGGGTACGGCTCGCCGAGAAGGCCAAGTGCAGTGAACCCCGAAACCGCGATTCACTGGCAACTGTCTAAAGGGATTGGTGAGCATAGCCCCTGAACCCTCAGAGCTATAACTTAGTTAGTTAGGGGAATTGGGAGGGGGGAGGCTGGGATAACTTGTGTAAATGTATCTGCATTCTCCTCTTTACCCCATTTAGAGTTTAAGCTGTATTCTTTTCCCCACAGGCTGTAATTTGACATTTTATTCAATGTGTTGTACCCCTCAGTGTGTATTGGTCTGTGTGTGTTATTAAAGGTGTGCCTTTTACTTCTTTTTAAACACAATAAAGCCATACCTGCTTCCGACGTTGAAACCGATTGTCTGTCCAAGTCTGTCACAGTCCCTTCATAATTCCAGTGTCTAGAGCCAAGGGTGTGGGAGCGATTTGAAACCGCTCATATAAGGTCAGAAGGGAAAGCTGACCCCCTGCAAACCACCCCTTACAATGTGTGGATGATCTGCTCCTGTTCACCGATCATGGGGAGGAGCATGGCCCACTGCTGGCTGAGCTGCTGGAGCTGCTAAAAGAAGAAGGGTTTGAAGTAAACCCCAAGAAGGCACAGATCGGCCAGAAGGAAGTCAAATTCCTGGGGCTGACTGTGCGCACTGGGGAAAGGGCCATCGACAAGGCTAGAAGGGAGGCAGTACAGGAGTTACCAGCCCCCAACACAGTGACAGGGGTAAGATCCTTTCTTTAGCTTACCAGGTACTGCAGAGACTTCATTGAGGATTATGCAGCCACCGCAGCCCCTCTGCTCAGGCTCCTACACAAGGGTGTAGAGTGGGACTGGGATGAGGGTTGCGAGGCAGCATTTAATCAGCTCAAGAAGGACTTGCAGACCGCGCCAGCCTTAGGAGCGATAGATGTAGGAAAGGAGTTTTTCCTGGAGGTGGCAGCCAGCGGGGACAGTTTGAGCTCAGTGCTGCTTCAAGAGCGGCACGGCCAGCTGAGACCGGTGGTTTACTCCTCCAGGATCCTCACAGATGTGGAGAAGGGGTACTCCAACTATGCAAGACATCTCCTAGCCACACATTGGGCAGTTAAAAGATTCTTGATCTTCACGGGAGGGTCTCCTCTAACACTCCTAACCCACCACACACCTACTCAGATGCTCCTAGATGGGAGGATTAAGGACGGGACGGTGAGCAGTGCCCGCATTGCTCACTGGACGCTGCTCCTCTCCCAGATGGAAAACAGAGTAGAAGGCCCCCGCGAGCCAAGGCTCGCAGCCAACCTAATCTACCCAGGGAAAGCCCACAGATGCTCCATAGAAGGGGTATGGGAGGTGAGCATTGGCTTTCGGGCTGGGTTACACCCTGCAGGCCGCGACATCTATGTGGAAGGGTCCAGAACGGTATCTGCTGACGAGCGACTCACTGGGTGCGGAGTCTACGACCCAAGGGCAGATATTGCCCTGGCAATCAAGCTCCCCAGCACCATGAGTGCCCAGCATGCTGAACTGTCCGCCATAATGTACGTGGTAACCCACCCCGAGGAATTCCCCACCCGTACACGATTTGCTCGGACAGTATGTTCACCCGCAATTCATGTACGGAGTACTTGGCTCTCTGGTCCCGTCGCGGATACACGTCCGCTGACGGGAGATCCCTGGCAATCAAGCCCCTGCTGGAGAAAATCATGACAGTGGTGGGGGAAGAAGGAAAGATCTACATACATAAGGTGAAGGCCCATTCAAAAACCGAACCCCGTGCAGAGGGAAACCAACAGGCTGACAAACTGGCCAAATAAGGTGCCCGCACGGGAAAGTTCTGGGACCCCTATGACACCGGCCGCATAGCAGCGGTCAAGAATAAGAACAGGGCAGCAGAGAGTACAGGGATAGCTTTGGCCCCGGACTTAAAAACAGTTCAGGCACAGGACGCGGTCTGAAAGCTGTCCTGAATGCGCTAGCTAGAGGAGAGAGAGTAGAAGGTCCGTACGGCACAGCAGCCATTACCGTTAAGGAAGGCATGCTGTTTAAAGAGGGACAATGGGTCGTGCCACAGCAGCACCAGAGGGAATTCCTAAAACTGGCCCATGAGGGTCCAGGAGCGGGACACCCCGGGCCTGAGACCACCTGGCAACGGGTGGAACAGGCAGGATGGTGGCCGGGACTCAGGGAGGACGTCCACGAGTTCTGTGCGAACTGCCTGGTGTGTGCTGCGAACAACCCTGACCCCCAGAAAAAGAAGGTGTCCCTAGGACACGTCAGGAGGGTAGAGGGACCATGGCAGTCAATCCAAATTGACTACATCTGCCCCTACCCAGTGCCCAGGGAGGCTACAAATACTGCCTAGTCCTGGTGGACGTGTTCTCAAAATGGGTTGTAGCCTTCCCCTGCCGAACAGCCACCGAACTCGGGACAGTTAAGATTCTAGTGAGGGAAGTGTTCTCCCGGTGGGGACTCCCACAGTATGTGGAGTCGGATCAGGGGAGCCATTTCTCCGGGCAGGTAATGCAGGCAACCCTTAAGGTGCTCGGCATTGAGGGGAAATGGCACGTTGCCCACAATCCACAGTCATCGGGTATTGTGGAGCTTTTAAACCGCACCATTAAAGAAAGACTGCGGAAGGAAACGGGAGACTCACACCAAAAGTGGGTGGAGGTCTTACCGTTGGTCCTAATGGGGATCCGAGCCCAGCCAGTCAAAGAGCACCGGATATTCCCCATACGAGCTCATGACTGGCCGGATCATGCAGACCCCCACCCATGTCCTAGCCCCGGTGCTCACAGAAGGTCAGCTCAGAGAGGTGGACCAGGACCAGTTTGTCAGGAACCTGTTTGAACACATCAAATAGATTCACTGGCAGGCTGCTAGTAACATGGGCAGACAGCATCAGGGGAACCGATTGTTGCGAGAACCCAGCAAACACCACGAATGGGAGATAGGGGATCAGCTCATGGTGAGGAACTATGCTCGGGTCGGGGTTTTTAAAGCATTATATATGGGGCCATACAGCATTGTGGACAAGGCAAGCCCGATCGTCTATGCCATAAAGCTGCCCCGCCGTACTAAGTGGTTCCACATCAACCAGTGCAAGCTGTACAACCCAGGGTCAGCCAACCACAGAGGACAGCCGGGAGGGGTGAACCGTCCTCAGGACAGGGACCCTCCGTTGGCCGCCCCCGACGGTGGAGGGCCCACAGGGAATGTGGCAGGCTCAGAAACCATGCCTATAGGGGCGGTGAATTGAAGTACTGGAGGGGCTATCCCACCCATCGTTTGGGATTCGGACGCACCCCCAGTAACCCAAGACCTGAGAAGGACCCTCCGTACACCACGGCCAAAGATACCGTGGTCACCGGCATCTGAGCCTCAGCGATTCTACCCTCGAAGTAGGGCAGCCCGACAGGAAAGGCCGAAGGTCAGAAGTACAGAGGCCGCTCAGAGTAGGGACCACCAGCCAGCCGCCTCCAGCGGTGAGGGTCTCACAGGAGCAGTAGCAATGAGCTGTCCCAGAGACAAGGGTCTCCAGCTCACCGGCTGCGGGGAAACCCTAGCACCCAGGCGGCTATCAGGCCGCACAAGGCATGGGCCTGACAGGGACTAACCAGGCCACCTGGAGACGGGTGGTGGTTGTACATAGCTCTAATTTTAGTTTAAGGCAGCTGACTGCGCCATTTTACATTTTAAGGTTTAGTTTAGAATTGAGGGTAATGTTGCAGTAATGTTTAGGTGATTATTTTGAGTTTATCTTGTGTGTCAGCCAGCCTGAGAGCAGTTCTCAAGGGCAGGATCCAGACATTACCGGGTAATGGACAAACCTCAGGAGACCAATTGATGTTATTTAATTTTAATCTAGGTTTTTTTCCCTTCTGTAATGTGGTTGTACGTTGCCTATATGCTGGTGAATATAATGTAACTGAAATGAAATGTAACTGTGCTGAAATACAATTGTAGTCATTGAACCCCTCCAAGCTGGGAGGGTATAAATGTAAAAAGTTTGTACCTGTAAAGGGAAAAGTGTTCATCTATGGTGATGTTGCATAAATGTAATGCATTTTGGATATTAGTTTAGCTAATTTACGGGGAAGGTTATCTCTTAGGAGTCAGGAAATTTGCTCACCTCGAAGAATGATACCATAAGTGATATGGTATCACAGGGGGGAATGTAGAATTTACCAATATCTCGCAAAGATTCCAGGTACCTTTCCCCTACAGAGGAGAAGAATCCCTTTCTGGGCTTTTATAATGAGTTTAAAGGGGCAGACGAAGCCTGCGGGGGATAAAAGGGGATTCATTCATGGAGACCCCCCCCCCTCCAGTGTTTGGACTCATAGGAAAGGGAATTCAAAATGGACCTAAATTACAGAAGCTTGAGATCCCCTAAACATCTATGGGAAGGAGCATATCAATTTTAAGATTCTACAACATTTTGGCTGCGAAAAAGAGTTACCAAATACAGGAGGTGGGGCCAACGTCTGAAACAAATTCGTGTATTAAGGATCCCAGGCAATTCACCCCCTAAAAGATAATCGAATTACCCAATCAAGCACAATGGAAATCATGGTCAGAAAAACTGGACAATCCTAAAACAATGCAAAACCAGTGATAGCACATTCTCACACCCTAATCGAGTTACTGCTGACAAAGGAGACATTTGAAAATCAATGGACAGAACAGTTTAAACAGAGCCCAAGAGATTTGATGGGAGATAACGGAGCTTTTTTTTGGGATATATCTATCCCCCAGTTTTACAAGGAAAGACTAGCAGAACACAGAAGCTAGCAGAACACAGACTCGAACAAGGAACAGACTGGAACACAGACACAGACACAAGCAGCTGGAGCTGGGGAGTGAAGAAATGGAGTAGTGAAGGAAACTTCAAGAAATCATCAAGGACCGACCAACCAAAACCTACTCAGCAAAAACCGAAGAATCGACATTTATTTCCACTCTACAATCTACTTCTGAACAGCCAACGGGTGAGAAATTACCTAAAAGGACTAACTAAAACCAAAGAAAGTGGGTACTTACCCCATACATCCGAAACGCAACTTACCGCATTAACGGACGCACCCCAACTGAAGACTACGCAGTCCGAAGTCCTCACCTCCGTCCGGGGTGTGGCTTGCCCAGAAGGCCAAGTGCAGAGAACCCCGAAACCGTGATTCACCGGCAACTGTCTGAAGGGATTGGTGAGCATCGCCCATGAACCCTCAGAGCTATAGCTTAGTTAGTTAGGGGAATTGGGAGGGGAGAGGCTGGGATAACTTGTGTAAATATAGCTGCATTCTCCTTTTTACCCCATTTAGAGTTTAAGCTGTATTCTTTTCCCCACAGGCTGTAATTTGACATTTTATTCAATGTGTTGTACCCCTCAGTGTGTATTGGTCTGTGTGTGTTATTAAAGGGTTGCCTTTTACTTCTTTTTAAACACAATAAAGCCATACCTGCTTCCTACCTTGAAACCAATTGTCTGTCCAAGTCTGTCACAGTCCCTTCATAATTCCAGTGTCTAGAACCAAGGGTGTGGGAGCGATTCGGAACCACTCATATAAGGTCAGAAGGGAAAGCTGACCCCCTGAAAACCACCCCTTACACGGTGAAATATCCAATTACCTCAATGATACAATTAATGAATAAACAGAATAACTGAGCACAGCCCAGAGGCGGGTGCCAGTGTTTCCAGTCGAGGAATGTAATATTTCGCCCCAGACTTCCATCCACTGAATTACACCAGGAATGGCTGGTGATCTGATAATGGCTGCCCATGTCCTAACTCACAGCAGATCCCAATACCCCATTACACCTGTGCTCGCTGACCTACATGTGCTCCCTGTCGAACAATGCCTCAATTTTAATATCATCATCCTTGTTTACAAATTTCTTCATGGCCTCTGTCAGGTCCACCAGCTCTGTGACTTTGTGAGCTCTCTGTGTTTCTCTAAACCTGGCATCTTTCACATCCCCAAATGTTAACTACTCCACCATT
The DNA here is from genome assembly GCF_044704955.1 of Pristiophorus japonicus. NCBI lineage: Eukaryota > Metazoa > Chordata > Chondrichthyes > Pristiophoridae > Pristiophorus > Pristiophorus japonicus. The sequence continues at coordinate 187,748 of NW_027251843.1, forward strand.
GGCAGCCGTGCTTTCGGCTGCCTGTGCCCCAAGCTCTGGGACTCCCTCCCTAAACCTCCATACCTCTCGAGCTCTCCTCCTCCTTTAAGATGCTCCTTAAAAATTACCTATTTGACCAAGCTTCTTTCCAAAACCTACTTAAGGGCCTCGGTGTCAATGTTTCCTGAATTCCCTATTGGATTTATTAATGACTGTCTTAAATCTATTTGGTTAAGTTCTGGTCTCTCCTGCAAGTGGAGAGAGCTTCTCTCCCTTTACCCTATCAAACCTTTTCATATTCTTAAAGGACTCTAACTATTTATCCCTCAGTCTTCTCTTTGCTAAAGAAGAGAGCCTCGGGTCTGTTCAATCCTTCCTGATCTCAGTTCTGGCATCATTCCAGTAAATCCACTTTGCACCTTCTGCAGCGTCTCCATGTCCTTTTTATAAGATGGCCACCAGAAATGTTTGCAGTATTCCAAGTGTGGTCAAAAGGAGGTTCCATCCAAGTTTAACATAACTTCAATGTTTTACAATTCTATCCCTCTCACCATGAACCCAAGTGCTTTCTTTGTTTTTATGGCCTGATGAACCTTCATCGCTACATTTAGTGATTTGTGTAACTCTACCTTCACATCCCTCTGTTCCCCACTCCCGTTTAGACACTTATCTTCCAAGGAGAATGTCACATCCGTATTATTCCCATTAAAATGTACCACTTCACAGTTCCCTAATTGAAGTTCATTTGCCAATTACATGCCCATCCTGCAAGTTTATTATTGTCTCAGTTTGTTGTCACAGTCCTCCTCAGTGTTAACTATAACCCCCCATTGTGGGGGCATACACAAAGTTTGACATTGTGCTCCCGATTCCCGAGTGCGAATTGGTTATGTAAATGGTCCCAGCACCAATCCTTGGGGAACACCAGTTTCCACCTTTACCAGCTTCACTGCTTTTGAATGATATTGGCTTAGAAAGAAACCCTAGTTCATTGTTTGGTTTCAATTGCATTGCTGGCCTGCGATGCAGCTTTTAATGGTTTGTTCACCCGTATCCCAAGTTCACTTTGCTCTTCTGCCACATTCAGTTTCTTATTTTCAATGGTGTAGGTGATCCTGGAATCATAGAATGGTACAGCACAGAAGGAGGCCATTCGGCCCATCTAGCCTGTGTTGGCTGTTTGCTCGAGTCATCCAATTAATCCCATCCTCGGCTCCTTCCCCTGTATTTTATTTACATCAATTATTTTTGGCAAATACCCTTTTGAAAGTTACTATTGAATCTGCTTCCACCGCCCTTTCAGGCAGCGCGTTCCAGATCATAACAACTCGCTCTTTAAAAAAAATGTTTCCTCAAGTCTCTGTTGGTTCTTTTGCCAATCACATTAAATCTGTGTCCTCTGAGAACCGAACCATCTCTCAGTGGGGACAGTTGCTCCTTTATTACTTTATTCAATTTATTTAGAATCTTGATCACTGCTATCAATCTCCTCTTAACCTTCTCTGCTCTAAGGAGAACGACCCCAGCTTCTCCAGTCTCTCCATGTAACTGAGGTCCCTCATCCCTGGAACATTCGAGAAAATCTATTCTGTACACACTCCAAAGCCTTGCCACGCTCCCTCGAGTGCGGAGCCCAGAACTGAACAGGACCCTAGCTGAAGCCTAACCAGTGTGTTATAAAATGTTAACATAACTTCCTTGATGTTGTGCTGTATTGCTCTATTAATAAAACCAAGGATCCAGTATGCCCTTTTACTAGCCTTCTCATCTTGTCCTGCAACCATTAAAGATTAATGTGCATACACGTCTAGGTCTCTCTGTTGCTGCTCTCCCTTTAACATTGTAGCATTTAGTTCATTCTTCCTGCCAAAATACCTCACTTCACAATTCTCTGTGTGAACTTTAATCAGAGTTAAGGTGATATTTTAAGCGAAGGTTAACGATTTGGACTGGAATGCCATCGGGGAAGTGTAGGATCAGGTCAGGGACTTCTCTGAAGCTCTCAGGCCCTCCAGCCTGAATACATTTCGTGAGCTTCAAGACCCAGCCACATTTGCTTGGGATTTAGGGCCTGTTTAAGGCTCCACTAATATTTGATTCGGTTAATGAAAAACATGTAGCAGTTAACAGAGTAAGAGATAACTTTATATGCAGGAATGAGCGTCAGTTAGAAGGTGTTAAATGATTGTCCTTTTTACCGATGATCAGCCAGGAATTTGGTGAATAGCGGAGCAGGCGCGAAGGGCCGAACGGCCTAATCCTGCTCCTATTTCATAATATCTAATGTTCACCAGTCTATTCCTCCTGAAGTCTATTACACTGGTCCCCATTGTGTGCTACATTTCCTAGTCTTGTATCATCTACAAACGATAAAATGATGCCGTGTACACCCAACTCTAGTTCATATATCAAAAAGAGCAGTACTCCTAATGCCGAGCCCTGGGATAGACAGTAGTATAGCTGCCTCCAGTCTGAGCAATAACCAGTCACCAATACTCTCTGTTCTCTGTCTCTCAGCCAATGTCATGTCCATGCTGTCCTGTCCCATTAATCCCATGGTTTAGAATTTCATCAACAAGTCAATAAGTGGCAGCTTGTCAAACGCCTTTCGAAAGTTCTGATACACATCAACCGTGATATTTCTGGATATATCTAGATTCCTTCCAAAGTGTATCACCTTGCATTCATTATATTAAAGTTCACATTACTGCACAGTCTGCATGTTTCCTAACGTCTATTGTGAGATGTCGTTCAGTGAAATAGTTCTTCAATATTTGAAGCAAAGCATCAGTTTATTGAGTAAAATACCAATAATAATTAATAAATAAAGGCAGCCATCTACAACTGTGTGAGGTTTTGGAACTTTACCAGAAAGTCAGAGGGTTTATTGCTGAGTAAACTATTGGCTTGTCACTTTGTACTGCTGCTATTCGGTAAAGCTGGTGAAGATATTATTTATTTCAACTAACACAACCGCTGCCCACTTTACATGAGCCTCACTTTGTTCTTTCCATATATAAATATGCACCCAATACCCTCAGACCCTCCACACCCCACCCAATACCCTCAGACCCCCCACACCCCACTCAATACCCTCAGACCCTCCACACCCCACCCAATACCCTCAGACCTTCTCCTCCCCACCCAATACCCTCAGACCCTCCACACCCCACTCAATATCCTCAGACCCTCCACACCCCACTCAATACCCTCAGACCCTCCACACCCCACCCAATACCCTCAGACCCTTCCCTTCCCACCCAATACCCTCACACCCTTCCCTTCCCACTCAATACCCTCAGACCCTCCACACCCCACTCAATACCCTCAGACCCTCCACACCCCACTCAATACCCTCAGACCCTCCACACCCCACCCAATACCCTCAGATCCTCCACACCCCACCCAATACCCTCAGACCCTCCACACCCCACCCAATACCCTCAGACCCTTCCCTTCCCACCCAATACCCTCAGACCCTCCACACCCCACCCAATACCCTCAGACCCTCCACACCCCACTCAATACTCTCAGACCCTTCACACCCCACTCAATACCCTCAGACCCTCCACACCCCACTCAATACCCTCAGACCCTCCACACCCCACTCAATATCCTCAGACCCTCCACACCCCACTCAATACCCTCAGACCCTCCACACCCCACTCAATACCCTCAGACCCTCCACACCCCACTCAATACCCTCAGACCCTCCACACCCCACTCAATACCCTCAGACCTTCTCCACCCCACTCAATACCCTCAGACCTTCTCCACCCACCCAATACCCTCAGACCTTCTCCACCCCACCCAATACCCTCAGACCCTCCACACCCCACCCAATACCCTCAGACCTTCTCCACCCCACCCAATACCCTCAGACCCTCCACACCCCACTCAATACCCTCACACCCTTCCCTTCCCACCCAATACCCTCAGACCCTTCCCTTCCCACTCAATACCCTCAGACCATCCACACCCCACTCAATACCCTCAGACCTTCTCCACCCCACCCAATACCCTCAGACCCTTCCCTTCCCACCCAATAACCTCAGACCTCCTCACCATACCCAATATCCTCAGACCCCCCCACCCAATACCCTCAGACCTTCCCCACCAATACCTTCAGACCCCCTCAGTCCACCCAATATCCTCAGACCTCCCCCACCCCACCCAATACCCTCAGACCCCTCCCACCCACCCAATACCCTCAGATGCTCCCCACCCCACCCAATATCCTCAGACCCCTCCCACCCACCCAAAACCCTCAGACCCTCCACCCCACCCAATACCCTCAGACCCACCCCCACCCAATACCCTCAGACGCTCCATCCCACAGAATATCCTCAGGCCTTCCCCACCAATGTTCCCTTTGTGCTTTTGTACTGAGTGGACCAGAAACTCCTTTTAGCACAAAATTCTCACTGGTAGGCAATGTTTACAATCAAAATATTTACAACAACTTTTACAAGAACGACAGCAGCAGCAACCACTTAAACACACATTTGGGACTCAAATTTCCGCAAGATTTGCCCCGTTTTTTTTCAAGTAAGTAGCTTTTTTTGGAGTAACTTAAAAATCACAAATTTCCCCATTTAACTTGCTCCAGTGTAAGTTAGTTATTTATTTTTTTTTCTCGTTTAGTTTGTTTTCTCCTAAAGGGGGCGTGACAAGCCACTTATGCCTCTTCTGGCCCTCGAAGCAAATTTGGCCAGCTGAAAGTTACTCCAAACTAACTTAGGCCAGTATATGTGGCCACTTTTGTAGGCACAGAAAACCCTTACCTACATTTAAGAAATCAGCGCAGGTAGCCAGAGATAGTGGGGGTGCGGGGGGGTGGAGGAGGGGTGGGAGGTGAGTTAGAGGATTCTAAAGCACTAAAAACCTTCACAAAATCAGCACAACATCACAAAATATTCAGCACAACGTCATCAAAAATAAATGAAAGATAAATCAGCTACTGAAAATAGAGCAGTCCGACCTTGCCGACTGCAGAACGCACCAGCTAGGTGGTGAAGAAGGCAAATGGCATGTTGGCATTCATAGCGAGAGGATTTGAGTATAGGAGCAGGGAGGTCTTACTACAGTTGTACAGGGCCTTGGTGAGGCCACACCTTTAACATTGTGTATAGTTTTGGTCTCCTAATCTGAGAAAGGACATTCTTGCTATTGAGGGAGTGCAGCAAAGGTTAACCAGACTGATTCCCAGGATGACAGGACTGACATATGAAGAAAGACTGGATCGACTAGGATTATATTCAATGGAATTTAGAAGATTGAGAGGGGATCTCATAGAAACATATAAAATTCTGAGGGGATTGGACAGGTTAGATGCAGGAAGAATGTTCCCGATATTGTGGAAGTCCAGAACCAGGGTCACAGTCTAAGGATAAGGGGTAAGCCATTTAGGACCAAGATGAGGAGAAACTTCTTCACTCAGAGAGTTGTGAGCATGTGGAATTCCCTACCATAGAAAGCTGTTGAGGCCAGTTCGTTAGTTATATTCAAAAGGGAGTTAGATGTGGCCCTTATGGCTAAAGGGATCAAGGGGCATGGAGAGAAAGCAGGAATGGGGTACTGAAGTGCATGATCAGCCATGATCATATTGAATGTTGGTGCAGGCTCGAAGAGCCGAATGGCCTACTCCTGCACCTATTTTCTATGTTTCTATGTTTCTATGTTTCTAGCCCTCCCGCCAGGGCTAGGGGGGGCAGGCAGGCATGATTGTAATGGTGAGGGATTTTTAATTTTTACAGTTGTCCCTCAATATTGCGTGGTCCTAATGGAGCATGATTCAGTTTTAATGCAAAATATCTTTTATTGGATATTTTACAGTGCACTTCAACGACGACAACAACAACAACAAAGAAAGGCTGCACCCAATCCTCACCCACATCTCAGGGAAAGTGCACTTCCTCATAGGGTTGGTGATGATGGTGTGGGGGTTGGGAGCCCGGCTTGGGTCTGACCAGTGGCTGGTGCATGGATTGAAGTGGGCGTGGCATTTGAGTAACCGGCCTTTGTGCATTTTTGCAGAAACTAGCTCCCTCATGGCATCTGCCATCGTCTGCACACCCTCTGAAATGCTTGCCCTCACTTCCCGTCTCAGTGCTGATATTTCACCCGACAGTGTCGCTATCTCATCACGGACCCCACTGACGGCCTCCACAAGTGATCTTGTGAGGGCATTAGTTTCCTCAACCAATGCAACAACCTGATCAACCTCTGCTGAGGGCTGCATCTCAGGAGAGACTGGTCGGTTTCTCCTTCCCCTCGCCGTGGGTCTGCCTAGTGGCACCCCTCCAGTGTGGGACACAGGCTGGGACGGTGGGGGACTGGGTGTCCCAAGATGCATTTGACAACCGCCACTGGGACCCGCGACCTCGGAAGGTGTGAACCCATGGAATATTGCCGAGGAGCTCATGGAGGTTTCTGGCAGTGTGATGCCCTGTGCTATGTCCTGATCCATATCGTGGTCAGCATTCTCCCGTGGACACATTTCCATGGATCCCTCCTCCCCCCACCCGCCTTGGTCTGGCGTGCACATTTCTGGATCCTCTGGTGGCTCTTCAGGATGTTGAGGAGTGTCTTCTTCTTCTGCAAAATACATCAGAACAGTCAAATGGTTAACAGCACAGGAGGGGGCAGGATGGGTGGCATGAGTAGTCTGATGCATAGCAGGCCAGTCAGCAGGTTGTTTTGAAGGGCGACTATACATTTTAATGACTCACCCTCACCCTTGCGTGTGGGTCCAGCTTGTACAGAGCTGATTCTTTTTCTGCCGGTGCGAGTCAGCAAAGCAGCAACCCTCTGTTCCAGGGGTGACAGTAGGTGCAGATTTGGCAGCTCTCCTCCTGTTCCAAGTCTTTCCCTTTTGTTGTGGGCCAATTTCTTCTGCAAAGATGAAAATATAAAGTTTCAGACATGGTGCGCTTCTGATGGGTGGGACACATACAGATGATCACATTTTTAATTGCAATTCAATTTAAAGATAAAGATATTAGTTACACTCACTACTTGACCAACGTCCTGCCATTTCTTCTTGCACTGGCTTCCAGATCCTGCTGTATTGACCCCTGCGGAGTATTCATCTGCAACTAAGTTCCATCTTCTTCTCATTTCCTCGGGTGAAACTTTTGACGGACCACTCTTGCTGATATCCAGCTCCAGCCATTTCTCCTCAACAACAGTCACTGGTTTCTCCACTTCCTCATCGAGGAAACTCTTTGTTCGTCTTACACGCTCATGCGCCATTCGTGTATTGGACTCACATTCAGGTAATGTTCAAAAATCACACTTGTCACCTTTCTTACACCTATCCAGCGCTCCTTTCCACTCCCTCAGCCACACAAAAATCACTATTTAAAGCTTACCTTTACATATGGTCCATTACCAATGATACTGAGGATGCTCTCCCTTTTATTGGCCGCTTGCCAAGCTTCCTGTTGCACTGCACATGCGCGCACGCTGAAACACCCATGTGAGCATGCTGAACCACCCATTGCGCATGCGCGCATGCTGAACCGCCCATTGCGCATGCGCGCATGCTCAAACAGACATGTGAGCCCCTGCCGGAACTCCACAAGTCGCTGGGCCCAAGCCCCGCCCCCCTGCTGGCTGCGCTGAGCAAATGCGGCTGAAACTCCGCCCCCTGCCCCCCCCCCCCCCCCCCGCAGTCTCTGCAGCACCATGCTGATGGATCCGGACGACGAGGGAGCGGCCAAATTAACAGGTACAGTTTGGGCACTTTTTTTGCCCCAAAAAGTCAGCGTCCCACCCCTAACTACGCCGCTTTAGTTGGCTGGGGAAATTTGGGCTCATAGAGTTATGCCATATTGGCACGAGTCCATCTCAAAAAATCTGCAAAAGGATATAGACAAGCTAAGTGAGTGGGCAAAAATTTGGCAGATGGAGTATAATGTTGGAAAGTGTGAGGTCATGCACTTTGGCAGAAAAAAATCAAAGAGCAAATTATTATTTAAATGGAGAAAAATTGCAAAGTGCTGCAGTACAGCAGGAACTGGGGGTACTTGCGCATGAAAAACAAAAAGATAGTATGCAGGTACAGCAAGTGATCAGGAAGGCCAATGGAATATTGGCCTTTATTGCAAAGGGGATGGAGTATAAAAGCAGGGAAGGCTTGCTACAATTTTACAGGGTATTGGTGAGGCCACAACTGGAATACTGCATGCATTTTTAGTTTCCATATTTACGAAAGGATATACTTGCTTTGGAGGCAGTTCAGAGAAGGTTCACGAGGTTGATTCCGGAGATGAGGGGGTTGACTTATGAGGAAAGGTTAAGTAGGTTGGGCCTCTACTCATTGGAATTCAGAAGAATGAGAGGTGATCTTATCGAAATGTAAAAGGTTATGAGGGGGTTTGACAAGGTGGATGCAGAGAGGATGTTTCCACTAGAACTAGAACTAGGGGAGACTAGAACTAGAAGGCATGATCTTAGAATAGGGGGCCGCCCATTTAAAACTGAGATGAGGAGGAATTTCTTCTCTGAAGATTTTACATCTGTGGATTCTGCTGCCTCAGAGAGCTGTGGAAGCCGGGTCATTGAATGGATTTAAGACAGAAATAGTTTCTTAAACGATAAGGGAATAAGGGGTTATGGGGAGCGGGCAGGGAAGTGGTCCTGAGTCCATGATTGGATCAGCCATGATCGTATTGAATAGCGGAGCAGGCTCGAGCGGCCGTATGGCCTACTCCTGCTCCTATTTCTTATGTTCTTATGATCTTAAATCTTGTGACTAGGTTCGATACAGGTTTAACATAACTTCTCTGCTTTTGAATTCTAATCTGCTAGAAATGAATCTATTGCTTTATTTGCACTGTTGTGGCCTTATTACCCTCCATTGCTACTTTTAGTGATTTGTGTACCTCTACCCCTAGATCTCTTTGCATCTCTACATCATTTAGACTTATTTTCCAAGGGTTGGCAGGTTCCTTATCCCTTCTACCATTTTTCACCACCTCTCACTTATCTATACAGAAAATTGTTTGTTATTTACATGCCCATTTTTCAAGCTTGTTTATGGTAGAATTAATTAAGAGCTTTTATTTCTTGATGGACAAACTCTATTTAAACAAAATAACTTGTCAGAAATGAGTGGGATATAATGGAACTGCATAATAATACATTAACACTTCAGAAACGTCACTGAATTACACGGTTGTGCATCGACAAACAATGGAAAAGCCCAAGGTGAGCTGAAAGAGGCATAGCTATTCGAGCAATTTGTATTAATTATAAAGTTGTCAATGTATGAGCCCCCTCCATCATGTCACTATAGCAACGGCTGCACATACAGCAGGAGCAGGGCCTTTCCTATGGTGCTGACGTGCTGTACGTCCACATAAGTAATTAGAATATTCATCACAATGCAAACAGACAACCAACAAATATAAAGCCATAGTTCTTTAGTTCACGGTATTAAAAAGAATTGAACCAAAACAGGACGCGAATTTCCAACTGCAATCACTTCCATTATTAAACGTGGTCTTCTTGAACCAGCACACTCCCCAGGTAACATGACAGAAATGCAGCACTTATTCACCAGTGCAGAAAAACACATACACAGTGTGTCACAGAACTAAAAACAAAAAGCAGGAAAAGCGATCATCGAACAGAAATGTACAGGCATCTTTCTTCCTGGACAGGAGAACCAATCAGACTGACTTGGAAATGCTTATAATATGGTGATGTAAAGATGTTCATTTACAAATTTTCCTTCGAATGTTTTTCTCTCAAACATTCGGCACAATATTCATCCGTGCTTTTACCACGACGTGTTAAATTATTCAGCAAACTTCCCAATTAAACTTCATTGTACTCTCAATTTTTAATCTATTATTTTAAAGATATATACCAAATCAAAATTGTACATGATCAGTTTAATCAAAGTATTTTCTGTGTCTTTCTGAATAAACAAATACTGGTTTCTTCTAAAGTTTCTTCCTGAAATTTTTACACATCATCACACAATTATTGTTTCTATTAACATTCCACTAAACGTTTAAGAGTAAATCTATATTTATATTTTTAATGGGACTTGTTTGGACTTTGGAACAAAATAGCAAAATACAGCGGATGCTGGAATCTGAAACTAAAGCAGAAAATGCTGGAACTACTCAGCAGGTCAGGCAGCATCTGTGGAGAGAGAAATAAAGTTAACGTTTTAGGTCTGTGACCTTTCGTCAGAACTGGAAGAAGTTAGAGATGTGACAGATTTTAACCTGGTGCAGAGGCAGGATTTAACCACTCATGCCTTGCACCATAACACAAACCTTCCCTTTCCTTCCTCCCCTCCCAACTTTCTCTGCCTCTGCACCGGTTTTAAATCTGTTCCATCTCGAACATTTCCCAGTTCTGTTGAAAGGCAACAGACCTGAAACGTGAACTATGTTTCTCTCTACTGCCTGACCTGCTGAGTATTTCCAGCATTTTCTGTTTTTATATTATATAAATTTAAATGGTTTGTGTGTTTACCCTTTTTTGGCTCTCTTCCTAAATGGCTTATTGATACTTTATAATCAGTCAATAAAAAGTGAGGTGTAACTCCCACAAATCCTTCACTGCCCTCCCCTCCTCAACAGCACGGGATGCATGTTTGTATAAACCTGCACGTTCCAAATCTAATACTGAGAAACTTCAATTTTACATGGTTTAAGCAATTCCGAGACACTTTAAAAGCATTTGAATTTTAAGATCAGGTTGAGATTTGCTTTGATGAGGGGAAAATTGATTTTTGTTTGTTTCTTCCGAAATCATCTTCAAAACTTAGGTGGAAAAGTGTTTCCAACACTCGCTTTTTGTGAAAAGTTCATGAAAAATCTTACATTGTTTTCCAGTCTCCATGTAGCTTTGGGAGAAGAAAATGCTCCATGTTTATCTGCACTGCCTCAATACTGTCGTTACACATGCACCAAAAAATAATCAAGTAAACGGATCCCAATCAGAGCTCAAATAAGAAAGTGAATAAAGTGGTGAAACTTGCTCGGAAGGCGGTGAGCTTAACTATCCCCAGCCTGGGCGATGAGTTGGGATCAGTTTTGGAGATGTTGGTTCCTCTTTTTCTGCTGCCGTTCCCTCCGTCTCTCACAAACTCTGAGATACAAATGTGACCACAAGTCATTTCTCGTCTGTCGTAACATGATTTAAAAAACCCTGAGAAACGCTTTCAAACAGGGGACAACAGCCGGCAAAATTTAACTTCAAATGAACCGGCCACATCCAAAATCACTTCCCCGTATTTTTTCAGCTTTAAATAATTCTCCGAATTAGAACAAAACTTCACCGCAGCCTATAAATTGTTGACTTTCGCCTCCTCCCAGCTGCACCTTCACTGTGTTGTTCCGGATGAGCAGAAATTTTCTCCAATTCAATATTGGGAAGACTGAAGCCATTGTTTTCAGTCCTGCCACAAACTCCGTTGCCTAGCCATGAGTCCACCCCTCTCCCCAACTTCTGTCTGAGGCTGAACCACACTGTTCACAATCTTGGTGTCATATTTGTCCCTGAAATGAGCTTCCGGCCACACATCCGCAGTATAACTAAAACTGCCTATTTCCACCTCCTTAACATTGCTCATCTCTGCCCCTGCCTCAGCTCATCCTCTGCTGAAACCCTCATCCATGCCTTTGTTATCTCTAGACTCGACTATTCCAATGCACTCCTGGCTGGCCTCCCACATTCTACCCAGTGTAAACTAGAGGTGATTCAAAACTAGGCAGCCCGTGTCCTAATTCGCACCAAGTCCCACTCACCCATCACCCCTGTGCCCATTGACCCGTGTCCTAACTCGCACCGAGCCCACTCACCCATCACCCCTTGTGCTCGCTGACTGACATTGGCTCCCGGTTAAGCGACGTCTTGATTTCACAATTCTCTTCCTTGTTTTCAAATCCCTCCATGGTCTCAGTCCTCCCTATCTCTGTATCTCCTCCAGCGCCACAACCCCCCGAGATGCTGCGCTCCTCTAATTCTGCCCTCTTCACGGGAGTATTATGGGGTACATATATCTTATATATGCTAGAATAACAAGCTTACATTCAATCCAGGAGATTGACAATTATAATTATAATTATACTTAGACTTAGCATCATTACAATATAAAATCATAGTTACTTTTGCTGAAGCCACAAGGCTGTTCCAGCGCTTGCGGCACTGGTCAGATCCCCTGGCTTCGTGGGATGCAGACAAGACGGCAGCGGCGATCTCGCTCCATATCTGACGGTATGCCCGTGGAGCTGGTTTCCCACCAGCCCTATCCCGGTCACTTGGGCCCACCGGGAGTGGACCTCCACGACGAGGACCTCGTGGTCACATCCTAAAATGATTTGGACCTCTTCCTCCCCCTCTCCACATCTCGAACACTTTCATCACTGTCAGACATATTCTTTACCTCTCTCTCTATCTCTCTCTCTCTATCTCTCTTGATCTCTATCCCCCTTCTGCGCATGTGTGATGACCCCTGACCTCCCGAAACGCGGAAAAACATTTCCACCCAAAAAAAAACAGGCAGCGCAGAAGCCTGTTGCTAGGGAAACTTTTGCTTTCACCATCGCTGCGCGATCGCTGGGTGATGTCACATCCCTGGGCTCTCGCTTCGTCCATTTCACATCCCTGGGCTATCACCGAGCTGAAAGTCGCGATCCAAAAAAGGAGCGATGGTCCAGCAATCATAAAGGCTGAAACATCGCTAAGGCTGGAACATCACCCATTTTTTGGGCCCTAGCGAACAAAGACTCGACCAATCTCTTCAGCTGTGACTGGCAGTTCATCAATGTATGAAAAATAGAACACTTCTTCTCTATCGGGTGTAACTTGTGAGAGGGAAGGCAATCTAGACATAGCATCAGCAGTAATGTGATCAGCTGATCATCTGTATTCAATATCATATGTATGTGCTGAAAAAATCAAAGCCTATCTCTGCATTCAGGCTGCAGCTAATGTTGGAACTGGTGACTTTGGATGGAGGATTGCTGTCAGGGGCTTATGGTCCATAATGATGGTAAACTTATGACCATACAAGTATTTGTGGAACTTCTTGACCCCAAAAATTAATGCCAAAGCTTCCCTTTCGATTTGCGCATAATTATGCTCACTGGCACTGAGAGTGCGTGAAGCAAAAGCAATTGGTCTCTCCTCCCCACTATATAATACATGAGCGATCACTGCCCCAACTCCATAACGAGAGGTATCACATGCTAGCTTGATCTCCTTAGATACGTCATAGTGAACTAACATGGTGCTCTCTACCAATTTGCTTTTACACTCCTTGAATGCTGTATCGCATTCTTCTGACCACTTCCAATGGACCTGTTTTTTCAATACTGTAGCCAGATTTGGTAGGAACTTCCCATAATAGTTCAAATGGCCCCAAAATGATCGAAGTTCAGTGACATTCTTGGGAGTGGGTGCATTTCTGATTGCATCCAGCTTTCCCTTGGTTGGATGTAAATCATCTTTGTCTACTCTGTACCCTAAGTACTCCACTGAGTTTTGAAATAACTCACACTTGCGAGCAGACACTCGTACTCTGTGCTTCTCTAGCCGTTTGAGGACTTAATTCAAAATGTTTTTATGAATTTGCCCATTTGGTGCTGAAATTGGTATGTCATCTAAATAATATACTACCCCTTCAATACCTTGCAAAATCTGGTTCATCACCCCTTGGTATATGGCAGGGGCAGAAGACACTCCAAACGATAGCCTATTAAATTGATATAGGCCTAGATGAGTATTTATTGTCAAGCATAACTTGGACTCCTCATCTTGTTCAAGCTGTAAGTAGGCATTTGTAAGATCGAACTTTGAGAATATCTGACCACCTGTCAGTGTTGTGAACAAATCTTCTACATTAGGCAATGTATTGGGGCGATTACCCTCTAGAACCTAGTTTACAGTTATTTTATAATCACCACACAATCTTACCTTACCATCAGACTTGGGTACAACAACAATGGGTATAGCCCAATTACATCGATCTATCTGAGAAATAATGTTCTCAGTCTCTAGTCTTTTGAGTTCTTGCTCAACTTTCTCCTTGAATGCATATGGTACGGGACGTGGCTTGCAGTAAACCAATCTAGCGTCCTTCTGTACCCTGACACTTGCCTTGAAGCCTTGGATCGGACTGCCTATTCGCAGAACACCTTCAGATAATTCTTGATGTCATCGTTTGATACAAATCTCGTTTCAACACGAAAAGTCTCACTCCAATCCAGCTTCAGTGATCCCAACCAATTTCTTCCTAGTAAAGCAGGCTTGTCTCCTGCCACTACTTAGAGAGGCAAGGTCTGAAATTGATCCTTGTATTTCACCAGTACGGTGATACGACCTACCACAGGTATGTTCTCTCCGAGTAGCCTTGCAGCTCTATCTTGGATTTCTCCAATGGGAAATCACGCAATTTGTTGAGGTATAGCGAATCCTTTACTACACTCACAGATACACCAGTGTCGATTTCCATGGGTATCTTGGATCCTGCAACATCGATGTGGATTATGATAATTTTCGAATTGCTGTTAGTTAACCCCGTGCTCCTGATGATGTGTAGCTCTAAAACCTCCTCGTCCTGTTGTTTTTCTTCCATGCTATGTAGTCTCTTGGGATTTCTACTTACGGCCTTGAAAGCTGGTTTACCCTTCAGTTGGCATGCCTTCGCAAGATGCCCAGTTTTCCTGCAGATGAAACACTTTACCTTCACATATGGACAACATTGAGCAATGTGTTGTCCCAAGCACTGAGAGCAGGACTTCAATGCTCTGTTACCATTGCCAGTTTCTGAGACCTTGGGGCCCAACTGCCTTTTTCTTTTAACCTGCAGGCGATTCACCTCGGTTATCCGACGACTGGAAATAGTATGACATTCTCGGGAATGTTGATCGGCATATTCATTGACATAGCTGTCTGACAAACTAAATCAAAAGTCAAGTTAGGCATTGTCAATAACTTTCTTCTGATCGCATCACTTTTCATCTCACAAACAAAGCGGTCACGCAATGCTCGGTCTTGAAAGTTTCTAACATTACAGTGAATAGATAGCTCTTTTAATGCTACAATGTACTCACTGATATTTTCCTCCATTAACTGATCTCGTATTCCAAAACGATAACATTCAGCAATTTGCAGGGGTTCAGGACTGTAGTGCGAATCTGCTTAATAATTGTGTCCTTTGGCTTGACAGGCACAAGCAAATTTTTCAAGGTTTCATACAACTCGGGCACTGCTTCAGTTAAGAAAATTGCCCGTTGTGTTTCCAACACCACCCGGTTATGGTTTTCAGCATTGGGGACTTCGATGATATTATTTGTGGTGAAAAACATTTCTAGCCACACCACATATGCTCTGAAACTTTCACGGTCGCGTTGAAACTCCCCCAAACGCCTTATTATTCCCATAGGCACGGCCATCTGGACTCTGGCAGTTCAAACAAGTGTGTTTGTAACTTACCTAGGATTTGTAGCTGTTAATCAAAACAGAAAAGCTCTCAAAGTCTCTGTCGGCCGGCTGAATCATCCACCAACAAAAATTGCAGTTTTTTTCTGATTATCCCATTCTCGTTGCCATTGTTATATCTTGAGCACAACTCACAAACACACACACGGCCTGAAGATGGCAGAACACTAAGGGACACTAGGTAGGTGACATGTTCCCTCTTTACTTGTACACAGCACTGGCTGCAGTATCACAGGAGTCCACCAGATGGAGCTATATATATTCATCATCGGCAGTCCCTCGGAATTGAGGAAGACTTGCTTCCATTCTTAAAATGAGTCCTTGGGTGGCTGAACAGTCCAATGCGAGAGCCACAGTCCCTGTCACAGGTGGGACAGATAGTTGTTAAGGGAAGGGGTGGGTGGGATGGATTTTCCGCATGCTCTTTCGTTGCCTGCGCTTGGTTTCTGCATGCTCTTGGCGATGAGACTCGAGGTGCTCAGCGCCCTCCCGGGTGCACTTCCTCCACTTAGGGATGACTTTGGCCAGGGTCTCCCAGGTGTCAGTGGTGATGTCGCACTTTATCAGGGTGGCTTTAAGGGTGTCCTTGTAACGTTTCCGCTGCCCACCTTTGGCTCGTTTGCCGTGGAGGAGCTCCGAGTAGAGCACTTGCTTTGGGAGTCTCGTGTCTGGCATGCAAACTATGTGGCCCAGCAGAGCTGATCGAGTGTGGGGATCTTAGCCTGGACGGGGACGCTGATGTTGGTGCGTCTGTCCTCCCAGGCGATTTGTAGGATCTAGCGGAGACATCGTTGATGATATTTTTCCAGTGACTTGAGGTGTCTACTGTATATGGTCCATGTCTCTGAGCAATACAGTAGGGCGGGTATTATTACAGCCCTGTAGACCATGATATATTACACTGATATATTACTCTATATATTACACAATATTACAATAATATCTAATAAAGGACACACAGCCCCACCTCTTGTACTGACTCACCCCACAGTTATATATAATATAGAATAATGGACACACAGCCTCAACTCCTGATGTCACAATGACTTCCTCATGATGTCATTAAACAGTTTCAATCCCATACACATGAAATTCCCAATTTGGGGCAATGCTGCTGGAAATGTCTGTGGGACACTCCCATTTCTACACCTTTTGCCACAAGGACTTTGAGAGTCTGTGGTGCGGAGGGTTGTCTATTTGGAAGAGCCAGCTGCTCAATCCAACATGGCTGCCCAGGGATGTGAATGTTGCCTTGTCCGTATGGTCTGTTTCTCAGGTCTGGGCCTTCATCCCCAACACCCACCTTAAACTGACACACACAGCGGGCAGGACTTATATGGATACATGACCCCCGTGGGACACATCACCACTGAGGGGTCATGTCCCCTGGCCTCACAATGGAAACCATGGCAACACAGAAACCGCAGGGGTGGACCAATCACAGCAAAGTGCAACAGACTGTGCATTTGTGCCTGAGAGCAACGAGGAGAGAGCTTCAATCTATTTAACCCTTCGATCCCTGGCTGCCGTCTGAAAACTAAGCCCGAGTTGGCAGAGGCGGTGACTACATTATTCCCGCTGTTATTCTGCGCCCTGCTCATTCATCTCAACCCCTGTGTTAATGTTTCTCTGCTCAATGGTACTGCTCCCCACGGCAAATCCAAGCAGAGAGATTGCTCAGCTGGGTGTGAAACATGGAGAAGCAGAGATGGGCATGGACTGTGTGGGGGCACTAAAGGACCCACTGGCTCCGATCAATAATAAAACAGTCAGTAAGGACACGGTGAAAAGGTGGGGATGGGACCAGATGATGGACCTGGACAAGTCACAGCTGCAGCTCGCAGACACGCTGGTGAGCAGATTGTTGGGGTGTTTGTTCAACACTTGTCCAGTTGCTGTGTGTCACATTACAATTGGCGCCCATTACTTGTCTCATAAAGTGACGGGCACATTGATTCGTCTGAGCTTTCGACCACACATCCGCAGCATAACTAAGACTGCCTCTTTCCATCTCTGTAACATCACCCGTCTCCACCCCTGCCTCAGCTCATACGCTTTTGAAGCCCTCATCCATGCCTATTAACTGTAGACGCGACTATTCCAATGCACTCCTGGCTGGCCTTTCACATTCTACCCTGCGTAAACGAGAGGTGATTCAAAACTCGACTGTCCGTATCCTAACTCGCACCGAGTCCCGCTCACCCATCACTCCTGTGCTCGCTAACCTACATCGGCTCCCAATTAAGCAAAGTATTGGCGGGAGGAAAGGTGATGGGTTTTGGGGATATAAGGAGCTGCTTTGCAACAAGCTCCAGCTCAGGAGGAAGAAAGCTCCGGAAACAGCTCCGCAAAAAGCTCAGCAAAAAGCCCAGGAAAAAGCCCAGGAAAAAGCCCAGGAGCAAGACATTCAGGAAGAAGCTGCAAGCAAGACAACGGGCAATCAGGGTGAGCATATTGCCTGCGCCTACACATCCACAAGACCACTTAGCTGTGTGAGGGGGTGATTGTAAGTCCCAACCAAACCCAAGGGGTTTAGTGCTGGGGGGGTCCTGTGTTAGTTTATTTCACGGGAGGGTTCTTTTATTCAGCCGTGGTAACTTAGCATGACAGGGCTTATTGGACAAGCCAGGGTTGTACTGTTTTGCACTGTTTATGAGTGGTATTGTTAATCTTATTAAACACAATACAGTTGAGCCTGAAAAACGTGTGTCCGAGTCTGACCTGTCCAGAAAATTCCTATCGTCCAGAACTTGTAGTAGGAGGTGTGTTTTCAGTATGCCCGAGAAAACCACCTACAGGCACCCCCTCCAACAGTGCAGCACTCCCTCAGTACTGCCCCTCCGATAGTGCGGCACTCCCTCAATACTACTGCTCCGGCAATGTGGCACCCCCTCAGTACTGAACCTGTGACAGTGTGGCACTCCCTCAGTACTGCCCCTCTGACAGTGCGGCACTCCCTCAGTGCTGCACCTCCGACAGTGCGGCACTCCCTTAGTACTACACCTGCGACAGTGCAGCTCTCCCACAGTACTGCCCCTCTGATAGTGCAGCACTCCCCCTCTGACAGTGCAGCACTCCCTCAGTACTGCCCCTCTGACAGTGCGGCACTCCCTCAGTACTGCACCTCCGACAGTGCGGCACTCCCTTAGTACTACACCTACGACAGTGCAGCACTCCCTCAGCACGGCCCCTCTGACAGTGCGGCACTCCCTCAGTACTGAACCTGTGACAGTGTGGCACTCCCTCAGTACTGCCCCTCTGACAGTGTGGCACTCCCTCAGTACTGCCCCTCTGACAGTGCAGCACTCCCTCAGTACTGACCCTCCGACAGTGCAGCATATCCTCAATACAGCTCCTCTGACACGGCAGCACTCCCTCAGTAATGCCCCTCCGACAGTCTGGCACTCCCTCAGTACTGCCCCTCTGACAGTCTGGCACTCCCTCAGTACTGCGCTCTGACAGTGCAGCACTCCCTCAGTACTGTCCCTCTGACAGTGCGGCATTCCCTCAGGACTGCACAGTAGTGTATATCTTTAATTTGCACTCAGGTCCCGGGAGTGGGGCTTGAACCCACGATACAACATTGCATCACTGCATGCCGTTCAGTCTGAGCTGTGAGTCATATCCCGACCTCAGTTGGAACAGCTAACTCAGAACAAACAACAACAGCAACTTTTATACAGCACCTTTAACACAGTAAAACTCCCCGAGTGCTTCACAGGAGCGTTATAGAATAAAGATTGACAGCGAGCCACCTAAGGAGACATTGAAATTTGCAGCTCAGTCAAATTGTGAGGGAAATTGGCAGTGCTGTCTTCATACCAAAAGGGGGCGATGTTGGTTCTGAAAAGACCAAATTTTTGGACAATTTCTGTGTCACTCAATTGATTGGTTTGTAAAA
This sequence comes from Pristiophorus japonicus, assembly GCF_044704955.1. NCBI lineage: Eukaryota > Metazoa > Chordata > Chondrichthyes > Pristiophoridae > Pristiophorus > Pristiophorus japonicus. Next base: position 207,099 of record NW_027251843.1, read on the forward strand.
CCCGTTTGTACCAAACCTCCAGTCAGGTTTGCAGAATAATTTCCAGTTCCCCACGTGTCATTTGATGGTGGATCTCAGCGTGTATCTCCTCGTCCGCTCGTGAGGCGGTGTCTCAGAGCGATTGGAGGGTCAGCAGCCACTCCGCACTGCAGTGAGCATCGGCAGGCCATTCCACTGTGGGAGGCCTCTCCGCGGAGCTCGGTGCACGGGGTATATCCACACAGAGACGCTCTGCCGCCAGGTACAGCAGCAACAACCTGCATTGCTATAGCAACTGGAACATTAGAACAACATCCCGAAGCAGCTGATAGAGGCGTAATCTGGTCAAAGTGTTGCTGAGCCAAAGGGGGAGGAGCTGGGAGGGTGATCAAAACACTCAGTCACAGATTGGGTTTGAAGGGAGGTCTTAAAAGAGGAGAGGGGTGGAGTGGCAGAGAGGTTTAGGGAGCAGGGAGTTAGGGCCCAGGCAGCTGAAGGCACAGCCCCCAATGGAGGGGAAAGGGAAGGGGGGATGGATAAGAAGCCTGAGCCAGATACAGCGGCCCCTGAACACAACAACAACTTGCATTTATATAGCGAGTGTTGTGACAATGACAGACAGTGAGAATATAACCCTGATCATGTAACACAGTATTTGCAGCACTTGACACTGTGGGGAAAGCTTGTAATTTTAATCCATGAGCTGTACATAAGCGAGAGCAGGACCTGTTTGTGGCCGGTGCGGAGATCACCACTTACAGAAGGTAGTTACTGCAGGGAATTCAGGGCCACAGTGACCTCCTGGACTAGTTTCCATCGCCTGGGGAGCGGGGGTGGGGGCGGGGGGTGGCAGGGTCGGAGAGGAGTTTCCCAGATTTATTTCCCCCAATGGGTTTTTTAGCTGGTTTTCCACCTCTCCCAGGAGATCAGGTAGTTTTGGGTGGGGTGGAGAGTCTATACTGTGATACACCAGGTATCACAATTGTGTGGGACGGGCTGGATGGACCACAGGGTCTTTACCTGTCCGTCACTGTTCGCGGGTTTGGGTTTCAAAAATGTAGAGCTGAATTGGAAAGAAAGACTTGCATTTATATAGCGCCTTTCACCACCTCAGGTCATCCCAAAACGCTTTACAGCCAATGAAGTACTTTTGAAGTGTAGTCACTGCGGTGATGGAGGAAACACGACAGACAGTTTGTGAACAGCAAGCTCCCACATGTGACTATGACCAGATAATGGGCCTAAATTGCGTATCGCCCCGAGTGGGGCGGTAACTTTTCCCATGCCCAAGTCCCGCGGAAGCGAAATTGGGGTCACGGCCCCTGACAGGAAGTGGAGCGCATTGTGGCGCGCTGCACTTCCCCTGGGGATGGGCTCGAGGGCGAGTGTCGGGCTGCACCATCGCGGCACCGACCCCGCCACATCGGCACAGAAAGGCCCGACCGGTAAGTTGGCAAAAACAAATGGCAGAGCGCACCTCGCAGTAAGGTTCACCCCACGAGTGAAGTGCTGACCGGTTCGTGGCCCACAGGCCTGGCGTGGACACAGCTCACAATCTGTTTCCTGGTTCTTGGGTAGGACTTGAACCCACAACTTTCAGACTCAGAGGCGAATGTGCTGCCCATTGAGCCACAGCTGACTGAGCTGCAAACTTAAGGCACATTAATGGCCCATCGACGGTGTTCGCCCTCAGTGGGGTGAACAAATCCAGAAATTATGGCCTGAATGATGTCGGCCGGGCCATTATTTGCTTTTTTATCGTTTTAAGTTTATTTCTGCTGTGTTAGTCCTTAGTCTATTAAATAGAGGCATGGCAGGGCAGTTCTGTCCTGTGGAGAGCACATCCTGTGGCATGTGGGAATTCCTGGACGCTTCTCGTGGCCTGGACGACCACATGTGCAGCAAGTGTCACCAGCTACAGCAACTCGAGCTCCGCGTTTCGGAGATTGAGCGACAGCTGGATTCATTGCAGTGCATCCGCGAGGCTGAGAACTTCGTGGATAGCACGTTTCTAGAGGTGGTCACCCCGCAGCTTAAGAGTGTGCAGGCAGAGAGGGAATGGGTGACCACCAGACAGAAGAGGAGGTCCAGGCAGGTAGTGCAGGAGTCCCCTGAGTCCATCTCGCTCTCCAACCAGTATTGTGTTCTGAGTACTGGTGGGGGCGATGGTTCCTCTCGGAAGTGCAGCCAGAGCCAAGTCCACGGCACCATGGGTGGCTCAGCTGCACAGGGGGGAGGAAGAAGAGTGGAAGAGCAATAGTGGTAGGGGATTCGATAGTTAGGGGAACAGACAGGTATTTCTGCGGCCGCAACGTGACTCCAGGATGGTATGTTGCCTGCCTGGTGCCAGGGTCAAGGATGTCACTGAGTGGCTGCAGTACATTCTGAGGGGGGAGGGTGAACAGCCAGAAGTTGTGGTCCATATCGGTACCAATGACATAGGTAGAAAGAGGGATGAGGGCCTACAGGCAGAGTTTAGGGAGCTAGGAGAGAGTTTAAAAAGCAAGACCTCGATGCCACGAGCTCGTGAGTACAGAGATATGAGGATAGAGCAGATGAATGCGTGGCTGGAGAGATGGTGCAGGAGGGAAGTCCCAGCAGATTGTAAAACTGCAAATGTAATGTCCCTATTTAAAAAGGAGGCAGACACAAAGCAAGGAACTATAGACTAGCTTGAGAAGTTGTTGGAGTCCATTATTAAAGAAGCAGTAGCAGGACATTTGGAAAAGCAAAATTCAGTCAGGCAGAGTCAGCACTGCTTTATGAAGGGGAAGTCATGTTTGACAAATTTGCTAGAATTCTTTGAGGATGTAACCAACAGGGTGCACAAAGGGGAACCAGTGGTGTGGTATATTTGGACTTCCAGAAGGCATTTGACAAGGAGCCACATAAAAGATGACTGCACAAGATTAAAGTTCATGGCGTTGGGGATAATATATTAGCATGGATAGAGGATTGTCTGGAACAGAAAACAGAGAGTAGGGATAAATGGTAATTAGTAACCAGTTGCGTGCGGCAGGGATCAGTGCTAGGAGCCCAACTATTTACAATCTATATTAACGACGTGGAGGAAGGGACCGAGTGTAACGCAGCCAAGTTCGCTGACGATACAAAGAATGGAGGAAAAGCAATTTGTGAAGAGGACAAAAATATTTCCAAATGGACAGAGACAGGCTAAGTGAATGGGCAAAAATTTGGCAGGTGGAGTATAATATTAGAAAGTGTGAGGTCATGCACTTTGACAGAAAAAAAATCAAAGAGCAAGTTATTATTTAAAAGGAAAAAGATTGCATCGTGCTGCAGTACGGCGGGACCTGGGGGTACTTGTGCATGAAACACAAAAGGATAGTATGCAGGTACAGCAAGTGATCAGGAAGGCCAATGGAATCTTGGCCATTATTGCAAAGGGGATGGAGTATAAAAGCAGGGATGTCTTGCTACAGTTATACAGGGTATTGGTGAGGACACATCTGGAATACTGCGTGCAGTTTTGGTTTCCATATTTACGAAAGGATATACTTGCTTTGGCGGCAGTTCAGAGAAGGTTCACAAAGTTGATTCTGGAGATGAGGGGGTTGACTTATGAGGAAAGGTTGAGTAGGTTGGACATCTACTCATTGGAATTCAGAAGAATGAGAGGTGATCTTATCGAAACATATAAGATTATGAGGGGACTTCACAGGGTGGATGCAGCGAGGATGTTTCCACTGATAGGGGAGACTAGAACTAGAGGGCATGATCTTAGAATAAGGGGCCACCCATTTAAAACTGAGATGAGGAGAAATTTCTTCTCTCAGAGGGTTGTAAATCTGTGGAATTCACTGCCTCAGAGAGCTGTGGTAGCTGAGACATAGAATAAATTTAAGACAGAAATAGACAGTTTCTTAAACGATCAGGGAATAAGGGGTTATGGGGAGCGGGCAGGGAAGTGGACCTGAGTCCATGATCAGATCAGCCATGATCTTATTAAATGGTGGAGCAGGCTCGAGGGACCGCATGGCCTACTCCTGCTCCTATTTCTTATATTATTATGTTCTTACACACACACACACACACCTACAGGCGGTACTGGGGAAGCCACACTAACACTCAGGGACATGTACACGGTGATACACTGACTGCTCCTCTCCCTAAGCTGAGGCCTCACTCGGTACAGTTTTGTGCTGCTGCCACGAGCCACACGTTAAGGAGAGAGAATGCAACGTTGTGACTGTGGCCTCCTGCCCCCAGATTGCCCCCAGCAGTCAGCACAGAGTGCACAGTGCGATCCCACCATCGGGGGCTGCCCCAACACCCCCAGTGTGCAGAGTGAGAGTCAATGCTCAGACTGGGAGGGTTTAATCCCAGCAGCTTTTAGTGTCTCTGTGTTTAATCTTGTGCACTCCAGGGGATCGAGGTAAAATTGATCATTTTAAAATGATTGATAATTGGTTTTGACGTGCCATTGATTGACAGCCCACCCAGCCAATCAGGACAGACACTTAATGAAATGCAGCCAATCCAGCTGAGGGGGAGGAGAGGCATTTCTAAAGCACTTGCCAGACACAGACTGAATATTCTTCACGTTTATTGCCTTTTACAGATTCACATTTACAGAAACAAGACTTGAATAAAAAGCCCAGCGAGAGCGAGCTGGAGACATTCACAGGGAGAATGCAGCTTTATTAAAACAGTTGTGCGGATTTTCTCCACAGCGTGAGAATCCTGTCCCTTTAAACGGGGACAAAACCTTGAATTGTAACAGCAGGGTGAGCAGGGAGGGGGTCTGCTTACTGAAGCGGCACTTCGCAGTTTAACATTAGTTTTACTCTGCTGACAGTCTTCAGCATCTTCGAGAGGTTTTACTTGGCAGCACGAGTAAACATTGTCCCATCAAATCCTCCCAGGGCAGGTACAGCACGGGTTAGATACAGAGTAAAGCTCCCTCGACACTGTCCCATCAAACCCTCCCAGGGCAGGTATAGCACGGGTTAGATACAGAGTAAAGCTCCCTCGACACTGTCCCATCAAACACTCCCAGGGCAGGTACAGCACGGGTTAGATACAGAGTAAAGCTCCCTCGACACTGCCCCAATAACGTGCCTTGCCCCCTGACCCTCAGATGCTTTCCCTGACCCAGTCCCGAGAAGGAAGAGAGTAGAAATGTAGTGCTGACAATGACCTTTGCCCTCCCGGCTCACCCCCTGTTCTATTTAAAGTTGCGTCTCCCCCCCGGACTGTCCCTGACACACTACGCACATTCTGCTCTCCTGACGCCCTTGCTGAGGGGAGAGGAGAGGCTCTCGTGGGTGAGGCTGCAGGAGAAGCTGGCGTTGGATTCCCAGTCGGAGCCAGAGAGGGTCAGCAGGCTGCTGACACTGTAGGTGTTGTCCGAAGCTCGCAGGTAGTCGCTGGTCTGGACTCCGGCCAAAATGGTCGCCCCGTCCTTCTTCCACTCCACCTCCAACGCATCGGGGTAGAAGTGATCGGCGAGGCACACCAGGGTGGCAGTGCCCTTGGTCGTGACCTCCTCCGGGGAGGGGGGCAGCAGGGTCAGCGTGGGTGGTGTCGTCCCTCGGCCTGAAAGGGAGGAGAAGGATGTTTAATAGGTGTATATTAGTGTGTGTTTGTGTGTGTTGTGCATGTTGCGTATGCTGCGTGTATGCATCTGTCACTGTGGGTGTTTCCGTGTGGGGTTAATTCACTTCGGATAACGGAGAGCTGGGTTAATGAACTCCTGGCAGGCGATTAACCATTAGAGGCGAGCAACGCTAATTCTTAATCTTCTTTGCCTCGCTTGATCAGTTTAATCTAAATATAAATGCGTTTGATGTTAAGGTGGACGTCTCAAACCACTTTACACACAATGAAGTACTTTTGGAGTGCAGTCACTGTTGTAATGTGAGAAACACGGCAGCCAATCTGCGCACAGCAAGCTTCCACAAACAGCGGTGTGATAACGACCTGATAATCTGTTCTTTTGTCATGTTGGTTGAGGGATAAATATTGACCAGGACACCAGGGAGAACTCCCCTGCTCTTCTTCGAAATAGTGGCATGAGATCTTTTACATCCAACTGAGAGGGCAGACGGGGCCTCGGTTTAACGTCTCATCCGAAACACGACCCCTCCGACAGTGCAGTGCTCCCTCAGCACTGCACTGCAGTGTCAGCCTAGATTTGTGTGCTCAAGTCCCTGGAGTGGAACTTGAACCACAACCTTCTGACTCAGAGGCGAGAGTGCAACGCACTGAGCCACGGCTAATACTCAAAATCATATTGGATTGTTGTATAAACATCTGCAGTGCAGGGTTGGCACATATTCAGCACTGAAATGGTTAACAGTAAGAGTCGGTAAAGACTGAGTGTCCCGTTAAGATGCTGTTCACTGGTAGGAAGCTCGAACTGTAGATGGGTGGATACAGGGGAAACAGGCTCAGCAGTGAGAAAGCTCAGATCACACACAGATCGGTGCAGAAGCTTCTAGATTGCGTTTAAAAGCTTGCTGCCCAGCACCGGGGTGAGGTCAAGGGTGAGGCTACAATTAGCCTCAGTGTACCGGGGTCAGGCAGGGTCACTGATCCCAATGATCCCGTGACCTTCTGGAAAGTCAGAATGCGCGGACATTAGGCGAGGGTCAGGATCAGGGTCCCACTTCAATGAATTTATATAGCGCCTTTCACAACCTCAAGACTTCCCAAGGTCCTTTACAACCAATTGCACACAGGAAGATTTAAGAGGTTGTTGCCTGGACTGGAGAATTTTAGCGATGAGGAAAGATTGGATAGGCTGGGGTTGTTTTCCGTGGAACAGAGGATGCTGAAGGGAGACCTTATTGAGGTGTATAAAATTATGAGGGGCTTAGATAGAGTGGATAGGAAGATCTATTTCCCTTAGCAGAGGGGTCAACAACCAGGGCATAGATATAAAGTAATTGGTGGAAGGTTTAGAGGGGATTTGAGGGGAAATATCTTCAGCCAGAGGGTGGTGGGGGTCTGGAACTCACTGCCTGAAAGGGTGGTAGAGGCAAAAACCCTCACCATATTTAAAAAGTACTTGGATGTGCACTTAAAGTGCGGTAACCTACAGGGCGACAGACCAAGAGCTGGAAAGTGGGATTAGGCTGGGTAGCTCTTTGTCGGCCGGCGCAGACACGATGGACCGAATGGAGTCAGCCAGTGGCTCAGTTCGTCGTGCCCTCGCCTCTGAGTCAGAATTTGCGGGTTCAAATCTCACTCCGATGTCCTGGCCAATATTTATTCCTCAATCAACACAACAAAAACAAGTTATTTGGTCATCATCACATTGCAGTTTGTGGGAGCTTGCTGTGCACAACTTGGCTGCTGCATTTCCTACATTACAACAGTGAGTACACTTCAAAAAGTACTTCATTGGCTGTAAAGCATTTTGGGATGTCTGGTGGTCATGAAAGGCGCTATATAAATGCAAGTCTTTCTTCCTTTTCTCAGAGCCGAGCGTGCTAGTGACTGAGCAACGGCTGACAACTCACGGTCGATTAGCCTGACACGCTCAGTCTCTGGGCTCACACTGGGACAGTGAGCTCACTTGGGGAGCTCAGTCTCTGGGCTCACACTGGGACAATGAGCCCACTTGGTGAGCTCAGTCTCTGGGCTCACACTGGGACAATGAGCCCACTTGGGGAGCTCAGTCTCTGGGCTCACACTGGGACAGTGAGCCCACTTGGGGAGCTCAGTCTCTGGGCTCACACTGGGACAGTGAGCCCACTTGGGGAGCTCAGTTTCTGGGCTCACACTGGGACAGTAAGCCCACTTGGGGAGCTCAGTCTCTGGGCTCACACTGGGACAGTGAGCCCACTTGGGGAGCTCAGTCTCTGGGCTCACACTGGGACAGTGAGCCCACTTGGGGAGCTCAGTCTCTGGGCTCACACTGGGACAGTGAGCACACTTGGGGAGGGGAACTGTGCCCCAGCCAGAGGTAGTTCCTTCAGGAGTGAGATGGGGAGCAGATGACGGGCAGCCTGTGGTGTAGAGGGGAGACATTTCACCGGCCGAGGGCAGGTGCTGAGCCCGTTTACCTGTAAGAATGTGATAAGTGGATGGGGAAAGTGGGCCGGGCACTGAGTTAACGTCCTGTGTTGCTGGTGGAACTCTTGCTGTCTGCTCCGTCACGTGTGACAAACACGCAGACACATCAGACGGACATCTGGGATGGAGGGATTGTCCTATGGAGAGATTGAGTAGACTAGGCCTATATTCTCCAGTGTTTAGAAGAATGAGAGGGGATCTCATTGAAACATACCAAATTGTGACAAGGCTTGACAGGGAAGATGCAGGGAGGATGTTTCCTCTGGCTGGGGAGTCTAGAACCAGGGGTCACAGTCTCAGAATAAGGGGTCGGCCATTCAGGACTGAGATGAGGAGAAACCTCTTCACTCAGAGGGTGGTGAATCTCTGGAATTCTCTACCCCAGAGGGCTGTGGAGGTTCAGTCCTTGAGTATATTCCGGAGATCGATAGATTTTTGGATATTAAAGGAATCGAGGGATATGGGGACAGTGCAGGAAAGTGGAGTTGAGGTGGAAGATCAGCCATGATCTCATTGAATGGCGGAGCAGGCTCGAGGGGCCAAATGGCCTCCTCCTGCTCCTAATTGCCATATTCTTATGGAACATTAGTTCGTGTTCTGGGGATTTTCTGGTGGGTCCAGGTTTAATCAGCAGGGGAATTGTGCGAGTCCCAGTTAATAAAAAGGAAAGAGAAATTAAAGAAAGACCTGCATTTATATAGCACCTTTCACACCTCAGGATGTCCCAAAGTGCTTCACAGCCAATGAAGTACATTTTTGAAGTGCGGTCATTGTTGTAATGTGGGAAACACGACAACCAATTTGTGCACAGCAAGCTCCCACACACAACAATGAGGTAAATGAGCATTTCAAGCGATGTAGGTTGCGGGATAAATATCGGCCTGAACTCGAGCCACAGAAACAGCAACTGAGAGTCTCCCCACAACCCTGGAGCACTGCAGCCGCCGGATTGCGAGCCCTGCTGCCCCTGTTTGTGATCAGAAGTTGGACAGGAGGTGAGCGGGGGCTGGACAGATCAGAGTTGGAGCTGGGGGAGGCGGGACCTCGGGAGTGTCAGTGTGCTGAGGCTGAGCTCAGTTATATCAGAGACTGTGACAGGAGCACAGACTGCCCCCAGCGAGCTCACTCACTCACACCCACACTCTGCCCGTGTCTCACACACCGTGTCTGTCACACTGAGACAGGCAGGAGGCTCGGGAGTGATTTCCGGGGATGGTGCAAGGATGGGACCGCAGTGTGTCAACGTCCAGATCTCCTCCACACGGTGGGTAACAGTTCGTTACTTATACTTTGCTGGGTGAAGGCGGAGTGTGTGTAAAGGAATACAGCCGGGCTCCCTGTCATACACAGCACTCTTCAATTGACGCTTTCATTCACCGCAGCTCCCCACCATATTATATAACCCATACAGAGGCACAGGAGAGGGTGCAGAGAAGGTTTCCAAGGATGGGACCAGAAATGCGAGGGTGTACATATCAGGAAAGGATGAACAGGCTGGGGCTCTTTTCTCTTGAGGCCGAGGAGTGACCAGATAGAGGTCTTTAACATTAGGAAAGATTTTGATAGAATGGATACAGAGAGAGTGTTTCCACTTATGGGGAAGAGCAGAACTAGAGGCCATCAATATAAGATAGTCAGCAAGAAATCCAATCGGGAATTCAGGAGAAAATTCTTTACCCAGCAATTGGTGAGAATGTGGAACTGGCTACCACAGGGAGTGATTGAAGTGAATAGTATCGATGTATTTAAGGGGAGGCTAGACAGGGATATGAGGGAGAAGGGAATCGAGGGTTATGCTGATAGATTTAGATGAGGAAAGACGGGAGGATCGAGTGGAGCATAAACACTGGCATGAACTGGTTGGGCCGAATGGTCTGTTTCTGGGCCATGTATCCGATGTAATCCTGTGTAAACTAAAATCTTCCACTATTCAGCATTTGTGTCTTCGAAAGATTCAGTATTTAAAGTGTTAATAACGGAGCATTGGGGTTTACTTACTCAGTCTGAGCTTGGTTCCTTTACCGAACGTGAGCCACAGTGACAGCTTCCAGTGCAGCGGCTGTACAATATCCTCTGTCCCTGGCTCACTCAGTCTCTCTCCCCCTCTCTCTGTCTGTGTGTCTCTTTCTCAGCATATCACTCTATCTGTTGCTCTCACACTGTGTCTCTCTCAGTCTGCTTCTCTCTCTCTCACTGCCTCTCACTCTCGTTCCCCCTCACTTTTTCTCCTTCTCCCACCCTCACTCCCTCTCCCCCTCACTCACTCTCTCTCTCCCTTTCCCTCACTCACACTCTCCCTCCCTCCCTCACTCACTCCCTCACTCAATCTCTCCCTCCCTCGCTCTCTCTCTGTGACGAGTTTCCTGTGGCAGTACCCAGGAGAGTTGGGGATCCAACGTGTTTGGGACAAATCTCCCAGCTGCCCTTCCCGCCCCATCAGACGGTAACCCTGGGGCCACGGAATTGCTGGAGAATGAAAGTCCCCGTCACACAGGCCTCACCTCTTTGGGCCCCTTGAACAACGGGCTCCGTCTGCAAGCGAGATGTTTGTGTTGCTGACACAGGCCTTCCTCGGGGATCATTATAAAATAACGAGTTTCAGGGGCTTTAGAAACCTGTTTCCTCAGTCCGTGACCCATGTGTACGTGGAGTGTGAGAGGATGCAGCCCCTCTTCCACTATTTGAAGGGGCTGCTCCTCGATTTCTGGCTCCACTTCAGTCCCACGCTCCTCAGCCTGGCCACCCGGTGCGGGGGAGAATGGGCTGCTCGGAGAACCTCCCCGTGGGTCTGCTCAAGGTGGTCATCCACAGGGCCCAGTTGGATGGGGCCCTTGGGGTGGCCGCACTGCCTGTCTCCCTCCCTTCTGGGCCTTTGTCCACATCCGGGTGGCCCTGGGGACAGAGCCCAGTGTAGGCCTGAGGCATCTGCGACGGGTGAGCACCGCAGGGCCTGGAGTGTGGGGTGGGCAGGGAAAGAGCACGACCATTTCACTTGTTCACTTTCCTTTCATGTTTATGCTTTGGGTTTTATGAGTTGTGGCCCTCTCAATAGTGGGGGGTTTGTGAGATTATTTGGATTGAGGACACAGGGACCACCCAGTGTCTCCGTGCTGTCTGAATGTACAGAGTAGAGCTGTGAGATTCTCAGTGATGAAGACACAGCCCCAACTCCTCTCTGACCCACTCCATCCTTTCCCAATTCACTGCAGCTTCCAGCTGAATATTCTTGCTGTCACTCCCATTTAGCTCTGTGTCAGTCATGTGTAAAACCGTACAGGAGGTGGGCTGTGTGTCCATTGTTATATATTATATATAACTGTGGGGTGAGTCAGTACAGGAGGTGGGCTGTGTGTCCATTGTTATATATTATATATAACTGTGGGGTGAGTCAGTACAGGAGGTGGCACTGTGTATATTGAGGTTTTTGTACGGCTGTGTATCACAGTGTAGAGGGTAGCTGTAATATTGCTGACAGTAATAGACTGCGACATCCTCGCTCTGCACGTTGCTGATGCTCAGGGTGAACGTGTTGGACAGGTAACTGCCGGTGAAGCGATTGGAGGTTCCAGTGCAACGATTTATTGCCGCATAGATCAGCAGAGTGGGTTTCTGCCCGGCTTTCTGCTGGTACCAATTAACATCATCGCTAACGGATGCACTGGCGGTACAGGTGATGGTTGCAGTCTGTCCCTCACTCACTGACAGCACCGGGGGAGACTGGGTCATGATGATGTCCCCACTGATACCTGAGGGGGAAATGGGGAAAGAATGTGAAGTAAGCACTGTCACAGAAAGACACTGTAAAATGAGAGATTGCTCGAGACACTGAGCTCTCCTCTAGTGTCAGCATTTGCCCTTCAATCACTGGTCAGTAGAGTTGGACAGAAATCGACAGCAGGGAGATATTAAACATGGAAGGAGAGAGATTGGTACCTGCGACGCAGAATGCCAGAGGCCAGATCAGCTGGATGGGTGAAATCATGGTGTCTGCTCCTGTCCCTGTGCCTGCTTACTGATAAACTGCCCCTCACTGGGCTCTGCTTTATAAACCTGCAGCCTGAGAGAGTCTCACTGCCCATCCCTCAGTATGTAAATGTCTTCACCCAGAGAAAGCTACATCAGCACATTTCAATTCCTCTTCTTCTCTCCCTCCCTCTTCACCTCCCTCTCCCTTCCTCTCTCTCTCCATCCCTCCCTCTCTCTTCTCCACAGACTCCCAGGTGCAGCACACTGAAATGCAGAGTAAACCTCCCTGTGCCCTGTCCTACCAATGGAAGTTAACCCTTGACCCCAGAGCATGCCTTCTCCTGGAGTAAGGCCCCATTCCCCACAGTGACCATCCCGTGGCCTCTCTCAGTACACTGGCTGTTTATTGCCCAATTAATGGCCGTTCTGTGCTGTGTGCCTATTCTCAGTGGGGACCGCTTTGGACAGAAAGCTAATTTCATGAAGGCCCCGCAGAGGGAGGAGATCCTCACCCCATCAGTGTGAGCTGGAGCGACAGGACAGGTTCTGACCCACTGCCCCATCCTGTCTGCTCAGAACATCTTCGAATCCCTTCCCCTCTCCTTCCCCTTCCATGGCCCCGCTCCGGGTCAGGGTGTTTTTACTGCGATCAGGTGCCGACGATCCCAAATTTACAACAGGAAGGGTCTGCACTCCATATCAACAATGGACTCCATGTCCCACTGGTCCTCCAATAGGGCCCAGGAAACCTGGCTCCTTCCTATTGGTCCCCCAACAGTGACCAGAAAACATGGATGTTTCCTATTGGTCCTCCAATATGAACAGGAAACCTGGCTCCTTCCTATTAGACCTCCAATAGGGCCCAGGAAACATGGCTGCTTCCTATTGGTTCTCCAATAGGGTCCAGGAAATATGGCTTCTTCTTATTGGTCCTCCAAAGATTGAACTTCGAACCCCACACCCTCTCTATTACATCGGCCTCCAACATTGCCCATCACCGCCCTACATTAGCCCCTTGATGGAAAAATCCCTTAACCCTGTTTGTCTCATCGCCAAACTCGATTATTCCGATGTCCCATCCTGGCTTCCTTCATCCGCTCTCCATAAACCACAACTTTCCAAAATGCAGTGTCCATACCTTGTCTCACACCAAGTGCTGTTCCAATATGACCCCTGACCTACTATACCTGACCTCATTGACCTACTATCCTGACCTCATTGACCTACTACCCCTGACCTTGTAGGGTGTTGGTTTCCCACTCTACTCTGACTCATAGACCTCGGGAATTACAGGAAGGACTCCATGTAATGCAAAGTTTAGGCTTAACCCCAACTGTTAGTTTATTACACAAAAAACAACTAAACATTATGCAACAAGACTTCTTAGAGATTGACCGAAGACATACAGTCGCCCATCCAGCCAGTTGCTGCTGTTGTCGATTGTCGGCTCATGGGGCGAGGGAAGGTGTTGGATCCCCGCTGCTGCTTCGTGGCCTTTGTTCATTGACCTGCTGGTCTGAAGTGTTTGTTCGACCTCTTGTTCCTCTCTCTGAGTTCTTATTCTCAGCTCTTACAGATATATCCATTCGATTATACACATCTCCTGCTGGGCTGCCTTTCAGATAATGTATCTGGATGAGTCTCGATGGCTGTGATGATGGGTCTGGATATGTTCGGATGGCCACAATTCACACACAGAATTGACAGGGCAAAAGATAACTCCTTATCTTTTGTGCCCCGTTATCCAAAAGTGCACACCTTGTGGGATCCTTTGTTGTCCTGGGTTTTCGCAGACTTAGAGTCTCCAGAAGGAACTGGTTTTCCCTTCCGGCCAATTAATCCACGGGCTCCTCTGCTTGATTGTATCAAACCCTTTGTCTCGATGTTAATCGGGTCTCGCTCCTGATCCCAGAAATCGCAGTAATCAGTGATCAGTCACCACCTGCCCCAGGCTGGTGCTCTTTCTCCCGCCCAACAGTCCTAAAGGTTTCTTTTAAACCATTTCAGTCCGTGGCCTCTTGCTGAGCTTCGATCATGAAATGTGTAAATCTTACCACCTCACTGACCTACTACTCCTGACTTTTGAGCTACTACCCCGACCTCACTGACCTACTGCCCCTGACCTCAATGACCGACTACCCCGAACCTCACTGATCTACTACCCCTGACCTCACTGACCGACAACCCTGACCTCACTGACATACTACCCCTAACCTCACTGACCTACGGCTACTGACCTCACTGACCTACTGCCACTGACCTACCACCCCAGACCGAATACCCCTGACCCTTGACCTACTGCCCCTGACCTCACTGACCTTCTACCCATGACCTAACTGACCTACGCTGCCTCCCTCATCCCTCAACGCAACAAGTTTGAAAGCCTTGTCTCCGATTCCCTCCATGGCCTCGCTCCACTGTACCTCTGCGTCCCACTGAGCTACACCCCGCTCCCCGCCCCCGGACCCTTTGGTCTCCTCACTCTGGCTTCCTGCCCATCGCTCCTTCCTTCATCCCACCATTGATGGCAGAGCCTTCAGACACCTCGGGTGAGGACAGTGCTGAGAGGGTCCAGGCTTACATATGTTGAATGGGGAAGTGGGTAAGGTCGGAACGTGCTGTCGGGACCCATGGAACTGGATCCCAAGCCTTCCTCAGGAGAGGAGAGGGATGTTCAGAGCCCTGGGCTCCATTTCCCACACCAGGCATTTCCTGTCCCAGTGAATGAATGAGATGCCAATGTTGTGCCCAGGTTAGGGGCAGTCTAGTGCTGTGGGCCCAGATCTGCAAGAGGGAATTGGATATATACTTGAAAAGGAACAATTTGCTGGGTTACGGGTCGAGGAACTTAACATAGTCACAATCAGTAAGGAGGTGGTACTCAGTAAGATAATGGGACTAAAGACGGATAAATCCCCTGAATCTGATGGTTGTAATTTACCAAAATTCCCTGTATTCTTGGGAGGTCCCAGCAGATTGTAAAACTGCAAATGTAATGCCCCTATTTACAAAAGGAAGCAGACAAAAAGCAGGAATCTATAGACCAGTTAACCTTACATCTGTGATTGGGAAAATGTTGGAGTCCATTATTAAAGAAGCAGTAGCAGGACATTTGGAAAAGCATAATTCAGTCAGGCAGAGTAAGCATGGATTTATGAAGGGAAAGTCATGTTTGATAAATTTGCAGAATTATTTGAGGATGTAACGAGCAGGATGGATAAAGGGGAACCAGTGGATGTGGTGTAATTGGACCACCAGAAGGCATTTGACAAGATGCCACATAAGAGGTTACTGCACAAGGTAAAAATTCACAGGGTTGGGGGTAATATGTTAGCATGGATAGACGATTGGCTAACTAACAGAAAACAGAGAGTCTGCAAAAATGGTCATTCTCGGGTTGGGAATCAGTAACTAGTGGGGTGCCGCAGGGATCAGTGCTGGGACCCCAACTATTTACAATATATATTAACGACTTGGATGATGTAACCGAATATAATGTAGCCAAGTTTTCTGATGATAGAAAGATGGGAGGAAAAGCAATGTGTGAGGAAGACACAAAAAACCTGCAAAAGGACGTAGGCTTGCTAAGTGAGTGGGCAAAAATTTGGCAAATGGAGTATCATTTTGGAAAGTGTGAGATCATGCACTTTGGCAGAAAAAAATCAAAGAGCAAGTTATTATTTAAATGGAGAAAGATTGCAAAGTGCTGTGGTGCAGCGGGTACTTGTGCATGAAACACAAAATGTTAGTATGCAGATACAGTAAGTGATCAGGAAGGCCAATGGAATCTTGGCCTTTATTGCAAAGGGGACGGAGTGCAAAAGCAGGGAAGTCTTGCTACAGCTATACAGGGTATTGGTGTGGACACACTAATTTTGGATTCCATATTTAAGAAAGGGTATACTTGCTTTGGAGGCAGGTCAGAGAAGGTTCATTAGGTTGATTCAGGAGATGAGGTGGTTGATTTATGAGGAAAGGTTGAGTAGGTTGGGCCTCTACTCATTGGAATTCAGAAGAATGAGAGATGATCTTATCGAAACGTATAAGATTATGAGGGGGCTTGACAAAGTGGATGCAGAGAGGATGTTTCCACTGATGGGGGAGAATAGAACTAGAGGGCACAGTCTTAGAATAAGTGGCCTCCCATTTAAAACAGATGATGAGGAATTTCTTCTCCCTGAGGGTTGAAAATCTGTGGAATGCGCTGCCTCAGAGAGCTGTGGAAGCTGGGTCATTGAATAAATTTAATGCAGAGATCGACAGTTTCTTAACCAACAAGAGAATAAGGGATAATGGGGAGTGGGGAGGGAAGTGGTCCTGAATCCATGATCAGATCAGCCACGATCGTATTAAATGGCGGAGCAGGCTCGAGGGGCCGTGTGGCCCAGTCCTACTCCTATTTCTTATGTTCTTAAAGTGAGGAGGAGTGGGAATAATTGGGTAATTCTTTCAAAGAGCCGGCACAGGCCGATGGGCCGAATGGCCTCCTTCTGTGCTGTAAGATTCGAGGCTGTGAGCCCGGTTCACAGTTTTCTCCCATGTCATTAACAAACGTACAGCTGTGACAACCTCCCTCTTTCACTTCCTCTGTGGGTGAAGTTTCATTCTTCCGATCTGTCAGTCTCTTCAGTTATTTTTTGCACGGGGGATTTTGGCTGTGGTCTGAGTCTCTAATAATAACCGTCCAATCAGGCAGAATAACAGCAGCTCGGACCGGCTAGGACAGCGGACCCAGGCTCAGTACTGACCCTGCAACGTCCTCCTCACCAACATCTGGGGACTTGTGCCAAAAGTGGGAGAGCTGCCCCACAGACTAGTCAAGCACCAGCCTGACATAGTCCTATTCACAGAATCAGACCTTTCGGCCAATGTCCCAGATTCCTCCATCACCCGAGGTGGCGGCTCAGTGGTATACAGTCGGAGGGAGTGGCCCTGGGAGTCCTCAACATTGATTCCGGGCTCCATGAAGTCTCATGGCATCAGGTCAAACACGGGCAATGAAACCTCCTGCTGATTACCACCTCCTGTCCTCCCCCAGCTGATGAATCAGTGCTCCTCCATGTTGAACACCACTTGGAAGAAGCACTGAGAGTAGCAAGGGCACAGAATGTACTCTGGGTGGGGGACTTCACTGTCCATCACCAAGAGTGGCTCGGTAGCACCACTATTGACCGAGCTGGCCGAGAGGGGCGATGCTGACATTGCAATCCCAGGTACCGGAGGACTGGAGGACTGGAAACATGGTACCTTTGTTTAAAAATGGAGCAAGGGATAGATCGAGTCACTACAGGTCAGTCAGCCTAACCTCGGGGGCGGGATAGGAGGAATCTTCATTTAACAAAACACGGATTAATCAAGGACAGTCAGCATGGATTTGTTCAGAGAAGGTCATGTCTGAATAACTTGATTGAATTTTTTGAGGACATAACAATAAGGAGGGTCGATGAGGTAATGAGCTCAAAGGGTAATGAGTCAAAGGGTAATGGTTAATGGTTGTTTTTGTGACTGGAAGGCTGTATCCAGTTGGGTTCTGCAGGGCTCAGTGCTGGGCCCTTTGCTTTTTGTGGGTATACATCAATGATTTAAACTTGAATGTAGGGAGTATGGTTAAGACGATTGCAGATGAAACTAAAATCGGCCGTGCGGTTGATAATGAAGAAGAAAGCCAACGCCTGCAGGAAGATATCAACTTTCGCAGTCCTCCAATCCTCTGGCACTACACCTGGAGCCAGGGAGGGTTGGAAAATGATGGTCAGAGCCTCTGCTATTTCCTCTTTTGCTTCTCTTAACAGCCTGGGATCCATTTCATCCAGGCCTGGGGATTTATCTACTTTCAAAGCTGCTAATTCCCTTAATACCTCCTCTCTCACAATATTTATCTCATCTAATACTTCACACTCCTCCTCCCTGATTAAAATGTCTGCATCGCCCCTCTCTTTTGTGAAAACAGATGCAAAGTATTCATTAAGAACCATACCCACGTCTTCTGCCTCCACCCACAGATTTCCTTTGTGGTCTCTAATAGGCCCCACTCTTTCCCCAGTAATCCCATTGATCTTAATATATTGATAAAACATCTTTGGGTTTTCCCTGATTTTACTTGCCAACATTCTTTCATGCTCTCTCTTTGCTTTATTGATATATACTTTTAATTGTACCCCTGCATTATACACCTCTAGAGTTGAAGCAGTATTGAGTTCTCTGTTTCTGTCAAAACCTTCCCTTTTTTTCTTTATCTATCCCTGTATGTCCCTTGACATCCAGGAGCTCTAGATTTGTTAGCTCAACCTTTTTCTTTAAGGGAACATACTTGCTCTTTACCCTCAGGATCTCCTCCTTGAATGCCTCCCACTGCTCTAACAATGATTTACCATCAAGTCGCTGTTTCCAGTCCACTTTGGCCAAATCCCTATTCAGCTCAGCAAAATTGGCTTTACCCCAGTTGAGAAATTTTGTTCCAGGTCCACCTTTGTCCTTTTCCATAACTACCCTAAATCTAACTGAATTATGATCTCTGGCATCAAAATGCTCTCCCACTGATACCCCTTCCACCTGCCCATCTTCATTCCCCAAAACAAAGTCTGGAACCGTCCCCTCCCTTGTTGGACTTGTTACAATTATTTTGGTGAAACGATGAATTAAGTGCCCCCTTCTTAAAGGTGCACTAAAACTGACACATTAAACAAATTCAATTTTGACATTAAAAGGATCAAATTAAAATTTGGTTGCCGAGGGTGATGATACACTCCAGTCCCTCCGGCGCCCACCTCTCGCGGAAGGCCGCGAGCGTACCGGTGGACGCCGAGTGCTCCATCTCTAGGGACACCCTGGCTCGAATGTCACCACGGAAAAAAGGCAGGCAGTCGGGCTGAACGACCCCCTCAACCACCTGCTGTCTGGTGGATTGTTACATACAGGCTAAAGAAGTTCTCCTGAATGCATTTCAGGAATTCCTGTACCATTCACGCTACTTTTTCTATAGTTTTTGGACTTCGCAGCTATTTGCCCAATTATTTGTTCTTATATCTCCTTCTGATTGTTTGAGGATCGATAGTACACTCCCAGTAGTGTGATCGCCCCTTTTATATTCTTCAATTCAAACCATATGGCCTCGTTTGATGACCCCTCTAACGTATCACCCTTTCTCACAGCTGTATTTGTTTCTTTAATTAATACTGAGACCCCCTCCTTTTTTATCCCCCTCCCTATCCCATCTGAAAACCCTGTAACCAGGAATGTTGAGCTGCCATACCTGCCCTTCTTTCAGCCATGTCTCAGTAATAGCTAAAATATCGTACTCCCAAGAGTCTATCTGTGCTATCAGCTCATTTGCCTTATTCCCTATACTCCTTGCATTGAAGTATATACCAGTTAGCACTGCCAAACTGCCTTGTTGTCTATTTTCCAGCCCTTGTTTCCTCTGTCTTCCAAATTCACTTTCTACTTCTCTGCTGCCCAATTCCAGCTTTGCTTCTCTCCCCACTGAATCTATTCTCCGGTTCCCATCCCCCTGCCAAGCTAGTTTAAACCCTCCCCAACAGCACTAGCAAACCCCTCCATGAGGATACTGGTCCCGGCTCTGTTGACGTGTAACCTGCCCGGTTTGTAGAGGTCCCACCTCCCTCAGAAATGGTCCCAATGCCTCAGGAATCTAAAGCCCTCCCACCTGCACCATCTCTCCAGCCACACATTAAGAGTCTCTCCTCCTATTTTTGTACTCTGTAGCATGTGGCAATGGCAGAAACCTGAAGATTACTCCCTTTGAGGTGCTGCTTTTTAATCTCTCTCCTAGCAATCAGCCAGAAGTGCCGAGTGGATGATCCATATTGGCCTCCTCCTGAGTCCCCACCATCTCAGAAGCCAGTCTTCAGCCAATTCGATTCACTCCACGTGATATCAAGAAGCGGCTGAGCGCACTGGATACAGCAAAGGCTATGGGTCCCGACAACATCCCGGCTGTCGTGCTGAAAATTTGTGCTCCAGAATTATCCGCGCCTCGAGCCAAGCTGTTCCTGTACAGCGACAACACTGGCATCGATCCGACAATGTGGAAAACTGCCCAGGTATGTCCTGTCCACAAAAAGAAGGACAAATCCAATCCGGCCAATTCCCGTCCCATCAGTCGACTCTCAATCATCAGCAAAGTGATGGAAGGTGTCATCAACAGTGCTATCAAATGCCACTTACTCACCAATAACCTGCTCACAGATGCTCAGTTTGGGTTCTGCCAGGAACACTCGGCTCCAGACCTCACTACAGCCTTGGTCCAAGCATGGACAAAACAGCTGAATTCCAGAGGTGAGGTGAGAGTGACTGCCCTTGACATCAAGGCAGCATTTGACCGAGTGTAGCATCAAGGAGCCCATTAAACCTGAAGTCAATGGGAATCAGGGGGAAAATACTCCACTGGCTGGAGTCATACCTAGCACAAAGGAAGATGGTTGTGGTTGTTGGAGGTCAATCATCTTAGCCCCAGGACATCGCTGCAGGAGTTCCTTAGGGCAGTGTCCTAGGCCCAACCATCTTCAGCTGTTTCATCAATGACCTTCCCTCCAACATAAGGTCAGAAGTGGGGATGTTCACTGATGACTGCACAGTGTTCAGTTCCATTCACAACTCACTGAATCAGAGAATGGTTACAACACAGGAGGAGGCCATTCGGCCCATCGAGCCCGTTCCGGCTCTCTGCAAGAGCACTTCAGCAAGTCCCACTCTCCCACCCTTTCCCCGTAGCCCTGCAAATTGTTTACCTTCAGGTACTTATCCAATTCCCTTTTGAAAGCCACGATTGAGTCTGCCTCCACCACCCTTTCAGGCAGAGCATTCCAGATCCGAGCCACTCGCTGCGTAAAACGTTTTCCCGCATGTCGCCTTTGGTTCTTCTGCCAATCACCTTAAATCTGTGTCCTCTGGTTCTCGACCCTTCCGCCAATGGGAACAGTTTCTCTCTATCTACTCTGTCCAGACCCCTCATGATTTTGAACACCTTGGTCAAATCTCCTCTCAATCTTCTCTGCTCCAAGGAGAACAACCCCAGCTTCTCCAGTCTATCCACGTAACTGAAGTCCCTCATCCCTGGAACCATTCTTGTAAATTCCCTCTGCACCCTCTCTAAGGCTTTCACATCCTTGGACACAATACTCCATTTGAGGCCAAACCAGTGTTTTATACAGGTTCATCATAATTTCCACACTTTTGTACTCTATGCCTCTACTTATGAAGCCCAGGATCCCGTATGCTTTCTTGAAAGCATTTTCTCAAGCTGCCCTACCACCTACAACGATTTGTGCACATATACCCCCAGTTCTCTATGTTCATGCACCCGCTTTAGGATTGTAATCTTTAGTTTATATTTCCTCTCATCATTCTTTCTGCCAAAATGTATCACTTTGCACTTTTTTGCGTTAAATTTCATCTGCCAAGTCTACGCCCATTCCACCAGCCTGTCTATATTTTGAAGCCTATCACTATCCTCCTCACTGATCACTGTACAGGTTGAACCTCCCTTATCCGGAACTCTCGGGAACGGGCCTGTTCTGGATAAGGGATTTTTCTGGATGAGGGGTGGTCACGTTAAATTGGATGGTACAGGTACTGAGCAAGGGGATATCGGGGCTGCCTGGCTTGGGGCTGGGAGTGCAGCAGAGAGACCATTGGGGGCAGCGGGGGGCGGTGGATCACGGGGTCAGGCCAGCGATTGCGGGAGTCGGCAGCGAAGAAGGACTTCAATTTGTTCATGTCGTCGTGGTTGGGAATGGTTCTGGACGAGAGGTGGTTCCGGATAAGGGATTTCTGGATAAGGGAGGTACAACCTGTACTTCCAAGTTTTGTCTCATCTGCAAATTTTAAAATTGTGCCCTGTGTACTCACATCCAAGTCATTAATATACACCAAGAAAAGAAGTGGTCCCAGTACCGACCCCTGGGGAATCACTGTATACCTTCCTCCAGTCCGAAAGACAACTGTTCACCACTACTCTCCGTTTTCTGTCACTTGGCCAATTTTGTATCCTTGCTGCCTGTGGAAGAAAGAATCTATGAATCCATGGCTTATGGTAAAGGGAAGGGTTAAATTCTGTTTTTGCTATATTTGAAGAAATAATAGGACTAGAACAACACCCACACTTTTTAGCCTTAAAACTTAGAAATGTAATTAAATGACTATCCGGTATTAAAAGGGAGTCTCCTGATATTCTGCTTATCAGACTGTGAACAGGGAGAAACTATGCAAGGACAGATAGAGTGTGTGCCTCCCGAGACGACCTTTGTACTCACGGAACTAATGAATAAGATTCCTTTTCTATTTCTGTATTCTATTTCTGTATAAAGATAGGGACATTTTGCTTGTACAGGAGAGTTTTCTGCCTTGGTACGGTCCAAGCAGGCTCTCCGAGATATTTTGCTTTTTTAAATAAAATTCTCTCGAAGCACGATTCTGAAAGCCTCCGCCTGAGTTAATTAACTGAGAAATTTCCTCGACAGATTCTGGCGTAGTCCGGCAGGATCTCTAAAAAACGAGATCCAAAAGAACTAAATTTAACTTTTAAAGGGAAAAGAGGAATTTTAAGGACCTTCCTAGCTGAAAGGAGGAAGGTGCCTCGGCCGTCCTAGCTGAAAGGGGGACGAGCTGCCGAGATCCCCTGGAGGGTGAGGCATAATTTAAGGTAGCTACCGCAAAGAAGCTAAAATAACAAAAAGGCAAAAGGAGACCCCGAGCTGAGCGGAAAAGAGAACACCGGTGAGCGCTTTGTAAATTATTGTATATTTTGTAGGATTGTCCCAACTCTCATTTCAGAAAAGATCGCGAGACGTTGCACCCGGAAGAATGGGAAACGGCTCTAGTCGAGCAGGGCGCTCGCACCCAGCTCCTAGAAAAGGAAAGAAAGACGACCTCTCAACTGAAAGAATGAAAGTACATCCTAAGACTGAGAAAAGAATCCGTAAGGTAGCAAAGCAACGAGAGAAGGTAGGAGATCCTATTGTGCCGCCCGGCTCGCCGGCAGACACTGTAATTAAAGAAACAGGAGACGACAGATACGCGGTAACGTTTAGTAGCGATTTGTACGGTTGGTCTGATGGGGATTGGCCATATGGAGGAAGTTTTAAATTGACCTTAATTGAGGAATGGAGACAGACCACCAAAGATGGGGCGGGGGTCCCCACTTGGGATAAAGATTATATGGAGAATTGTTTTAAAAAATGGACAGAGGTGGCAAAAAGGCACCAGCCCCCTAAAAATAAAAAGAAAGAGGAGGAGGGTAAGGAGAAGCCCCCTCCCTCTTACAGCCCCCCCGAGAGCCCCAGTTATGACCGCTTCCCCTGTCGGCTTATATCCCCGTCTTCCAACCACCAAGCCGGATGATTGGCAGGAGATCATAGAAATAGTGGCTGCCCAGCTAGATCAGGCCTCTAGGCGACGAATGCAACCACGACCCCAGAACCCACCAGAGGATGAAAACGGGGAAGGAGGGGCAAGTGGAGGAGCCGAAGGCGAAAACCCCAACCCTGACCCTGGAATGAATACCAGGAATACCATAAGACAGGCCGATTCCACCACTACCCCCACGACACAAGCCCCCCGTGTAATGATTGGAACCACGGCTGTCCTAAAGCCCTGGAAGCTCGGGATATGATATCAGCCACCCCTAATCCTGTTAAGAAGCCAGTAGCCTTTCATAACTGGCTTGAGCAAACCTGTACCATTTATAACCCCCTCCCCGGAGATGTGAAATTATTACTGCAGGCAGCATATGGGTCCTCTTGGCAGGGGGTAAAAGATATGTTCCCTATACCCACCGGCGAAAACGGAGATTGGCGGGAAGATAATGAGGAAGAAGGAAATGAGTCCCGGGAACATTGGTTGCAGCACAGGGGCAAGGATGCCAT
Source organism: Pristiophorus japonicus (assembly GCF_044704955.1). Lineage (NCBI taxonomy): Eukaryota > Metazoa > Chordata > Chondrichthyes > Pristiophoridae > Pristiophorus > Pristiophorus japonicus. The sequence goes on from NW_027251843.1 coordinate 230,972, forward strand.
ACTAAAGGGAGCTAAAAAGCATGGAGATATAGGGGAAGTCACGCGCTGTCTGCAGAAAGCAGAAGAATCAATAATAGATTTTGCAGGCAGATGGAAAAATAGTTGAGACGAGCATGCAGCAATACCAATGGATCAAAATGAACCTTTGGCAGTGCAAACCTTGTTAAATTGTATGTTGCCGCAACACACGAGAACCTATAAAATTAAGGTTTTGGACTGGCAAGGAAAAAGTTGGAAGGAAACAATTACAGTCTTGGCCAACATGGATAGGGAGGGACTATTCACCTATAAGGAAAATAAGGCTAAAACAGCAGGTCAGTACCATCAGCAAAAGGGAAGAGAACAAGCACAGAATAATAGAGGAGGGTTTGGGGGACGAGGACGAGGAAGAGGGAGAGGACAGTGGCCCCAACGAGACCGCTCCCAAGATGAGTGTAGAAATTGTGGAAGGAAAGGGCATTGGGCTCGCGATTGCAGATGCCCCCCGAAACAGGGTGGAGGGTTACAAGGGGATTTCCCCAAACCTCCACCTTCATTGGCCCCTCAGTTTTCGTTCTCTAACCCCAACCCGCACCAATCAGCATAGGGATGCCCCGGAGGCTTAGTGGTACAGGCGGCAGCCCTCCACTTATCAGCAGACATCGAAGAAAACCCTTTGGCAGTAGTAAAAGTAGGAGACACTTATGTGAAATTCCTGGTGGATACCGGTGCTACTATGTCTTCTGTACCATCCTCTGTGGGATTACCTGTAAGCAACACCACCGTCTTAAGTATGGGTGTGGCCGGTAGCCCCATGAAAGAATTTTTATCTGAACCTACCAAATTGATAATTGAAGGACAACCAGTTAATGATGAGACTTTGATAGTCTCTAAAACAACACCTCTCCCTTTATTGGGAAGACAGACTTTGTGCAAACTAGGAGCCACAATTTATTGCACAAAGGAAGGAATGTACATGGAGCTCCCTCCAAATAAAATTCATCAGTTGTTTAATGGGATTAAAGAAGAGAAAAGGGAGGATAACAAAGAAAAGGCTGCCTTCTATTGTTGGCAATTGAATGGCAACTTCTACTCTCCTTTGATACATGAAGTTATACAAAATTTAAAAGCTAAAATCGACCCTAATACTGAAGAATTGATGTATATAATTTTGACAAGCATTCAGGCAGTTCAGCTTCATTGTACAGCCTGGTACACTCGACAAAAAGCTGAAACTTACCAGTGTTTGGTACAATCCTTTTTAAAAAAAGAAGAAATAGTAGAAGCTACGCCCCACATTTATTTTGGACCAGAAGGATTGGGGGTAGCCATGGATTTGACACCCTTACAGCAGCAGCGGTATAGAGAAGCGAACTCGACACCCCATCTGACATTGGCTACAAAACCGCCAGCGAAAACAAAAGATATGGGTCCGATGATTGTAGGAATAGAAAAAGAAAAACAGCAACAAGGCTATCAACCTTGGGCAGTAATAAAACTGCAAAATGTTCAGATAGACTTTATCACCCACAACAGGGGGATTCTCCAGTGGAAAGGTAAAAATCACGCCTCCACTTTTGAAAAACAGCAACCCCCGGAACAACCAAGCCCTAAGCTGCCAATGGCATTGAATCAAGTATCTTCTGAACTTTGGGCAAAGCATAAGAATCATGTTGGGCAAGTACATTCTGCAGTACCCCATCGGGTACAATTGATAAAGAACACCGTGTTACCAAGCATTAGACAGTACAGACTGCCTCCAGAGGCAGAAAATGGGATAGAGCCAGTCATTTCTGCATTGTTGGAACAAGGAGTTTTAAAAAAGACACAGAGCCCGTGTAACACTCCGATACTGCCCATACCAAAGGTTAATAGGCCGAATGAATGGAGATTTGTGCAAGATCTGAGAGCTATTAATAAGATAGTAGTCCCTATCACCCCTGTGGTACCGGACACCAACATTATACTATCTGCTATACCACCAACAGCAACTGTCTTTACTGTGATAGACCTGTGTTCAGCTTTTTTCTCCATCCCTTAAATCAAGAAAGTCAGTATCTGTTTGCTTTCACCCACAAAAGCAGCAGTACACATGGACCAGATTGCCCCAAGGATACACCGAAAGCCCCGCAGTATATGCAGCAGCAGTAAAAAGAGACCTTGATGACTGTTCATTATCAGACCAGTCTGTGCTGTTGCAGTATGCGGACGATTTGCTTGTGGCTTCTAGCCACGGATACAGGTGCGTACAAGACTCCCTAAAACTGTTACAGCACCTATGTGAAAGAGGGCACCGAGTGTCGTTACCAAAGTTACAATTTTGTCAGACTCAAGTCCAGTACCTGGGTTTTCACATATCTCAAGGGCAGAGGCAGCTAGGACCAGAAAGAATTCAGACAATTCAAAGTGCCCCCATACCAAAGACAAAGAAGGATATCTTGTCATTTTTGGGGATGGTTGGGTACTGTAGACAATGGATCCCCGATTATCGAGAATGGGATGCGGTCCTAAGATCAGCTGCCCTAAATGATGCCCCACCCAAGGTGGAGTGGACCCCAGAGAGAGAGGAGGCATTTAAACAGTTAAAGAAAGCCATTACTAATGCTCTGGCGTTGGGACTTCCGAATTATGGTAAACCTTTTCAGATGTATGTGAATGAGAAAGAAGGATTTGCAACCGCAGTACTAACCCACGAACATGGTGGGGGAAATAGACCAGTTGCTTATTATTCGGTTTTGCTGCCTCCAGTAGTAAGGGGAATGCCAGCATGTCTACGTGCTGTAGCTGCTACTGCAGTCATGGTGGAGAAGTCGGTACCTATTGTTTTGGATTATCTATGTGCTGTCATTACAGCCCATGCTGTGTTATTACTTTTGAATTCAGCTGCCACACAACACTTTACAGCGTCTAGAAGAACAGGTTATGAAGTATTACTGCTGTCACACCCTAACTATACCTTTCGACGCGCACCGGTAGTAAACCCAGCCACCTTTCTTCCTACTAAAGAATAGAGGATCCAGACCAGCATGATTGTCTGTTAACAGTGGAAATAGCCACCTTACCAAGACCAGATTTGCTCACAGAGCCCATGGACAATCCTGATCTTATTCTCTATACGGATGGATCATCACATAGGCCGTCGGATGACTTGCTGTTGGCAGGCTATGCTATTGTAAATCCCCACGAAACTGTTGAAGCATTCGCCCTGCCTCCCGGAACCTCGGCTCAGGCTGCTGAATTGTTTGCCCTCACTAGAGCTTGTATAATAGCTAAAGATCATACTGCTAATATCTATACTGATTCCAGATATGCATTTGGTGTGGTCCATGATTTTGGACAACTGTGGAAAAACAGAAGCTTTATCACCTCTGGTGGAAAGCATATTAAGCACTCTCAACTGGTGCTTAATCTATTAGATGCCATTCAGTTGCCAAGTAAGGTAGCCGTCATCAAATGTGCAGCTCACACAACCGGTGAGGATGAAGTATCAGTAGGAAATAGGAGGGCTGACGAGGCAGCCAAACAGGCCACTTCGGCACAGGCAGACTGCCTTCAAGCAGTCTCAGTCTCCCCTCCACAAGTACTTGACATCCAACAACTTAAAACAGCCCAACAACAAGTTACCATGCAGGAAGGAAGAACTTGGGAAAACCAGGGTTGTTTTCTCAAAAACGACATCTGGTGTCACCCTGATGGGCGAACTGTTTGCCCTAAATCTCTATTTTTGCCCCTGTCTCGCCTAGCACACGGTCAGGCTCAAATGGGCAAAGGAGGGATGATACATGCTATTAATGCACAGTGGTATGCACCAGGAATAACAGTAGTAATTGAGAAAGTTGTGAGAACATGCCAAATTTGTCAAAAAAATAACAGAGGTAAAACACCTGCTGAATATGATCATCTACCCCAGCCAAGTATGCCCTTTGAAAATTTGCAAATTGATTTTATTCACACGCCTCCAGTATCAGGTCTTAAGTACCTATTAGTCATAATAGACATGTTCACAAGGTGGGTAGAAGCGTACGCCACGAGGAGAGACGATGTCCGAATAGTAGTAAAAATTCTATTTAAAGAAATAGTACCAAGATATGGGATACCTATGGGAATCAACAGTGACAGGGGAACACACTTCACCGGAAAAATAGTGCAAAACCTTGCAGAAGCGTTAGGTTTCCAGTGGAAGTTACATATACCATATCAGCCACAGTCCTCGGGAATGGTAGAAAGAGTAAATGGGATAATAAAATCTACCCTTACCAAGGTATGCCAGGAGACTGGACTAAAGTGGCCAGATGCCTTACCATTGGTATTGTATACAATGAGAAACCAGAAAAACCGAAACACTGGTTTGACACCACATGAAGCCTTATTGGGAAGACCAATGCCTACTGGCGTAAAACCACCACTGGCAGCTGAAAAAATAGCATTAATTTGGAATGATGAAAAATCACTAAAGTATGCTCAGGCCATGTGTGAAATAGCAAGGAGTCTGCATGAACAGATAAAGCAGACACAGGTGCCCCCGTCGGAAGGAAATATGCACCCTTTCAGGCCTGGAGACCAACTGCTGGTAAAAACATTAAACAAAGAATCCTTTTCTCCTCGGTGGAAAGGACCATATCAGATAATTCTCACAACACGAACCGCGCTGAAGTTGGAAAAGCATCCAAATTGGGTGCATGCAACCCATTGTAAATTATTTTCCCGACGAAATACAGCCAAAAGAAAAGGCATCGAACCAGGACGTACTACGATTGCCTGACTAAGAAAAAGGCCATCTTCTCGCTGAAGAACTGTACCTGCTCTTGCATTAAATTAAATATTTGGACTTGAAAGTACTGCCCAAAAGTTCAGGAACGGATGTCAGAGCTCATTTGTGTGCCAGTTTGGGCCTTTATTATTTGGGCCACTGTTACTATCGTGTGGACGTGTTGTTATTGTAACGACTTAATTCAAGAGTGGTATAGAAACAAACAAGAAAGGGAAGATGGGAAGGGACTCTTGGAAAAATTATAAATGGACGTTAGGTATACTGATCATTTTAGCGACAGGGAACTCCCGGCAGGAGGAAGAAGTTCTAAAAGAAGGAAGAGTATGGAAGGGAAATATGGTATGGGAAAGAAGTAATAGTGCAAGGCAACAAGGCAATTTTATATGCACAGTAGGCCAAAGTTGTAAAGTAGGGAACTTTACGACACGATGTGAGGCGTGTGGAATGAAAGAAGAAAGAGGGGAATTCCAGTTTATATTGGGGAAAGGGTATCAGTTGTTCATAGAATACCAGGCCGATGTGTGGATGAAGTGTACCCACAGCACGGGGAAAAACAAGAGATGGGGGTACATAGGAGGGCCGGACGAGAGAAAAGACTTCCTCCTTTATTCATTTACAAGTATGGTAGAAGGGCAGCGGATGTTGTGCATGAATAACACCCCGGTGAATGGAGGAGACCCATTCGTGGTAAAATGGTCAGTAAAAGAATCTGGCCACCCAGAAGACCGGGACCCGGGACATCTAAAAAGGATACTGACCACTTGCATCCCAGTGGTAAGATCCCCAGGTGTATTAAATCTAACAATACGAATTAAATATCCCCCAAAGAAAGAAGATGGTTGCCACACAACCAGTGTTAAGGTATCTTTTGAAAAAGAAAGACCCCAAAGAAAGAAACGGGATGTATTAGAGACTGTGTTAGGTGGAGTGGGAGCAGGAATAGGAGCATTGAACTCCATGGATATTGAGACCCTACAAAATAAAATCCAGGCCGTCGGAGGACTGGTAGGGGAAGATATAAAAATCAGAAATGCCTGGGATGAAGGATTACAGCAATTACAGATATCAGGTTACGTCCTAAATGAAATGACCTGGCAACAGAATGAAAGGGTAGAGAAGGAAATAGAGAACCTAATAAAGGAACAACAGGGAGTAACAAGTACACCCATTGCCTGTTTAAAGAAATGATCAGACAGCTATTAAGAGCCGAGTTAGAAAGGAAAATATTATCCTTCCATGCTAACACATGGGAAAGGTTGCTGGAAATTAACAAAAGGGATAAGCTTCTTAATTTAACCATTAACCCTCAAAAAAAAGATATACCAGTTGTAATTCAAAAGGATGTAAAGTTACTGTGGAGATAGTAAGTAAGACACGAAAATAAATTTGGTGTCAGTTCCAAGTAATGCCCCAACTGTTTGGACAGAACTTCTGGTACCCAGAATTTAAAGGAGATTGGGTCGATGAGAAGAATATGACACATCACCAGATGCTAGGTGGCCATTCGGAATGGTATGTCCCTATCAGACCGCCATATACGAACCATGCTCACTGCAGCACTCCATTGGAGTATGTAAATGGGAATTAAAGCCAACAAATGACACTGATATTACGGAAATAGGACAGAATGAGGTCTGTGTGACAGGAAATAAACCTGTCTCTCTGGATGGAATTTTGTATAAACCCCCCATTAATAAATGCGTGAGAAGAGTCTACTCCCTGTATGACCCTGAAGTAAAAACAACTTATACCTTTGGGCAATGGCAAAATGTAGAAAAATATCTGTCTATGCACAAGATTGAACCCTTACCCCCCGTAATTAATCTGACCAGACTGCACAATTTGATACGGAATGACAAGAAAATTGAGGAAGCTCTGTCAAAGCAAGGCAGAAACATCCACCAATTTAGAGTCGAAATGAGTTACAAGAAGGGGCAACTAGTAAGAATTGTAGACGAAGTCACCTCTTTGACAGTACACCACTGGTGGGATGTGTTTACCGGATGGTCCCCAAAAGCTACAGCAGTACTGAAGCTTGCTATACACCCCATAGTAATCGTAGGTGTGGTTATGCTTGTATTATTAATAATCCTTTGCGGAATGTGGATAAAATAAAAAAATGTAATTAGTCAAGTAATAGGCCTGATCTCCGAAATAGAAAGGAAAAGTGTGTGCATGAAAGGAAGGTTAAGTTGCTTAGAGGAAAAGGTTGATGAAGACGAATATCTCAAAATGCGACCCTATCCTGAAGGGTATGAACCCCCTTTTGCGCAAGAAGAGAATATAGGAAATTGTGTTGATCTGAAAAAAAAATCAACAAGAAGGGAATTGTGGAAGAAAGAATCTATGAATCCATGGCTTATGGTAAAGGGAAGGGTTGAATTCTGTTTTTGCTATATTTGAAGAAATAATAGGACTAGAACAACACCCACACTTTTTAGCCTTAAAACTTAGAAATGTAATTAAATGACTATCCGGTATTAACAGGGAGTCTCCTGATACTCTGCTTATCAGACTGTGAACAGGGAGAAACTATGCAAGGACAGATAGAGTGTGTGCCTCCCGAGACGACCTTTGTACTCACGGAACTAATGAATAAGATTCCTTTTCTATTTCTGTATTCTATTTCTGTATAAAGATAGGGACAATTTGCTTGTACAGGAGAGTTTTCTGCCTTGGTATGGTCCAAGCAGGCTCTCCGAGATATTTCGCTTTTTAAAATAAAATTCTCTCGAAGCACGATTCTGAAAGCCTCCGCCTGAGTTAATTAACTTAGAAATTTCCTCGACACTGCCACTGTCCCGTTTATTTTTTTTATTTGTTCCTGCGATGTGGGCATCACCGGAAAGGCCAGCATTTATTGCCCATCCCTAATTGCCCTTGAGAAGAACCGCTGTTCCTTTTTTTAATAGCAGTTTGGTACAACTGAGTGGGGTAAGATTTTGTACAAGTTTGCTGTAACTTGACCAGATTTTATGTACCAGCATGCCTCGCGAGGCCAACAGGACTTTCTGCTGCACAAATGTCCATTAAAGCTGCTGAACGCTGCAAGCTGTCCTGTGGTTGAGCTACTTCGAAAGCTGTGTTTCACAGGTAAGGGAAATAGTGGCCTTCAGACCGTGAGAACTTTGCGAGAACAGACTCAGAAACAGGAACATCAGCACACAAGAAGTCTCCAGTTTTGCATTCGACTGATTAACTGTCTAGCTGGTTGATCAGGAGAGGAGAAGAACATCTACGGCCATTCCTCCCATCGAATGAGACATGGACACACTGAGGGACTGCCCATTACTCCCATCGAATGGGACACGGACACACTGAGGGACTGCCCATTACTCCCATCGAATGGGACATGGACACACTGAGGGACTGCCCATTACTCCCATCGAATGGGACACGGACACACTGAGGGACTGCCCATTACTCCCATCGAATGGGACACGGACACACTGAGGGACTGCCCATTACTCCCATCGAATGGGACACGGACACACTGAGGGACTGCCCATTACTCCCATCAAATGGAACATGGACACACTGAGGGACTGCCCATTACTCCCATTGAGTGGGACAAGAACACACTGAGGGACTGCACATTACTCCCATCGAATGGGACATGGACACACTGAGGGACTGCCCATTACTCCCAGCGAATGGGACACGGACACACTGAGGGACTGCCCATTACGCCCATCGAATAGGACACGGACACACTGAGGGACTGCCCATTACTCCCAGCGAATGGGACACGGACACACTGAGGGACTGCCCATTACTCCCAGCGAATGGGACATGGACACACTGAGGGACTGCCCATTACTCCCATTGAATGGGACATGGACACACTAAGGGACTGCCCATTACTCCCATTGAATGAGACACAGCCACACTGAGGGACTGCCCATTACTCCCATTGAATGGGACATGGACACACTAAGGGACTGCCCATTACTCCCATTGAATGAGACACAGCCACACTGAGGGACTGCCCATTACTCCCATTGAATGGGACATGGACACACTAAGGGACTGCCCATTACTCCCATTGAATGAGACACAGCCACACTGAGGAACTGCCCATTACTCCCATCGAATGGGACATGGACACACTGAGGGACTGCCCATTACTGCCATCGAATGGGACACGGACACACTGAGAGACTGCCCATTACTCCCATCGAATGGGACATGGACACACTGAGGGACTGCCCATTACTCCCATCGAATGGGACACGGACACACTGAGTGACTGCCCATTACTCCCATCGAATGCGACACAGACACACTGAGGGACTGCCCATTACTCCTAGTTTTGTAGTGTAAAAAGAGCTTCAAAATTAGTATTAGAGGCTTGTTTATAACCCGGGATTACTGAGTGTAACAGTACTATTAGAGACTTACTTGTAACCTCTTGGTGATTTTAAGTAAAGAGAACTTATTCCAGAAATTTTTGTCTTGAGCTGTCTGTTCCACAGGTCCGAACTCTATAAACTGTTGGACGGTGTGAGGGGTAAATCCACACATCTTACAGTGACTCACTGGGCCATTAAGTGTTAACCACATGATCACCATTATTAACACAAGCTTTTTTATTCCAGATTTATTTAATTGAACATATATTTCCCAGCTGCTGTGATGGGATTTGAACTCATGTCTGTAGGATTATTGTTTTACTTTTCTGAATTATTAGCCCAGTAACATTACCACTATGCTTCCATTCCCCATTCCATGGGCTTCAACTTTGCTGGCAGGCCTATTATATGGCACTTTATCAAACGCCTTTTGGAATACGTCAACTGCATTGTCCTCATCAACCCTCTCTGTTACCTCATCAAAAAACTCAATCAATTTAGTTGAACACAATTTGCCTTTAATAAATCCGTGTTGGCTTTCCTTCATTAATCCTCCTCAGATAATGAAGCAATCTGTGCCCGCATGCAGCAAGACCTGGAAGACATTCAGGCTTGGGTTAATAAGTGGCAAGTAACATTCATGCCACACAAGTGTCAGGCAATGACCATTCTCCCAACAAGAGAGAATCTAACCACTGCCCCTTGACATTCAACGGCATTACCATCACCAAACCTCCCACCATCAACATCCTGGGGGTCACCATTGACCAGAAACTTAACTGGACCAGCCACATAAATACTGTGGCTACAAGAGCAGGTCAGAGGCTGGGTATTCTGTGGCGAGTGTCTCACCTCCTGACTCCCCAAAGCCTTTCCACCATCTACAAGGCACAAGTCAGGAGTTTGATGGAACCTCTCCACTTGCCTGGATGAGGGCAGCTCCAACAATTCTCAAGAAGCTCGACACCATCCAGGACAAAGGAGCCCGCTTGATCCACCACCTTCAACACTCACTCCCTCCACCACCGGCGCACCGTGGCTGCAGTGTGTACTATGTACAAGATGCACTGCAGTAACTCACCAAGGCTTCTTCGGCAGCACCTCCCAAACCCACGACCTCTACCACTTAGAAGGACAAGGGCAGCAGGTGCATGGGAACACCATCACCTGTAAGTTCTCCTCCAAGTCACACACCATCCTGACTTGGAAAAATATAGTCCGTTCCTTCATCATCACAGGGGCAAAACCCTGGAACTCCCTCTATAACAGCACTGTGGGAATAAGAGAACACGGGGTTGGTGCTAATATATTAGCATGGATAGAGGATTGGCTAACTAACAGAAAACGGGGAGTCAGCAAACGGTAACTAGTGGGGTTTCACAGGGATCGGTGTTGGGGCCTCAACTATTTACAATTTATGGTAATAACTTGGATGAAGGGACCGAGTGTAAAAAATCAAAGAGCAAATTATTATTTAAATGAAGAGAGATTACAAAATGCTGTAGTACAGCAGGACCTGGGGTTCCTTGCGCATGAAACACAAAAAGTTAGTATGCAGGTACAGCAAATACTCAGGAAGGCAAATGGAATGTTGGCCTTAATTGCAAGGGGGATAGAGTATAAAAGCAGGGAAGTTCTGCTACATCTGTACAAGGTATTGGTGAGACCACACCGAGAGAACTGTGTACAGTTTTGGTCTCCTTATTATAAGGAGAGATTTATTTGCACTGGAGGCAGTTCAGATAAGGTTCACGAGGTTGATTCCTGCCTGAGATGAAGGGGCTGACTTATGAATAAAGGTTGAGCAGGTTAATCAGAACATAAGAAATAGGAACAGGAGTAGGCCATACGGCCCCTCCACCATTCAATAAGGTCATGGCTGATCTGATCATGGACTCAGCTCCACTTCCACGCCCACTCCACGTATACTCTTTGGAGTTTAGAAGAATGAGAGATGAACTTGTTGAAACATATAAGATTCTGAGGGGGCTCGACAAGGCAGATGCAGAGAGGATGTTTCCAGTCATAGGAGAATGAAGAACTAGGGGGCAGAGTTAAGGAATAAGGGGTCGCCCATTTAGAATTGAGATGAGGAGGAATTTCTTCTCTCAGAGGGTTGTAAATCTGTGGAATTCTCTGCCCAAGAGAGCTGTGGAGACTGGGTCATTGAATGTATTTAAGGTGGAGATAGACAGATTTTTGAACGATAAGGCAGTAAAGGGTTATGGGCAGCGGGTAGGGAAATGGAGCTGAGCCCAGGATCAGATCAGCCATGATCTTATTGAATGGCGGAGCAGGCTCGAGGGGCCAAATGGCCTAGTCCTGCTCCTATTTCTTTTGTTCTTATGATTCTTTGGCCTAGAATTTCCAGGGTGTAGCACCAGCCATTGAGAGGGTTTTGTTGAAATAATCGTGGCCGCCTTGCTTGCAGCCCGGGACACGTCATCCACATTTTGGTAAGGGCCTTACCGCTGTCGTTGGCAGCACACACCTCAAAATATGAATTGTCAGATGGTGACACCAATGCCTGACTCGAGCCACGACGGCTAATTGGGGCGTTTGCGCTCACCATATCGTCCTGCCCTAAGTACGCACAGAAAAGCAGGCGTGAAGCAGCCCTGCACAGACGCTGTTGGTGCTTCTTAATGGGCCATACATCTTTCAGGTATGTTTGCATTTAAGCTCGGGACTGTTTTAAACAATATATTTTGTGGAAGTAATGGCTTGGTGCAATAAATGCTCAATGTTTTTTCAGTGTGCAGGGAATGCAAGGGGTGCTGCTGGACACGTGCAAGGCTTCTGGTGGTAAAGGAAGGTCCCTGGAAAGACTGGGAATGCTGGAAATACTCAGTAGGTCAGGCAGCATCCATGGAGAGAGACAGAGTTAACATTTCAGCTCAAGATGCTGCCTGACCTGCTGAGTATTTCCTACATTTATTGCCTTTATTTCAGATTTCCAGCTTTTGCTCGCAAAGGGAGGAGGAGGAAATGGAAGGAAGGAGGCAACCCAGACAGTCGCTTTCTGGCCGGGATATCCGGAATCGAATCATCCGCCTGCGGTCCGAGTGACGACATCTCCAATCCCCTTTCAACATTAGTCACACACCTTACCATCCCTCTGTTACTGACCATCACAGTGTCCTCTTGGCCACAATGCTGAAATAAAAGCCCCCCACAAAGCAAACTTTCCAATCCAACTTTATCCATATCTGCATCCAACACTACATCAAAAAATCAATTGATCGCCATTAGTCACTGACTTGTGTGTGTCTTTGCCTATCGCACTGATGTCACGCAGTGCTACCCCAGGGGCTGCAGCAGGGCTGCTGGAAGGCTGCTGACTTTCAGTTGGGGAGACTGGAGATGGTCTTGGAGGGCGACCTCGAGCAGCTCTGGGCCTAGAAGGCCCGGCTGCGGACTGCACCACCTCGGCCTTGGCGGCAGCAGTCTGGGCTGGCTGGCTGACAGGCAACAGCATCGACACTGGTGGAGTGGCAGTGGTGTCTGAAGGAATGCTGTCATTCTGAGAGAGGGCAGTAGGTTTGTGCTCCACGGAGCCACTGCCACTCCCAGGGGGAAGGTGGGGCATCATTGCTGGAGGGCAGATTGCTGGACTGCTGTGACACCCTGCGAGCCCCTTTGAACACTGGAATCTGCAGCCATGATGGCAGCAATCTGAGCTTGCATGGCGTTGGGTGGCTGCTGCTTGTGCTGCAATGGAAGCCGAGACATCGACCATCAGACGCTGCATCATGGCCGGGTCCACAAGAACCCTAATGGAGTGGGCCACCATTCCATGCTGGAAAAGATGGGCTCCAAGCTCTGCACAAAGCCCTGTGCCAAGCTGGTGCCTGACTCCTCCGTGCTCCTTGACATTGAGCGCAGGCTTTCTGACAGGCTTCCCAATGCACCAAGCATTTCATTGTACATACCCATCAGCCTTCTTCTGTAGCCCACCCATCGAAATCCTCATCTGAGTCCTCTACACCAGAACCCGTGTGTGACCTCACCTGATATGTCCTTACTATATAGTATAAATGCACACGAGGCCCATGCTTGAGAGAAGGTCAGTCTGTGACCTGTCCTTTATTCCTTAGCACTCCAAGTGATGAAGGTGGGTGGAGCTTCCCCTTTTGTACCTGAAGGCCCAGGTTAGGAGTGTCTCCCACCTAGTGGTCATTGTTCTCACAGTGTACAACTTTGGCCAGATTATACATGGGTTACAATGCTGGTTGAATACATGACATCACCCTCCGGCGAGCTGGAACCTGCGCCATCCTTGCCCCCTGCCCTGGCTGCATGCCCCTCGTGCCCGGTGTCTCACCACGTGCCGATCCCGCCTCTACACTACCCTCTACATTACACGCAGTGTCAGTATCTGAGCTGGTGGCTGTGAGGGTGAAATGGAGGGACGGTGTGTCTTCACCATCATGTCTTCTGTCTTTTCCACCTCTTGCTCTTCCAACACTGCCTGGCCAAGTGGCAATTCCTGGGTATGTGAAAGGAGAAAGGTACAAGGGGAGGGTTGCAGTGCCAGGAGGGTGGTTGCGGGGGGGGTCGATGTAAGAGGGGCATGCTTTACACCATCTGCAGCTTGTAAATCAGGAGGGATTGTGGGCTGAGGGGGACGTGGGATATGAGAAGGAGGATTAGGTACGGCCATACCATCATCTTCTGTGGTTCTGTCCCGCCACTGGCCACGGGTTCACCGATGGGCACGCCAATGATGGCGAGCACCGTCTGCTCCACGGGGATAAGGACATCCGGACGCGCCTGCCCCCCGCCACTGAGCTCCTGCTGCCTCGGGTTCTGGGCCACCTTGCTCTGCAAGAGAGGGAAGTGTATCGGTGAGTGTTGTGCCATGTGTTTGTGTGATGTGCCTGTCATGGTTGAAGAGCTGGCGGTGTGTGCAAGCTGTGAGATGTGGGCGTGAGGCTTGCAGCAGAATCTAAGTGTGTGAGGGTGAGGTGAAGCTGTGAATGTGGATGTTTCCCCTCGTGGGGAAATCTGGAACTAGGGGGCATAGATTCAGAATAAGGGGTCGTCCATTTAAGACGGAGATGAGGAGAAATTTCTTCTCTCAGTAGGTCGTGAATCTTTGGAATTCTCTACCCCAGAGAGCTGTGGAGGCTGGGTCATTGAATATAAACAAGGCTGAGATAGACAGATTCTTGAACTACAGGAGAGTCACGGGTTATGGGGAGCGGGCGGCGAAGTGGAGTTGAGGCCAAGATCAAATCAGCCATGACCTTATTGAATGGTGGACCAGCTCGAGGGGCTGTATGTTCCATTCCTGCTCCTATCCCTTATGTTCTTGTGTAATGAGTCCTGATTGCTAGAGATGGTTGGTAGGTAGGTGATGGGGGTGTGGTGCATTGAGTAGTGTGTGAGACTAGTGGAGCAGTTGGTGGGACATGGCATTTGAAGATGAATTCACCGACCTTGACCACACTCGTGAGGTCATTGAATGTTTGACGGCACAGCATCCCGGTGCTCGGGTCCTGGTCTCACTGCCTTTGAAACGTTTGTCTGGTGGATCCTCCTCACCCCCTGTGGATAGAGAACATTTCTCCCCCTCTGCACCTACTCCCCCAAGGCCTCCAGTGCAGTGCTGGAGGATCTTGGAGCCGGCTCTCTCCCCTGTTGTGTCATCAGTACGTCTTGGTCCAGGTCAAAATGTCTTCCACAGCCACTTCCAGCAACTGCTCCAGACACATTTCACCTGTCCATTAAGAGGTGCAGGCCAGATTTAACTGGTGCCAGCCTCACACAACTATTTTAGTTGTGAACATTAAACAAATGCCCCCTGATTAAGGAAGAGGGGGGCACACTTCAAAAAATTTTCAAGTGCCCCCTTGGTTTTTTTATTATATATAAACTTTTATATACTTTTTATAGCCGCCAGAGAGCTCATCCCCTGGAGTCCCAAGGGATTCCACAATTCCTTGGGAGCACAGATACTTAAGGTGGCCTCACAGGCCGGAGAGGCACTATGGAGACCTGCAATAAAAGACAAAGGTCACACTTTACTTTGAGCTCACAGGATCCAGTCAGACTCATTATTGATACATAACAACTGGAAACGAGATACAGATGATGAACCCAACAATGCAGAGAACAGTGGGCATCCTGGAGAAATTCTCGAAGGGAAATGATTGAGAAACCTTTGTGGAGTGACTTGACCAATACATCCTGGCCAACGAGCTGGAAGGAGAAGCAAACGTTGCCAAACGAAGGGTGATTCTCCTCACCATCTGCGGGGCACCAACGTATGACCTCATGAAAAATCTGCTTCCTCCAGCAAAACCCACAGAGAAATCATGTGACGATTTGTGCACACTGGTCCGGGAGCATCTGAACGGGAAGGAAAGCGTTCTGATGGCGAGGTACCGGTTCTACACATACAAAAGGTCTGAAGGCCAGGAAATGGCGAGTTATGTTGCCGAGCTAAGATGCCTTGCAGGACATTGCGAATTTGAAGGACATTTGGAGCACATGCTCAGAGATTTTTTCGTACTTGGCATTGGCCATGAAGTGATACTTCGCAAACTTTTGACTGTAGTGACCCCAACCTTGAGTAAAGCCGTAGCGATAGCCCAGGCGTTCATGGCCACCAATGATAATACCCTGCAAATCTCTCAGCACACGGGTACTGTGAACAAAGTGATGTTGTTTTCAAATCGCAACATACAGGGCAGGCCCCACATGCCTGAAGTTGCACATCCGTAGATGTCTCAGAGTCCACTATCAAGATTGATGAATGCAGGGCCAGTAACATCTTTGTTGGCGCTGTGGGGGTGATCATCATTTCCATTCATGCTGCTTCAAAGGGTACGTTTGCAAGGGCTGTGGGACACTTCCAATGTATGTGCAGGCGAGCTGCAAACTCTGCTAGTCCTGCAAGCCACCATGCTGCAGAGGAGGACAGATCCACGGCAGATCACGATGAATCAGAGCCTCAGGCCGAGGAGGCAGAGGTATATGGGGTGCACACATTTACAACAAAGTGTCCCCTGATAATGCTGAAGGTTGAATTAAATGGACTCCGAGTGTCAATGGAGCTGGACACTGGCACAAGCCAGTCCATAATGAGTAAGAAGACTTTTGATAAATTGTGGTGCAACAAGGCTTCAAGTCCTGACTCCCATTCGTACTAAACTGAGAACTTACACAAAAGAACTGATTCCCGTAATCGGCAGTGCTATTGTAAAGGTCTCCTACGATTGAGCGGTGCACAAGCTACACTTTGGGTGGTACAGGGCGATGGTCCCAAGCTGCTCAGCAGGAGCTGGCAGGGAAAGATACGCTGGAACTGGGACGATGTCCAAGCGCTCTCGTCCGCTGATGACACTTCACGTGCCCAGGTCTTAAACAATTTCCCTTCGCTGTTCGAACCAGGCATCGGGAAGCTCCAAGGAGCAAAAGTGCAGATCCACCTAATTCCGGGGGCGCGATCCATCCATCACAAGGCGAGAGCGGTACCGTCTCTGCTGAGAGAAAGGGTAGAGATCGAGCTAGACTGGCTGCGACGAGAGTGCATCATTTCGGCAATCGAATTCAACGAGTGGGCCAGTCCGATTTTTCCAGTCCTCAAGGGAGACGGCACCCTCAGAATCTGTGGTGATTACAAAGTAGCTATCAATCGTTTCTCCCTGCAGGAACAATATCCACTACCAAAGCCTGATGACCTTTTTGCTACACTGGCGGGAGGAAAGACGTTCTCGAACCTAGATTTGATTTCAGCCTACATGACGCAGGAGCTGGAGGAATCATCGAAGGGCCTCACCTGCATCAACACGCACAAAGGTCTCTTCATTTATAATAGATGCCTGTTTGGAATTCGATCAGCCACGGTGATATTCCAGAGAAACATGGAAAGCTTACTGAAGTTGGTCCCACGCACAGTGGTCTTCTAGGACGACATCTTAGTTACAGGTTGGGACACAGTCGAGCATCTGCAGAACCTGGAGGAGGTTCTTAGTCGACGCAATCACTTGGGGCTCAGGTTAAAATGCTCGAAGTGCGTTTTCCTGGCGCCTGAAATGGAGTTACTGGGGAGAAGAATCGTGGCGGCTGGCATCAGGGCCACCGATTCAAAGATGGAGGCAATCGAGAACGCACCGAGACCACAGAACGTGACGGAGCTGCGGTCATTCCTAGGACTCCTGAACTACTTTGGTAACTTCTTACCGGGTCTCAGCACACTTTTAGAACCACCGCATGCTTTACTGTGTAAAGGAGATGACTGGATATGGGGAAAAAGCCAAGAAAATGCCTTTGTAAAAGCTAGAAAATGGTTATGCTCAAACAAATTGCTTGTGTTGTATGATCCATGTAAGCGTTTGGTACTAGCATGTGATGCGTCGTTGTACGGCATCGGGTGTGTATTGCAACAAGCTAATGCATCTGGGAAATTGCAACTGGTTGCTTATGCATCCAGAAGTCTGTGTAAGACTGAGAGCCTCGAGCATGATTGAAAAAGAAGCATTAGCGTGTGTTTATGCGGTAAAGAAAATGCATCAATATCTGTTTGGGCTCAAATTTGAATTGGAAACTGACCGTAAGCCACTGATATCCCATTTTTCCGAAAGTAAGGGGATAAATACGAATGCATGGGCCCGCATCCAGAGATGGGCGCTCACGTTGTCCGCATACAACTACGCCATCCGCCACAGGCCAGGCACAGAAAACTGTGCCGATGCTCTCAGTAGGCTGCCATTGTCCACCATGAGGGTGGAAATGGCATAGCATGCAGATTTAGTCATGGTTATGGAAGCATTCGGGAGTGAACAATCATCCGTCACAGCCCGACAGATTAGAACCTGGATGAGCCAGGACCCCTTACTGTCCCTAGTAAAAAATGTGTGCTTCACGGGAGCTGGTCCAGTGTCCCAGTGGAAATGCAGGAAGAAATAAAGCCATACCAGCGGCACAAAGATGAAATGTCTATACAGGCAGATTGCCTTCTCTGGGGTAATCGGGTAGTGGTCCCAAAGAAGGGCAGGGACACTTTTATCCGTGACCTCCACGGTAGTCACCCAGGCATCATAATGATGAAAGCGATAGCCAGATCCCATGTGTGGTGGCCCAGTATCGATGCGGACTTAGAGTCCCACATGCACAAATGTAACACATGCTCGCAGTTAAGCAATGCACCCAGGGAGGCGCCACTAAGTTTATGATCTTGGCCCTCCAAACCGCTGTCCATCGTCCATGTCGACTATGCAGGCCCGTTTTTGGGTAAAATGTTCCTTGTGGTTGTAGATGCGTACTCCAAATGGATTGAATGTGAAATAATGTCGGCAAGCATGTCCGCTGCCACCACAGAAAGCCTGCGGGCCATATTTGCCATACACAGACTGCCTGATGTCCTTGTGAGCGACAATGGGCCATATTTCACCAGTGCTGAGTTCAAAGTGTTCATGACCTGTAATGGGATCAAATATGTTACATCTGCCCCATTCAAACCAGCATCCAATGGTCAGGCAGAGAGAGCAGTGCAAACTATGAAGCAGGGATTGAAGAGGGTAACTGAAGGCTCACTGCAGACTCGCTACCGCACGAGACCCCACTTGCTCACTGCTGAACTGCTCATGAAAAAGGCACTTAAGACAAGGCTCTCGTTAGTTCACCCTGATCTCCATGAACAGGTAGAGAGCAGGCAGCTTCAACAAAGTGCATACCATGATAGCGCAAATGTGTCACGCAAAATTGAAATCAACAATCCTGTATTTGTGTTGAATTGTGGACAAGGTCCCAAGTGGCTTCCCGGCACTATTATGGCCAAAGAGGGGAGCAGGGTGCCCAAAGATCAGGAGTGTGGGACTGAAGTGCAACCAGAATTTGAGGAGCAGCCCCTTCAATAATGGAATAGGGCCTGCAACCTCGCACACTCTATACAACCATGGAATACGGACTCATCTAGACCGCAGAAATTACAGGAGGCCTAGGAGACTGTGAACTGACTTAAAAATTTATTGCACGGGACTGCTCCGTGCACCACCCTCCAGGCCAAGTCCCCAATATATAGAGGGATGACTCCCACGTAGAGTGCACTCCACTGGGGACCCCCGCCTCCTCCAGACAGCAAGATGGTACACCATTGCATGTCCAGATGGCAGACGAGGATGGCAAGGTGGATAGTGTGCAGGAGCAGCCCGTACAGGAAGCCCCTCCACGCAGAACTCAAAGGCATGGAGGAGATTTCCTGGAGGAGGCTCAAGTTGTGAGGCGCCAGCTCCCAAGCGAGGTATTGGGGGTCAGTTCGGACGGGATCGCCCCACCTGCTTGAGTTTCCTCGACACACCTAACGGAGTCAGAGCCCAATGCTGTTTTTACCGATGCGATGGCATTGGCCACGCGCTGGATGTCGGCCCAGGATAGGCGCCGTGCCAGCTCCTCTGGCGCCATCCAGCCCGCTCCTCCACCATAAAGCCGGTCCCTGACCCTGGTCACCTCGCCAGCTACATCCCTCTCGTCTGCCTGCCACCTAAAACCGCGGTCATTGATGTATGGATTCCTGAACCGCGGCTCCCGAAGGACAGCCGCCACTCCAGATGGGGAAGAACTATGCTTGGTGGCGACTCTGTTCCAGACCCTGATGAGTACCTGGTAAAAGATGGGGCAGCCCCCGCATGGTGGTCCTGACGCCTCCCAGGCTCACAAACAGGAACTGCGTGTCATACTGCTGGCGGAAGAAATACGTCGCCAGCGCACACCACCTAGGAGGGGGCTCAACGTACAGGTATCTCTGCACGATCTGAAGACGGAAAGTCGCATGCTGAGTACTAACGCACACCGACGCCTGACCGCCCTCGCTAAGCAGGAGATTCAGAACCACAGCAGAGAGCCAGTGCTTCCTGTTGTTCCAGAAGAAGTTCAGCAGCTTCTTCTGTATCTTGCCAAAGTGACCAACCGGTACCACAGCATAGCGGCCACCAGCTGGTTTATGACTAGCGCTCGACTACTGTAGGACAGCACTCAGAGCATTCCTGTCCAATGCACTAGGCGAGCTGTGACTTGGGCCTCCAGTTCTTGCCAGTTCACCGGCCAGGCTTCCTCATCAGGGCTACGGTAGACTCCCAGATAGAGGAGATGGGTTGTTCTCCAGGCAAAAGGCCTGAGCTCCTTCGGCAGGGAGTCCACCCACCACTGACCCACCAGGAGTCCAGAACATTTCTCCCAGTTGATCCTGGCGGAGGATGTGGCCGAATAAATCTCGTGGCACTCACGCATCCTCCACAGGTCAATGGGGTCAATAAGCCGAGAGGACGGCCACCACGCCCGATCCTTGCAGAGCCAATCCCATTAACCTCTTCCACAAGTGGCGCAGGACAGGCTCCAGGCATATGGCATATAACTGGCCGGAGATGGGGCATCCCTGGCGCACCTCTCTCCCAAAGCGAAGGGGAGCTGTCAAAGACCTTAATCAGACAATCCGCGGCAACTTACAAAAGTCAGATCCGGGCGGCGAAATGCGTCCCGAACCCAAAAGCGTGCAGAGCCTCTCTGGCTACAGGTGTGGTGCCGGAGGACTGGAGGACTGCTAATGTTGTACCTTTGTTTAAAAAGGGAGAAAGGGATAGACCGAGTAATTACAGGTCAGTCAGCCTAACCTCAGTGGTGGGAAAATTATTGGAAAAAATCCTGAGGGATAAATCTTCATTTGGAAAGACATGGATTAATCAAGGACAGTCAGCAAGGATTTGTTAAGGGAAAGTCGTGTTTGACTAACTTGATTGAATTTTTTGAGGAGGTAACCAGGAGGATCGATGAGGGCAGTGCGTATAATGTTGTGTATATGTATTTTAGCAAAGCTTTTGATAAGGTCCCACATCGCAGACTGATCATGAAAGTAAAACCCCTGGGATCCAGGGCAAAGTGGCAAGTTGGATCCAAAATTGGCTCAGAGGAAGGAAACAAAGGGTAATAGTTGATGGGTGTTTTTGTGAATGGAAGGCTGTATCCAGTGGGGTTCCGCAGGGCTCAGTGCTGGGTCCCTTGTTTATTGTGGTATATATCAATGAACTGGACTTGAATGTTGGGGGTATGATTAAGAAGTTTGCAGATGAAACTAAAATTGGCTATGTGGTTGATAATGAAGAAGAAAGTTGCGGACTGCAGGAAGTTATCAATGTACTGGTCAGGTGGGCAGAACAGTGACAAATGGAATCTAATCCAGATAAGTGTGAGGTAATACATTTGGGGAGGGCTAACAAGGCAAGGGAATACACATTAAATGGTACGACACTGTAAAGTGCAGAGAAACAAAGGGACCTTGGAGTGCAGGTCCACAGATCCCTAATGGTAGCAGGCCAGGTAGATAAGATGGTTAAGAAGGCATATGGGATACTTACCTTTATTAGTCGAGGCATGGAATACAAGAGCAAGGATGTTATGCTCTAACTGTATGAAACACTGGTTAGGCCACAGCTAGAGTACTGCATGCAGTTCTGGTCACCACATTACAGGAAAGATGTGATTGCACTGGAAAGGGTGCAGAGGATGCAAAGGTTACAGGGCTAGGGATGAAGAGCTGGAAAGTGGGATGAGACTGGCTAGCTCTTGGTCGGCGTGGACACGATGGGCTGAAATGGCTGTAAATTTCGATGATTCTATCCACAACAGGTAGATTGATGAGGACGAGGTTAAGTAGGTTTTTCCCTCGTGTTGGTTCTCTCCCCACCTGCTCTGGGCCCAGTCTGGCAGATATGTCATAGAATTATAGAATCACAGAGGTTTACAGAACAGAAGGAGGCCATTTCAGGCCATCATGTCTGCGCCGCCCAACAAAGAGCTATCCAGCCTAATCCCACTTTCCAGCTCTGGGTCCATAACTCTGCAGGTTACGGAACTTCAAGTGCACATCAAAGTACTTTTTAAGTATGGTGAGGGTTTCTGCCTCTACTAATAAAGGACCTGATATTCCAGATCCCGAACTACATCCTGAAGGGTGGAAGATGCCTGTGCATGGATTTGTTTAACGTATGGTCACCACACGGGCCTGATAGAGCTTGGTCTTGGTCCAGTGGCAAGAATTACCCAAGACGACTGGAGACCTGCTCTACTGCACAGACCGCGTGTGCACACATATCGCAGTGTGGGCTGGCCCGTGCTGCCCCTGGGGCCTTGGCCACACCCCCACAACCCTCTGGGTGAAGAAATTTCCTCTCAAGTCCCCTCTAAACCTCCCCCCAATTACTTTAAATCTATACCTCCTGGTGTTGATCTCTCTGGCTGATAGAAATAAATCCATCCTACCAACTCTATCTAGACCCCTCATAATTTTATACACCTCAATAAGGTTTCCCCTCAGCCATCTCTGTTCCAAAGAAAACAAACCCAGTCTATCCAATCTTTCCTCATCGTTAAAATTCTCCAGTCCAGGCTGTTATGTCTTGAATAAAGAATCAGAGTAGATACTGCAAGCTCAAAGTAAGTGTGACCGTAGTCCTTTATTACAGATCTCAGAGTGCCTCTCCAGCCTGTGAGGACTCCTATCGTGGGAACCCTTGGGACTCCAGGGGATGAGCCCTCTGGTGGTTATACATGGTAATTACAGGGTTACATACACAACAACACTCCCCACCCGCCGTTCCCCGCAAAAGTCAATAGTGTAACTATTTACAATGTGAGTCGATCTGAGGCCTTCCTTTCCCTGGTAGATCATCTCGGTGCAAATGTTGGTTTTAGTGAGTCATTTTTGGACCCTCGCTGGGCTGCTGCACAGTTGGCCTTGCTGGGCTGCTGGGGGTGGGGAGTCCTGCTGGGCTGCTGCGGGTGATGGGTGCTGCTTCGTGGTCAACCGCTGGATCGGTTGCCACTTGTGTGTGTGTTGGAGGGTCGAAAAAAGTAGAGTCTATTGTGGGTTGTTCTGGATAGTCCGTAAATCTGAGTTTGGTTTGGTCTAAGTGTTTCCTGCAGGTGAGTCCATTTGAGAGTTTGACTACAAACACTCTACTCCCCTCTTTGGCCAAAATAGTACCAGGAAGCCACTTGGGACCTTGTCCATAGTTCAACACAAATACAGGATCATTTATCTCAATTTCGCGTGACACATTTGCGTGAGGATGATATGTATTCTGTTGAAGCCGCCTGCTCTCTACCTATTCATGTAGATCAGGGTGGACAAATGAGAGTCTTGCCTTAAGTGCCCTTTTTATGAGCAGTTCAGCGGAAGGGACCTCAGTGAGCAAGTGGGGTCTTCTGCGGTAACTAAGCAGGACTCGGGATAGGCGCGTCTACAGTGAGCCTTCAGTTACCATTTTCAAGCTCTGCTTGATTGTTTGAACTGTTCGTTCTGCCTGACCGTTGGATGCTGGTTTGAATGGGGCAGGTGTGACATGTTTGAACCCATTGCGGGTCATGAACTCCTTGAACTCGGCACTGGTAAAGCACGGCATACGACGATGCATCACATGCTAGTATCAAACACTTACATGGATCATACAACACAAGCAATTTGTTTGAGTCTAACAATTTTCTAGCATTTACAAAGGCATTTTCTTGGCTTTTACCCCATACACATTCATCTCCTTTACTCAGTAAAGAGTGCAGGGGTTCTAACAATGTGCTAAGAACTGGTAAGAAGTTACCAAAATAGTTCAGGAGTCCGAGAAACGACCACAGCTCCGTCACTTTCTGTGGTCTCGGTGCATTCTTGATTGCCTCCGTCTTCGAATCAGTGGGCCTGATGCCGTTCGCTGCGATTCTTCTCTCCAGGAACTCCACTTCAGGCGCCAGGAAAATGCACTTCGAGCATTTTAGCCTGAGCCCCACACGGTTAAGCCAACTAAGAAACTCCTCCAGGTTCTGCAGGTGCTTGAAGGTGTCCTGACCTGTAACCAAGCTATCGTCCTGGAAGACCATGGTGCGCCGGACCGACTTCAACAAGTTTTCCATGTTCCTCTGGAATATCACCACTGTCATGTATTCAACCAGCATTGTAACCCATGTATAATCTGACCTAAGTTGTACACTGTGAGAACAATGGCCACTAGGTGGGAGACACTCCTAACCTGGACCTTCAGGTATAAAAGGGGAAGCTCCACCCACATTCATCAGTTGAGTGCTAAGGAATAAAGGACAGGTCACAGACTGACCTTCTCTCAAGCATGGGCCTCGTGTGCATTTATACTGTATAGTACGGACGTATCAATGGCGACGAGAAACTGGGATTTAAACCAGCGAGCATGGCCACTAGCAGAACAGACGAGAGGTACTGTGTTAAGGAATGGTTGGGACAGAGATTCAACATTGTTAAAGCAGCACACAGTTCTCCACGCAGACAAGGGCAATCGGGCATGCCCCAACATGTAGTCAAACCCAGAGGAGGAGTTCGACAGAGGCAAGCTGAACGTCGATTCACACCATTGCAAGGGACAATGCGGCCAGTAATGGGGCCATCAACACTTGTTAATGGCACATTCAAGGACAGTCACAGGGGCAGTCAGGGACGATCGACTGGCAAGGGACCTTTTGTTTCAAACAACAGCTCATGTTGGATGTGTGGAGACACACACTCAGCCGGAGTTTGCAGAGATGAGCAAAATACCTGCAGAAATTGCAGAAGTGAATGCTGGGAGAAATCGCTGGAAGCTGAAGTTCAGCGAGTTCATGTGGAGCATGTACACAGTTCATACACCAGGACGCCACCGATAATGATGAAAGTGCTCCTCAATGGCATCCCAGTATCAATTTGCTAGACACGGGGGCCAGCCAGTCCCTGATGGGTATCAAACAGTTCAAAAAGTTGTGGGCGTCCAAGGCCAGGAGGCCAGAATTATCGGCGATTGACGCACAGCTACGAACTTAAACAAAGCAGATCATTCCGGTGCTCGGCAGCGCCATGGTAGTCGTGACCCACAAAGATTCGGAGAACAGGTTGCCACTCTGGATTGTCCCAGGGGATGGTCCCGCACTACTGGGGAGGAGTTGGCTTGCTGTCATGAACTGGAAATGGGGCGATGTCAATGCAATTTCCTCTGTGGAGCGAGTATCATGCTCACAGATCCTGGACAAATTTGACTCATTATTTCAACCCGGCATCAGCACTTTCATGGGGGCCAAGGTAGTGATTCATATAAACCCGGACGCCAGGCCAGTACACCACAAGGCCAGAGCGGTGCCGTATGTGATGCGGGAAAATATAGAAGGCGAATTGGACCGCCTGCTGAGGGAAGGCATCATCTTGCCAGTCGAATTCAGTGACTGGGTGAGCCCGATCGTGCCGGTGGTCAAGGTGGAAGGGTCGGTCAGGATATGTGGTGATTACAAGGCCACCATCAATCGGGTGTCACTCCAAGACCAGTACCCGCTACCGAGAGCGGAGGACCTCTTTGCGACGCTATCCGGTGGCAAACTTTTTTCAAACTTGGACCTGACCTCAGCTTACGTGACCCAGGAGCTGGTGAGTGAGTCGAAGAAGCTGACCACTATCATGACACACAAGGGGTTATTTGAGTACAACAGATGTCCGTTCAGGATTCGCTCGGCCGCCGCGATCTTCCAACGAAATATGGAAAGCCTCCTCTAGTCGATTCCAGGGACGGTGGTTTTTCAGGACGACATCCTCATCACGGGTTACGATACTGAAGAACACCTCCACAACCTGGAAGAGGTGCTACGCAGACTGGACCGGGTAGGGCTGCGACTGAAAAAGGTGAAGTGCGTCTTCCTAGCTCCAGAGGCAGAATTCCTGGGGATGAGGGTAGCAGCAGACGGGATCAGCCCTACTGCGTCCAAGACGGAAGTGATCCAGAGAGCACCCAGACCCCGTAACACGATGGAGCTGCGTTCGTTCCTGGGGCTCCTGAACTATTTTGGTAACTTTCTTCCCAAATTGAGCACGCTGCTAGAGCCGCTACACATGTCCTACGCAAAGGTCGCGAATGGTTCTGGGGGGACAGGCAGGAAAGGGCTTTTAATAGAGCACGAAATTTGTTATGTTCCAACACTCTGTTAACACTATACGACCCATGTAAGAAACTTGTGTTAACGTGCGATGCGTCGTCCTATGGTGTCGGGTGTGTGTTGCAGCATGTCAATGTCAAGGGTCAGTTACAGCCGGTAGTTTATGCCTCCAGGTTTCTGTCCCAGCAGAAAGGGGTTATGGGATGGTAGAAAAGGAGACGCTCGCATGTTTATATGCTGTAAAGAAAATGCATCAGTACCTGTTTGGCAGGAAATTTGAGCTGGAGACAGATCACAAACCCCTAACGTCCCTTTTGGCCGACAACAAGGCCATAAATGCAAACGCATCGGCCCGCATACAGAGGTGGACACTCACGTTAGCCGCCTATGACTATACAATTCGGCACAGACCGGGCACCGAAAACTGCGCCGATGCACTCAGCAGGCTCCCACTAGCCACCACTGAGGGGGCTACTGAGCATGCTGCTGAGATGGTCATGGCTGTTAAAGCTTTCGGAAATGAAGGCTCACCCGTGACAGCCCATCAGAT
Organism: Pristiophorus japonicus; assembly: GCF_044704955.1. Lineage (NCBI taxonomy): Eukaryota > Metazoa > Chordata > Chondrichthyes > Pristiophoridae > Pristiophorus > Pristiophorus japonicus. The sequence goes on from NW_027251843.1 coordinate 257,535, forward strand.
TAAAGTCTGGACAAATAGAGACCCGCTATTGTCACTCGTCGAGAAATGTGTCCTGAATGGGGATTGGGCAGCCACGTACAGGGCATGCCCTGAGGAATTTAAACCATTTCACAGGCGCAGGGATGAACTCTCGATTCAGGCCGATTGCCTACTGTGGGGAAACTGCATAGTCATGCCCCAGATGGGCAGAGAGGTGTTCATCAGAGAACTCCACAATGAGCACCCGGGCATTGTCATGATGAAGGCAATTGCCAAGTCACACGTTTGGTGGCCAGGGATAGACGCAGATCTGGAACTTTGTGTTCGCAGATGCAACACGTGTGCCCAGCTGGGCAATGTGCCCAGGGAAGCCCCCCTTAGCCCCTAGCCATGGCCCGCCAAGCCTTGGTCATGCATCCATGTGGACTACGCAGGTCCTTTCATGGGAAAAATGTTTTTGGTTGTAGTAGACGCCTACTCCAAATGGATCGAATGTGTCATTTTAAATTCAAGCACAGCCTCTGCCACGGTAGAAAGTCTGTGGGCAATGCTCGCCGCCCATGGTCTACCGGACGTCTTGGTCAGCGACAATGGCCCGTGCTTCACAAGCACTGAATTCCAGGACTTCATGGCAGGTAATGGAATTAACCATGTCAGAACAGCACTGTTCAAGCCGGCCTCAAACGGCCAGGCAGAATGAGCAGTGCAGATAATCAAACAGGGGATGCTCAGAATCTAAGGGGGTTTCCTACAAACCCGCTTATCATGCCTCCTGTTGGCCTATAGATCCCGACCACACTCGCTCATAGGGGTTCCACTCGCAGAGGTGCGAATGAAAAGGACGCTCAAAACCCGGCTATCCCTTTTTCACCCCACCATGAAAGAAATTGTCGAGAGCAGGCGCCAGCCACAATATGACTACCATGACAGGAATGCGAGGGCGCGATGTATTGATGTAAATTATCCTGTTTTTGTCCTCAACTACGCTGCAGGGCCCAAATGGCTCACAGGCACTGTGATTGCCAAAGAGGGAATTAGGATTCTGGTAGTTAAATTTACCAATGGAAAAATCTGCCGCAAACACGTGGATCAAACAAAAAGGAGGTTCAGCAACCCCATAGAAGAAGCAGAGGAAGAACACGATGTCGAGTTCACTCCACCACAGGTGACCGAACACCGGAACCAAAAGGAGGAGAGCCCAATCACTGTGGGCAGTCTGGTTAGGCCTGAGGCACCTCAAACAGCAGACACTCAGGCCAGCGCCCAACAACCAGAGCCCTAACTCAGGCGCTCTACAAGAGAGCGTAAACCACCAGAGAGACTCAACCTGTGATCCCAATAAGACTTTGCGGGGGCGGTGATGTCAACCAGCATTGTAACCCATGTATAATCTGACCTAAGTTGTACACTGTGAGAACAATGACCACAAGGTGGGAGACACTCCTAACCTGGACCTTCAGGTATAAAAGGGGAAGCTCCACCCACATTCATCACTTGAGTGCTAAGGAATAAAGGACAGGTCACAGACTGACCTTCTCTCAAGCATGGGCCTCGTGTGCATTTATACTGTATAGTAAGGACGTATCAACCACGACCGATCGAATCCCAAACGGGCATCTGTTGTAAATGAAGAGACCTTTGTGCATGTTGATGCAGGTGAGGCCTTTCGATGATTCCTCCAGCTCCTGCGTCATGTCGGCCGAGGTCAATTCCAGCTTCCTGAACGGTTTCCCTCCCGCCAGTGTCGCAAATAGGTCATCTGCCTTTGGTAACGGGTATTGATCCTGTAGTGAGAAACGATTGATAGTTTCTTTGTAATCGCCACAGATTCTGGCGGTTCCATCTCCATTGAGGACTGGAACAATTGGACTGGCCCACTGCTTGAATTCGATCGGCGAAATGATGCCCTCTCGTTGCAGCCTGTCCAGCTCGATCTCCACCCTCTCTCTAATCATGTAAGGTACTGCTCTCACCTTGTGATAGATGGTTCGCACCCCCAGAATCAAATGGATCTGCACTTTTGCTCCTTGGAACTTCCCGATGCCTGGGGAACAGCGAGGGGAACTTGTTTAGGACCTGGGCACATGAGGTGTCGTCGAAGGACAGAAAGCGCTCGGACGTCGTCGCAGTTCCAGCGTATCTTTCCCAGCCAGCTCCGACCGAACGGCATGGGGCCATTGCCCGGTACCACCCAGAGTGGTAAATCATGCACTGCTCCATCGTAGGAGACCTTTACGGTAGCACTGACAATTACGGGAATCAGTTCCTTTGTGTAAGTTCTCAGTTTAGTACGAATGGGAGTCAGGACTGGCTTTGAAGCCTTGTTGCACCACAATTTATCGAAAGTCTTTTTACTCATTATGGACTGGCTTGCGCCCATGTCCAGCTCCATGGACACCGGGAGTCCATTTAAGTCAACCTTCAGCATTATCGGGGAAAACTTTTTGGTAAATGTGTGCACCCCATATACATCTGCCTACTTGGCCAGAGGCTCTGTTTCTTCGTGATCCACTGTGGATCTGTCCTCCTCTGCAACATGGTGGTTTGCAGGATTAGCAGGGTTTGCCACTCGCCTGCACATGTGTTGGAGGTGTCCCATTGTTCCACAGCCCTTGCAAACGTATCCTTTGAAGTGACATGAATGGAAACGATGATCACCCCCGCAGCGCCAACAAGTTGTTAATGGCCTTATATTCACCACCCTTAATGGTGGACTCTGATTCAACGGCAGACGTGCAGCTGCAGGTGTGTAAGTCCTGCCATGTACATTTCGATTCGAAAACAACATTACTTTGTTCACAGTACTTGGAGCAGCACTAGTGTGCTGAGAGATTTGTTTGGTATTGTCATTGGTAGCGATAAACACCTGGGATATCGCTATGGATTTACTCAAGTTTGGGGTCTCTACATTCAAAAGTTTGCGAAGTATTACTTCATGGCCAATGTCAAATACAAAGAAGTCCCTGAGCATGTGCTCCAAGTGTCCTTCAAATTCGCAATGTCCTGCAAGGCGCCTTAGCTCGGTGACGTAGCTTGCCACTTCCTGGCCTTGTACGTGTAGAACCGATACCTCGCCATCAGAACGCTTTACTTCAGGTTTAGTTGCTCGCGGACCAGTGTGCACAACTCATCGTACGACATGTCTGTGGGTTTCGCTGGAGCGAGCAGATCTTTCATGAGGCCATACGTTGGTGCCCCGCAAACAGTGAGGAGGATCGCCCTTCGTTTAGCAGTGTTCGCTTCTCTTTCCAGCTCATTGGCCATGAAGTATTGGTCGAGTCGCTCCATGAAGATTTCCCAATCATCTCCCTCTGAAAATTCCTCCAGGATGCCCACGCTTCTCTGCGTTGTCATCTGTATCTCGTCACCAATTGTTGTGTCTTGAATAAAGAGTCAGACTAGATACTGCAAGCTCAAAGTAAGGTGTGACTGTCGTCCTTTATTACAGATCTCAGAGTGCCTCTCCAGCCTGTGAGGCCTCTTTATATGCAGGTGCTCCCAAGGGATTGTGGGATCCCTTGGAACTCCAGAGGATGAGCCCTCTGGTGTTTAGACATGGTATTTACAGGTTTACATGCAGAACACAGGCAACACCATCGTGAATCTCCTCTGTACCCTCGGTTTAATGTCTCATCCGAAGAAATCGTACTGTTAATTAAACACTGAAGGCAAGAACTTTGAAGTGGTGGGAATACTCAATGTATCAAGACAGGAACATTGTAAACATTGATTGTGACATCATGCACTCACAACCTCCCCATAGTATGCACAATGTGAGCACCAGACCCGAGGACAGAACCAAGGAGATGTGCCCAGCACCAATCCAGGACAATGATCAATGTAAAGCCAAAGCTGAATGTTATCAGGGCTGCTTTGCCGATGATTGCCCTGTGATCGCGGGCACCAGCAGCACACACACCTCTTGTGGGTACAGTCATGTCGTGGTTATGTTGCTGCAGAGCACTCCACAGGCCTGCACTAATAATCCCCACAATCTCACCATGGCCCTTTGACTATTTCAATTCAGCTCTTTTTTAAATTCTAGAAATAAAAAGCTGGTCTCAGTAAAAGTGACCACAAAGCTGTCAAATTGTCACAAAAGCCCAATTGGTTCAGTGACGTCCTTTAGGGAAAGAAACCTGCCGTCCTTGCCACATAAAAGGTTACTGCCCAAGATAAGAGCTCATAGGGCTGGGGGTAATATATTAGCATGGATAGAGGATTGTCTAACTAACAGCAAACAGAGAGTCGGGATAAATGGGTCATTTTCAGGTTGGCAATCTGTAACTAGTGGGGTGCCGCAGGGATCAGTGCTGGGGCCTCAACTATTTACAGTCTATGTAAATGACTTGGATGAAGGGACTGAGTGTAATGTAACCAAATTTGTTGATGTACAAAGATAGGTGAGAAAGCAAGTTGTGAGGAGGACGCAAAGATTCTGCAAATGGATATAGACAGGCTAAGTGAGTAGGCAAAGATTTGGCAGATGGAGTATAATGTGAAAAATAAAAACGCAGATTATTATTTAAATGGGCAGAGATTACAAAATGCTGCTGTTGTGTGCTTAGATGCGCTAACAATGACTCCACGAGGCAGTGTGTTGTGCTTGAACTGGAGTGACCTTAGGCCTTTATTAGTTAACTCCAGAGTAAGGATCACACCTGGTGGCCTGCCTTTTACACTATGTCAGGCACGCCTGTACAGGTAACCTACGAGTCTCTCACTGCTGTGCCCTCTGATGGCACATCTTGATATAGTACCAACAGTGGCCATGTAGGATACATGACAGCTGCAGTACAGTTCATTGATATCTTCCTGCAGTCTACAGCTTTAATCTTCATTATCAACCACACAGCGATTTTAGTATCATCTGCAATCTTCTTAATCATACTCCCCACATTCATGTCTAAATCACTGATAAATACCACAAAAAGCAAGGGACCCAGCACTGAGCCCTGCAGAACCCCACTGGAAACATCCTTCCAGTCACAAAAACACCTGTCACACATTACACTTTGCTTCCTGCCTCTGAGCCAATTTTGGATCTAACTTGTTACTTTGCCCTGGATTCCATGGGCTTTTACTTTCATGACCAATCTTCTATGTGGGACCTTATCAAAAGCCTTATTAAAATCCATATACACTACATCATACACAGTGCCCTCATCGATCCTCCTGGTTACCTCCTCAAAAAATTCAATCTAGTTATTCAAATCCAAGCTGACTGTCCTTGATTAATCCGTGTTTTGTTCAATGAAGATTCCTCCTATCCCGTCCCCGAGGTTAGGCTGACTGACCTGTAGTGACTCGATCTATCCCTTTCTCCCTTTTTAAACAAAGGTACCACGTTTGCAGTCCTCCAGTCCTCCAGTACCTGGGATTGCAATGTCAGCATCGCCCCTCTCGGCCAGCTCGGTCAGTAGTGGTGCTACCGAGCCACTCTTGGTGATGGACAGTGAAGTTCCCTGCCCCAGAGTACATTCTATGTCCTTGCTACTCTCAGTGTTTCTTCCAAGTGGTGTTCAACATGGAGGAGTACTGATTCATCAGCTGAGGGAGGGCGGGAGGTGGTAATCAGCAGGAGGTTTCATTGCCCGTGTTTGACCTGATGCCATGAGACTTCATGGGGTCCGGAGTCAATGTTGAGGACTCCCAGGGCCACTCCCTCCCGACTGTGTACCACTGAGCCGCCACCTCGGGTGATGGAGGAGTCTGGGACATTGGCTGAAAGGTATGATTCTGTGAGTAGGACTATGTCAGGCTGGTGCTTGACTCGTCTGTGGGGCAGCTCTCCCACTTTTGACACAAGTCCCCAGATGTTGGTGAGGAGGACGTTGCAGGGTCAGCACTGAGCCTGGGTCCACTGTCCTAGCCGGTCCGAGCTGCTGTTATTCTGCCTGATTGGACGGTTATTATTAGAGACACAGACCACAGCAGAAATCCCCCGTGCAAAAAATAACTGAAGAGATTGTCAGATCGGAAGAATGAAACTTCACCCACAGAGGAAGTGAAAGAGGGAGGTTGTCACAGCTGTACGTTTGTTCATGACACGGGAGAAAACTGTGAACCGCGCTCACAGCCTAGAATCTTACATCACAGAAGGAGGCCATTCGGCCCATCGTGCCTGTGCCGACTCCTTGAAAAAATTACCTAATTAGTCCCACTTCCTCTCTCTTTCCCCGTAACCCAGCAAATTGTTCCTTTTCAAGTATATATCCAATTCCCTCTTGCAGACCTGGGCCCACAGCACTAGACTGCCCCTAACCTGGGCACAACATTGGCATCTCATTCATTCACTGGGACAGGAAATGCCTGGTATGGGAAATGGAGCCCAGGGCTCTGAACGTTCCCTCTCCTCTCCTGAGGAAGGCTTCATGCTGGGGTCCAGTTCCATGGCCCCGACAGCATGTTCCGACTTCACCCACTTCCCCATCCCAGATGTGTAAGTCTGGACCCTCTCAGCAGGATATACGACTGCAGGAGGCCTCACCACTGTGTCCAGCACTGTCCTCACCCGAAATCCACACACAGCGTGCATTGATCTGGTGCCTTTAACATGCCAAAGGTCTCAAGATGCTTCACATCACTGCTGTAAGAACAGGGGAGCGTGGGTTCAGGGGGCTTTAGGAAGGGTGATTGAAGGCCTGGGTGAAAGGATGGTGTTTGATGGAGGAGAGAGCGCTGGAGAGGGGGAAGGATTAGAACATAAGAAATTGGAGTAGGAGTAGGCCATACGGCCCCTCGAGCCTGCTCCGCCATTTAATATGATCGTGGCTGATCCGATTATGGATTCAGATCCACTTCCCCGCCCGCTCCCCTAACCCCTTATTCCCTTGTCGGTTAAGAAACTGACTATCTCTGTCTTAAATTTATTCAATGAACCAGCTTCCACAGCTCTCTGAGGCAGCGAATTCCACAGATTTACAACCCTCTGAGAGAAGAAATTCCTCCTCATCTCAGTTTTAAATGGGTGGCCCTTTATTCTAAGATTATGACATCTGTTCTAGTCTCCCCCATCAATGGAAATATCCTCTCTGCATCCACCTTGTCAAGCCCCCTCATAATTTTATACGTTTTGAGAAGATCACCTCTCATTCTTCTGAATTCCAATGAGTAGAGGCCAAACCTACACAACCTTTCCTCATAAGTCAACCCCCTCATCTCCAGAATCAACCTAGTGAACCTTCTCTGAACTGCCTCCAAACCAAGTATATCCTTTCGTAAATATGTAAACCAAAACTGTATGCCGTATTCCAAATGTGTCCTGACCAATACCCTGTATAACTGTAGCAAGACTTCCCTGCTTTTATACTCCATCCCTTTTGCAATAATGGCCAAGATTCCATTGGCCTTCCTGATCCTGTACCTGCACACTAACCTTTTGTGTTTCATGCACCAGGACCCCCAGGTCCCACTGTGTACTGCAGCACTTTGTAATTTTTCTCTATTTAAATAATAACTTGCTCTTCGATTTATTTTTGCCAAAGTGCGTAACTTTACACTTTCCAACATTATACTCCATCTGCCAAATTTTGCCCACTCACTTAGCCTGTTTATGTCCTTTTGTAGGATTTTTGTGTCCTCCTCACACATTGCTTTTCCTCCTATCTTTGTATCATCAGCAAACTTGGCTATGTTACAATTAGTCCTTTCTTCCAAGTCATTAATATAGATTGTAAATAGTTGGGGTCCCAGCACTGATTACTGTTAGCAAACTCGAGAATGAACGATTTATCCCGACCCTCTGTTTTCAGTTAGTTAGTCAATCCTCTATCCTGCTAATATATTACCTCCCCCTCCCTCATGAACTTTTATCTTGTGCCTTTTATGTGGCACCTTGTAAAATGCATTCTGGAAATCCAAATACACCACATGTATATTGTACATTAATGATTTAGACGAGGGGATTAAATGTAGTATCTCCAAATTTGCGGTTGACACGAAGTTGGGTGACAGAGTGAGCTGCGAGGAGGATGCTATGAGGCTGCAGAGTGACTTGGATAGGTGAGGTGAGTGAGCAAATGCATGGCAGATGAAGTATAATGTGGATAAATGTGAGGTTATTCACTTTGGTGGTAAAAACAGAGAGACAGCCTATTATCTGAATGGTGACAGATTAGGAAAAGGGGAGGTGCAACGAGACCTGGGTGTCATGGTACATCAGTCATTGAAGGTTGGCATGCAGGTACAGCAGGCGGTTAAGAAAGCAAATGGCATGTTGGCCTTCATAGCGAGGAGATTTGAGTACAGGGGCAGGGAGGTGTTGCTACAGTTGTACAGAGCCTTGGTGAGGCCACACCTGGAGCATTGTGTTCAATTTTGGTCTCCTAACTTGAGGAAGGACATTCTTGCTATTGAGGGAGTGCAGCGAAGATTCACCAGACTGATTCCCGGGATGGTGGGACTGACCTATCAAGAAAGACTGGATCAACTGGGCTTGTATTCACTGGAGTTCAGAAGAATGAGAGGGGACCTCATAGAAACTTTCAAAATTCTGACGTGTTTAGACAGGTTAGATGCAGGAAGAATGTTCCCAATGTTGGGGAAGTCCAGAACCAGGGGTCACAGTCTAAGGATAAGGGGTAAGCCATTTAGGACCGAGATGAGGAGAGACTTCTTCACCCAGAGAGTGGTGAACCTGTGGAATTCTCTGCCACAGAAAGTGGTTGGGGCCAATTCATTAAATATATTCAAAAGGGAGTTAGATGAAGTCCTTACTACTCGGGGGATCAAGGGGTATGGCGAGAAAGCAGGAAGGGGGTACTGAAGTTTCATGTTCAGCCATGAACTCATTGAATGGCAGTGCAGGCTAGAAGGGCTGAATGGCCTGCTCCTGCACCTATTTTCTATGTTTCTATGTTTCTATATCCACTGGTTCCCCTTTATCCACCCTGCTTGTTACATCCTCAAAGAAGTCCAGCAAATTTGTCAAACTTGACTTCTCCTTCATAAATCCATTCTGACTCTGCCTGACTGAATTATGTTTTTCCAAATGTCCTGCTACTGCTTCTTTAATAATGGACTCCAATATTTCCCCATCTCCAGATGTTAGGCTAACTGGTCTATAGTTTCCTGATTTTTGTCTGCATCCTTTTTATCATTAGAGGCATTACACTTGCAGTTTTTGAATCTGCTGGGATCTCCCCAGAACTCCCCAGGAATTTTGGTAAATTACAACCAATGCATCCACTATCGCTTTCGCTACTTCTCTGAAGACTCTAGGATGCAAGCCATCAGGTCCAGGGGATTTATCCGCCTTTTGTCACATTATCTTACTGAGTACCACCTCCTTAGTGATTGTGATTGTGTTCAGTTCCTCCCCCCACTATCCACTGACTATCCACTGTCGGAATATTGTTAGTGTCCTCTACCGTAAAGACTGCTACAAAATATTTGTTCAGAGTTTCTGCCATCTCCATGTTCCCCATCACTAATTCCCCAGTCTCATCCTCTAAGGGGCCAACATTTATTTTAGCCACTCTTTTCCTTTTTATATACCTGGAGAAACTCTTGCTAACTGTTTTTAAATTTTGTGCTAGCTTACTTTCATCTTTCCTTTCTTGTTTATTTTTTTGGTCATTCTTTGCTGACTTTTAAAAGCTTCACAATCTTTTGTCCTTCCATGAGTTTTGGTCACTTTGTATGCCCTTGTTTTTAATTAGATATCATCCTTTATTTCTTTCGCGAGCGACGGATGGCTATCTTTTCTTTCACACCCTTTCCTCCTCACTGGAATATATTTTTCAAGAGTTGTGAAATACCTCCTTAAATGTACACCAATGTTCATCCACCATCCTACACTTTAATCTATTTTCCCAGTCCACTTTAGCCAACTCTGCCCTCATACCTTTGTAGTCTCCATTATTTAAGCTTAGTACGCTGGTTAGAAATTCAACTTTCTCACTCTGCATCTGAACTTGAAATTCAACCATGCTATGATCACTCATTGCAAGGGGATCCTTTACTGGGAGATTGTTTATTAATCCTGCCTCATTACACAGGACCAGATCTAAGATAGCCTGCCCCATAGTTGGGTCCGTTACAGACTGCTCAAGGAACCCATCCCTTATGCACTCTATGAACTCTTCTTCAACGCTACCCTGACCAATTTGATTTGTCCCATCAATAGGGAGGTTAAAATCACCCATTACAAGTCATACCACGACAACTTCCAGCGCGAGCTGCTCCAAGTGAGCGACAGCTTCGAGGTGGGCGATTGGGTGACGTCATCAGGACCCAGGTCGCCATTTGGAGCATGGGCAGGAGCATCGGCTGAGCCTAGGTAAAGCAGAGAAGCGGGAAGGTCACGGGGAGGTGTGGCGAGTGATCGAGGGGAGGAGCGATGAGGGATCGTGGCTGAGATTTGCTGAGTGGTCATGGCGGAGTTCCAGCCAACGTTTGGTGCGGAGGAGCGGTGAGGGATCGTGGCGGAGATTTGGTGAGGGATCATGGTGGAGGTGCGGTAAATGAGGATTCGGCACCAGGAGAGCCGAGGGCCCAAGAGCAGCATAGACCAGGCTACACTGCGATATGTGTGCGCACTAGGCCCATGCAGTAGAGCAGGTCTCCAGTCGTCCTGGTTAACCCTTGCCACTGGATAAAGGCCTAGCTCTGTCAAGCCTGTGTAGTGGCTGATGTGCAACAGTCACCACACGTTAAAACAATCCATGCACAGGCATCTTCAACCTCTTCAATTGGAGTTCAGGACTGGAACATCGGGTCCTTCATTGAAACATCTCTGAACTCATGTGCAAGCAAGTCATCCTCGTTCGAGGGACCGTCGATGAGGATGATGAGTAGGTCAGTGAGGTCAGGAGCAGTAGGTCAGTGAGGTCAGGGACAGTAGGACAGTGAGGTCAGGGGCAGTAGGTCAGTGAGGTCAGGGGCTGCAGGTCAGTGAGTTCAGGGGTCATTTTGGATCAGCACTTGGTGTGAGGCAGGGGAGGAGGATGGAGGGGAGGGGGGCGTAGGAGGGGAGGGGAGGAGGGGAGGGGGGAGAAGGTGATGGGGGAGAGAAGGTGAGGAACGGCAAGAAGGGAAGGGGGGAGAGAAGGGGGGAGAAGGTTAGAGGGGGAGATGGAGATGGTGCGATCGCGAAAGAGCAACAGAGGGTGACAGACAAAGAGAGGAAGGGAGAGGGTGATGGTGGGAGGGAGGGATAGAAGAAGAGGAAGTGCAAGGTGCTGACGTGGCTTTCTCTGGGTGAAGACATTTACATACTGAGGGATGGGCAGTGAGACTCTCTCAGGCTGCAGGTTTATAAAGCAGAGCCCAGTGAAGGGCAGTTTATCAGTAAGCAGGCACAGGGACAGGAGCAGACACCATGATTTCACCCATCCAGCTGATCTGGCCTCTGGCATTCTGCGTCGCAGGTACCAATCTCTCTCCTTCCACGTTTAATATCTTCCTGCTGTCGATTTCTGTCCAACTCTACTGACCAGTGATTGAAGGGCAAATGCTGACACTAGAGGAGAACTCAGTGTCTCGAGCAATCTCTCATTTTACAGCGTCTTTCTGTGATAGTGCTTACTTCACTTTCTTTCCCCATTTCCCCCTCAGGTATCAGTGGGGACATCATCATGACCCAGTCTCCCCCGGTGCTGTCAGTGAGTGAGGGACAGACTGCAAAGATCACCTGTACCGCCAGTGCATCCGTTAGCAATGATGTTGCTTGGTACCAGCAGAAAGCCGGGCAGAAACCCACTCTGCTGATCTATGAGGCAACAGATCGTTTCACTGGAACCTCCAATCGCTTCACCGGCAGTTACCAGTCCAACACGTTCACCCTGAGCATCAGCAACGTGCAGAGCGAGGATGTCGCAGTCTATTACTGTCAGCAATATTACAGCACCCCTCTACACTGTGATACACAGCCGTACAAAAACCTCAATATACACAGCGCCACCTCCTGTACTGACTCACCCCACAGTTATATATAATATATAATAATGGACACACAGCCCCACCTCCTGTACTGACTCACCCCACAGTTATATATAATATATAATAATGGACACACAGCCCCACCTCCTGTACTGACTCATCCCACAGTTATATATAATATATAATAATGGACACACAGCCCCACCTCCTGTACTGACTCACCCCACAGTTATATATAATATATAATAATGGACACACAGCCCCACCTCCTGTACTGACTCACCCCACAGTTATATATAATATATAATAATGGACACACAGCCCCACCTCCTGTACTGACTCACCCCACAGTTATATATAATATATAATAATGGACACACAGCCCCACCTCCTGTACTGACTCACCCCACAGTTATATATAATATATAATAATGGACACACAGCCCCACCTCCTGTACTGACTCATCCCACAGTTATATATAATATATAATAATGGACACACAGCCCCACCTCCTGTACGGTTTTAAACATGACTGACACACAGCTCGATGGGAGTGATGGCAGGAACATTCAGCTGAAAGCTGCAGTGAATTGGGAAAGGATGGAGTGGGTCAGAGAGGAGTTGGGGCTGTGTCTTCATCACTGACAATCTCACAGCTCTACTCTGTACATTCAGACAGCACGGAGACACTGGGTGGTCCCTCTGTCCTCAATCCAAATAATCTCACAAACCCCCCACTATTGAGAGGGCCACAACTAATAAAACTCAAGGCATAAACATGAAAGGAAAGTGAACAAGTGAAATGGTCGTGCTCTTTCACTGCCCACCCCACACTCCAGGCCCTGCGGTGCCCACTCGTCGCAGAAGGCCTCAAGCCTACCCTGGGCTCCATCCCCAGGGTCATCCTGATGTGGACATAGCCCCCGAAGGGAGGCAGGCAGGCAGCGCGACCACCCCATGAGCCCCGTCCAACTGGGACCTGTGGATGGCCACCATGGGCAGGCCCACGGGGAGGCGCTCTGACCTGCCCGCTCTCCCTGCACCGGGTGACCAGGCCCAGGAGCAGCCCCATGGGGAGGCCCTCCGACCTGTCCACTCTCCCTGCACCGGGTGGCCAGGCCCAGGAGCAGGCCCACAGGGAGGCCCTCCGACCCGTCCACTCCCCCCGCACCGGGTGACCAGGCCCAGGAGCGTGGGACTGAAGTGGAGCCAGAAATCGAGGAGCAGCCCCTTCAAATAGTGGAAGAGGGGCTGCATCCTCTCACACTCCATGTACACACGGGTCACGGACTGAGGAAACAGGTTTCTAAAGCCCCTGAAACTCGTTATTTTATAATGATCCCCGAGGAAGGCCTGTGTCAGCAACACAAACATCTCGCTTGCAGACGGAGCCCGTTGTTCAAGGGGCACAAAGAGGTGAGCCCTGTGTGAGGGGGACTTTCATTCTCCAGCAATTCCATGGCCCCAGGGTTACCGTCTGATGGGGCGGGAAGGGCAGCTGGGAGATTTGTCCCAAACACGTCGGATTCCCAACTCTCCCGGGCACTGCCACAGGCAACTCAGACACAGAGAGAGAGGGAGGGAGAGAGGGAGAGGGAGGGAGTGAGAGAGAGAGAGAGAGCACGAGAGAGCGTGATTGTAATGGGAGAGAGATTGAGTGAGTGTGGGAGGGAGAAGGAGGGAGACAGATTAAGGGAGAGGGAGCGGCAGAGAGGGAGGGAGGAAGAGGGAGTGAGGGAGAGAGAGAGAGTGTGAGAGGGAGGGAGAAACAGAGTCAGCGAGACTGTGAGAGAGAGCGAGAGAGTATGAGAAACAGAGTGAGTGAGACACACTCACACACAGACAGAGAGCGGGGGAGAGAGACTGAGTGAGCCAGGGACGGAGGATATTGTACAGCCGCTGCACTGGAAGCTGTCACTGTGGCTCACGTTCGGTAAAGGAACCAAGCTCAGACTGAGTAAGTAAAACCCAATGCTCCGTTATTAACACTTTAAATACTGAATCTTTCTAAGACACAAATGCTGAATGTGCGAAGGTGTTAGTTTACATATGATTACACTCGATCCTCCCGTCTTTCCTCATCTAAATCTATCAGCATAACCCTCTATTCCCTTCTCCCTCATATCCCTGTCTAGCCTCCCCTTAAATACATCGATACTATTCACTTCAATCACTCCCTGTGGTAGCCAGTTCCACATTCTCACCGCTTGCCGGGTAAAGAATTTTCTCCTGAATTCCCGATTGGATTTCTTGCTGACTATCTTATATTGATGGCCTCTAGTTCTGCTCTTCCCCACATGTGGAAACACTCTCTCTGTATCCACTCTATCAAATCCTTTCCTAATGTTAAAGACCTCTATCAGGTCACCCCTCAGCCTCAAGAGAAAAGAGCCCCAGCCTGTTCATCCTTTCCTGATATGTAAACCCTCGCACTTCTGGTCCCATCCTTGTAAACCTTCTCTGCACCCTCTCCAGTGCCTGTGTATGGGTTATATAATATGGTGGGGAGCTGCGGTGAATGAAAGGGTTAATTGAAGAGTGCTGTGTATGACAGGGAGCCTGGCTGTATTCCTTTACCCACACTCCCCCTTCACCCAGCAAAGTACAAGTAACGAACCGTTACCCACCGTGTGGAGGAGATCTGGACGTTGGCACACTGCGGTCCCATCCCTGCACCATCCCCGGAAATCGCTCCCGAGCCTCCTGCCTGTCTCAGTGTGACAGACACGGTGTGTGAGACACGGGCAGAGTGTGGGTGTGAGTGAGTGAGCTCGCTGGGGGCAGTCTGTGCTCCTGTCACAGTCTCTGATATAACTGAGCTCAGCCTCAGCACACTGACACTCCCGAGGTCCCGCCTCCCCCAGCTCCAACTCTGATCTGTCCAGCCCCCGCTCACCTCCTGTCCAACTTCTGATCACAAACAGGGGCAGCAGGGCTCCAATCCGGCAGCTGCAGTGCTCCAGGGTTGTGGGGAGACTCTCAGTTGCTGTTTCTGTGGCTCGAGTTCAGGCCGATATTTATCCCTCGACCTACATCGCTTAAAATGCTTATTTACCACATTGCTGTGTGTGGGAGCTTGCTGTGCACAAATTAGTTGCCCTGTTTCCCACATTACAACAGTGACTGCACTTCAAAAATGTATTTCATTGGCTGTGAAGCACTTTGGGACATCCTGAGGTGTAAATGGCGCTATATAAATGCAGGCCTTTCTTTAATTTCTCTTTTCTTTTTATTAACTGGGCATCGTACAATTCCTCTGCTGATTAAATCTGGACCCAGCAGAAAATCCCCAGAACACGGACTAATGTTCCATAAGAACTTGGGAATTAGGAGCAGGAGGAGGCCATTCGGCCCCTCGAGCCTGCTCCGCCATTCAATGAGATCATGGCTGATCTTCTACCTCAACTCCACTTTCCTGCACTGTCCCCATATCCCTCGATTCCCTTAATATTCAAAAATTTATCGATCTCCGGAATATACTCAAGGACTGAACCTCCACAGCCCTCTGGGAAAGAGAATTCCACAGATTCATCACACTCTGAGTGAAGAGGTATCTCCTCATCTCAGTCCTAAATGGCCGAGCTTTTATACTGAGACTGTGACCCCTGGTTCTAGACTCCCCAGCCCGAGGAAACATCGTCCCTGCATCTACCCTGTCAAGCCCTGTCAGAATTTTGTATGTGTCAATGAGATCCCTTCTCATTCTTCTAAACACTGGAGAATATAGGCCTAGTCTACTCAATCTCTCCATAGGACAATCCCCCCATCCCAGATGTCCATCTGATGTGTCTTCATGTTTGTCATACGTGATGGAGCAGACAGCAGGAGTTCCACCAGCAACGCAGGACGTTACCTCAGTGCCCGGCCCACTTTCCCCATCCACTTACCATATTCTTACAGGTAAACGGGCTTAGCACCTGCCCTCGGCCGTTAAAATGTCGCACCTCTACACCACAGGCTGCCCGTCATCTGCTCCCCATCTCACTCCTGAAGGCACTACCTCTGGCTGGGGCACAGCTCCCCTCCCTAAGTGGGCTCACTGTCCCAGTGTGATCCCTGAGACTGAGTGTGTCATGCTTATCGACAGTGAGGTATCAGCCGTGGCTCAGTCACTTGCACGCTCGGCTCTGAGGGACATTCACGACCACCAGACATCCCAAAGTGCTTTACAACCAATGAAGTACTTTTTGAAGTGTACTCACTGTTGTAATGTAGGAAATGCAGCAGCCAATTCGTGCACAGCAAGCTCCCACAAACAGCAATGTGCTGATGACCAAATAACCTGTTTTTGTCATGTTGCGAAATAAATATCGGCCAGGACACCAGAGTGGGATTTGAACCCTCAAATTCTGACTCAGAGGTGAGGCTGCTACCAACTGAGCCACTGGCTGACACCATTTGGTCCATCGTATCTTCGCTGGCCGACAAAGATCTCTCCAGCTTAATCCCACTTTCCAGCTCTGGGTCCGTAGCCCTGTAGGTTACGGCACTTCAAGTGCACATCCAAGTACTTTTTAAATGTGGAGATTGTTTCTGCCTCTACCACCCTTTCAGGCAGTGAGTTCCAGACCCCCACCACCCTCTGGGTGAAGAATTGTTTTCTCATCTCCCCTCTAAACCTTCCACCAATTACTTTAAATCTATGCCCCCTGGTTGTTGACCCCTCTGCTAAGGGAAATAGAGCCTTCCTATCCACTCTATCTCGGCCCCTCATAATTTTATACACCTCAATAAGGTCTCCCCTCAGCCTCCTCTGTTCCACGGAAAACACCCCCAGCAGATCCAATCTTTGTTCATAGCTAAAATTTTCCAGTCCAGGCAACATCCTCGTAAATCTTCCTGTGTGCAATTGGTTGTAAAGCACCTTGGGACATCCTGAGGTTGTGAAAGGCGCTATATAATTTCAAGGCCTTCTTTCATTGAAGTGGGAGGGCCCTGATCCTGACCCTCGCCCATTGTCTGCGCACTCTGACCTTCCAGGAGCTCACGGGATCATTGGGAGCAGTGACCCTGCCTGACCCCGGTACACTGAGGCTAATTGTAGCCTCACCTTTGATCTCACCCCGGTGCTGGGCAGCAAGCTTTTAAACGCAATCTAGAAGCTTCTGCACCGTCACCCAACATGAAGCCTTGCTGAAGTGTGTTTATACAAGTGTGCCGCAATGTTCCCGGATAAAGTTCTCCCAATCTGTGTGTGATCTGAGCTTTCTCACTGCTGAGCCTGTTTCCCCTGTATCCACCCATCTACAGTTCGAGCTTCCTGCCAGTGAACAGCGTCTTAATGGGACACTCAGTCTTCACCGACTCTTACTGTTAACCATTTCAGTGCTGAATGTGTGCCAACCCTGCACTGCAGATGTTTATACAACAGTCCAATATGATTTTGAGTATCAGCCGTGGCTCAGTGCATTGCACTCTCACCTTTGAGTCAGAAGGTTTGTGGGTTCAAGTCCCACTCCAGGGACTTGAGCACAAAAATCTAGGCTGACACTGCAGTGCATTGCTGAGGGACCGCCGCACTGTCGGAGGGGCTGTCTTTCAGATGAGACGTTAAACCGAGGCCCCGTCTGCCCTCTCAGGTGGATGTAAAAGATCCCATGCCACTATTTTGAAGAAGAGCAGGGGAGTTCACCGGTGTCCTGGTCAATATATATCCCTCAACCAACATGACAGAAGAACAGATTTTCAGGTCATTATCACATCGCTGTTTGTGGGAGCTTGCTGTGCGCAGATTGGCTGCCGTATTTCCCACATTACAACAGTGACTGCACTCCAAAAGTACTTCATTGGCTGTAAAGTGCTTTGAGACGTATGGGGGTTGTGAAAGGTGTAATATAAATGCATGGCTTTTATTTTTTTTAATCACCTTTGTAAGGGGTGGTTTGCAGGGGGTCAGCTTTCCCTTCTGACCTTATATGAGCGGTTTCGAATCGCTCCCACACCCTTGGTCCCAGACATTGGAATTATGAAGGGATTGTGACAGACTTGGACAGACAATCGGTTTCAAGGTAGGAAGCAGGTATGCCTTTATTGTTTTTAAAAAGAAGTAAAAGGCACACCTTTAATAACACACACAGACCAATACACACTGAGGAGTACAATACATTGAATAAATTGTCAAATTACAGCCTGTGGGGAAAAGAATACAGCTTCAACTCTAAATGGGGTAAAGAGGAGAATGCAGATACATTTACACAAGTTATCCCAGCCTCCCCCCTCCCAATTCCCCTAACTAACTAAGTTAGAGCTCTGAGGGTTCAGGGGCTATGCTCACCAATCCCTTTAGACAGTTGCCGGTGAATCACAGTTTCGGGGTTCGCTGCACTTGGCCTTCTAGGCTAGCCGTACCCCGGATGGAGGAGAGGACTTCGGACTGCGTAGTCTTCGGTTGGGATGCATCCGTTGATGCGGTAAGTTGCGTTTTGGATGTATGGGGTAAGTACCCATTTTCTTTGGTTAGGAATAGTTTTAGTTAGTCCCTTTTGGTAATTTCTTCCCCATTGGGACGTTCAGAAGTAGATTGTAGAGTGGTTGTCAATTTGGTTGCTGACAACCTTCCGTTTCGTGGGCCTCGTGCTCGGTCAGTTCCTGATCAGTTCTGGTAGTTTCCTTCACTATTCCATTTCTTCACTGTAGAGCAAGCAGGCTGCTTGTCTGTGTCTGTGTTCCAGTCTGTGTCCTTGTTCGAGTCTGTGCGAGTTCCAGTCTGTGTTCTGTTAGTTTTTCCTTGTAAAACTGGGGGATAGATATATCCCAAAAAAAGGTTCCGTTATCTCCCATCAAATCTCTTGGGCTCTGTTTAAACTGTTCTATCCATTGACTTTCAAATGTCTCCTTTGTCAGCAGTAACTCGATTAGGGTGTGAGAATGTGCTATCACTGGTTTTGCATTGTTTTAGGATTGTCCAGTTTTTCTGACCATGATTTCCATTATGCTTGATTGGGTAATTCGATTATCTCTTAGGGGGTGAATAGTTCCCCCAGACAGTCTGGGATCCTTAATACACGAATTTTCTTCACAGAAGTTAGCCCCACCTCCTGTATTCGGCAACTCTTTTTCGCAGCCAAAATGTTGTATAATCTTAAAATCGATATGCTCCTTCCCATAGATGTTTAGGGGATCTCAGGCTTCTGTAATTTAGGTCCATTTTGAATTCTCTTTTCAAAAAGTCCAAACACAGGGGAGGTCTCCATGAATGCATCCCCTTTTATCCCCTGCAGGCGCCGTCTGCCCCTTTAAACTCATTTTAAAAGTCCAGAAAGGGATTCTTCTCCTCTGCAGGGGAAAGGTACTAGGAATCTTTGCGAAATATTGGTAAATTCTACACCTTAACATTAAACGCATTTATATTTAGATTAAACTTATCAAGCGAGGCAAAGAAGATGAAGAATTAGTGTTGCTCGCCTCTAATGGTTAATCGCCAGCCAGGAGTTCATTAACCCAGGTCTCCGTTATCAGATCTGAATTATCCCCACACGGAAACACCCACAGTGACACAGACCCACACACACACAGACTAATATACACCTATTAAACAGATTTCTCCTCCCTTTCAGGTCGAGGGAAGACACCACCCACGCTGACCCTGCTGCCCCCCTCCCCGGAGGAGGTCACGACCAAGGGCACTGCCACCCTGGTGTGCCTCGCCGATCACTTCTACCCCGATGCGGTGGAGGTGGAGTGGAAGAAGGACGGGGCGACCATTTCGGCCGGGGTCCAGACCAGCGACTACCTGCGAGCTTCGGACAACACCTACAGTGTCAGCAGCCTGCTGACCCTCTCTGGCTCCGACTGGGAGTCCAACGCCAGCTTCTCCTGCAGCCTCACCCACGAGAGCCTCTCCTCTCCCCTCAGCAAGGGGGTCAGGAGAGCAGAATGTTCGTAGTGTGTCAGGGACAGTCCGCGGGGGTGACGCAACTTTAAACAGAACAGGGGGTGAGCCGGGAGGGCATAGGTCATTGTCAGCACTGCATTTCTACTCTCTTCCTTCTCGGGACTATGTCAGGGAAAGCATCTGAGGGTCAGGGGGTAAGGCATGTTATTGGGGCAGTGTCAGGGGAGCTTTACTCTGTATCTAACCCGTGCGGTACCTGCCCTGGGAGTGTTTGATGGGACAGTGTTGACTCGTAAAACCTCTCGAAGATGCTGAAGACAGTCAGCAGAGTAAAACTAATGTTAAACTGCGAAGTGCCGCTTCAGTAAGCAGACCTCCTCCCTGCTCACCCTGCTGTTACAATTCAAGGTTTTGTCCCCGTTTAAAGGGACAGGATTCTCACGGTGTGGAGAAAATCCCCACAACTGTTTTAATAAAGCTGCATTCTCCCTGTGAATGTCTCCAGCTCGCTCTCACTGGGCTGTTTATTCAAGTCTTATTTCTGTAAATGTGAATCTGTAAAAGGCAATAAACGTGAAGAATATTCAGTCTGTGTCTGGCGAATGCTTTGGAAATGTCCCACCTCCCCCTCAACTGGATTGGCTGCATTTCAGTAAGTGTCTGTCCTGATTGGCTGGGTGGGCTGTCAATCAATGGCACATCAGAAGGAAATTTGATTCAAAGCCTGTTATCAATCATTTTAAAACGATCAATTTGGCCTTGAACCCCTGGAGTGAACAAGATTAAACACAGAGACACTAAAAGCTGCTGGGGTGGGTGGGGTGGCTTGACCCATCCACCTCCACGGAGGTGTGTGGGGGACCTGACCCATCCACCTCCATGGCACGAACCTGGTATTGCAGTACTTCCAGGAACAGTGCAGTGGCTCCCGGCCTTTTGGCTAAAAGCATTGGCGCAGAGTGATCCATGATGTGTGCAAGGTGACCTCTGGCGTTTGTGATTTGACAAAGAATTGGAAAGATTGGCAACGAAAAATAAAAAAAAAAAAATTAAACCCTCTCTGTCTGAGCATTGGCTCTCACTCAGCACACTGGGGGTGTTGGGGCAGCCCCCGATGGTGGGATCGCACTGTGCACTGTGTGCTGACTGCTGGGGACAATCTGGGGGCAGGAGGCCACAGTCACAACGTTGCATTCTCTCTCCTTAACGTGTGGCTCGTGGCAGCAGCACAAAACTGTACCGAGTGAGGCCTCAGCTTAGGGAGAGGAGCAGTCAGTGTATCACCGTGTACATGTTCCTGAGTGTTAGTGTGGCTTACCCAGCACCGCCTGTAGGTGTGTGTGTGTGTGTGACTGTTACCCAGCACTGTCTGCAGGTGTGTGTGTGTGTGTGTGTGTGTGTGTGTGAGTGTTACCCAGCACGGTTATGTCGGCCTGAGGAGAGCTCCGCAGTGATGCTCCAGCTCCTGGGGGAGTCGGGGGTCGTTAGGAGGCTGGGGGGATGGGGGATGGGGGAGTGGAGGGGAGACCAGAGGGAGTGATCGGGGGCTGACCTTGTGGGAACTGGGGGGGGGGGAGAACCTGGGCGATCGGGTGTGGGGGTTCTCAGGGGGTCTCACCAATACCCTGTACAGATGTAGCAGGACTTCTCTGCTTTTATACTCCATCCCCCTGACAATAAAGGGCAACATTCCATTAGCTTTCCTGATCACTTGCTGTACCTGCATACTAACTTTTTGTGTTTCATGCACAAGGACCCCCAGGTGCCTCTGTACTGCAATAGCTTGCAATTTTTTCTCCATTTAAAAAATAAACTGCTTTCCTATTCTTTATGCCAAAGTGGATAACATCACATTTTCCCACATTACACTCCATCTCCCAACTTTTTGCCCACTCATTTAGCCTGTCTATATTGCTTTGCAGATTTCTTCTGTCCTCCTCACAATTTGCTTTCCCATCCATCATCATTGGCAGTCCCTCGGAATCGAGGAAGACTTGCTTCTACTCTGAGAATGAGTCGTTCGGTGGCTGAACAGTCCAATACGAGAACCACAGTCCCTGCCACAGGTGAGACAGATAGTTGTTGAGGGTAAGGGTGGGTGGGACAGATTTGATGCGCAATCCTTCCGCTGCCTGCATTTGATTTCTGCATGCTCTCGGCGATGAGTCTCGAGGTGCTCAGCGCCCTCCCGGATACACTTCCTCCACTGGGGGCGGTCTTTGGCCAGGGACTCCCAGGTGTCAGTGGGGAAGTTGCACATTATCAGGGAGGCTTTGAGTGTGTCCTTGTAACTTTCCTCTGCCCACCTTTGGCTCGTTTGCCGTGAAGGAGTTCCGAGTAGAGCGTTTGCTTTGGGAGTCTCGTGTCTGGCATGCGGACAATGTGGCCTGCCCAGTGGAGCTGATCAAGTGTGGTCAGTGCTTCAATGCTGGGGATGTTGGACTGGTCGAGGACGCTAATGTTGGTGCCTCTGTCCTCCCAGCAAACGTGGTTACTTTACACTCGATCCCTTTGTCATTAATATAGATTGTAAATAATTGAGACCCCAGCACCGATCCCTGTGGCACCCCACAAGTTACCGTTTGGCAACGGGAACATAACCCATTTAACCTGACTCTCTGTTTTGTGTTAGTTAGCCAATCCTCTATCCATGCTAATATATTATCCCCAACCCCGTGAACTTTTATCTTGTGCCTTTTATGTGGCACCTTATTGAATGCCTTCTGGAAATCCAAATACACCACATCCACTGGTTCCCCTTTATCCACCCTGCTCATTACATCCTCCAAGAATTCCAGTAAATTTGTCAAACATGATTTCCCTTTCATCAAACCGTGCTGACTCTGCTTGATTGAACTATGCTTTTCCAAATGTCCTGCTATTGCTTCCTTAATAATGGATTCCAGCATTTTCCCAACGACAGATGTTAGGCTAACTGGTCTATCGTTTCCTGCTTTCTGTCTGTCTCCTTTTTTAAATAGGGGTGTTACATTTGCTGTGCGTGCTTTGGAGAGGGCGTTAAAAGGTGCGGTGACATCCAGAATACCAGATTTTCCGTCCATTCAACAACAACAACCTGTATTTATATAGCGCCATTTACGTAGAGAAATGTCCCAAGGCAATTCCCAGGAGTATTATGAGATACAAAATTTGACACCGAGTCACATAAGAAGAAATTAGTATAAGTGAGCAAAGAGGGATGTTTTAAGGAGTGTCTTCAAGGAGGAAAGAGAGGTAGAGAGGCAGAGAGGTTTAGGGAAGGGAGTTCCAGAGCTGGGGTCTCGGCAACAGAAGGCACGGCCACCAATAGTTGAGCGATTACAATCAGGGATGCTCAGGAGGGCAGAATTGGAGGAGCACAGACATCTCGGGAGGTTGTGGGGCTGGAGGAGATCACAGAGATAGGGATGGGCGAGGTCATGGAGGGATTTGAAATCAAGGATGAGAATTTAAAAAATCAAGGTGTTGCTTGACCGGAAGCCAATGTCTGTCACTACCCTCCCCCCTACCACCAACGAGCAGCACCCCCGCCTCCCTCCCTCTCCTCCCTCACTCCCGCCCTCCTCACACCCCTCCCTCACCATCCCTCCCTGCTATTCAAACACCCCTATCCCTCACCCACTACTCCCTCCCAATCTTCCTGCACCCCTACCTCACACACCTCTCCTCCCCCCTCCCATCCCCTCCGCCCCTCCCAAGCCGGAATAGGCCATTTGGCCCCTCGAGCCTGCTCCGCCATTCAATGAGATCATGGCTGATCTTCTACCTCAACTCCACTTTCCTGCACTGTCCCCATATCCCTTGATTCCCTTAATATTCAAAAATTTATTGATCTCCATCTTGAATATACTCAAGGACTGAGCCTCCACAGCCCTCTGGGGTAGAGAATTCCAGAGATTCACCACCCTCTGAGTGAAGAAATTTCTCCACATCTCACTCCGAAATGGCCTACCCCTTATTCTGAGACTGTGACCCCTGGTTCTAGACACCCCAGCCAGAGGAAACATCCTCCCTGCATCTACCCTGTCCAGCCTTGTCAGAATTGTGTATGTTTCAATGAGATCCCCTCTCATTCTTCTAAACTCTGGAGAGTATGGGACTTGGAACTTGCGGAACCAAGGTGGGTAGATGGAGTTCAGATACAGATGAGCCGTGATCTGATTGAATGGGGGAACAGGCTCGAGGAGCTGAATGGCCTCCTCCTGTTCATTGTGCCCAGCAGCAGCTGTGTCCCTCTCCGCAACCTCATCTTGACTTTTATCAGTCGCATCAGAGCCTTGATTCCCTCACCAGGGGGCTGGTGTTTCCAGATCAATGTCCAGTTGATCGATGCCATGAGTCAGACTCAGTGAACGCTGTCAGCGGGTGGAAAGGTTGCTCTAACTGCAGCCTTGTTCCAATGCATTTGGGGAGGGGCAAAAAGGCAAGGGAATACACAATAAATGGGAGGGTACTGAGAGGGGTGGAGAAACGGAGGGACCTTGGAGTGCATGTCCACAGATCCCTGAAGGTAGCAGGCCAGGTCGATAAGGTGCTTAAAAAGGCACTCAGAATACTTGCCTTTATTTGCCGAGGTAGAGAATATAAAAACAGGGAGGTTATGCTTGACCTGTATAAAACACTAGTTAGGCCACAGCTAGAGTACTGCATGCAGTTCTGGTCACCACATTACAGGAAAGATATAATTGCACTCGAGAGGGTACAGAGGAGATTCACGAGGATGTTGCCAGGACTGGAGAATTTTAGCTATGAACAAAGATTGGATCTGCTGGTGGTGTTTTCCTTGGAACAGAGGAGGCTGAGGGGAGATCTTATTGAGGTGTATAAAATGATGAGGGGCTGAGATAGAGTGGATAGAATGGACCCATTTCCCTTAGCAGAGGGGTCAACAACCAGGGGGCATAGATTTAAAGTAATTGTTGGAAGGTTTAGAGGGGAGGTGAGGAAACAAGTCTTCACCCAGAGGGTGGTGGGGGTCTGGAACTCACTTCCTGAAAGGGTGGGAGAGGCAGAAACCCTCATCACGTTTAAAAAGTACTTGGATGTGCCCTTAAAGTGCCGTAACTCACAGGGCTACGGACCCAGAGCTGGAAAGTGGGATTCGGCTGGGTAGCTCTTTGTTGGCCGGCGCGGACACGATGGACCAAAATGGCCTCCTTCCGTGCTGTAATTTTCTGTGATTCTATGATCGTGCTGGTGGTGTTGACCACTTTAAAAGTCGTAGCATACATTTTATTGAATCTATTTCCATCCCCGGTTTCCCCGCTGCCAATAATTGGATCAATCGATGCTGTAGCGCCCCCTTGTGGTACATCTATATGGGCTCCACCCAAACCCCTGATTTCAACCCTTGAACCCACATTGCTGACGCTAGCTGGAGCCCCACTCCTTAATCACAGCATCTCCCAGCACAGTGGGAGGCTATTCAGCCTGTCAAACCTGTGTTGGCTCTTTGACAAAGCTATGGACTACTATGGTCTTGACTAATGATCCAGAGACATGAGTTCAAATCCCACCACGGCAGCTGGGGAATTTAAATTCAGTTAATTAAATAAATCTGGAATAAAAAGCTTGTGTCAGTAATGGTGACCATGAAACTGCCAGATTGTCGTAAAAACCCATCTACCTGGCCTGCTACCTTCAGGGATCTGTGGACATGCAAACCCAGGTCCCTTTGTTCCTCTACACCTCTCAGTGTCCTACCAGTTAATGTATATTCCTTTGCCTTGTTAGCCCTCGTCAAATGCATGACCTCACACTTCTCTGGATTAAATTCCATTTGCCACTGTTCTGCCCACCTGACCATTTAATTGATATCTTCCTGCAGCCTACAGCTATCTTCTTCATTATTAACTACAAGGCCGATTTTCATAGCATCTGCAAACTTCTTTATCATACCTGCAAAATTCAACTTTAAATCGTTGATATATACCACAAAAAGCAAGGGACCTTGTACTGAGCCCTGCGGAACCCCACTGGAAACAGCCTTCCAATCACAAAAATACCCATCAGCTATTACCCTTTGCTTCCTGCCTCTGAGCCAATTTTGGATCCAACTTGCCACTTTGCCCTGGATCCCATGGGCTTTTACTTTCATGACCATTCTGTAATGTAGGACCTTATCAAAAGTCTTGCTAAAATCCATATACACTACATCAAACGCACGAACCTCTTTGACACTTCTTATTACTTCCTCGATGAATTCAATTAAGTCAGTCAGACACGATCTACCCTTAACAAATCCATGCTGACTGTCCTTGATTAATCCGTGTCTTTCTAAATGAAGATTTATCCTGTCTCTCAGGGTTTTTTCCAATAATTTTCCCACCATGAGGTCAGGCTGACTGCCCTGTAATTACTCGGTCTATCCCTTTCTCCCTTATTTAAACAAAGGTACAACATTAGCAGCCCTCCAGTACTTGGAAAATGATGATCAGAGCCTCTGCTATTTCTTCTTTTGCTTCTCTTAACAGCCTGGGATACATTTGATCAGGCCCTGGGGATTTATCCACTTTCAAAGCTGCTAAGCCCCTGAATACCTCTTCTCTCACTATGTTTAGTTCATCTAATATTTCACACTCCTCCTCCCTCATTGCAATGTCTGCATCGCCCCTCTCTTTTGTGAAAACAGATGCAAAGTATTCATTGAGAATCATATCCACGTCTTACGTCTCCACACACAGATTACCTTTATGGTCTCTAATAGGCCCTACTCTTTCTTTAATTATCCTCTTGCTCTTAATGTATTTATAAAACTTCTTTGGGTTTTCCTTGATTTTACTTGCCAAAATGTTTTCATGCTCTCTCTTTGCTTTCCTAATTTCCTTTTTAATTGCACCCCTGCACTTTCTATACTCCTCTAAAGTTCCTGCAGTATTGAGCCCTCGGTATCTGTCATAAGCCTCCCTTTTCTACTTTTACGACACTGTATTTCCCTTGACATCCAGGGGCCTCCAGATTTGTTAGCCCCACCCTTTTTCTTTAAGGGAACAGACTTACTCTGAAACCACAAGATTTCCTCCTTGAATGCCTCCCACTGCTCTGACACTGGTTTACCTTCAAGTAGCCGTTTCCAGTCCACTTTGGCCAAATCTCATCACAGCTCAGCAAAATTGGCTTTTCCCCAATTGAGAACTTTTATTCCTGGTCTATCTTTGTCCTTTTCCGTAAGTACCCTAAATCTAAATGAATTATGATCACTAGCACCAAAATGCTCTCCCACTGATACCCCTTCCACCTGCCCTCTTCATTCCCCAAAACCAAGTCCAGAACCGTCCCCTCCCTTGTTGGGCTTGTTACATTCTGGCTAAAAAAGTTCTCCTGAATGCATTTTAGGAATTCCGCACCCTCTATACCTTTCACACTAATTTTATCCCAGTTAATATTCGGGTAGTTGAAATCCCCTACTATTACTGCCCTATAGTTTTTGCACTTTTCACAAATGTGCCTACATATTTGCTCTTCTCTCTCCCTCTGACTGTTTGGGGGTCTATAGTACACTCCCAGCAGTGTGATTACCCCTTTTTCGTTCTTCAATTCGACCTATATGGCCTCATTTGATGATCCTTCCGACATATCATCCCTCCTCACAGCTGTAATTGTTTCTTTCAATTGTTTCACAACTGCGACCCCCTCCTTTTTTATCCCCCTCTCTATCCCGTCTGAAAACCCTGTAACCAGGAATGTTGAGCTGTCATACTTGCCCTTCTTTCAGCTATGTCTCAGTAATAGCTATAATATCGTACTCCCAAGTGTCTATCTGTGCTCTCAGCTCATCTGCCTTATTCCCTATACTTCTTGCATTGAAGTATATATCATTTAGCACTGCCAAAATGCCTTGCTGTCTATTTTGGTCTTCCATTCCCTATCTGGCTGTGGACCCTTCACCTGCCATAAGACCAACTCACTAAACGTGCTATTCATGTTATTCTCAGCATCGTGGATGCTCCAGAATGAATCCACCCTCAGCTCCAATTCCGCAACGCGGTCCGTCAGGAGCTGGAGGTGGATACACTTCCCGCACACGTAGTCTTCAGTCCCTGATTTCCCACATAGTACAGGAGGAGCATAACATGTGTCCGAGCTCTCCTGCCATGACTTAACCCTTAGATTAACTTAAATTGGCAACAACAATGCTAAAAGTTACTCAGTGAAATAGAAGAGAAAAAGAAAAACTACTTACCAGTCACCATCATTTACCCCCTTGGCTGTGACATCACCTTTGTATTTCTTTCTACTTCTTTTTTGCCTTCTTCCTGTAGTTGCACTGGCATGCCTTTTCTTGGCCTCTCACCGACCCTGGACTGTCATCTCTCACCGACGTTGCCCGACTCCTTATCTCATGGCCTGAGTGCAAAATAAAGACTGACACTACTATGTATGTCATGTATCTCACATTACTGTATATAACTGTATCTTACCATGCTATACCTGACTGCAACTGGATAAGACCTGTAACAATAAGCATACCTTACCACCAGGTGTGCACTTGCAGGAGACACTCCATACCTGTCCCACTGAGGTATATAAAGGGAGGTCTCAGGCAAGTGCAGCACTGGAGAGCTGGAATTAAAGGTGCAGGTCCTGAGTGACCTTGACTTCAGCATGTGTCTTGTGTAAGTCAGTACATTAGAGTCAGGACTTAACAGTGGCGACGAGTTATGGGATCACAGAATCCACAGAATGGCTACCAACAGCTCAGATGAGAAATACAATGTTGGAGATAATTGGGATAACTTTATAGAAATGTTCCAGCAAATCTTTGTGACCAAAGACTGGCTAGGCGATGGTAAGACAGACAAGATAAGAGCCCATCTCTTGACCAGCTGTGGCTCGAAAACATACGCTTTAATGAAAAACCTGCTGGCACCCGAGAAACCAGCAAGCAAGTCGTTTGAGGAGTTGAGCACACTGGTGAGAGACCACCTGAAGCCAGTGAGCAACCTCCACATGGCCAGACACAGGTTCTACAACTACAGACGCTGTGTGGGCCAAAGCATACCCGACTTCGTGGCGGAACTTCGGAGGCTGGCTAGTTCATGTGAGTTCCCCAATGAACTAAGGAGAGAAGTACTGAGAGATTTTTTTATTGAAGGAATAGGCCACGCAGGCATATTCCGAAAGCTTATTGAGACTAAGAACTTGACTCTAGAGACAGCAGCACTGGTCGCACAGACATTCTTGGCAGGCGAAGAAGAAACGAGGCTGATTTTTTCTTCGGGTACGACAATCAACGAGGCATCGGAACAAGAGGTTCACATTGTGATATAAACCGCAACCCCCACACACAGACAAAGGCAGGAGAGCAGGCCTTCAACAGCAGACAGTGGCACCACAAGCCATCAAAATGAAGGACCACATGAACGGCCGATCACACCTCATCAACACACAATGCGAGAAATCAACAACAGATTGAGAGAAGCTCAAGGGAGATCAGCCAGACGCAGCTCATCCTTCGGAAACAATGGAAACGGTCTGTGTTGGAGATTGGGAAGGCACTCAACCAGGGTGTGTCGATTTCAGCATGCCGTTTGCAGAAACTGCAACAACACAGGGCATCTGGCTCGCATGTGCAGTAAAACAGCAGCTCGGCTGGTATACGAATCAGAAGGGTCGGAAAGCGGACCAGCAGATGGTTGGAACAGTGCACGGGGCGCCGAGGTACAGCGGGTTAACACGATCAATGTCCACTGTTCTCACACCAAGACGCCTCCAATTATGATGAGGGTTCTACTCAACGGGATACCCGTCAACATGGAACTGGACACGGGGGTCAGTCAATCTCTCATGAGCGTTCAACAAATTGAACAGCTGTGGCTGCACAAAAGCAACAGACCAAAACTCACAAGGATCGACACCAAACTAAGGACCTATACTAAAGAAATCGTTCGTCCTTGGCAGCGCCATGCTCTCAGCCACACACAAAGAGATGGTGAACCAACTTTCCCTGTGGATTGTCCCTGGGGATCTCCCAGCCCTGTTGGGGAGAAGCTGGCTAGCAGAACTTAATTGGAAATGGGATGATGTTCACGCCATGTCGTCAGAGGAATGGACCACCTGCTCAACAGTTCTAAGCCGTTTTGAACATCTCTTTCAGCCAGGTGTGGGCACCTTCAAAGGGGCTAAAGTTAGAATCTGCATCACACAGAATGCCAGACCAGTCCATCACAAGGCTAGAGCTGTGCCTTATGTGATGAGGGAAAAGATTGAAAACGAACTGGACCGGCTTCTGCGGGAAGGCGGAATTTCTCCCGTGGAATTCAGTGACTGGGCAAGCCCCATCGTCCCTGCCATGAAGCCTGATGGATCCGTGCGAATCTGTGGGTATTACAAGTCTACCATAAACAGAGTCTCCCTATAGGACCAATACCCGCTGCCCAGAGCGGAGGACCTATTTGCCACGTTGACTGGAGGAAAACTTTCCTCGAAACTTGACCTCACATCTGCGTATATGACGCAAGAACTGACCGAAGAGTCTAAGCTACTCACCACCATCAACACACATCACGATCTTTTTGTGTACAATTGATGCCCATTCGGCATCAGGTCGGCAGCTGCTATATTCCAGTGCAACATGGAGAGTCTGCTCAAGTCCATCCCGAGGATGGTTGTGTTTCAAGATGACATACTCATCCCGGGCAGGGGCACCGACTCTCATCTCCGCCATCTTGAGGAAGTACTAAGTCGATTGGATCGGGTAGGCCTAAAAGTTAAGAAATCCAAGTGTCTGTTTCTCACACCTGAGGTTGAATTTTTGGGCAGAAGGATTGCCGCTGATGAAGTCCGCCCAACCGAATCCAAAATCGAAGCGATTCGCCTTGCAACCAGGCCCCGGAATGTCTCGGAACTACGCGCCTTTCTCGGGCTACTCAATTACTTTGGGAACTTTATGCAGAAGTTGAGCACGCTGCTGAAGCCTCTCCACGTGCTACTCAGAAAGGGGTGCGATTGGTTTTGGGGGGACGCCCAAGAATGCACTTTCAATAAGGCACGCAACCTTCTGTGTTCCAAGAGTGTTTTAGCCTTTTTTGACCCAGGTAAAATGCTAGTCCTTACGTGTGATGCGTCAGCGAACGGGGTCGGGTGCGTTTTACAGCACGTCAATGATGCGGGTAAATTGTAGCCCGTTGCTTGTGCCTCCAGGTCACTTTCGCGGGCGGAGCGCGGTTACGGTATGGTTGAGAAGGAGGCGCTCGCGTGCGTGTATGGTGTCAAAAAGATGCACCAATACCTTTTCGGGGCCAAGTTTGCGTTAGAAACCGACCACAAACCCCTCACGTCCCTACTATCCGAGTGCAAGGCAATAAACGCCAACGCCTCGGCGCGCATTCAGCGGTGGGCACTCATGCTGGCGGCTTATGACAACACAATAAGGCACAGACCAGGCACAGACCACTGTACCGACGCGCTTAGCAGGCTACCCCTGGTGACCACAGAAGGGTCCGACGAACAGGACTGTGAGATGGTCATGGCAATCAATGCCTTTGAATCCACAGATTCGCACATGACGGCTCGCCAAATCAGAGCCTGAACAACCAGTGACCCCACGTTATCTCTCGTTAAAAGATGCGTTTTAACCGGTGACTGGGCAGAGGCTCGCGATGCCGGCCCCGAGGAGGTCAAATCCTTCCATAGCCACATGCATGAACTCTCACTACAGGCAGACTGCCTGATGTGGGGCAGTCGAGTAGTTATGCCCTTACGACGCAGGGAGGCGTTAGACCGGGAGCTGCATCGCGAGCACCCAGGGATCGTTCGTATGAAGGCCATAGCCAGATCTCATGTCTGGTGGCCTGGCATTGATGCGGACTTGGAGCTCTGCATCCGTTGGTGCACCATTTGTGCCCAACTCAGTAATGCCCCCAGGGAGGCCCTGGCCTACCAAACCGTGATCGCGGGTGCATGTAGACTATACGGGTCCATTCATGGGCAAAATGTTCCTCGTAGTCGTTGATGCATTTTCAAAATGAATCGAGTGCACCATTTTAAACTCGAGCACCACCTCTACCACTGTGGAGAGCCTCAGAACCATGTTTGCAACGCACGGCATTCCTGACATATTGGTCAGTGATAATGGTCCATGCTTCACCAGCGCAGAATTTCACGATTCTATAGTTAACCACGGTATAAATGACGTTAAGACGGCACCCTTCAAGCCGGCCGCCAATGGGCAGGCGGAGCGAGCAGTGCAGATCATTAAACAAGGCATGCTCGGAATCCAAGGTCCCATGCTGCAGAGCCGCCTGTCGTGACTGCTGCTGGCATACAGATCTCATCCCCATTCATTGACTGGGGTTTCACCCGCGCAACTATTGATGAAACGAACCTTAAAGACCAGGCTCTCGTTGATCCTCCCAGACATGCATGAAATTGTTGTGGCTAAGCGTCAATAGCTAACTGAGTACCATGACCGAAATTCGAGGGGGAGGTGGAATGAGATAGGGGACAAAGTGTTTGTGCTAAACTATGGCCGGGGTCCCAAATGGCTTGCAGGGACAGTAACAGACAAAGAGGGAAACAGGCTACTGGTGGTACAAATGGACAATGGCCAAACCTGCCGGAGGCATGTAGACCAAGTCAAAAGTAGATTCACCATCAACACTGCAGAACCAGAGGCAGACGACAATGTGGAACTCACACCACACCTGGTGGACAGACAGAGGGAACAACCTGAGGAAAGGGCAGTCTCAACAGACAGCCCAGGCGAGATACCAGCAAGCACACCGAACGAAAAACAGGCACCAAGGCAAACAACTGAACCACAATTAAGACGCTCCACGCTAGAGCGTAGACCACCTGAGAGCCTGAATCTATAAAGGCAATAAGACCTTGAGGGAGGGTGATGTCATGTATCTCACATTACTGTATATAACTGTATCTTACCATGCTATACATGACTGCAACTGGATATGACCTGTAACAATAAGCATACCTTACCACCAGGGGTGCACTTGCAGGAGACACTCCATACCTGTCCCACTGAGGTATATAAAGGGAGGTCTCAGGCAAGTGCAGCACTGGAGAGCTGGAATTAAAAGTGCAGGTCCTGAGTGACCTTGACTTCAGCATGTGTCTCGTGTAAATCAGTACATTAGAGTCAGGACTTAACAGCGCATTCCTGAGGGAGTGCCACACTGTCAGAGGGGCAGTACAGAGGGGTTGCTGCACTGTTGGAGGGGCAGTACTGAGGGATTGCTGCAGTGTCGGAGGGGCAATACTAAGGGAGTGCTGCACTGTCAGAGGGGCAATACTGAGGGAGTGCTGCACTGTCAGAGGAGCAGTACTGAGTGAGTGCTGCAGTGTCGAAGGGGCAGTACTGAGGGAGTGCTGCACTGTCGAAGGGGCAGTACTGAGGGAGTGCTGCACTGTTGGAGGGGCAGTATTGAGGAAGTGCTGCACTGTCAGAGGGGCAGTACTGAGGGAGCACCGCACTGTCGGAGGAGTAGTACTGAGGGAGTGCTTCACTGTCGACCGGCAGTACTGAGGTATTGCTGCACTGTCGGAGGGTAAGTACTGAGGGAACACTGCACAGCCGGAGGGGCAGTACTGAGACTCCACAGTTTCAGTTGTATCCTTTCTGGGCCGGAGAGGTTGAAAATTATACTGTTTTTGAGGCCGTGTCATTGGATCCCCGTCTATCTTCACCTCTACCCCAGTTACTCTCCCGCAATCGTGCTTGTGCATGGCAAATGCAACCATATTCTTCCGTACATACCCTTGATATCGGGCCGGAATGTTATCGACTAATCCCTCAAAGTCACAACTCCCTTTCAGCTTCTTCGTGCAGATGCTGCCTTTGTCTGTACTGTCCCTGGGAATGTAAGGGGAGCTTGGGGTATGGGTTCGATTCCATACTCCTTGGGGTTCTGTATGTAGATTTATGAGGATGGGTGAGTAATGAGGCAGCAGACACAGTGGGTAAAAGTACAAAATGGCTCATGTTGTTTTTTTAGAATATTAAACACCAAGATAGAGGGCATAGGAAGAGTTCGTAAATAGCAGTAATGGCACAATCTCACTCAACAACACGAAAAATCTCGCAACAGGGAAGGGGAAAATAAGAGGTTAAAACATTCCACTCACACACAACCACACCTCCCACTTCCACCCTTCTTACCAATTCCTGTCCTAAATTGTGTCTGTGAGGGGGTTTGGGCTACACTCACAATCCTATCAACTCTGGGGTTCTGGGGGCACTTATTTCAGCTCGGGGTCCCTCTGGGGTGGGTTTTACGTTGTTGGTCGGTTCGGTTTTCCTCCTCGATGTTGCGTCGGTTTATTCTCTTTGCCTTTCGGTTGGCTCCTAAGCAAAAAGCTGCTGGAGTTAAGCACACCTTCCCCAGAGCGAGGGCCCTGTGAAAAGCTGACTCAACTCCCAAAAGCTGACTCCAACCTCCAATCTCTGGTTGGTTTCCTTGCTCAGCTCAGCTGTGGGAAATCACTGCCACTGCCTGCTGGTTTTCAGTCTCGGTGGCTTCGTCTGCGGAACTGCTGCTTCTTCCTCTGGTGGAGCGAGAGCGAGGGGGAGAGAGAGCTCTCTCGAGATACAAGCTGCAAGCTGCCAGCTCCAAGCCCCAAGCTCTCCAACTTCCAAAACCTCCCCCCTCTCCAAAATCTCTCCCACCTTCCAAAACCTCCAACCTCTCCAACTTCCTTGTGTGTTTTTACAGGTTTTCTTATAGTCTGTTCATAGGGTGTGAATGGCAGTTCGATGTGTATCCATCTGTCTGGAATGAAGATGATTGTTCACTATCTTGACAGAGGTGCCACTCTGTCTGGGCTGGCCAAACTGATTGCATCAGACCTGTGGGCCTTTGTTTAATTATTCAAACTGATACCCTTTGTGTTGCCTTGTGTATTACTGGGGAGATTTTGCCTGTACAGGGTGGCCAGAGTCCCATCATCCTCCGTGGTTTACAGGCTGTTGGCTGCAGTTGGTCATTTCAATGATGGCATCTTCCCATTCTCCCTGCCACATGTCTCCATGGTTGGTTTTGCAGAACCTTTTAGGAATCACTACGATCTCTCCCATCCTATCTGCATCAACTGCCCCCCATAGACAATTGTTTTCCATATCCACTATGGCATGGTGCGCCAACATGCAATCGGCCCCGAGAACTCCCATTTCATTATGTTCGGTCCTAACTCTACGGTTAAGGGTTTCCACACTGCCCCAGCCTGCTCATTACCCGTAAAACCCACCAGTGTAAATGGGACTCCGCTCGACCACGGGGAAGTGGTCGGATTCGGTGAGTGGACAACCGTGCTAGAGGCTCCTGTATCTACTAGATACCTTCCCCTAACTGTTTCCACCTTCACATCCACACATGGCCTGCCCCACCCATCATATATGAGCAGACACAGGTATTCTGGCTGGGCACACCGTCACAGTGGGGGTGCCGACACATTGGGTCCCTTTTCTCCCACTGCTGCGTCCAGCTTTCCTCCACCCGTGACCATAACCTGCTGTAATGCGGCCACTAAAACCTGCACTGGGTCGTCGGCTACCTTCTTCTGGCCTTTTCCTGCCTCAGCACCTCGTACCCTGGCTTCCCTCCTTTAGAGAGCCTACAATCCTTGCTCCAGTGTCCCAACTTCCCACAGTTAAAACATTCACCTTTCGATCGACCCGCATTACCTCCCTCTTGTCTCCATTCTTTCTGTGGCCTAACCTCTCCTTTTACTTCGTGTACCTTCCCGTTTAGTTTCTCCTCCTCCCCTTGCCTGGACTTAAAGCTAGAGTTAATCTTCTCAGCACCCCTGCCTCTGTATTCTGGAGATGGTCTGGGTCAAACCATGCTTCAACCTTTGCTCTGAGCCGTGGCAAACTGTTACCATTACGGTTCTCAGCCAATGGTCCCTGGTTTCTCCTATTTAATCTGCCCACACCAGATTTCTTCCAGCGGCCCTTAAATACATCGCCCACAGTCTGTCTGCAAACGTATCGGGTGATTCGTTTACTTGCTGCCTAGTCTGTTCTACCTGCCAGAACGGACTACCCTGACTGTACCCGAGCACTGCCATGATTTGCTCCTTTAAGCCCTGTGGGGTTCCAGCACCTAACTTGGTGGCTGTCGACAAGCTCTGATAAAGCTTCCCCTCCAGCGAGAGCAGTGTTAGCTTCACTTTCTCCTCCTCGCTGCAGTTATTGATACCCGCTATCTGCTCTATATTAGTAAAATGAACAGAGACATCTCCTCCTTGCTTTAACTGTACTACACCCGTCAGCATCTCCGGCAGCTGAAGCGGTGTGTATGGGATCACATAGTCGCTCTGTAATGGTGCCGGACCACCATTTGGTGGGGGTGGGCTGAATTTCTGCTGTCTCAAAGGACACATCGGTTTCGGGGGTCCCGGTGCCTCGGGAGCCGGCCGATGCTCGCTATACTCAGGCACATCATCTGACTCTTTCCCCTCTGGATCCCAATCTTCCTCACCTGTTCCGGGTGCCCTGAGA
Source organism: Pristiophorus japonicus (assembly GCF_044704955.1). Classification (NCBI taxonomy): domain Eukaryota; kingdom Metazoa; phylum Chordata; class Chondrichthyes; family Pristiophoridae; genus Pristiophorus; species Pristiophorus japonicus. The sequence goes on from NW_027251843.1 coordinate 293,688, forward strand.
CAAACCATCCCTTTGGTCCCATCTAACTCTGCCGTTAACTGGTGCATCTTTTCCTTACAAGGTCCGTGATCTGCTCTCGCATAACCCTGTTTCTGAGCTACCTGATAGGCTATCGACTCTCCTGAGCTGGTCCTCTGCCTCTTTGGCTCTTTCTAAATGCCTTTCACTTTGTTCAATGTGGGTCTGCTGCTGCTTTTTGCACTCGGTCACCTAAATACTCAAAGTGATTCCGTGCCGTTTCTTCCTTCCTACCCTGGTCCTGCCTTTCCTTCTCCAAACTGCCTACCTCGCCCTTTAACTCTTTATTCTCCTTCTCCAGCTTTCCTACCCTTTCTCTGAACAGTTGTGTCTGCTTCTGCAGGTACATGAGCCAAATCACCTTCTTTTTTGACCCTTTGTGGTTACTACTGACTGTCCACTCTGCCGCTTTTTCCTGCGGATCCCCAGAGTGCAGCATTTCCTGTGCCCATGGCCCTGAAATGTCCAATTTGTTGCCTATATATGCAGGTACCTTAGCCTCCATGGACTTCCTACGATGGCTGTTAGCCGCGGGCTCTACCGCGTTTTGCTGCGGTGAGCCCATTTCCAGTGCCTCTGGCTGAGAAATTCTCCCTGACTACCTTGGTGTCCCCTGAGACCACCTCGCAGTGACCTGCGGTTCCTGTTACTCTGGCTTCTCTCTGTGGCTACCCTAGTCAACCCGAGACTACTCTGGCCTGTCAGAGACTTTCTCTCCTGGTCCCCTAGTCGCCCTTGAGATCACCCTTGGCCTCCCTGAGACTATTAGAGACTACTATTGACTTTTCTCTGTGACTACCTCAGTCAACCGAGATTACTCCAGACTATCCGAGACTGTTTCTCTCCTCAGGCTGCCCTGGCCGCCCGTGAGATTATCCCTGGTCTCCCTGAGACCCCTGCGCAGACTACCTGCGATTACTTCTCCCAGTGGCTGCCTTAGTCAGCCGGAGCTCTTTGGCTACCCTGGTCCCCCTTGAGATTACTTTGGCCTCCCTGAGACCCCTTCGCAATAAGCCTGCGGCTTTCTCGGTAGCTACATTCGTCAATGCGGGATTACTCCTGCCTTTCCAAGACTGTTTCCTTCCTCTGCCAGCTGCTCTAGCTGCCCTTGAGCATACTATGGTCTCCCTGAGACCCCCGCGCAGGCCTACCTGCGACTTCTTTTCTCCGTGGTTACCCTAGTCGACTCGAGACTAATCCTGCCTGTCTGAGACTGTTTATCTCCTGGTCATCCTAGCCACCCTTGAGAAGATCATTTTCGACTACTTTAGCCGACCTTAGACGTAACCAAATCTCCCTCGGGGTTCTTGCCCTGGTTTTGTGTCCGTGATCCTATTCCCAACGCCGAGGTCCTGCCGCGCTCGCCAATTTCTGTAGTGTAGAGGGTGGTGTTTTTGTCAGGTCTTCTGACTCCTTGGCGTTTTTGAGGTGCCCCACACCCTGGATTCTAGACTGTGGACTGATTTGGGTGTTGTGAGAAACTGAGACAGAGTCAGTTGGGTCGGATGGAAAACTGGTTTCATTGTGTTCAAACAGAGTAAAAGTGCACGTTTTTAATAATCACAGTAATCAGGTACAAATAGAGAGAAATGGCAACTCAAATTATCTATATTTGGGAAGAACACATAACACATATAACAGATTAAAAGAACACTGTCCACCCAACTCCCAAAATACTTATGCACTAAACCTGGAAGGGGAAAACACACAAGAACATCAACAGGTAGGAACAGTAAGAAAAAAACCCCAACCTCCCAGACCCACTATCTAGCTAGGTTAGAACTCTGGGGTTTCAGGGACCATGCTCACCAATTCCCTTTTGACAGTTCCAACTCCGGGGTTCGCCTCAGTTGTCCTGGTCCTGTTCCAAACTCTAGAGTTCGCTTTAGTTGTCCAGGTTCTGTAGTCTGTACCCTGGACCTCGTTGGGGACTTCAACCTGCGTCACTTCTTCAGTTGAGCTGAGTCCGCTGATGCGGTAAGGTGCGTATTGGACTTGTGGGGTAAATATTCACTTTTCCTTGGTCAGGGTAGTCTTAAAAGTTCCGTTAGGTAATGTTTTACTCCTTGGTAGCAGAGGACCTGCTTGTAGAGTGGAAAAATCTTCGGTTTTTCTTCGGTTTTGTCGGGTTGGTTCCGGTTCACTGTTTGATTGGTCGCTGTTAGCGTTAGTGTTTTCTCTGAAGAATCACTCAACACTCAGAGTCGGTTCCAATGCCTGACGGTATTTAATAACGCTCAGCGGGGAGGAAACACACAGGACCGTATCCAGGTTTCTCTCCACAGAACAAAGAGTTACATGTACCTTTATATGTTTCACAACAGTTACAAAACAGTTTACTACAGTTACACAGCCCATCACGGCTGGACACAAGCCAATCACAACGATTATAGATTACATATAGGTTCTTTAACCCAATAGAATTCTCCTAATATCCAGGGAACCATATGTTCGGTTATTGTCAGCTTGGGCTGATCGATGGCTTTATAGGTTCTCTCCCTAGTTCTTTCATCTGGGAGAAATAATTGGTATATATCCTTGTTTACAGCAAATGGTTTCCCTCTTATCTTTCTTCCTGAAATAATTGGTTTCATGGCCTTGTTCACAGGAGATGGTTTCCTTCTTATCTCTGTCTTCCCAGGCATTCCTACAGTGGGCCTCACAGGGTTATTGCTCGGTCAGTGAACGTTCAACAGTTCACAGTTTGACTACCTGATTTCCCATAATGCCTGGGCAGCCATTTTATGTGTGTGTCCATTTAAGCTTATGTGAGTTTTAAATATCCAGCAGGTGCCTAATGCCTAAGTCTATATATATTTCTACTCTCTACAACAATTCCCCCCTTTCGGTAAAGGGACTAGTCCTAGTCCCCTTTTAACCGACCGTACTGCCTTTATCTGATATTTGTGCACTGCCCGGTACTCCTTGCCTCAACGTGCTGGCCAGTCACGCGGTTTCAGGAGTCCCGGTTGCTTAGATCAAATTAACAAAGGCTAGCTCCTCCCGTCCCCTTATCAAACAGGCTTGTTTAATATCCAGGGAACGGTGATTGGTCCGTTTCCGCCGTTTGTGGCGCCTGCATACCTGGCAGGCCATCACGCCCCATGTTATTGCTAAGATTAATTGTATCCCGACCAGTGTGTGTGAAATAATTTGGATCCATGGGTGGATGTTCACATTTATTCCCCAGTCCCAGACTTTTCTCCACCAACTCTGACTTTGTAAGTCTACCTCGGTATCTTCTTCCAGTTCTTTGATTTTAGTTTGTATCTGGTGATAGAGTTTTACGGATTGCCCCACTCTGAGCCTTAACTCCCGTAATACCTCGGTTAGATGTGGGATAGGGACTTGCTCTGGCTCGTCATAATCCTGCAAATGATCATGGAGCTGATCAGTTACTTCAATAACTTCGGACTTCCGGCGCCTAACCTGGGTGATATGTGCTTGCCCGATCGCGACAGGTCGTAGCGGTGTAAAGCAAAAGTTGGGCTGCGGTATAGGGCACTGTAGGTCATTATACTGGTATGAACGCTCTGTGGTAGAGACGCAGTATCTTCCCCTCCCTCCGTAGCCTGCCCTCGCGAAGTGCATGTGTGCGGGCACTATTTCTAGTACACACCCATTGGTTCGGTTAAACCCGCACTCGTCTAGTTCCCCTCGGCCCACCGGGTGAGGGCATACTGTGATTTCCCCCCTTTGCTTGCAGTCAGCTAGGGAAATCCCAGTAAGTATGTTGTTTCGACGAACGGCAGAGGTGGTGGTTAGGTAGTAGCGTATGGAGACATTTTCCCGGATTACTCCAATATTCTCTAGGTGGTATAAGGGGAACGGCCCTGAGTCCGGCGTTGCTATAGGGATCAACAGGACTATCCCTATCCCGGTAGTCCTACCCATCTGGCAATCTGGAATTGCGGGGTATACTCGGGTCAGTCCCTTCAGAGTACAATTATCCAGTGTCCCCCTTTGGTTCGCCAACTGAGCTAAATGTGAACTGTCTATCCAATCGGGTACCTCCCCGCGTTGGATCTGGTCGAGGTTGTGGCGGATCTGTCCCACCATCCACAGACCATAAGCATGACAGAGTTGCCCCTGTCTTTGCTTTATTGTATCTTCTTGTTCTCTATCAATGAGGTGATTAATGGTTTTAGCGTGAGCTTCCAGGACTGAGATGCCATCCAACTGGATTTCGGCCCCCTCCTTTCCTAGGTTGGCCTGGTCTTCCTGGTTTTGCTCCACCCTCTCCAATAACCCCTTCATCACCCCTTTAAGCTGTTCTACCCTCTCATTTAACCCTTGTATGTCTATCGAGTTCACTACGGAGGTTCCTGTATTGAAAACGGTAGCAACATCATTTACTATTTCCCTCTTCATCCTGGGGGCTAACCCCTGTCCCCGGAACCTACTGGCACCCATTGCATCGGCAGCCTGCTGCATTACAACTTTACTTAATACATTGTACATCTTCCTTGACTGTTCGGTACAATATTCCGGCATCTGGATGCCTGAAATATTGATCAGAACAGGCACAATTTCATGTTTAACATTATCATACAATAATTCCCCTTCGTTGTACATTGCAATCCCATTTTCTGGTCCCTTAGTAGTTATGGGACAAGGCAGTTCTTCGGGCAATGTAGTGGTTCTTATGGGGCGCGGTGTTGGAGGGGGTGAGAAACATACATACATTGATATAGCAGCCGCCCCCACCTCCTCGTAATACCCACACAGCCCCATGCCCTTTTTGCGGATGACTGATTGCTGGGATTGTCCCGGAGGCGCGCAAATTATGCCGAAAGTGCATTCATCGGGCCCTTTGACATCCCTCCGTTTAATGCAGCTGCTCCTTATACCCGTGGAGCACTGTACACATACCCGGTCCTTATTAGGATTCACTTGTAACCATGCATTAAAATAAGTTCTGTCCTTGCTCCAATCCTTAGTCGCTGGAACACATATTCCGTCCGTCAAATTGAACAACACTCCATAGTTCATGTAATTGTTTATTTCCAGCGTGCTCTGTTGTCCGTCGGTGTTGCCCAGGGTTCGTGTATGTCGCAGGGCTATCCATATTACGAGTAGGGTCGTCCGTATTCCCATCTCGGTAAGTATTATCTGTAATTTTAAACAGACTGCCTGGTCGTCACCAGGGGTTAAAGTTTTTTTTTTTGTTTTTCTACGAGTGTCCCGGTCACCCTGCAAAATCAGAAGCACAGGGTTACAATTGAATCATTTCGAATTGAATATGTGGGGCGTTCGCCCGTGTCTTTACCCACTTAAATATTACCCAAACTCCTATTAACATTAAAGCCAAAGCTATTCCTCCGAACACCCCTTCCGAAAGGGTGTCTAACCACTCCTGGTACTTTACAGCATACCATTCCGTCTCGTCTAGGCGTATCACCCTTGGTTCGGCCATTATTCTTTTGGGTTGTACCTTTTTAGTTGTGACCAGTGCTTCCACCGGCCTTTTCCTTTCATATCGACACATGCACACGTGTCGCTTGTCAAAATGATGTCATACGGTCCGGTCCACCTCGGGGCAAACCCCGTCCTGCCTGGAGTGACCTGTACTAATACTTTGTCGCCTACCTGTGGAAGGGATGCGTCGGCCTTCCCGTTGTTTTGGGTCTCCAAGTCCCGTAGGGCCTCTTGCTCTACCACCTCTTTCCTTAGTTCCTTTAGCTGTGAATCTAATTGTTTTACAAATTGTTTAATCCGATCTCGTAGAGGCCCCATTTCCTCCCCCCCTGTTATGATCCCTTCAGGAAGTCTCATTGCCCTTCCTGTCATTAATTCAAAGGGGGTCAGTCCTGTGGTTCGGTTAGGGGTAGCCCTAAGTCTCATTAATATGCAGGGCAAAACGTCTACCCATTCCTTCCCGGTCTCTGTTATAGCTTTGGCAATTGCTGTCTTAAGGGTACGGTTCATTCGCTCCACCATTCCTGAGCACTGGGGGTGGTACGGGATGTGGAACCGTTGTCGGATTCCAAGCAGACCGCATGCCCGCTTCATGACCTGTCCTGTGAAGTGCGTCCCCTGGTCCGAGTCAATTTGAAGGGGCACTCCCCACCGTGGGATTATGTCGAATGCGAGAATCTGCGCTACCGTGGATGCTCCGCAATCCCGGGTGGGAAAGACCTCAACCCACCTGGTAAACTGATCTACAATAACCAGGCAGTATTTCTTTCCCCGGCTGAGGGGTAGGGGTCCTGTGAAATCAATTTGTAGATTCTCCCACGGGCCCCTGGGACGTGTCTGATGTGCCATTCTGACCTTTACGGGTCTGCCTGGATTATGCTGTGCACATACTATGCAGCGCTGGCAGTGCTTGGCTACATCTCGCCCTACCCCGGCCCACCACCAGTCTTTGAGCAGACGGCTCAGCATTCCGTCTCGCCCAGTGTGGTCCGGCTCATGGTGTAGCCGGAGTAGTTCGGTCTGGATTGAAGACGGGGCGACTACTTGTAATCCCTTCCTCCACACCCCATCCTCCCCAATGCTGGCCCCCTTGCTTTCCCATTGTGACCGTTCCTCCGAGCTACTTTCTTCCTGTATCTTACGGACACTTAGCTCTCCTGGTCCTATCATGGCCACTTTAATTATCTGGGGCTCATCTTCTTCTGCCGCGCTCCTAGCTGCTTGATCTGCCAGCATGTTTCCCCGTTGTTCCCTGGTCTCTACCTTTTGATGTGCCTTGATCTTTATTACTGCTGCCGTCGTAGGCCTTTTAACGGCTTCGACCAGCTCCCGAACTATATTCTCGTGTTTAATGTGTCCCCCCCCCGAGGTTATATATCCGCGTCTACTCCACGCTATCATATAATCGTGTACTACCCCGAATGCATACCGGCTGTCTGTATAAACATTTACACGCTTCCCCTCTGCCCATTTGAGGGCTTCGGTCAACGCTACAAGCTCTGCCACTTGGGCGGACACTGTTCCTTCCAGTGCCCCTCGCAGGAGGGTGACACCATCCTGATCTACCACGCCCCACCCGGTGCGGAATCTTCCGTCGACATATCGTCGGGACCCATCAACGTAAAGGGTTAAATCGGGGTCCCTCAGAGGTTCGTCGGCTATTCCCCCTTCTATTTCTTCGTCTATCTCAGTCTTGCAGCTATGGGGTTCACCTTCGGTTACTATTCCCTCCGCGGGATTAAAGCCTATATCCCTAATTATTTGTATGGACTGATCTTTGGGTAATAGTACTGCCTCCCAGGTAGCTCGTCGCGCATCTGACACTGTTTTTAACCTCCCGGTATTTAGCAATTCCACTATGGTGTGCTTCGTGTGTAAAATTATCTGCCCCGACATTGTGACTGGTTCGCATATCCTGGCAGCCCAAGCGGCACAATCGAGGGCAGCCACACACCGATGGAGTCCCTTCACTACCGGGGACTCTTGTGTTGAGTAATACGCTACTGGTCTCATTACCCCCCCTTTCTCCTGGGTTATAATGGCGCTATAAAAACCTCCATCGAGATCGTAATGTACATGGAACGGCTTTGTCATATCCGGTAGCTTCAGCGCTGGGGCTGCCACCAATTCGGCTTTTAATTTCCCATAGGCTTCCTCTTGCTCCGATCCCCAGTCTACCTGCTCTGTTCCTGGTTTTCCTCCCTTCACTAGTCGCTGAATGGGTTCGGCTATGTTCGCAAATTGAGGAATGAAATTCCTGCAATAGTTGAACAAACCCATCAACCGCCGCACTGCCCGGACTGTAGTTGGTCGGGGCATATCAACGATGGCTGTCTTTCGGTCTGTTGGAAGAGTCTTTTTTCCCTGACTGATATCGTGTCCCAGATATCGAACCGTGGCTTGTCCGATCTGCGCCTTTTTTGGATTTATTTTAAACCCTGCCTTATCTAGAGTCCTTAGGACCATGGCTACGGCCCCTAAATGCTCTCGGTCACTTGATGAGGCTATTAGGATGTCGTCCACGTACTGAAGGATTGTACTATTATACGGGGTTAGGTTACATGATTCCAAAGCGTTACTCATGACTCGGTGGAAAATGTTCGGGCTGTTATGGAATCCCTGAGGGAGTCGGGTCCATGTGTATTGTCTATCTCTGGATGTAAATGCGAATCTCTCCTGAGACTCCGGGTCCAGCGGGATTGACCAAAATCCGTTAGCGATATCTAAGACGGTGAAAATCCTATGTTCCGGATTCAGACCGTTGAAGATAGTCGCTGGGCTGGCCACAATCGGGTGTTCCCTGGGTGTAACTTTATTCAGGGCTGTGTAATCTATCGTTAGTCGGTAGCTTTCATCCGGCTTTTTAACTGGCCACATCGGGGAGTTTGTGACTGACACGGTCTGTCGTAGTATGCCCTGTTCTACCAGGGCTTGTATTATCCCCTCAGTGGCCCGCATGGCCTCTGGTTTGATAGGGTACTGCTTGTGGGGAGGGTGTACCGGTCCCGTGACCTTCTCCGGTGTCATGTCAACAAGTCCGCAGTCCTGTTTGCTTTTTGCCCAAACTCCCGGGATAGCCTGACACAGTAATCCCAACATCCCGTCCTTAGACCAGTCTCTCGTCAGAGTATCCGTTTTACCTAATGTGGCTATGTTCTTTACTAGTGCCCATTTCCTGGCCACTTTATCCTTATACCCTTTCGTACCTTTCCAGGTTACCCGTTTTCGCTGCGCATCCACTATTGTTCCTAATTCGCGGAGTAGGTCCATCCCTAGTATAGTTCCCTCTGAGTTTTTACATACCCAGAACTGGACCGGCATCATTATACCGTCCACCTCTAGCACTTGGGTTTCACTTTGATATGCCGTGGTCCTGTCCCCCCCTACCCCTTGGATCGTGATGGATCTTCGGGTAGTGGGTATGTCGAGGTTCGTTATGGATACCGACGCCCCGGTGTCTATCAACATATCGCATCGCCGGCCCCCTAACGATGCGTTGATCCACATACGGGGATCGGGTTCTTGGCCGGGGGCCGATGCGATTCATTGGGGACTCGCCTGCTTCTGGGTCAGCTGCTGTATGATGTCCAGCAGCTGCTGGTTCCCGAGGGCACTAACGTCCGGGGCTTTTTCATTGATCGTTTTTCCCGATCTAGGTCCCTTCCCTTCTTTGCCACCTCCCTTGGCCCAACAGTCCTTTGCCTCATGGCCTAGTCGGTCACAATTACTACACTTTTTTCGTCCGTTGCGTTTTGGGGCTCTACACTCAGCGCGGCGATGCCCCGTCTTGTTACAATTATAGCATGTCTCAGCCGCCTTTTTGTCAGTGGCTGCACAGACCTCCGTTGTACTTGCGGCTACTTTGGACCTTTGTTGATTATCTACCGAGGTCGCCCATCTTTCCAGGTCATCAAAATTATTGTACATCACCAAGCCTGTTTTTAAAATGGCTTGGTGTGCAGGGCTTAGTCCGTCCTTATACAATTGTATGAAAGCCGGGTTCTGCCGGTCGGCTCCGGGTATTCCGCCGTGTGCTAGGAACGTCTCAAATTTCCTTGCCCCGTATTCTGGTGCCCGTTCATCCTTCTTTTGTACTACTCCCACTATAACGTTCCAGTTTACGGGGACCTGGCCTAAAACGCGTATCACGTTCGCTTTAAATTCTATCATGGAATCCTCCTGCTCCTCTTTTGTAGCGGACAGGTCGGCACACCAGGTACCGTCTTGGTGATCATTATCTAGTCTGTCCCAGTAACTCTCTGGCATTTTAATCCTAACTATACCAGCGATATCTCGGTTATGGAGCTGGTGGCAAATTGTCATTTCTTTGAGCTTCTGCCAGAAGGTTGCGTTGTTATGGCAGGGCACTAGGGGTGGCAGTTTCTCTAACAACTGCATCGTGTCCCCTGGGGTCAGCGATAAGTATGTTACTCGTGTCTGCGCGGGTATAGCGGGACTGTCATGACGTCTTGTCCCGGCTGGGATCCTGGGTATATGTTCTACCTTCAACGGGGCAGCCGGAGCTGAGTTAATAGTATTATATGGGGGAGGTAAGACGTCCCCTTTAATGGAGTTGCAACTATCTGTTTCATTCTCTAGGCTTTCCCAGTCTTCCTCACTAGGTGGTGCACTTGGGCTATTTATTGCCAGAACTGGCAAAACTGTCTGTCCGTTATCAGCCTCTACTTGCTTCCTTTTTATTTGCACATACCGGTTAACTTTTTCTGTTAACTTTATATGTGCTCGCAATATCAAAATTACTGCCTTTTCCTCTTTATCTTTCTTTTCCTTCTCCCACCATTCCCTTTGCTTCGCTGGTAGTTCCTGAGGATTCCACCCTGCTTTGATCATTTTTTCGATTAGCTTCTTTTGTTTTTCCGCCAGGTGGCGGGTAAGTGACCCTTCTGGTCCCCACTCGAGTTTATTCGTTTCCATGGCCATTCCTGGGTAGGACTAGTACCGTTAGGAATCTACTCTCAGAGGTCCGCTTTCTTTCTAGCGCGACTTGTAGTAAACTGTCTCTTGGCTACTGTCAGGTCACAAGTTCTGCTGTTACACAAACTTATACAATTCTTAAAAACGCGTTTAAGCAATTCCCGCAGTGCTCTACATATCCTTAACGACTACCTACCACCGCTCGGCCCGTTGGTCCGACCCTGTTCACAGGTTTGGATTCCGTTAGCCGCTGCACACTGCTTGGTTCTACCCCGGGGTTTATCTCCAATTACACTACTGGGTCCGGAAGGTGTCTTTCGGTATCACGATCCCACGGTCCAAGTGTGTTCCCGGCACCTACTTAATTCCTGGCCGTTACGTGGGACTACTGTCCTCTTAATTCAGGCTCAGGCTAGGTGTTTGAGATATTGGACCGTTCCCTCGTGTCGATCAACCAGCATCCACCTTCCGCACTTTTATAATTTAAAAATCGTTTGTGTTTATACTCACCCGGGTTTACTCCAAGTGCGTTCAGCGACTTCGGGGAATCCCGTCGACTACGCCATTGTTAGCGTTAGTGTTTTCTCTGAAGAATCACTCAACACTCAGAGTCGGTTCCAATGCCTGACGGTATTTAATAACGCTCAGCGGGGAGGAAACACACAGGACCGTATCCAGGTTTCTCTCCACAGAACAAAGAGTTACATGTACCTTTATATGTTTCACAACAGTTACAAAACAGTTTACTACAGTTACACAGCCCATCACGGCTGGACACAAGCCAATCACAACGATTATAGATTACATATAGGTTCTTTAACCCAATAGAATTCTCCTAATATCCAGGGAACCATATGTTCGGTTATTGTCAGCTTGGGCTGATCGATGGCTTTATAGGTTCTCTCCCTAGTTCTTTCATCTGGGAGAAATAATTGGTATATATCCTTGTTTACAGCAAATGGTTTCCCTCTTATCTTTCTTCCTGAAATAATTGGTTTCATGGCCTTGTTCACAGGAGATGGTTTCCTTCTTATCTCTGTCTTCCCAGGCATTCCTACAGTGGGCCTCACAGGGTTATTGCTCGGTCAGTGAACGTTCAACAGTTCACAGTTTGACTACCTGATTTCCCATAATGCCTGGGCAGCCATTTTATGTGTGTGTCCATTTAAGCTTATGTGAGTTTTAAATATCCAGCAGGTGCCTAATGCCTAAGTCTATATATATTTCTACTCTCTACAACAGTCGCGATGGCCCGAAACTTTCTGATAGTTGTTTTGAAAGCCTGTTTGCTGTCGTGGTGCTGTCCTTCTGGGTTTTAGAGATTCCTTTCGCCGATGTTTCGAGGTCCCACTTTTCGAGGCTGGTGCTAAACTTATGCCACGAGACTGCTACCTTAATAGTGTCTCTAGAAGCACCCTTAACTGACAGAACAGGCCTTCAATTATACTAAAACAGGCTTTCTTATCTTCGTGCCAAATCAGTTCTTGGGCTTTGTTTAAACTGTTCTATCCTTTGATTTTCAAATGTTTACTTTGTCAGTGTTTTTGGTGGGCTAGTGAGCAGTAACTCGATTAGGGTATGATAATGTGCTATCACTGGTTTTGCATTGTTTTAGGATTGTCCCGTTTCCTGGCCATCTAGTTGGGCCCATGATTTCCATAGTGGTTGATTGGGTAATTGGCTTCTTGCATATTTTGGATGAGTTCTGTCGTTTAGATAATGGCTTGTAATTTAATTGTCTCTTTGGGGATGAATTGGTGCTGCATAGTTCCCCCAGACAGTCTGGAATCCTTAATACACGAATTTGCTTCACAGAGGTTAGCCCCACCTCCTGTATTCGGTAACTCTTTATCGCAGCCAAAATGTTGTAGAATCTTAACATTGATATGCTCCTTCCCATAGATGTTTAGGGGATCTCAGGCTTCTGTAATTTAGGTCCATTTTGAATTCTCTTTTCAAAAAGTGCAAACACTGAGGGGGTTTCCAGGAGGTTGGCCCACTTTTGCCATTTTCCTTTTAAAACTTCGATCCCCACTTGAAAAATCCAAAGCTCATTTTTAACAGTCCAAGAGAAGCTTTTCTTTAATTTTCAGGGAGAGGGACTCATGGGAATTTTTGGAAACCCTTCAGTCCCCGCTATGACACTATCCAACTATAGTGTCACTTTACAGGTGAGCAAAAATACCTGACACCCAAGTACCAACCTTCCGCAAATTACCTAAATTAAACACCCATAGCATACATTCCCCTTTACGTGATACAGCATTCAGTTACATCCTCTTCCCTTTACAGGCAAATAGGCAAGTTACACTTCACTTCACAAGAATAATACATATTTCAAATACATCACACAAAATTACAAACTTGAATTGCTAATAGGGTTCCTAAGGTTTGTCCACCACCCTGTAATATCGGGATTGGTGCCTGCGGTTCTTCCCTTTGCACTTGGAACACCACAGATACAACACTATCCCGAGCTGACATACTACCAAAAGATGGGAGGCCATCCTGATCCAAGAAGGGACTTCTATATTTTTGAAAATGTCCCACCAGGGTGGAACAATGATAGCCAAGATCTCACTCCCTATCTTAATTGTCTTTTGATCTAGAGTGTAGAAATGTTTTTGTGATATTTCCATAGATTTCAACAAAGAGGTAAGATGTTCGGGTAGAGGAGGAATTGCATAAAGACATCGTTCCAGGTTCCCCTCTTTTGTCTCCCGGTACCCATAGTGTTTGTGGGGTCTAAATTGTATAATTCTGTTTTGTCTACATCGTAAAATTTTCTAAACATTTCTTTAAGTAGTGCCTGGTACAGTTGTTCCGTTTCTTTGGGGCACCATGCAGGTAAGTATACTTCGGTAAGGTTTAAGATAACTGAGGCTACTGCACAGTGTATCCCCTGATAGAGTACCTTTTCGGTCAGTACTAGAACTAATCCATTCCCTGGTCCCTTGGTGGTGGTAGGACACCTTTGTATTGCTGTCTGTACTGTCGGGACAGTAGGCAGGGGCTTTTTGGGGCATGCTACCAGTTCAGTGGCGTTAATTGGGACCGGAGAATATGGAACCTCACACTCCAGCAGGCTAGAGTCCCATGCCATCCCCTCTCCAGTGTCTTGCCATTGTCTGGCAAAGGCAATTGACATGTCTGTGAGACAGACCCTCTCTGATCCCCACATGCAGACATAACTCCCCTGTTCAGACTCCCACCACTTATCCCAACACACACTCACTCCCCCCTCGGTCCCCGTGATGGTGCGGTACGTATCGTTCCCCAGTCATTCCCAGTCGGTTCTGTGGTCTACCGCATCCTTGCTCAGCTTCCTGAGCCACCACCACCTATCCAGAGGAATCTGACCATTACAGGTAATGCACACACGCTTTCCTTCGGTAACACTGACCCGCACTGCAACCATTTGTACCCTGGGGCATGGGATGGAGACTTCCCGTTGGTGAATCTGTCCTGGCTGGATTACCAAGTAGAGTTAGACCCCAGCCACCTGGCCACCTCCCCTCGTGGAAGTAGATCGCGATCTCCTCCACACCCGGTGTGCCAGCCCCAGTAGTCACCGTTGGTGCTCTCGTTCCCGAGCACCCATAAATGCGGGATTCCTCCACGTCGTCTCAGTCACCGGTGCTCACCCGCATTAGGGCGAGCAGGAGCAGCACCTTTTCCATTTTAAATTCTTTCCCAGTTCCTGTAGGGATACATAAAAGGCAGCCATGCCCTGTGACAATTCTCCAGGTTGGCACAGGTAAACGAGTCCTTACATAGTCACTTATAACTAAAACTAAACTATCTAAACTATCCTTCCCCACACTTAAATTCCCAGACCATTAAGAACTTGCTGTATGTACATCTCCGGGTGGCCAGGCTAATTCCTGTTTTGTCTCCGGTTGGGACGACTTCTGGGCAGCTTGTAAGGCTGAAGGTAAGGCGGCCTGAGCCGCAACATCTGGAGGGCTCTCCCTAATGTTTCTGGAGTTTGCCCTGTGTCCCAGGCGATCGGGGACCTGTTCCCTTTGATGATGCAGCACACTGCCCCTTTTGGTGTGGCCGCAGAGTTCTGCTCTGTAGGTTTTGCGCAGTCTGAGGCTGCAGGCTGGGGGCCCTTATCTTTAGAACGCTTCCTGACCTTGGGTGTCCCCTTTCTGGTGGCAGCCTTACCTGGACCGAACTACTGGAACTGGGGCGCTGATGACCACGGGGCTTTTAGCTGTGGTGTGCGGGTAGTCCTTCTTGGGGCTACTGTTACTGGGAGTGCACCCGAGTCTCAAGCAATTGGTGGGATCGTCCCTCCAGTAACGCAGTTCATCGCTCCCACCTGCCCTGTTGTCTGGCTGCCCCGCCCCCTTTGGGACTTTCACAGTCAGCGGCTGCTGGTTGCTGCTTACATTTTTCGGGCTCCCCTGGTTTAAACAGCTTACAATGGTTGATATGGAACCACTTTATGCGGCGGGGCATCTTTATGGCATAGACCATGGGGCTTGCCTTGTCCACAATGTTCTGGTCCCATATATAGGGCTTCAAATGTTCCTACCCGGGCAAAATTCCTAAATCTCAGCTGATCCCCTATCTCCCATTCGTGGTGCTTGCGGGGTTCGAGCAGCAATCGGTTGCTCCGATGCTGGTTCCCCATTTTTTCAACAGCTTGCCAGTGAATCTGCTTGAGGTGTTTAAACAGATTCTTGACAAAACGGTCCCGGTTCACCACTCTGAGCTGACCTTCCGTGAGCACCAGGGCTAGGGCATGGGTTGGGGTTCGCATGGCACTACCAGTCATGGGCTCGTGCGAGGAATACCCCGTGCTCTTTGACTGGCTACTCCGGATCCCCATTAGGACCAGCAGAAAGACCTCTACCCATTTTTGGGGTGAGTCTCCCGTCTCCTTCCGCAGCCTTTCTTTAATGGTGCGGTTTAAACGCTCCACAATAACTGATGACTGTGGGTTGCGGGCAACATGCCATTTCCCTTGAATGCCGAGCACATTAAGGGTTGCCTGCATTACCTGACCTGTGAAGTGGCTCCCCTGGTCAGACTCCACATACTGTGGTAGTCCCCACTGGGAGAATACCTCTTTCACAAGGATCCGAGCCGTTCCTAAAGTGATGGCTGTTCGGCATGGGAAGGCTTCAACCCATTTGGAGAACACAGCCACCAGGACTAGGCAGTACTTATAGCCTCTCTGGGCAGTGGGTAGGGGCCCGATGTAGTCGATCTGAATCGACTTCCATGGTCCCTCTACCCTCCTGATGTGTCCCACAGACACCTTCCTTTTCTGGGGGTCAGGGTTGTTAGCAGCACACACTCGGCAGTCGGCGCAGAACTCGCGGACATCCTCCCTGAGTCTTGGCCACCACCCTGCCTGTTCCACCCGTTGCCAGGTGGTCTCAGGTCCGGGATGCCCCGCTCCTGGACCCTCATGGGCCAGTTGGAGGAATTCCGTCCTGTGTTGCTGTGCCACTACCCATTGCTCTCCCGTGAACAGCATGCCTTCTTTAATGGTCATGGCTGCTGTGCTGTATGGTCCTTCTACCTTTTCTCCTTTGGTTAGTGCATTTAAAACAGTCCTTTGAACTGGATCCTGGGTTTGAACTGTTTTCAGGTCCGGGGCAAATACTACCCCTGCCCTGCCTGCCGTTCCTACCCTGCCCCTAATTGCTGCTATGGGGTCTAGGACGTATGGATCCCAAAACTTTCCTGTGCGAGCACCCTCCTTAGCCAGCACATCTGCCTGCTGGTTTCCCTGACCTCGAGGTTCAGTGGTCGAGTGGGCTTTCACCTTGTCAATGTAGTGCGCATGTGCAGAGGTCTCGGCACTGTTTTCAGCGCAGGGACCTGGCTCCGCCCCCTACAGCTCCTGCTGCGCTGCGCCGAGGGCCAGAGGACCTGCAGGGAGGTGGAGAATCTGGAAGGTTTATTTAGGCGCACTTTGTGGTGCAAAAAACGGGCGTCCAGGTCGGGACTGCGCCGTTCTAGGCGCGGCTCGAAACTTGGGCCCATAGTGCCCGAGCAAATCGTGTACGGGGTAGGAAATTTCTCGGGGTGTGTGGCCTCATATACCACCGCGGACAGTTCAGCATGCTGGGCGCTCATGGTGCTGGGGAGTTTAATAGCCAGTGCAATGTTCGCCTCTGGGTCATAGACTCCGCATCTGTGAGTCATTCACCAGCAGTTACTGTGCTCGAACCGTCCACATAGATTTCACGGCCCATGGGGTGTATCCCGACCCGAAAACCTACGTTGACTTCCCATACCCCTTCTACAGAGCACAGGTTGGCTGTCCCCGGGTAGACCATGTTAGCTGCGAGCCTTGGCTCGCAGAGGCCTTTTACCCTTAGGTCCATCTGGGAGAGGAGTAGGGTCCAGCGAGCGATGCGAGCACTGCTCACTGTCCCATCCTTAATCCTCCCATCCAGGAGCATCTGGGAAGGTGTATGGTGGGTGAGGAGTGTGAGAGGGGGCCCTCCTGTGAAGATTAAAGATCTCTTCACAGCCCAGTGAGTGGCCAGTAAGTGCCTCTCACAGTTGGAATACCCTGTTTCCACATCGGTGAGTATCCTGGAGGAGTAAACTTTAAAGTCCTGACCCCACAGTACAGATTTAAACGAGGCACAGGCTGTAGTCAAGGTCACTCTGGACCTGCACCTTTATTTCACAGCTCTCGAGTGCCACACTTGCCTGAGACCTCCTTTATATACCTGTGTGGAACAGGTATGCAGTGACTCCTGCAAGTGCACCCCTGGTGGTAAAGTATGCTTGTGGTTACAGGTCATATCTAGTTACAGTCATGGAGAGCATGGTAAGATACAGTTATATACAGTAGTGTGTGATACATGACATCACCCTCCCCCAAGGTCTTATTGTCTTTATAGATTCAGTCTCTCAGGTGGTCTACGCTCTCTCGTGGAGTGTCTTAGTTGTGGTTCAGTTGTTTGCCTTGGTGCCTGTTTTTCGTTCAGTGTGATTGCTGGTATCTCGCCTGGGCTGTCTGTTTTGTTCAGTATGTTAGCTGGTATCTCGCCTGGGCTGTCTGTTGAGACTGCCCTTTCCTCAGGTTGTTCCCTCTGTCTGTCCACCAGGCATGGTGTGAGTTCCACATTGTCGTCTGCTTCTGGTTCTGCAGTGTTGTTGGTGAATCTACTTTTTACTTGGTCTACATGCCTCCGGCATGTTTGGCCATTGTCCATTTGTACAACCAGTAGCCTGTTTCCTTCCTTGCCTGTTACTGTCTCTGCAAGCCATTTGCGACCCCTGCCATAGTTGAGCACAATCACTTTGTCCCCTATCTCATTCCACCTTCCCCTCGAATTTCGGTCATGGTACTCAGTTAGCTTCCGGCGCTTTGCCTCACAATTTCATGCATGTCTGGGAGGATTAACGAGAGCCTAGTCTTTAAGATCTGTTTCATCAATAGTTGCGCGGGGGGAACCCCAGTCAACGAATGCAGATGAGATCTGTATGCCAGCAGCAGTCGCGACAGGCGGCTCTGCAGCGTGGGACCTTGGATTCTGAGCAGGCCTTGTTTAACGATTTGCACTGCTCGCTCCTCTTGGCCATTGGAGGCCGGCTTGAACGGTGCCGTCTTAACGTGATTTATGCCGTGGTCAACTATAAAATCTTGAAATTCTGCACTGGTGAAGCACGGACCATTATCACTGACCAATATGTCAGGAATGCCGTGCATTGCAAACATGGTTCTGAGGCTCTCCACAGTGGTGGAGGTGGTGCTCGAGTTTAAAATGGTGCACTCGATCCACTTTGAAAATGCATCGACGACTACGAGGAACATTTTGCCCATGAATGGGCCCGCATAGTCTCCATGCACCCGCGACCGCGGTTTGGTGGGCCAGGGCCAGGGGCTCAGGGGGGCCTCCCTGGGGGTATTACTGAGTTGGGCACAAATGGTGCACCGCCGGATGCAGAGCTCCAAGTCCGCGTCAATGCCAGGCCACCAGTCGTGGGATCTGGCTTCAGCCTTCATAAGGATGATCCCCGGGTGCTCGCGGTGGAGCTCCCGGACAAACGCCTCTCTGCCTCGCAAGGACATAACTACTCGGCTGCCCCACATTAGGCAGTCTGCCTGCAGTGATAGTTCATGCATGCGCCTATGGAAAGGTTTGATCTCCTCGGGGCAGGCATCGCGGGCCTCTGCCCAGTCACCAATTAAAACACATCTTTTTACTAAGGATAACGTGGGTCGCTGGTCGTCCAGGCTCTGATTTGAAGAGCTGTCATGTGCGAACCTGTGGATTCAAAGGCATTGATTGCCATGACCATCTCACAGTCCTGTTCGTCGGCCCCTTCCGTGGTCGCCAGGGGTATCCTGCTAAGCGCATCGGCACAGTTGTCTGTGCCTGGTCTGTGCCTTATTGTGTAGTCGGAAGATGCCAGCATGAGTACCCACCGCTGAATGCGTGCCGAGGCTTTGGCGTTTATTGCCTTGCACTTGGATAGCAGGACGTGAGGGGTTTGTGGTCAGTTTCTAACGCAAACTTGGCCCCGAAAAGGTATTAGTGCATTTTTTTGACACCGTACACGCACGCGAGCGCCTCCTTCTCAACCATACCGTGCCCGCGCTCTGCCCGTGAAAGTGACCTGGAGGCATAAGCAATGGATTGTAATTTACCCACTTCATTGACATGCTGTAAAGCGCACCTGACCCTGTACGCTGATGCATCACATGTAAGAACTAACTTTTTACCTGGGTCAAAAAAGGCTAAAACACTGCTGGAACACAGAAGGTTGCGTGCCTTATTGAAGGCGTGTTCCTGGGCGTCCCCCCAAAACCCATTCCACCCCTTCCTGAGTAGCACGTGGAGAGGCTCCAGCAGCGTGCTCAAGTTCTGCATAAAGTTCCCAAAGTAATTGAGTATCCCAAGAAAGGCGCGCAGTTCCAAAACATTCCGGGGCCTGGGTGCCAGATGAATTGCTTCGGTTTTGGATTCTGTTGGGCGGATTCCATCAGCGG
The DNA here is from genome assembly GCF_044704955.1 of Pristiophorus japonicus. Taxonomy (NCBI): domain Eukaryota; kingdom Metazoa; phylum Chordata; class Chondrichthyes; family Pristiophoridae; genus Pristiophorus; species Pristiophorus japonicus. Next base: position 313,033 of record NW_027251843.1, read on the forward strand.
CAATCCTTCTGCCCAAAAATTCAACCTCGGGTGCGAGAAACAGACACTTGGATTTCTTAACTCTTAGGCCTACCCGATCCGATCGACTTAGTACTTCCTCCAAATTGCGGACATGGGAGTCGGTGTCCCTGCCCGTGATAAGTATGTCGTCTTGAAACACAACCGTCCCCGGGATGGACTTGAGCAGACTCACCATGTTGCTCTGGAATATAGCAGCTGCCGACCTGATGCCGAATGGGCATCGATTGTACATAAAAAGGCCTTGATGTGTTTTGATGGTGGTGAGTAGCTTAGAATCTTCGATCAGTTCTTGCATCATATATGCAGCTGTGAGATCTAGTTTCGAGAAAAGCTTTCCTCCAGCCATTGTGGCAAGTAGGTCCTCCACTCTGGGCAGCGGGTATTGGTCCTGTAGGGAGACTTTGTTTATGGTAGACTTGTAATCCCCACAGATTCGTACGAATCCATCAGGCTTCATGACGGGGACGATGGGACTTGCCCAGTCGCTAAATTCCACGGGTGAGATAATGCCTTCCCGCAGAAGCCGGTCCAGTTCGTGTACAATCTTTTCCCTCATCACATAAGGCACAGCTCTAGCCTTGTGATGGACCGGTCTAGCATCCTGTGTGATGTAGATTTTAACTTTAGCCCCTTTGAAGGTGCCCACACCTGGCTGAAAGAGATGTTCAAAATGACTGAGAACTGTTGAGCAGGAGGTCTGTTCCTCTGACGACATGGCGTGAACATCATCCCATTTCCAATTTAATTTTGCCAGCCAGCTTCTCCCCAACAGTGCTGGGAGATCTCCGGGAACAATCCACAGGAAAGTTGGTTCACCGTCCCTTTGTGTGTGACTGAGAGCATGGCGCTGCCAAGGACTGGGATGATTTCTTTGGTATAGGTCCTTAGTTTAGTGTCGATCCTTGTGAGTTTTGGTCTGTTGCTTTTGTGCGGCCACAGCTGTTCAAAGTGTTGGACGCTCATGAGAAATTGACTAGCTCCCGTGTCCAGTTCCATGTTGACGGGTATCCCGTTGAGTAGGACCCTCATCATTATTGGAGGCATCTTGTTGTAAGAACAGTGGACATTGATCGTGTTGACCCGCTGTACCCCAGCGACCCGGGCACTGTCCCCACCGTCTTTTGGTCCGCGTTCCGACCCTTCCGATTCATATACCAGACGAGCTGCTGTTTTTCTGCACATGCGAGCCAGATGCCCTGTATAGTTGCAGTTTCTGCAAACAGCATGCTGAAATCGACACCCCCTTGTTGAGTGCCTTCCCCCACATCTCCAGCACAGACCACTTCCATTGTTTCCGAAGGATGAGCTGCGTCTGGCTGATCTATTTTGAGCTTCTCTCAGTTTGTAGTTGATTGCTCGCCTTGTGGGTTGATAAGGTGTGCACGGCCGTTCATGTGGCCCTTGATGGCTTCTGGCGCCACTGCCTACTGTTGAAGGCCTGTTCTTCTGCCTTTGTCTGTGTGTGGGGGTAGCGGCTTGTTTCACGCTGTGAACCCCTTGTTCCGATGTTTTGTTAGTTGTCGTACCCGCAGTATAAATCAACCTCATTTCTTCTTCTCCTACCAAGAATGTCTGTGCGACCAGTGCTGCTGCCTCTAGGGTCACGTTCTTGGTCTCTATAAGCTTTCGGAATATGCCTGCATGGCCTATTTCTTCAATAAAAAAGTCTCTCAGTACTTCTCTCCTTAGTTCATCGGAGAACTCACATAAACTAGCTAGCCTCCGAAGTTCCGCCACAAAGGCGGGTATGCTCTGGCCCACACAGCATTTGTAGTTGCAGAACCTGTGTCTGGCTATGTGTAGGCTGCTCGCTGGCTTCAGGTGGTCTCTTACCAGTGTGCTCAACTCCTCAAATGACTTGCTTGCTGGTTTCTCGGGTGCCAGCAGGTCCTTCATTAAGGCGCATGTTTTCGAGCCACAGCTAGTCAAGAGATGGGCTCTTCACTTGTCTGCCTTATCGTCGCCCAACCAGTCATTGGTTAAAAGCTTTGCTGGAGCCTTTCTATAAAGTCCTCCCAATTGTCTCCAGCATTGTATTTCTCATCTGAGCCGTTGGTAGCCATTCTGTGGATTCTGTGATCCCATAACTCGTCGCCACTGTAAAGTCTTGACCCTGCAGTACAGACTTACATGAGGCACATGCTGAAGTCAAGGTTACTCTGGACCTGCACCTTTATTTCACAGCTCTCGAATGCCACACTTGCCTGAGACCTCCTTTATATACCTGTGTGGAACAGGTATGCAGTGTCTCCTGAAAGTGTACCCCTGGTGGTCAAGTATGCTTGTGGTTACAGGTTATATCTAGTTACAGTCATGTACAGCATGGTAAGATACAGTTATATACAGTAGTGTGAGATACATGACATAAACCACCAGTCTCAGCTGGCCGTGCCGTTCCTGCAACAGCACTGTGCTCAGACTGTCCCTGCTGGCTGCCATCTCCAGGAAAAACTCTCTCCCCTGATCAATCGATCCTAGGGCCGGTGTGGTCTGCAGCCTTTCTTTGAGTTGTTTAAATGCTGCCTTGCAACCCTCGTCCCAATCCCACTCCACTCCCTTGTGTAGGAGCTGGAGCAGAGGGGCTGCTGTGGCAGCATAATCCTCAATGAAGTCTCTGCAGTATCCTGTTAGCCCCAGAAAAGATCTCACTCCCGTTACTGTGTTGGGGGTTGGTAATTCCTGTACTGCCTCCTTTCTAGCCTTGTCAATGGCTCTTTCCCCAGCACGCACCGTCAGTCCTAGGAATTTGACTTCCTTCTGGCCGATCTGCGCCTTCTTGGGGTTAACTTTAAAACCTGCCTCCCTAAGTAGCTCCAGCAGCTCAGCCAGCAGTGGGCCAAACTCCTCACCCTCACCGGTGAATAGGAGCAGGTCGTCCACATACTAGACCAGCTGCCGGGGTCTGCTAAAACCCTTCAAGCAGTTAGCCATGCATTGATGAAAAATGCTGGGGCTGTTATGAAAACCCTGGGGCAGGCAGTTCCAAGTGTACTGTTGGCCTTTAAATGTAAAAGCGAACTTGTACTGGTCCTCCCTTCGCAAGGGAATGGACCAAACCCGTTGGAAACATCCAGCACCGTGAAGGTGGTTGCGGATGCTGGAATACTTCCAATGAGGTCGGCAACAGCTGCGACCGTGGGTACACAGGTGGGGATATTACGGTTGAGTACCCGGTAATCCACCGTGGCTCTCAGGAATTGTCCGGTTTCTTAACCGGACACAGTGGAGAGTTCACATTGGTGGCTATCGGTCTCAATAGCCTCTGTTTAACCAAAGAACTCATGGCCATTTCCATGTCTGCCTCTGCTTCCCTGGGGAAATTGTACTGCTTTTGTGGTCGGGTCATGGGGTCCCCACTCACACTGACCTCGACTCTGTTTAATCTCCGACAATCATGTTTGTGAGTGGCAAACGTGACGAGGTGTACTCGCACAACAGCCTGGTACTCCACTGGTGTGTTACTGACCAGTAGTTCAAGGTTGTAACCCTCCTTTGACTTCATTGTACACAGGGTCCCCTTTCCCTGTTTCTCTGGGATGACTGCTACCTCACTTTCTTTACTGTTACAGGCTGCCCCCCACAGACAATGGTTTCTTAAATCCACGAGAACCCGGTGACCTATAATAAAGTAGGCACCAGGATTCCTTTTCCCTCCTGCTCCCACTTCATCAGGACACACGTCCACTTAGTGTGCAGTGTCACTAATTGAATGGACAGTGGGATGGAGAATGAGCCAGCCTGTTCATTGCCCATGAATCCCATTAGGCTGTACGGGGTCCCGTTTGATAGAGGTGAGGCTGTGGGGTCATCTGCATAGACTGTGGTGCATGATGCTCCAGTGTCCAGCAAATAAGTCCCCTTTACTCTCTCCACCTCCATCTCGACATACGATTGCATCGTACACTAGGGGACACAGGTAGACAGGCTGTGCTGGTTTTCGTCATAAATCTGGGTGAGATGGGGCAGATGGTATCACTGCACCGGTGGCTGTGGCTACCTTCCCCGGACCCATTAGTGCGGTTCGGAGTACAGCCATCACGGTCTCAAATGTTTGGGTAGAGACCGACGGCTCGGTCTTTTGGGCTGGGACTGTGGGATTCTTTCCTACCCTGTCCTTCCAGGGATTCCAACAGTCCTTCCTCCAATGCCCATTCTTCCCACACCCAAAGCAGTTACACTTGGTTTCGGAAGGGTTACCCCCTTCCTGGTGCCACTCTTTCTTTCCCTGACTGGGTTTTAACTCATGTACCTTTCCCTTGGGTGGGTGCTCTTCCCCCCTGCAGTTCCGATATGCCATGGTCAGTTGCCTGATCACTGTTTCCTCGGTGGCGTGGGGTCCCTCGGGTCAAACCAAAGCTCTGCTCTGGCTTTGATCCGGGCCAGGCTATTCGCCACTATGCTCCGGAGCCATTGTGCCCGTTCGCCCGGTGTAAGGTTTGCCCGGTCGAGAGCCATACTGCAGGCTCGCTGATACACAGGCCACAGCCTGTCAGCGAAAGCCTGAGGGGTATCTCCCACAAGCTGCACTGTCCTCTCCACTCTGGAGAAGGGACTTCCCTCATTTAGACCCATGGTCTCCAGAACTTCATCCCGGACATCATCATATGTACCCCTGCCCTTTCTGCACGCCGCCAAAAGGGACTGGTACAGCTTGCTGTCCAGGGAGAAAAGGAGCAGTTTTACCTGCTCTGAGTCATCACATCCGCTAATCTCGGCTGCCTGTTCCACTTCCATGAAGCGGACGGAGGGGCCTCCCTTATGTGTAAGCTTACTCAGGTGGCTTACCATAGCCCTCAACTGTTGGGTAGTGTGGGGAACCACGAATTGGCTCTCAAGAACCCCCGGTGCTCCACCCACAGGCGCGCTGAACTTTTGCTGCCGGACCGGACACATTGGTCCAGGCTTTCAGTTCTGGCTCACCCTTCTCTCCCTGCTGCCAAACTGAGTTAAACCCCGGCACCACAGGTGGTGGTGGTCCGTACTCCCTGCCTGCCTGAGCAATTGTCCCTTGTCCCTCCTTCCTGCTGCCCAACCGAGTTGTTCCCCGGCGCCACAGGGGGTGACTGAACAGTTTTCTCCTCCTCTTCCAGGTCTGCCCGGGTCGTACCCGGACTTATGAGGCACACCATGCCTCTTGCCCTGGACAGAGCGCGGTTTAAACTTTCAATTTGCTGCTGGCAGGGGCTGTGATCTCCCAACTCAAACCCCTTAGTGCTGGTTACTCTGTAGGCTGCCTGGATGTCTTTGACGCTCTCCTCCTGCTCTTTCATTTGTCTATTAAGGCGAGTGTTCTCTTCTTGCAGTATCAATTCATTTTTCTTAGCCTCGGTGACCTGACACTGCACATAATCCAACCTATTCCTGAACTTCTTCCCTGTGTAAAGCCTTTCCTCGTTGTGCTCATGTAACTCTCTCATTAACCTTTCCCCTATGATTGTTTGTGCACTAGACTGTTCCTCTGCCTCTTTCAGTTCAGCCATTAGTTTCTCTACTGTGGAATCTAAGAGTTGGACCTGTTTATGCAGACATACTAGCCAAATTGCCTTTTCCACTGCCTTTTTGTGAGTTTTTCCCTCTGTCCACTGGACTGCAGCGTCCCCTGGATGCTCAGCACGCAACAGATCGCGTACTCACTTCTTTGTTACATTCACTCTTTTGACCACATAGGAAGCAATCCTCTCTTCTATTTTACTTCTTTTCTCACAACCAAAGTCTGTCTCCTCACATCACTTTTGCCACATTCCCTTCGTGGTCGCCATTATGGCTGGTGTTTTGGTCAGGTTTCTCTGACTCCTTGTTGTTTTCGAGGCACCCTACACCCTGGATTCTAGACTGTGGACTGATTTGGGGGTTGTGAGAAACTGAGACAGAGTTGGGTAAGATGCAAAACTGGTTTTATTGTGTTCAAACAGAGTAAAAGGCACGTTTTTAATAATCACAGTAATCAGGTACAAATAGGGAGAAATGGCAACTCAAATGATCTATATTTGGGAAGAACACATAACACATATAACAGATTAAAAGAACACAGTCCTCTCACCTCCCAAAATACTTATGCACTAACCCTGGAAGGGGAAAACACACACGAACATCAACAGGTAGGAACAGTAAGAAAAACCCAACCTCCCAGACCCACTATCTAGCTAGGTTAGAACTCTGGGGTTTCAGGGACCATGCTCACCAATTCCCTTTTGACAGTTCCCACTCCGGGGTTCGCCTCAGTTGTCCTGATCCTGTTCCAAACTCCAGGGTTTGCCTTAGTTGTCCTGATCCTGTTCCAAACTCCAGGGTTTGCCTTAGTTGTCCGGGTTCGGTAGTCTGTACCCCGGACCTCATTGGGGATTTCAACCTACGGTTTCCATGAGGTTGGCTCCCTTTTGCCTTTTTCCTTTTACAACTTAGATCTCCACTTGAAAAATCCAAAGCTCATTTTTAACAGTGCAAGAGGAGCTTTTCTTTACTTTTCAGGGAGAGGGACTCATGGGAATTTTTGGGAACCCTTCAATGATGAATCCGAAAAGGAGTTATGATTTAGAAGGATTAGTCGATAATATTCTGGCCCAGTATCAAGGTATGTACGGCAGAATATGGATGCGTTTGCAATTCACAAGCACGATTGCGGGAGAGTATCTAGGGTAGAGGTGAAGATAGATGGGGATTCGATGACACGACCCCAGAAACAGTATAATTTTCCCCGGGAAGTAGAAAGGGATTTGGAAACTGCTATAAATTCCCTGGTGGATCAAGGTGTGTTGAGGACCACAGCCACACATGTAAACTCACCCCTATGGCCAGTAAAGAAGCCCGATAACTCATGGAGGGCCACGGTAGATGACCGAATCCTGAATAAAAATATTCCAGCCTGTGCGCCCACGGTAGCAGTGGTAGCGGATTTGATCGGGAGTATCCCTGCGGCCACAACAACTTTCACAGTGCTGGACATTTCAAATGGGTTTTGGTCCATTCCCCTGAGACGGGAGGACCAGTATAAATCTACCTTTACCTTTAAAGGTCAGCAGTATACGTGGACATGTCTTCCACAAGGGTTTCACAACAGTCCCTCGATCTTCCACCAAAGTATGGCCGAGGCATTAAACAGTTTTAGTCAGCCAGATCGGTTGGTCCAATATGTGGACGACCTGTTGTTATTCTCCGAAAGTGCGGAGGACCACGGGCCATTATTGAGTGAATTACTGCATTTGTTGAAAGAAGCAGGTTTTAAAGTAAATCCCCAGAAAGCTCAAATAGGCAAAGAGGAGGTGCAGTTTCCAGGTTTGACCATTGGGGCAGGAGAAAGGGCCATAGATGGAGCTAAGAGAAAGACAGTCCAGGAACTACCTGTTCCTAAGGACGTGTCTGGAGTAAGGTCTTTCCTGGGAATAACGGGTTACTGCAGGGAATTCATAGAGGGATATATAACCATGGCAGCTCCTTTGTTGAGGCTTCTTAGGAAAGGAGTAGAGTGGGAATGGAGTGAGAGTTGTCAGGAAACTTTCATTTGGTTAAAAGCGGTGTTACAGACAGCACCAGCATCGGGAGCAGTAAATGGGGACCAGGACTTTAGTCTGGAGGTAGCAGCGACTGGGGACAGTTTGAGTGCAGTGTTACTCCAGGAGCGACACAGCAAGCTGAGACCGGTGGCCTACGTCTCCCGAGTTCTCACCGAAGTAGAAAAGAGTTTTTTCAAATTGCAAACGACATCTATTTGCAACTTTTTGAGCAGTAAAGCATTTTCGGTCGCTCACAGGGTTAGCTACAGTAACTTTACTGACCTGTCACACCACGACACAATTGTTACTGGATGGTAGAATGAAAGATGGGACAGTGAGCAGTAACAGGATTGCCCGCTGGACATTGTTGCTGACTCAGTTAGACCTGAAGGTCGAGAGGCCAGGAGAACCAAAGCTAGCCCCGAACTTGGTTTATCCGGGGGCAGCTCATGTGTGTTCAGTGGAAGGAGTGTGGGATGTAGATGTGAGATTCTGAGCAGGAGAACACCCGACAGGTAGGGACATCTATGTAGATGGGTCTAGTTCAGTAATAAACAGAGAGAGAAAGACAAGCTGTGGGATTTACAATCCAGAGGCAGTGATAGAGAAAGCCATAAAATCCCCAACACTTTGAGTATGCAGCAGACCGAGCTAGCAGCGGTAGCGTATGTAGTCACACACCCGAACGAATTCCCAACTCCCTATACGATATGTTCAGACTCCATGTTCATTTCTAACTGCTGTACAGAGTATTTAGCCATATTGGCGAGGCGAGGGTTTAAGTCCTCTGACGGAAATCCGTTGGTGTTGACTCCATTGTTAAAAGTCATTTTGGACGTCACGGGTTGGGACCAGAAGGATTACTACATCCAAAAGGTCAAAGCACAATCTAAGACAGAGCCCAAGTGGGAAGGGAATGAGAAAGCAGACACACTGGCTAAAACAGGGGCAGGAGAAGGGACACCTTGGGACCCATATCACTGTGGACAGATCACGGCTGTAACAGGCAGAGAGAGGCCCAAAGAAGTCCCATTGTCGCCTGATTTAAAACAGGCTCAGCTACAGGATGCAGACCTTAGAGCAGCGATTAGGGACAAGATAGATGGGAAGCATGTTGCGGGACCTTTGGGAGCTGCAGACATAGAAGTAAAGCAAGGAATGTTGTTCAAGGGAGATAGTTGGATCGTGCCAGGACAGTGCAGGGAAGAATTCTTGCAGCTGGTGCATGTGGGTCCAGGAGCTGGACATCCAGGGCCAGAAACAATGTGGAATAAAGTAGAAGCTGTGGGATGGTGGCCCGGGCTTAGAAGTGATGTCAGGGATTATTGCCAGAATTGTCTGGTATGTGCCACAAACAATCCACACCCCCACCGAGGAAGGCTCCGTTGGGACACACGAGGAGTGTAGAGGGGTCATGGCAGTCTATACAGATAGATTTCATTGGGCCACTGTCCACCTCAGGCAGATGCAATAAATATTCCTTGGTGTTTGTTATTATTAATGCTTGGAGGTCACCAGACACCAGAGGGCGCCGCGGTCAGAGTTGTACACATGTGGCAGGTATGCTTGGTCACCTGTATATAAGCTGTGTGTCTTTGTCACGCAGGCACTCTTGGGCTGGAATAAAGACGGATCAGGTTGCACCTGAATGAGTTTACAGTAACCAGACTCTTGAGTCATTACAATTGGCGACGAGGTAATTTAAGAACCTTCGCATGCACAATGGGCACTGTTGGAATTTCGGAGAGATTTGTGGAGGGCGAGGAGTGGGCAGATTTTGGCGACCGCCTGGATCAGTATTTTGTGGCCAACCGCATGGAGGCAGAGGCCTCCACAGTTAAGCACAGGGCAGTTCTCCTCACCCTTTGTGGTCCGAAAATCTTCTCTCATGAAGAATCTTCTCTCGCCTGTACGTCAGGCGGAAAAAGGGTACGAGGAATTGTGTACGTTGGTGGGTGACCATCTGAAGCCAAAAGAGGGGATCATCATATCACGCTACCGTTTGTACACGCATGTTCGTGTTGAGGGCCAGGTCGTGTCGGGATTTGTCGCCAACCTGCGATGTCTTGCTGAGCCGTGTAAGTTTGGGAACTTGCTGGAAGACATGCTGCATGATGTCTTCATGATAGTTATCTGCCATGATGTGATCCTCAGGAAGCTGTTAGCTGCAGAGACGCTGGATTTGAAAAAGGCCATCGCGACTGCCCAGGCATGCATGACAACGGATGATAATCTGAGGCAGATATCATCGAAGAGTGGGAGTTCCACGGCAAGTACTGTAAACAAGATGGCGTCGCCTTTGGGCAGAGCTGCTTACGCAAAATGTGCTGCTGCTCAGAGACCGGCAACAGGTTCGAACCAGATTTTACCCTGTTGGCGTTGTGGGGGCAATCATTGGCCTCATCAGTGTCGGTTTAGACAATACTGATGCAATGGATGTTCGAAAGTGGGGCATTTTCACAGGATGTGTCCACAACGGTGCAAGCGTGGTGCGGCTCACTACGTGGTTGATGAGGACCAGTTCAGTGATGGCCCGGATACACAACCTGATGTGGAAGTGAATGGACTGTATTCTGTGCAAGAGATAGATGATAGTCATTAACGTGAAGCTGAATAGCATGCCTGTATCAATGGAGCTGGACACGGGTGTGAGCCAGTCGATAATGAGCCAATGGACATTCGACAAGCTGTAAGGGGTGGTTTGCAGGGGGTCAGCTATCCCTTCTGACCTTATATGAGCGGTTCCGAATCGCTCCCACACCCTTGGTTCTCGACACTGGAATTATGAAGGGACTGTGACAGACTTGGACAGACAATCGGTTTCAAGGTAGGAAGCAGGTATGACTTTATTGTGTTGAAAAAAGAAGTAAAAGGCACACCTTTAATAACACACACAGACCAATACACACTGAAGGGTACAACACATTGAATAAAATGTCAAATTACAGCCTGTGGGGAAAAGAATACAGCTTAAACTCTAAATGGGGTAAAGAGGAGAACGCAGATACATTTACACAAGTTATCCCAGCCTCCCCACTCCCAATTCCCCTAACTAACTAAGTTATAGCTCTGAGGGTTCAGGGGCCATGCTCACCAATCCCTTTAGACAGTTGCTGGTGAATCGCGGTTTCGGGGTTCGCTACACTTGGCCTTCTAGGCGAGCCGTACCCCGGACGGAGGAGAGGACTTCGGACTGCGTAGTCTTCAGTTGGGGTGCATCCGTTGATGCGGTAAGTTGCGTTTTGGATGTATGGGGTAAGTACCCACTTTCTTTGGTTAGGAATAGTTTTAGTTAGTCCCTTTTGGTAATTTCTCCCCCGTTGGGTCGTTCAGAAGTAGATTGTAGAGCGGTTGTCAATTTGCTTGCTGACAACCTTCCGTTTCGTGGGCCTCGTGCTCGGTCAGTTCCTGATCAGTTCTGGTAGTTTCCTTCACTATTCCATTTCTTCACTGTAGAGCAAGCAGGCTGCTTGTTTGTGTTTGTGTTCCAGTCTGTGCGAGTTCCAGTCTGTGTTCTGCTTCTCTCCTGTGTTCTGCTAGTTTCTGTGTTCTGCTAGACTTTCTTTGTAAAACTGGGGGATAAATATATACCCCAAAAAAAGGCTCCGTTATCTCCCATCAAATCTCTTGGGCTCTGTTTAAACTGTTCTGTCCATTGATTTTCAAATGTCTCCTTTATCAGCAGTAACTCGATTAGGGTGTGAGAATGTGCTATCACTGGTTTTGCATTGTTTTAGGATTGTCCAGTTTCTTGACCATGATTTCCATTGTGCTTGATTGGGTAATTCGATTATCTCTTAGAGGGTGAACAGCCTGGGGTCCTTAATGCACGAATTTGGCCCCACCTCCTGTATTTGGTAACTCTTTCTCGCAGCCAAAATGTTGTAGAATATTAAAATTGATATGCTCCTTCCCATAGATGTTTAGGGGATCTCAAGCTTCTGTAATTTAGGTTCATTTTGAATTCCCTTTCCTATGAGTCCAAACACTGGGTGGGGTGGGGGGGGTCTGCATGAATGCATTCCCTTTTATCCCCCGCAGGTTCCGTCTGCCCCTTTAAACTCATTTTAAAAGCCCAGAAAGGGATTCTTCTCCTCTGTAGGGGAAAGGTACCTGGAATCTTTGCGAGATTTTGGTAAATTCTACAAAGCTGTGGGACACTAAGGCTATGAAACCGAAGCTGAGTCTTGTAGCAGGTGCAAAATTCACAACAACCCTCCCCCCCCCGCCCCCGAGTGTTTGGGCTCATTCGAAAGGAAAGTTAATTTGGGACTATCTACCGAAAGTTTGGAACCCTAAAGTGCTTATTGAAGAAACTACGAACTTTAATAGAATTTTGGATTTTAAAAGACAAATTCAAGGCTGTAGGTGGACCTAAAGAACTAACAGGAGACAGTCTAACTAAGTGGAGCTACCTGGGTGTGAGGACTAAGTTAACCTGTCTGGAGGGATGAGTATTCAAAAATCCTTCCCCCACAAGAAACATTAATGTCACAAAATCACCCAGAAGTAGCTACCGATCAACATGGGTCTGGACAACCATTTCAGCATATACATCACAAAGAGACTCAATCCAGCCAGTATGCGAAAGAATAAGCACAAAAGGACATTGCAATTAACAAACTAATATTTCCATCAGGAAACAGTTTTCGAACATCAACTCACCCAAAACATATCAACTTTTAATGAGCCCACCAAAATATTACAAAGGTGAACCAAGCCCGCCAAAATTACACAAAGGATTTTAAACAGGTTTTGTGCCAAGATTAGAAACACTGAAATCATATAACTGGCCCCTGTTTTCAACAGAGGGTATGACACACTTTGCTATACAACCGAGACCAAGTTGTTGTCATCAAGACAAAGAGAGAAACCAAAGTGACAGTTGTAAACTGACTTCTCCAGCCTTGAAGTCCTGAAGTCCTGAAGGCAGGAAGAACATCACCATCGCGGCAGCAACCAACCACAGTCAACGTGGTATCAACGGAAAACCACCGCGATCGACCAAACTCGAACAAAACTCCAACGAGGAAAAACTGAAGAATTGAAAAAGTTTCCACTCTACAATCTAATCCTGACCTACCAACGGGTAAAACATTACCTAAAAGACTGTAGAAACCTATTTCTAATGAAGAAAACCAGGTACTTACCACATAGATCCAAAACACACCTTACCGCATCAGCGGACTCAACCCAACTGAAGATTGCACAGCTAGAAGTCTTCTCTGTCATTCGGGGTATGGCAAGCAGAACCTACCACATCCAGTGAACCCCAAAACTGTGATCTACCGTTAACTGTCCAAAAGGATTGGTCAGCATAGTCCCTGCCTGCCCTGGAGTCCAACCTAGCTAGGCTTAGGTATTGGGAGGTGGGAGGTATCATTTTACTGCAACCACCTTTGAATGTGTAGTGTATGGTACTTTATTAGATTGTTTATAAGTACCTTGTACTTTTCCTTGTATTGTCCTTTATTAGAGTGATTGTAAGTTTGGCCTTGTATTTTCTTACTAGAGTAATAAGCTTGTATAACCTTGACTGTAATAAAACCAAAGTTTCTTTTTGCATCAAACCAGTGTCCTTTGCACTTTTGACACCCTCCCCAAATAAATCCAGAGTACAGAACCCAAGGGGGTGGGAGCGATTCGAACTGCTCAAGTTGGTCAGAAGGGAGCCTGACCCCCTCATAGAGAACACCTTTACAGTCCAGTCAATGCCAGATTGCATACTTACACTAAGGAACTCATACCGGTGCTCGGCAATGCAGCAATCGAGATGTCATATGACATTGTGGTACACGAGCTACCATTATGGATCACCCCAGGTAATGGTCCAACTGTTCGGCAGGAATTGGCTCGAGAAAATCAAGCTGAACTGGAATGTTGTCAAGATGTTACCCTTGGTGGATGATACTTCATGTGCTCAAGTATTGAAAAAATGTCCTTCTTTGTTTGAACTGGGCATTGGTAATTTTATGGGAACCAAGGTGCAGATTCACCTGGACTCCAATGCAAGGCCTGTCTATCACAAAGCTTGGTCTGTTCCATACACGTTGAGGGAGAAGGTTGAAATTGAGCTTGACAGACTCCAGCATGAAGGGATCATATCACTGGTCAAGTTTAACGAGTGGGCTAGTCCCATTGTTCCTGTGTTGAAGTGTGATGGCACTGTCAGGATTTTTGGAGACGACAAGGTTGCAATTAACCGGTTTTTGAAACAGGATCAGTATCCATTACCGATGGCTGATGACCTGTTCGCCATGTTAGCTGGTGGAAAGTCGTTCACAAAACTGGAACTGACATCGGCCTATATGACCCAGGTGCTTGTCAATACTTTGAAGAAACTCACCTGCATGAACACCCATAAAGGACTGTTCATCTACCACAGGTGTCCTTTTGGGATTCGTTTGGCTGCAGCCATATTTCAGAGGAGTATGGAGAGTTTACTGAAGTCCATTCCTAGAGCTGTCATGTTTCAAGATGACATTCTGGTCACAAGTCACGACACTGCTGAACATCTGAACAATCTTGAAGAAGTCCTACAGCATCTCGACAAAGTGGGACTCAGGCTGAAACGATCGAAGTGTGTATTCATGGCACCTGAAGTCGAATTTCTCGGGAGGAAGATTACTGCTAGTAGCATTAGGCCCACTGATTTGAAAACCAAGGCCATCAAAAATGCACCCAGGCCTCAAAATGTGACGGAGCTGCATTCATTCCTTGGGCTACTCAACTACTTTGGCAATTTCTTACCCAGATTGATCACTTTACTCGGGCCACCGCATGTGTTACTAAGAAAAGGCGACAACTGGGCCTAGGGTGTGTCTCAAGATAGAGCCTTTGAGAAAGCCAAAAATCTGCTATGTTCAAACAAGTTGCTTGTTCATTATGATCTGTGTGAGCCTCTTGTATTGGTCTGTGATGCTTCATCACATGGGGTTGGCAGTGTACTCCAACAAACAAATGAATCGGGCAAACTACAACCTGTTGCATATGCTTTGAGAAGTCTGTCTAAAGCGATAGAAGGCTTACAGTATGGTAGAGAAAGAAGCTTTGGCCTGTGTGTATGATGTTAAAAAAATGCACCAGTACCTGTTTAGTCTTCGTTTTAAACTAGAAACGGATCACAAGCCACTCATTTCATTGTTTGCGGAAAACAAAGGTATTAATACCAATGCATCACCCGCATTCAAAGGTGGGCGCTGACATTGTCTGCCTATGATTTTGTCATCCATCATAGACCTGACACTGAGAATTGTGCCGCTGCACTGAGTCGTCTGCCTTTGCCCACACCTGAGGTGGAGATGCCTCAACCTGCAGATCTACTGTTAGTAATGGATGCTTTTGAGAGTGAAGGGACTCTGCTCAACAAGTCAGGATCTGGACCAGCCATCTGGACAGGGAGACTAATGAGGACCTCGACCCATATCCTAGCACCAGTCCTGACCGAAACGCAGGTTAAAGAGGTCACACGGGACAGGTTTGTCAGATCTGTATGGTACTCTGAAGGGGCTGCATTGGGAAGAAGCTCACAATATGGGCAGGCAGCACCAGCAGGATAAACTGCTGTGGAACCCCGGGTTACACAGGAATGGAGGGTAGGGGATCAGGTAATGGTCAGGAATTATACCAGAATAGGGGCATTTGAACCACTGTACAAAGGACCATATAGCATTGTAGACAAGGCAAGCCCTATGGTGTACACGATCCAGTTGCCAAAACATATCAAATGGTTCCATATAAACCAGTGTAAGCTGTACAACCCCGGAGAGAAAAGTAAAAAGCGGGCGAAGGCCCCAGGAACAATAATGAGTTTGATCAGTGTAAGCCTCCCACCAATACTGTGGGATGATGAGGATGGAGAAGTAAGGGACGGAGCAGTAAGGTGGAGTGGTCAGGTACTGTGACCTAGCGTGCCCTGGACACCTCCTCCATCTCCACCCCCGAGCCTCTGTAAGCCCAAGCATTGGGATAAAAGGAGAGGGAAGCAGTGATTGTAAAAAGGAGTTATGTACATTTGTGAATAACTGAAGGAGGACCTGTGAGGGGGAGGCCCCCCAGAGCAAAGGTATTTCTTTCATTTTTGTCTTTATAGGAGCGAATCGAGCCAAGGGTACGAGAGGAGGTGGACATTGTGGATAGGCCTGTGGATGGCCATTATTATTAAAGGATTGGGAGATCGGGGAGACACCGAGACATTCCTTACACACGGGTGTATGGGAGGAACCAGCCCCACTGTAACTCAAGGGGGAGCCATACGGAGTAACAAGGGCACAAACACCTCTGCTCACACTGGGAGCTGGCCAGGGTGGTTAGGGTCAAATTCGACCAAGTACTCCAGACAAACCGAAGGTAAACTTGGGGAGGTGTCAGTGTCCTGCCCCAAGCTAAACATCACGACCAGGAATGTACGGGTGAGAGAGGGGAGACGAGTTTGTCTGGAATGTAAAGGGATTACCCCCATGGGAGGGTGGTGGTGGTTACAGAAAACAGGCAGGGGAAAAGTTAATGCATCGACAGAATGGGAGAAACTGGGTAATAACTCAAACAGGCGGAGCACAGGAACAAGAAAAGGGGAAAAATTGTGTTGGGAAAAGTGGTGGAAGGCGGAACAAGGGATTTATGTCTGTGTGGTTGGATCTAGCCACAAGTGCAGGGGAGGTGTGGCGATTGTTTTTAAATGACAATGGCAGGATTCTGGGTCAGGAATGAATTGGACGCAGGGTTTATTTTCTTGTGTGACCTTGAACCCGCCAAAAACAGTCAATGCAACCGAGCTGATCGCGAGCAGATTAAAACCTCTCCCTAAAATGCTGGAGATTCCAATCCAAGAAATTCCATGTCCTGTCCTAAAACCCGGGCCTAAGAACGGGCTGGTGTTAATCCCAACAGGGAAAATGTTGTATCATACTGTGTATTATGAAGTAGTGTCGGTTATTCTAAATTTTAACAGAGTTACAAATACCCCGGTGGTGTCCGCCAGAACCAGAAAAGTTACATAAGCGTTTGTTAAAAGAAATATTTAAGCAATTCTATCAGAAGAATTATGGGGACAAAAGTTAGGTGGAAGCAGACAAACCAATAAGCAACAGCCAGACGGGTTGGGGGAGGCAAAAAAGGGGACTGATGAATGATGTGGGTACGGCATTTAATACAGGTACATCGCGCAGTTGAAAGTCCAAGTAAACACCTTCAGGGACTAGTTAAAGAAGTTACTGGAGGAGGGTAGTGACATAGAGGGTAACGAATTACAGGAGGACCAGGCAATGACAATCCATTTGAAGGAGATGATAGCTGAGGTGGAGACACACACTCAGACCATCAATGCTTTAATCAAGGAGGGTAGAAACGCGTCAGATCAAGCTGCTCAGAATGACGGGTGTGTCATGTACTGAGCTTAGTTGCTAAATTAAGGATGCAGTAATTTAGAGGATTTAAAACAAGGCCACGTACCGTCGTGGGTCAGTGACAAGCATCGAAAGGCTTTGAGTGTCTATAACAACAGGTTGATACAATCAAGCAATGGAGCCCATGGATTAATTGGCCAGAGGGGAAAATCAGTCCCTCTGGAGATTCCAAGCCTGTGAAAACCCAGGACATCAAAGGATCCCACAAGGCGTGCATTCTTGGATAACGGGGCACAAAAGATAAGGAGTTATCTTTTGCCCTGTCGATTCTGTGTGTGAATTGTGGCCATCCGACTAGATCCAGACCCATCATCACAGCCATCGAGACTCAACCAGATGCATTAACTGAAAGGCAGCCCAGCAGGAGATGTGTAGAATTGAATGGATATTGAATGGATATATCTGTAAGAGCTGAGAACAAGAGCTCAGAGAGAGGAACAACAGGTCGAAGAAACACCTCAGACCAGCAGGTCAATGAACAACGGCCACGAAGCAGCAGCGGGGACCCAACACCTTCCCTCGCTCTAAGAGCCGACAATCGACAACAGCAACAGCAGGCTGGATGGGTGATTGTATGTCTTCGGTCAATCTCTAAGAAGTCTTGTTCCGTACTTTTTAGGGTTTTTTTGTGTAATAAACAAACAGTTGGATTTTATTCTAAACTTTGCTTTATGTGTGGTACTTCCTGTAATTCCCGAGGTCTATGAATCAGAGTAGAGTGGGAAACCAACACCCTACACCACATGAGGTCATCACCGGGAGGGTTATGTGCACCCAACCCATGTGTTGGTGCCAGTCCTCACAGAAGCTCAGGTCAGGGAGGTAAACCGGGACAGGTTGGTCCAGAATCTGTTTGAGGTTTTAAAACAGATTCACTGGCAGGCAGCCAGTAACCTGGGGAGCCAGCACCGGGAAACATTGGTTGTTGCTCGAGTCCCGGAGAAGCCACGAGTGGAAGGTGGGAGACCAGGTAATGTTCAGGAACTGTGCCCGAGTGGGGGCATTCGAGCCACTGTACATGGGGCCTTATAACATCGTAGATAAGGCCAGCCCCATGGTATATGCAGTCAGACTCCCGAACCGCACAAAATGCTGTCACATCAACCAGTGTAAGTTGTTTAACCCCAAGGGGGTGACGACAAAGGCAAAGAGAAACCAGGGCACAATAATGAGCCTGGTGGACGCGGGTCTTCCTCCCATGGTGTAGGACGATGATGATGACCCAGATGGCGGGACAGTAAGGAGAAACAGTCGGATACCACGGCTTAGGGCGCTGTGGACACCTCCTTACTCACCGGCCGCGAGCCGCAAGATTTTAACTGGGGGCACTCGATAACGCAGAACGAACGGAATATATATGTAAATAACGAAAGCCCAACCTGTGGAGGGAAAAACCGCTCACAAAATGGTTGTGCTGTATCTGTCTTAATCAGGAAATCAGAAGAAACGGGAGCCCGGGTGTAATTGATCAGTTATGGACCCACAATGCACCTCCCGCAGCAGAAGATGACGGAATTCCAGATATTTCCGGTTTTGGTGACAAAATATCATCAGGGGGATTGTAGCACCAGCTTTCTGGCCATTTCTATCAACAATATTTTAAATCCTTAAATCCAAATCCCCAAGAAAGATCTGTACTGTTTGGCGAGCTTGTCGGGGTGACACTGAGGTGCATTCATATTCAACCGGATATTTCACACTGACAGGCTGGGTGGCAGGGAACCCAGGCCCATTGATGTCATCACCATCTAAAGTGATTCCTGGGAACAATATCCCGAGAGGTAACTCAGAGACACTGTGCCTTTGCATTATTAAAGCACAGTCACCACTCAGTCCCAACCCAAACTGGTGCAAGGCAGGAAATGGCCGGCCCATTGTCTTCCAGGAGATAAGCCGGTTAAGCAAGATCGGTTTGTGATCGAAACCCATTACGGGCTAATGGGGGCCATCAACTCAGGAAACGACAGACATCCAGTAATCAGCACCCATTGTCTCTCCAGACGCAAGGCCTGGGAGCGGGAAAACAAAACATCATTTTTCACAAAGATTTCAAAGACTACGAGCCATTCCAGGCCACAGGGTGGGGAGTCCAGACAGATCACTGGAGTCAATCCATCGGTCAGTATTGGTGGGAGGAAAGGTGATGGGTTTTGGGGATATAAGGAGCCACTTTGCAACAAGCTCCAGCTCAGGAAGAAGAAAGCTCCGGAAAAAGCCCAGGAAAAAGCTCAGGAAAAATCGCAGGAAAAAGTCCAGGAGGGAGACGTTCAGGAAGAAGCTGCAAGCAAGACAACGGGCAATCAGGGTGAGCATATTGCCTGCGCCTACACATCCACAAGACCACTTAGCTGTGTGAGGGGGTGATTGTAAGTCCCAACCAAACCCAAGGGGTTTAGTGCTGGGGGGATCCTGTGTTAGTTTATTTCACGGCAGTGTTCATTTATTAAGCCGTGGTAACTTAGCACGGCACGGCTTATTGGACAAGCCAGGGTTGTACTGTTTTGCACTGTTTATGAGTGGTGTTGTTAATATTATTAAACACTAATACGGTTCAGCCCAAAAAATGTGTGTCCGAGTCTGATCTGTCCATATAATCCTATCGTCCAGAACTTGTAGTAGGAGGTGCGTTTTTGGTACGCCCGAGAAAACCACCTATAGGCAACCTCTCAGTACTGCCCCTCCGACAGTGCAGCGCTCCCTCAGTACTGCCCCTCGGACAGTGCAGCACTCCCTCAGTACTGCCCGTCTGACAGTGTAGCATTCCCTCAATACTGCCCCTCTGACAATGCGGCACTCCCTCGGTACTGCCCTTCCAACAGTGCGGCAATCCCTCAGTACTGCCCCTCCGACAGTGTGGCACTCCCTCAGTACTGCCCCTCCGACAGTGCAGCACTCCCTCAGTACTGCCCCTCTGACAGTTCAGCACTCCCTCAGTATTGCCCGTCTGACAGTGTAGCATTCACTCAATACTGCCAATCTGACAATGTGGCACTCCCTCAGTACTGCACCTCTGACAGTGCAGCACTCCCTCAGTATTGCCCCTCTAACATTGCAGCACTCCCTCAGTATTGCACCTGTGACAGTGCAGCACTCCCTCAGTATTGCCCCTCTGACAAAGTGGCACTCCCTCAGTACTGCACCTCTGACAGTGCAGCACCCCCTCAGTACTGCCCCTCTGACAGTGCAGCACTCCCTCAGGACTGCACAGTAGTGTATCTCTTTAGTTTGCATTCAGGTCCCTGGAGTGGGGCTTGAACCCACGATAAAATATTGCATCACTGGATGCCGCACAGTCTGAGCTGTGAGTCATATCCCGACCTCAGTTGGAACTGCTAACTCAGAACAAACAACAACAGCAACTTTTATACAGCACCTTTAACACAGTAAAACTCCCCGAGCGCTTTACAGGAGACTTATAGAATAAAGATTGACAGTGAGCCACGTCAGGAGACATTGAAAATTGCAGCTCAGTCAAATTGTGAGGGAAATTGGCAGTGCTGTCTTCATACCAAAAGGGGGCGATGTTGCTTCTGAGAAGACCAAATTTTTTGACAATTTCTGTGTCACTCAATTGATTGGTTTGTAAAACCCGTTTGTTCCAAACCTCCAGTCAGGTTTGCAGAATCATTTCCAGTTCCCCACGTGTCATTTGATGGTGGATCTCAGCGTGTATCTCCTCGTCCGCTCGTGAGGCGGTGTCTCAGACCGATTGGCCAGTCAGCAGCCACTCCGCACTGCAGCGAGCATTGGCAGGCCATTCCACTGTGGGAGGCCTCACTGCGGAGCTCGGTGCACGGGGTATATCCACACAGAGACGCTCTGCCACCAGGTACAGCAGCAACAACCTGCATTGCTATAGCAACTGGAACTTTAGAGCAACATCCCGAGGCAGCTGACAGAGGCGTAATCTGGTCAAAGTGGTGCTGAGCCAAAGGGGGAGGGGCTGGGAGGGTGATCAAAGCCCTCAGTCACAGATTGGGTTTGAAGGGAGGTCTTAAAAGAGGAGAGGGGTGGAGTGGCAGAGAGGTTTAGGGAGCAGGGAGTTCGGGCCAAGGCAGCTGAAGGCACGGCCCCCAATGGAGGGGGAAGGGAAGGGGGGATGGATAAGAAGCCTGAGCCAGATACAGCAGCCCCTGAACACAACAACAACTTGCATTTATATAGCGAGTGTTGTGACAATGACAGACAGTGAGAATATAACCCTGATAATGTAACACAGTATTTGCAGCACTTGACACTGTGGGGAAAACTTGTAATTTTAAATCCATGAACTGTACATAAGCGAGAGCAGGACCTGTTTGTGGCCGGTGCGGAGATCACCACTTACAGAAGGTAGTTACTGCAGGGAATCCAGGGCCACAGTGACCTCCTGGACTAGTTTCCATCGCCTCGGGCGGGGGGCGGGGGTCGGAGAGGAGTTTCCCAGATTTATTTCCCCCAATGGGTTTTTTAGCTGGTTTTTCGCCTCTCCCAGGAGATCAGGTAGCTTTGGGTGGGGTGGAGAGTCTATACTGTGATACACAAGGTATCACAATTGTGTGGGACGGGCTGGATGGACCACAGGGTCTTTACCTGTCCGTCACTGTCCGCGGGTTTGGGTTTCAAAGATGTGGAGCTCAATTGGAAAGAAAGACTTGCATTTATATAGCGCCTTTCACCATGTCAGGACATCCCAAAGCGCTTTACAGCCAATGAAGTACTTTTGCAGTGTTGTCACTGCGGTAATGGACGAAACACGACAGACAGTTTGTGAACAGTAAGCTCCCACATGTGACTATGACCAGATAATGGGCCCAAATTGCGTATCGCCCCGGTTATGGCGGTAGCTTTTCCCACACCGAAGTCCCGCCCTGGAAGCGAAATTGGGGTCACGGCCCCTGACAGGAAGTGGAGCGCAATGTGGTGCGCAGCACTTCCCCTGGGGGTGGGCTCGGGGGCGAATGTCAAGCTGCACCTTCATGGCACCGACCCCACCACATCGGCACAGAAAGGCCCGACCGGTAAGTCGGCAAAAACAAATGGCGTGGCGCGGCGGCGCGCGGCTCCCGGTAAGTTTCACTCCGCGAGCGAAGTGCGGCCCGGTTTTTGACCCGTAGGCCTGGCGCGGACACAACTCACGGAGCGCTATCCATTTCGCTTCTCTGCTAAATCTCCGAGGGAGCCGGGAGCCACGCCCCCCACCTCCCCAGGGAAAACATTGTCACACCCCATTAGCGCCCCCCAGAGGCAGTAATGCAGGTGCACAGCGCAGGAATTTCGTCCTCAATCTGATTTTGATGTTGATTGAGGGATAGATATTGACCAGGACACTGGGGAGAACTGCCCTGCTCTTCTTCAAAACAGTGGAATGGGATCGTTAACGCCCACCTGAGAGAGCAGAGGGGCCTCGGTTTAACCTCTCGCCTGAAAGACGGCCCCTCCAACAGTGCGGCACTCCCTCAGTACTGCACTGGGACTGTCAGTCTAGATTTCTGAGCTTAGTCTCTGGAGTGGGACTTGAACCCACAACCTTCGGGCTCAGGTGAGTGTGCTGCCCATTGAGCCACAGCTGACTGAGTTGAAAACTTAAGGCCCATTAATGGCCCATCGACGGTGTTCGCCCTCAGTGGGGTGAACAAATCCAGAAATTATGGCCTGAATGATGTAGTCCAGGCCGTTATTTACTTTTTTATACTTTTAAGTTTATTTCTGTTCAGTTAGTTCTCAGTCTATTAAATAGAGGCATGGCAGGGCAATTCTGTCCCGTGGAAGCACATCCTGTGCCATGTGGGAAGTCCTGGACACTTCTCGTGGCCTGGACGACCACATGTGCAGGAAGTGTCACCAGCTACAGCAACTCGAGCTCCGCGTTTCGGAGATTGAGCGGCGGCTGGAGTCACTGCGGTGCATCCGCGAGGCTGAGAACTTCGTAGATAACACGTTTCTAGAGGTGGTCACCCTGCAGCTTAAGATTGTGCAGGCAGAGAGGGAATGGGTGACCACCAGACAGAAGAGGAGGTCCAGGCAGGTAGTGCAGGAGTCCCCTGAGTCCAACTCCATCGCCAACCAATATTCTGTTCTGAGTACTGGTGGGGGTGATGGTTCCTTTCGGAAGTGCAGCCAGAGCCAAGTCCACGGCACCACGGGTGGCTCAGCTGCACAGGGGGGAGGAAGAAGAATGGAAGAGCAATAGTGGTAGGGGATTCGATAGTTAGGGGAACAGACAGGCATTTCTGTGGCCACAGATGTGACTTCAGGATGGTATGTTGCCTGCCTGGTGCCAGGGTCAAGGATGTCACTGAGTGGCTGCAGTACATTCTGAGGGGGGAGGGTGAACAGCCAATGCTTGTGGTCCATATTGGTACCAATGACATAGGCAGCAAGAGGGATGAGATCCTACAGGCAGAGATTAGGGAGCAAGGAGACAGATAAAAAAGCAAGACCTCAAAGGTCGTAATCTCCGTATTACTGCCAGTGCCACGTGCTAGTTGTTATATATGTGGACTTGTATTTACTCTGTACAGCCTCCAGAGGGCTGATCCCCTGGAGTCCCAAGGGATCCCATAATCCCTTGGGAGCACAGGTATTTAAGGAGGCTTCACAGGTTGGGGAGGCACTCTGGAGACCTGCAATAAAAGACCAATGTCACACTTTATTTTGAGCTCACACCAGAGACGACAGAAATAGAAGCACAGAGCAGATGAATACGTGGCTGGAGAGATGGTGCAGGAGGGAGGGCTTTAGTTTGCTGAGGCATTGGGGCCATTTCTGGGTGAGGTGGGACCTGTACAAGATGGATGGGTTACACCTCAACAGAGCCGGGACCAATATCCTTGTGGGGGGTGTTGTTATTGCTTTTGGGGACGGTTGAAACTAGCTTGGCAGGATGATGGGAACCTGAGAATGGATTCAGTGGGGAGAGAAGCAAAGCTGGAATTCGAAAGCAGAACAACAGAAAGTGATTTTGGAAGACAGAGGAAACAAAGCCTAAAAAATAGACAACAAGGCAGTTTGGCAGTGCTAAATGGTATATACTTCAATGCATGGAGTATAGGGAATAAGGCAGATGAGCTGAGAGCACAGATAGACACTTGGGAGTACGATATTATAGCTATTACTGAGACATGGCTGAAAGAAGGACAGGTATAGCAGCTCAACATTCCTGGTTGCAGGGTTTTCAGACGGGATAGAGAGGGGGTAAAAAAGGAGGGGGTCGCAATTCTGAAACAATTGAAAGAAACAATTACAGCTGTGAGGAGGGATGATATGTCGGAAGGATCATCAAATGAGGCCATATAGGTCGAATTGAAGAACGAAAAAGGGGTAATCTGCTGGGAGTGTACTATAGACCCCCAAACAGTCAGAGGGAAAGAGAGGAGCATATATGTAGGCACATTTGTGAAAAGTGCAAAAACTATAGGGCAGTAATAGTAGGGGATTTCAACTACCCGAATATTAACTGGGATAAAATTAGTGTGAAAGGTATAGAGGGTGCGGAATTCCTAAAATGCATTCAGGAGAACTTTTTTAGCCAGTGTGTAACAAACCCAACAAGGGAGGGGACGGTTCTGGACTTGGTTTTGGGGAATGAAGAGGGGTAGGTGGAAGGGGTATCAGTGGGAGATTATTTTGGTGCCAGTGATCATAATTCAGTTAGATTTAGTGTAGTTATGGAAAAGCACAAAGATAGACCAGAAATAAAAGTTCTCAATTGGGGAAAAGCCAATTTTGCTGAGCTGAGATGAGATTTGGCCAAAGTGGACTGGAAACGGCTACTTGAAGGTAAATCAGTGTCAGAGCAGTGGGAGGCATTCAAGGAGGAAATCCTGTGGTTTCAGAGTAAGTCTGTTCCCTTAAAGAAAAAGGGTGGGGCTAATAAATCTAGCGGCCCTGAATGTCAAGTGAAATACAGTGTAGGATAAAGTAAAAAAGGGAGGCTTATGACAGATACCGAGGGCTCAATACTGCAGGAACTTTAGAGGGGTATAGAAAGTGCAGGGGTGCAATTAAAAAGGAAATTAGGAAAGCAAAGAGAGAGCATGAAAACATTTTGGCAAGTAAAATCAAGGGAAACCCGAAGATGTTTTATAAATACATAAAGAGCAGGAGGATAATTAAAGATAGAGTAGGGCCTATTAGAGACTATAAAGGTAATCTGTGTGTGGAGGCAGAAGACGTGGATATGGTTCTTAATGGATACTTTGCATCTGTTTTCACAAAAGAGAGGGGCTATGCAGACATTGTAATCAGGGAGGAGGTGTGTGAAATATTAGATGAAATAAACATAGTGAGAGAGGAAGTATTAACGGGCTTAGCAGCTTTGAAAGTGGATAAATCCCCAGGCCGGATTAAATGTATCTCAGGCTGTTAAGAGAAGCAAAAGAGAAAATAGCAGAGGGTCTGACCATCATTTTCCAATCCTCTCTGGCTACAGTTGTGGTGCCGGAGGACTGGAGGATTGCTAATGTTGTACCTTTGTTTAAAAAGGGAGAAAGGGATAGACCGAGTAATTACAGGTCAGTCAGCCTAACCTCAGTGGTGGGAAAATTATTGATGAAAATCCTAAGAGACTGGATAAATCTTCATTTAGATAGACGGATTAATCAAGAACAGTCAGCATGGATTTGTTAAGGGAAGATCGTGTCTGACTAACTTAATTGAATTAATCGAGGAAGTAATAAGGAGGGTCGATGAGGTTACTGCGTTTGATGCAGTGTATATGGATTTTAGCAAGACTTTCAATAAGGTGACACATTGCAGTCTGGTCACGAAAGTACAAGCCCATGGGATGCAGGGAAAAGTGGAAAGTTGGCTCAGAGGCAGGAAGCAAAGGGTAATGTTTGATGGGTGTTTTTGTGACTGGAAGGCTGTTTCCAGTGAGGTTCCGCAGGGCTCAGTACTAGGTCCCTTACTTTTTGTGGTATATATCAATGATTTGGACTTGAATGTAGGGGGTATGATTAAGAAGTTTGCAGATGATACAAAAATTGGCTGTGCGATTGATAGTGAGGAAGAAAGCTGTAGACTGCAGCAAGATATCAGTGGACTGGTCAGGTGGGCAGAACAGTGGCAAATGGAATTCAATCCGGAGAACTGTGAAGTAATGCATTTGGAGAGGTCTAACAAGGCAAGGGAATACACATTAAATGGTAGGACACTGAGAGGTGTAGACAAACAAAGGGACCTTGGTATGCATGTCCACAGATCCCTGAAGGTAGCAGGCCAGGTAGATGGGTTTTTACGACAATCCGTCAGTTTCATGGTCACCATTACTGATACTAGCTTTTTATTCCAGATTTATTTAATTAACTGAATTTAAATTCCCCAGCTGTCGTGGTGGGATTTGAACTCGTGTCTCTGGATCATTTATCCAGGCCATAGTAGTCCACAGCTCTTTCAAAGAGCCAGCACAGGTGTGATGGGCCGAATGGCCTCCCTCTGTGCTGTGAGATGCTGTGATTAAGGAGCATGGCTCCAGCTAGCGTATGTGGGTTCAAGGGTTGAAAGCAGGGGTTTGGGTGGAGCCCATATAGATGTACCACAAGGGGGCGCTACAGCATCGATTGATCCAATTATTGGCAGCGGGGAAACCGGAGATGGAAATAGTTTCAATAAAATGTATGCTGCGACTTTTAAAGTGGTCACCACCACCAGCACGATCATAGAATCACTGAAAATTACAGCACGGAAGGAGGCCATTTCGGCCCATCGTGTTCGCGCCGGCCAACAAAGAGCTATCCAGTCTCATCCCACTTTCCAGCTGTGGGTCCGTAGCCCTGTGGGTTACGGCACTTTAAGTGCACATCCAAGTACTTTTTAAATGTGGTGAGGGTTTCTGCCTCTACCACCCTTTCAGGCAGTGAGTTCCAGACCCCCACCACCCTCTGGGTGAAGAATTGTTTCCTCATCTCCCCTCTAAACCTTCCACCAATTACTTTACATCTATGCCCCCTGGTTGTTGACCCCTCTGCTAAGGGAAATGGGTCTAGTCTATCAACTCTATCTTGGCCCCTCATCATTTTATACACGTCAATAGGGTCTCCCCTCAGCCTCCTCTGTTCCAAGGAAAACACCCCCAGCAGATCCAATCTTTCCTCATAACTAAAATTCTTCAGTCCCGGCAACATCCTCGTGAATCTCCTCTGTACCCTCTCTCGTGCAATTACATCTTTCCTGTCATGTGGTGACCAGAACTGCACGCAGTACTCTAAATGTGGTCTAACTAGTACTTTCTACAGTTCAAGCATAACCTCCCTGCTCTTGTACTCTATGCTTCGGATAATAAAGGCAAGTATTCTGAGTGCCTTTTTAAGCACCTTATCGACCTGGCCTGCTACCTTCAGGGATCTGTGGACATGCACTCCAAGGTCCCTCCATTCCTCCACCCCTCTCAGTACCCTCCCATTTATTGTGTATTCCCTTGCCTTTTTGCCCCTCCCCAAATGCATTAGAACAAGGCTGCAGTTAGAGCAGCCTTTCCACCCACTGACAGCACTCACTGAGTCTGATTCATGGCATCGATCAGCTGGACATTGATCTGGAAACACCAGCCCCCTGGTGAGGGAATCAAGGCTCTGATGCGACTGATAAAAGTCAAGATGAGGTTGCGGAGAGGTACACAGCTGCTGCTGGACACAATGAACAGGAGGAGACCATTCAGCCCCTCGAGCCTGTTCCCCCATTCAATCAGATCATGGCTCATCTGTATCTGAACTCCATCTACCCGCCTTGGTTCCGCAAGTTCCAAGGCCTATACTCTCTAGAGTTTAAAAGAATGAGAGGTGATCTCATTGAAACATACAAAGTTCTGACAGGGCTTGACAGGGTAGATGCAGGGCAGATATTTCCTCTGGCTGGGGAGTCTAGAACCAGAGGTCACAGTCTCAGGATGAGGGGTCGGACATTTAGGACTGAGATGTGGAGAAACTTCTTCACTCAGAGGGTGGTGAATCTCTGGAATTTTCTGCCCCATAGGGCTGTGGAGGTTCAATCTTTGAGTATATTCAAGACGGAGATCGATAGATTTTTGAATATTAAGGGAATCGAGGGATATGGGGACAGTGCAGGAAAGTGGAGTTGAGTTAGAAGATCAGCCATGATCTCATTGAATGGCGGAGCAGGCTCGAGCGGCAAAATGGCCTACTCTGGCTCCAGAGTGCGGAGGGAATGGGAGGGGGCAGGAGGTGTGTGTGAGGTAGCGGGGCAGAAAGGTGGGGAGCGAGTTTGGGGTGAGGGATTAGGGGGGTTGGGATGGGGGAGGAATGGGGTGTCAGGAGGGTGGGAGTGAGGGAGGGCTAGGGAGGGAGGTGGGGGAGCGACTTTTGGGGGTGGAGGGAGAATGGCTCGGTGTGGGGAGGGGAAGGTAGAGACTGACATCGGCTTCCGGTTAAGCAACACCTCTTTTTTAAAAATTCTCATCCTTGTTTTCAAATCCCTCCATGGCCCGTACCTCCCTATCTCTGTAATCTCCTCCAGCCCCACAACCCCCCGAGATGTCTGCGCTCCTCCAATTCTGCCCTCCTGAGCATCCCTGATTGTAATCGCTCAACCATTGGTGGCCGTGCCTTCTGTTACCGAGACCCCAAGCTCTGGAACTCCCTCCCTAAACCTCTCTGCCTATCTAACTCTCTTTCCTCCTTCAAGACGCTCCTTAAAACATACCTCTTTGGTCACCGTCACTAATTTCTTCTTATGTGACTCGGTGTCAAATTTTGTATCTCATAATACTCCTGGGAAGTGCCTTGGGACGTTTCACTACGTTAAAGGCGCTATATAAATACAGGTTGCTGTTGTTGAATTGAGGCAAAATCTGGTATTCTGGATGTCGCCGCTCCTTTTAACGCTCTCTCCAAAGCACGCACAGCAAATGTAACGCCCTTATTGAAAAAAGGAGGCAGACAGAAAGCAGGAAACTATAGACTAGTTAGTCTAACATCTGTGGTTGGGAAAATGCTGGAGTCCATTATTAAGGAAGCAGTAGCTGGACATTTGGAAAAGCATTGTTCAATCAAGCAGAGTCAGCATGACTTTATGAAAGGGAAATCATGTTTGACAAATTTGCTGGAATTCTTTGAGGATGTAACAAGCAAAGTGGATAAAGGGGAACCAGTGGATGCAGTGTATTTGGATTTCCAGAAGACATTCGATAAGGTGCCACATAAAAGGCACAAGATAAAAGTTCATGGGGTTGGGGGTAATATATTAGCATGGATAGAGGATTGACTAACTAACAGAAAACAGATTCAGTATAAATGGGTAATTTTCTCGTTGGCAAACAGTAACTAGGGAGGTGCCACAGGGATTGGTGCTGGGGCCTCAATTATTTACAATCTCTATTAATGACGAAGGGACTGAGTGTAAAGTAGCCAAGTTTGCTGGGAGGACAGACGCACCAACATTAGTGTCCTCGACCAGGTCAACATTCTCAGCATTGAAGCACTGACCACACTTGATCAGCTCCGCTGGGCAGGCCACATTGTCCACATGCCAGACACGAGACTCCCAAAGCAAGTGCTCTACTCGGAGGTCCTTCACCGCAATCGAGCCAAAGGTGGGCAGAGGAACGTTACAAGGACACCCGCAAATCCTTCCTGATAAAGTGCAACATCCCCACTGACATCTGGGAGTCCCTGGTCAAAGACCCTAAGTAGAGGAAGTGTATCCGGCAAGGTGCTGAGCACCTCGAGTCACATCGCCGAGAGCAAGCAGAAAACAAGCACAGGCAGCAGAAGGAACGTGCAGCAAACCTGTCCCATACCCTCAATGACTATCTGTCTCAGCTGTGGCAGGGACTGTGGTTCTCGTATTGGACTGTTCAACCAACGAAGGACTCATTCTGAGAGTGGAAGCAAGTCTTCCTCGATTCCAAGGGACTGCCTCTGATGATGGGTGGGAAAGTAAATTGTGAGGAGGACACAAAAAATCTGCAAATGGATATAGACAGGCTAAGTGAGTGGGCAAAATGTTGGCAGATGGAGTATAATGTGGGAAAATGTGAGGTTATTACGCCCCCTGATCCCCCCTCCACCTACCCTACTGTCCCCCGAGCCCCCCCAGGAGCTGGAGCATCCTCAGGCTGCCATGACAGTCACATACACACACACACACACACACCTACAGACAGTGCTGGCTAACAGTCACACACACACACACACACACACACCTACAGACAGTGTTGGGTAACAGTCACACACACATACACACACACAACCTACAAACAGTGCTGGGTAACAGTCACACACACACACACACACCTACAGACAGTGCTGGGTAACAGTCACACACACACACACACCTACAGACAGTGCTGGCTAACAGTCACACACACACACACCTACAGACAGTGCTGGGTAACAGTCACACACATACACACACACAACCTACAAACAGTGCTGGCTAACAGTCACACACACACACAACCTACAAACAGTGCTGGCTAACAGTCACACACACACACACCTACAGACAGTGTTGGGTAACAGTCACACACACATACACACACACAACCTACAAACAGTGCTGGGTAACAGTCACACACACACACACACCTACAGACAGTGCTGGGTAACAGTCACACACACATACACACACACAACCTACAAACAGTGCTGGGTAACAGTCACACACACACACACACACACACACCTACAGACAGTGTTGGGTAACAGTCACACACACATACACACACACAACCTACAAACAGTGCTGGGTAACAATCACACACACATCTACAGACAGTGCTGGGTAACAGTCACACACATACACACACACACACAACCTTCAGACAGTGCTGGCTAACAGTCACACACACACACAACCTACAAACAATGCTGGGTAACAGTCACACACACACACACCTACAGACAGTGCTGGCTAACAGTCACACACACACACACCTACAGACAGTGTTGGGTAACAGTCACACACACACATACACACACACAACCTACAAACAGTGCTGGGTAACAGTCACACACACACCTACAAACAGTGCTGGGTAACAGTCACACACACACCTACAGACAGTGCTGGGTAACAGTCACACACATATACACACACACACAACCTTCAGACAGTGCTGGGTAACAGGCAGACACACACAAACACCTACTGAAGATGAAATAGCAGCGCATTTGGAAATCAGTGACAAGATCAGTCCAAGTCAGCATGGATTTATGAAAGGGAAATCAAGCTTGACAAATTTTCTGGAATGTTTGAGGATGTAACGAGTAGAGTGGACAAAGGGGAACCTGTGGATG
Organism: Pristiophorus japonicus; assembly: GCF_044704955.1. NCBI lineage: Eukaryota > Metazoa > Chordata > Chondrichthyes > Pristiophoridae > Pristiophorus > Pristiophorus japonicus. The sequence continues at coordinate 344,185 of NW_027251843.1, forward strand.
TGGTGTATTTGGACTTTCAAAAGACTTTTGACAAGGTCCTACACAAGAGATTGGTGTGCAAAATTAAAGCACGTGGTAATGTGGTGATATACTGACGTGGAGAGAGAACTTGTTGGCAGACAGGAAGCAGAGAGTCGGGATAAACGGGTCCTTTTCAGAATGGCAGGCAGGGGTGCCGCAGGGCTCAGTGCTGGGACCCCAGCTATTTACAATATATATTAATGATTTAGATGAAGGAATTGAGTGTAATATCTCCAAGTTTGCAGATGACACTAAACTGGGTGGCGGTGTGAGCTGTGAGGAGGATGCTAAGAGGTTGCAGGGTGACTTGGACAGGTTAGTTGAGTGGGCAAATGCATGGCAGAGGCAGTATAATGTGGATAAATGTGAGGTTATCCACTTTGGTGCCAAAAACAGGAAGGCAGTATATTATCTGAATGGCGGCAGATTAGGAAAAGTGGAGGTGCAACGAGACCTGGATGTCATGGTATTACAGTCATTGAAGGTTAGCAAGCAGGTACAGCAGGCGGTGAAGAAGGCAAATGGCATGTTGGCCTTCAGAGCTAGGGGATTTGAGTACAGGAGCAGGGAGGTCTTACTGCAGTTGTACAGAGCCTTGGTGAGACCTCAGCTGCAATATTGTGTTGAGTTTTGTTCTCCTAATCTGAGGAAAGATGTTCTTGCTATTGAGGGAGTGCAGCGAAGGCTCACCAGACTGATTCCCGGGATGGCAGGACTGACATATGAGGAGCGATTGGATCAACTGGGCCTGTATTCACTGGAGTTAATAAGAATGAGACGGGATCTCATAGAAACATATAAAATTCTGACAGGACTGGACAGGTTAGATGCAGGAAGAATGTTCCCGATGTTGGGGAAGTCCAGAACCAGGGGTCACAGTCTAAGGATAAGGGGTAAGCCATTTAGGACAGAGATGAGGAGAATCTTCTTCACTCAGAGAGTTGTGAGCAAATGGAATTCTCTTCCACAGAGAGTTGTTGAGGCTAGTTTGTTAGATATATTCAAGAGGGAGTTAGATATGACTCTTACGGCTAAAGGGATCAAGGGATATGGAGAGAAAGCAGGAAAGGGGTACTGAGGGAATGATCAGCCATGATCTTATTGAATGATGGTGTAGACGCGAAGGGTCGAATGGCCTTCTCCTGCAGCTATTTTCTGCATTTCTATGTTTCTACAGGCGGTGCTGGGTAACAGTTACACACACACACACACACACACACACACACACACATCTACAGGCAGTGCTGGGTAAGCCACACTAACACTCAGGGACATGTACACGGTGATACACTGACTGCTCCTCTCCCGAAGCTGAGGCCTCACTCGGTACAGTTTTGTGCTGCTGCCACGAGCCACACGTTAAGGAGAGAGAATGCAACGTTGTGACTGTGGCCTCCTGTCCCCAGATTGACCCCAGCAGTCAGCACAGAGTGCACAGTGCGATCCCACCATCGGGGGCTGCCCCAACACCCCCAGTGTGCAGAGTGAGAGCCAATGCTCAGACTGGGAGGGTTTAATCCCAGCAGCTTTCAGTGTCTCTGTGTTTAATCTTGTGCACTCCAGGGGCTCGAGGTAAAATTGATCATTTTAAAATGATTGATAATTGGCTTTGAATCAAATCTCCTGCTGACGTGCCATTGATTGACAGCCCGCCCAGCCAATCAGGACAGACACTTACTGAAATGCAGCCAATCCAGCTGAGGGGGAGGTGGGACATTTCCAAAGCACTCGCCAGACACAGACTGAATATTCTTCACATTTATTGCCTTTTACAGATTCACATTTACAGAAACAAGACTTGAATAAACAGCCCAGCGAGAGCGAGCTGGAGACATTCACAGGGAGAATGCAGCTTTATTAAAACAGTTGTGAGGATTTTCTCCACACCGTGAGAATCCTGTCCCTTTAAACGGGGACAAAACCTTGAATTGAAACAGCAGGGTGAGCAGGGAGGGGATCTGCTTACTGAAGCGGCACTTCGCAGTTTAACATTAGTTTTACTCTGCTGACAGTCTTCAGCATCTTCGAGAGGTTTTACTTGGCAGCACGAGTCAACACTGTCCCATCAAACCCTCCCAGGGCAGGTACAGCACGGGTTAGATACAGAGTAAAGCTCCCTCTACACTGTCCCATCAAACCCTCCCAGGGCAGGTACAGCACGGGTTGGATACAGAGTAAAGCTCCCTCGACACTGCCCCAATAATGTGCCTTATCCCCTGACCCTCAGATGCTTTCTCTGACCCAGTCCCGAGAAGGAAGAGAGTAGAAATGCAGTGCTGACAATGACCTTTGCCCTCCCGGCTTACCCCCTGTTCTATTTAAAGTTGTGTCTCCCCCGCGGACTGTCCCTGACACACTACGCACATTCTGCTCTCCTGACCCCCTTGCTGAGGGGAGAGGAGAGGCTCTCGTGGGTGAGGCTGCAGGAGAAGCTGGCGTTGGACTCCCAGTCGGAGCCAGAGAGGGTCAGCAGGCTGCTGACACTGTAGGTGTTGTCCGAAGCTCGCAGGTAGTCGCTGGTCTGGACCCCGGCCGAAATGGTCGCCCCGTCCTTCTTCCACTCCACCTCCACCGCATCGGGGTAGAAGTGATCGGCGAGGCACACCAGGGTGGCAGTGCCCTTGGTCGTGACCTCCTCCGGGGAGGGGGGCAGCAGGGTCAGCGTGGGTGTTGTCTTCCCTCGTTCTGAAAGGGCGGAGAATGATGTTTAATAGGTGTATATTAGTATGTGTGTGTGTGTGTCACTGTGGGTGTTTCCGTGTGGGGATAATTCACATCTGATAACGGAGACCTGGGTTAATGAACTCCTGGCTGGTGATTAACCATTAGAGGTGAGCAACACTAATTCTTAATCTTCTTTGCCTCGCTTGATACGTTTAATCTAAATATAAATGCGTTTGATGTTAAGGTGATTAAAAAAAAAGATAGGCTTGCATTTATATAGCGCCCTTCACAACCACCGGACATCTCAAACGCTTTACAGCCAATGAAGTACTTTTCGAGTGTAGTCACTGTTGTAATGTGAGAAACACAGCAGCCAATCTGAACACAGCAGCCAATCTGCGCACAACAAGCTCCCACAAACAGCGATGTGATAATGACCTGATAATCTTTTCTTTTGTCATATTTGTTGAGGGTTAAATATCAACCAGGACACCGGGGAGAACTCCCCTGCTCTTCTTCGAAATAGTGGCATGTGATCTTTTGCATCCACCTCAGAGAGCAGACGGGGCCTCGGTTTAACGTCTCATCTGAAAGACAGGACCTCCGACAGTGCAGTGTCCCCTCAGCACTGCACTGGAATGTCAGCCTAGATTTTTGTGCTCGAGTCCCTGGAGTGGGATTTGAACCCACAACCATCTGACTCAGAGGCGAGAGTGCAACGCACTGAGCCACGGCAGATACTCAAAATCATATTGGACTATTGTGTAAACATCTGCAGTGCAGGGTTGGCACACATTCAGCACTGAAATGGTTAATTAACAGTAAGGGACGGGAAAGACAGAGTGTCCCGTTAAGATGCTGTTCACTGGCAGGAAGCTCGAACTGTAGATGGGTGGATACAGGGGAAACAGGCTCAGCAGTGAGAAAGCTCAGATCACACACAGATCGGGAGAACTTTATCCGGGAATGTTGCGGCACACTTGTATAAACACACTTCAGCAAGGCTTCATGTTGGGGGTCGGTGTAGAAGCTTCTAGATTGCATTTAAAAGCTTGCTGCCTAGCACTGCGGTGAGGTCAAGGGTGAGGCTACAATTAGCCTCAATGTTCCGGGGTCAGGCAGGGTCACTGCTCCCAATGATCCCATGACCTCCTGGAAGATCAGAGTGCGCGGACAATGGGCGAGGGTCAGGATCAGGGCCCTCCCACTTCAATGAAAGAAAGCCTTTGAATTTATATAGCGCCTTTCGCAACCTCAGGATGTCCCAAGTTGCTTTATAACCAATTGCACACAGGAAGATTTACGAGGATGTTGCCTGGACTGGAAAATTTGAGCCATGAGGAAAGATTGGATAGGCTGGGTTTCTTTTCTTTGGAACAGAGGAGGCTGAGGGGAGACCTTATTGAGGTGTATAAACTTATGAGGGGCCTAGATAGAGCGGATATGAAGGATCTATTTCCATTAGCAGAGGGGTCAACAACCAAGGCATAGATTTAAAGTAATTGGTGGGAGGTTTAGAGGGGATTTGAGGGGACATGTCTTCACCCAGAGCGTGGTGGGGGTCTGGAACTCACTGCCTGAAAGGGTGGTAGAGGCAGAAACCCTCACCACATTTAAAAAGTACTTGGATATGCACGTAAAGTGCCGTAACCCACAGGGCTATGGACCAAGAGCTGGAAAGTGGGATTAGGCTGGATAGATCTTTGTCGGCCGGTGTGGACACGATGGGCCGAATGGCCTCCTTTCATGCTGTAAATTTATCTGATTCTATGAAGCTCCCAGACTGCAATAAGATCATGATCAGATCATCGGTTTTAACTATGTTGGTTGTGGGATAAATATTGCCCTTCCAATAGTGATTATGAGATCTTTCATGTCCACCTGAGAGGGCAGACGGGACTTCGGTTTAACGTCTCATCTGAAAGACGGCAACTCTGGAGGATATGTTAGAAGGATCATCAAATGAGGCCATATGGGTTAAACTGATAAACATAAAAGGGGCGATCACACTGCTGGGAGTGTACTATAGACCCCTCAACAGTCAGAGGGAGATAGAAGAGAAAATATGTCAGCAAATTGCTGAGAAGGTCAAAAACAATCGGGCAGCAATCGTCGGGGATTTCAACTCCCCTCACATTAACTGGGATGGAATAGAGGGCGCAGAATTCTTCAAATGCATTCAGGAGAACTTTTATAGCCAGTACTTAGCAAGCCCAACAAGGGAGGGGGCGGTTCTGGGCTTAGTTTTAGGGAATGAAGCTGGGCAGGTGGAAGGGGTATCAGTGGGAGAGCATTTTGATGCTCGTGATCATAATTCAGTTAGATTTAGGGTAGTTATGGAAAAGGACAAAGATCGAGCAGGAATAAAGGTTCTCAATTGTGGAAAGGCCCATTTTACTCAGCTGAGAGGTGATTTAGCAAAAGTGGGCTGGAAACAGCTACTTGAAGGTAAATCAGTGTCAGGGCAGTGGGAGGCATTCAAGGGGAAGATAGTGAGGGTTCAGAGCAAGTATGTTCCCACAAAGGAAAAGGGTGGCACTCCCAAATCTAGAGCCCCCTGGATGTCGAAGGGCATACAGGGTAGGATAAGGCAAAAAAGGGACGCTTATGTCAGATACCCAGAGCTAAATACTGCAGAAAGCCCAGAGGTGTATAGAAAGTCCTGGGGTGAAATTGAAAAGGAAATTAGGAATGCAAAGAGAAGGCATGAAAAAATATTGGCAAGTAAAATCAAGGAAAACTCAAAGATGTTTTTTAAATACGCAAAGAGCAAGAGGATAACTAGGAAAAGAGTTGGGCCTATTGGAGAACAAAAAGGTAACCTGTGTGTGGAGGCGGAAAATGTGGGTATGGTTCTTCGTGAATACTTTGCATCTGTCTTCACAGAAGAGAGGGACGATGCAGACATTGTAATTGAGGAGAAGTGTGAATATTAGATGAGATAAACATAGTGAGAGAGGAAGTATTAAGGGGCTTAGCAGCTTTGAAAGTGGATAAATACCAGGCCTGGATGAAATGTATCCCAGGTTGTTGAGAGAAGCAAGGGAGGAAGTAACGGAGGCTCTGACCATCATTTTCCAATCCTCTCTAGCTACAGGTGTGGTGTCATAAGACTGGAGGACTGTTAACGTAGTACCTTTGTTTCAAAACGGAGAAAGAGATAGACCGAGTAATTACAGGCCAGTCAGCTCAACCTCAGTGGTGGGAAAATTATTAGAAACAATTCTGAGGAAGAGGATAAATTGTCAGATAGAAAGGGACGGATTAATCAAGGACAGTCAGCACGGATTTGTTCAGGGAAGGTCGTGCCTGACTAACTTGATTGAATTTTTTGCGGAGATAACAAGGAGGGTCGATGAGTGTTGCACCTTTGATGTAGTATACATGGATTTTTGCAAGGCTTTTGGCAAAGTCTCACGTGGCAGAAAAGTAAAAGCCTATGGGATCCAAGGAAAAGTGGAAAGTTGGATCCAAAATTGGCTCAGTGGCAGGAAGCAAAGGGTAATGGTCAACGGGTGTTTTTTGACTGGAAGGTTGTTTCGAGTGGGGTTCCGCAGGGCTCAGTACTAAGTCCCTTGTTCTTTGTAATATACACCAATGATTTAGGCTTATATTCAATGGAATTTAGAAGAATGAGAGGGGATCTCATAGAAACATATAAAATTCAGACGGGATTGGACAGGTTAGATGCAGGAAGAATGTTCCCGATGTTGGGGAAGTCCAGAACCAAGGGTTACAGTCGAAGGATAACGGGTAAGCCATTTAAGACCGAGATGAGGAGAAACTTCTTCACTCAGAGAGTTCTGAGCATGTGGAATTCTCGACCACAGAAAATTGTTGAGGCCAATTCGTTAGATATATGCAAAAGGGAGTTCGATGTGGCCCTTACGGCTAAAGGGATCAAGGGGTATGGAGAGAAAGCCGGAATGGGGTACTGAAGTGCATGATCAGCCACGGTCATATTGAATGGTGTTGCAGTCTCGACGGGCCAAATGGCCTACTCCGGCACCTATTTTCAATGTTTATATGTTTCTACTTCAACGTCGGGGACATGATCCCCTACAAGGTTCCACACAAGAGATTGGTGTGCAAAATCAAAGCACATGGTATGTGGGGTAATATACTGATGTGGATAGAGAACTGGTTGGCAGACAGGAAGCAGAGAGTTGGGATAAACGGGTCCTTTTCAGAATGACAGGCAGTGACTAGTGGAGTGCCGCAGGGCTCAGTGCTGGGACCCCAGCTCTTTACAATGTACATCAATGAGACAAGGGGTATGGAGAGAAAGCAGGAAAGAGATACTGAGGGAATGATCAGCCATGATCTTATTGAATGGTGTTGCAGGCTCGAAGGGCCGAATGGCCTACTCCTGCACCTATTTTCTATGTTTCTATTTTTCTATGATTAAGAAGTTTGCAGATGATACATAAACTGGCCGTGCGGTTGGTAGTGAGGAAGAAAGCTGTGGACAGCAGGAAGATATCAATGGACTGGTCAGGTGGGTAGAACAGTGGCAAATGGAATTCAATCCAGAGAACTGTGAGGTAATGCATTTGGGGAGGGCTAACAAGGCAAGGGAATAAACATTAAATGGTAGGACACTGAGAAGTGTAGAGGAATAATGGGACACTGGAATGCAGGTCCACAGATCCTTGAAGGTAGTAGGCCAGGTCGATAAGATGGTTAAGAAGACATACGGAATACTTGACTTTATTAGTCGCGGCATGGAATACAAGAGCAGGGAAGTTATGCTATAATTGTATAAAACACTATTTAGACCAGAGGAAGAGCACTGTGTGCAGTTCTGGTCACCACATTACAGGAAATGTGTGATTGCACCACAGAGGATACAGAGGAAATTTACAAGAATGTTCCCAGGACTGGAAATTTTTAGCGATGAGGAAAGATTGGATTGGCTGAGGTTATTTTCTTTGGAGCAGGGGAGGCTGAGGGGAGATTTAATTGAGGTGTATAACATTATGAGGGGCCTAGATAGAGTGGCTAGGATGGACCGATTTCCCTTAATAGAGAGGTCAACAACCAGGTGATATAGATTTAAGGTGTGGGTAGAGGGAAGTTGAGGAGAAATATTTTCCCCCAGAAGGTGGTGGGGGTCTGGAACTCACTGCCTGAAAGGGAGGTCGAGGCAGAAACCCTCACCACATTTAAGAAGTACTTGGATGTGCACTTCAAGTGCCGTAACCCACAGGGCTACGGACCAAGAGCTGGAAAGTGGGATTAGGTTGGATAGCTCTTTGTTGGCCGGCACAGAGGCTAGGCTGAATGGTGTCAGCAAGTGGCTCAGTTGGTAGCACCCTCGCTTCTGAGTTAAAAATTGTGAATTCAAATCCCACTCCGGTGTCCTGGCCAATATTTATTCCTTAATCAACAAAACAAAATCAGTTTATTTTGTCATTATCACATTGCTGTTTGTGGGAGCTTACTGTGCACAAATTAGCTGCTGCATTTCCTACATTACAACAGTGACTATACTCCAAAAAGTATTTCATTGGCTGTAAAGCATTTTGGGTAGTCTGGTGGTCATGAAAGGCACTATATAAATGCAAGTCTTTCTTTTCTCAGAGCCGAGCGTGCTAGTGACTGAGCCACGATTGACACCTCACGGTCGATTAGCCTGACACGCTCAGTCTCTGGGCTCACACTGGGACAGTGAGCCCACTTGGGGAGCTCAGTCTCTGGGCTCACACTGGGACAATGAGGCCACTTGGGGAGCTCAGTCTCTGGGCTCACACTGGGACAATGAGCCCACTTGGGGAGCTCAGTCTCTGGGCTCACACTGGAACAGTGAGCCCACTTGGGGAGCTCAGTCTCTGGGCTCACACTGGAACAGTGAGCACACTTGGGGAGGGGAGCTGTGCCCCAGAGGTAGTGCCTTCAGGAGTGAGATGGGGAACAGATCACAGGCAGCCTGTGGTGTAGAGGGGAGACATTTCACCGGCCGAGGGCAGGTGCTGAGCCCGTTTACCTGTAAGAATGAGGTAAGTGGATGGGGAAAATGGGCCGGGCACTGAGGTAACGTCCTGTGTTGCTGGTGGAACTCCTGCTGTCTGCTCCGTCACATGTGACAAACACGCAGACACATCAGGCGGACATCTGGGATGGGGGATTGTCCAATGGAGAGATTGAATAGACTAGGCCTATATTCTCTAGTGTTTATAAGAAAGAGAGGGGATCCCATTGAAACGTACAAAATTCTGACAGGGCTTGACAGTGTAGATGCAGGGAGAATGCTTCCTCTGGCTGGGGAGTCTAGAACCAGGGGTCACAGTCTCAGAATAAGGGGTCGGCCATTCAGGACTGAGATGAGGAGAAACTTCTTCACTCAGAGGGTGGTGAATCTCTGGAATTCTCTACCCCAGAGGGCTGTGGAGGCTCAGTCCTTGAGAATATTCCAAAGATCGATAGATTTTTGGATATTAAGGGAATCGAGGGATATGGGGACAGTGCAGGAAAGTGGAGTTGAGGTAGAAGATCAGCCATGATCTCATTGAATGGCGGAGCAGGCTCGAGGGGCCGAATGGACTCCTCCTGCTCCTAATTCCCATGTTCTTATGGAACGTTAGTCCGTGATCTGGGGATTTTCTGCTGGGTCCAGGTTTAATCAGCAGGGGAATTGTGCGAGTCCCAGTTAATAAAAAGAAAAGAGAAATTAAAGAAAGACCTGCATTTATATAGCGCCTTTCACACCTCAAGATTTTTCAAAGTGCTTCACAGCCAATGAAGTACATTTTTGAAGTGCGGTCATTGTTGTAATGTGGGAAACACGGCAACCAATATGTGCACAGCAAGCTCCCACACACAACAATGAGGTAATTGAGATTTTTAAGCGATGTAGGTTGCGGGATAAATATCGGCCTGAACTCGAGCCACAGAAACAGCAACTGAGAGTCTCCCCACAACCCTGGAGCACTGCAGCCGCCGGATTGCGAGCCCTGCTGCCCCTGTTTGTGATCAGAAGTTGGACAGGAGGTGAGCGGGGGCTGGACAGATCAGAGTTGGAGCTGGGGGAGGCGGGACCTCGGGAGTGTCAGTGTGCTGAGGCTGAGCTCAGTTATATCAGAGACTGTGACAGGAGCACAGACTGCCCCCAGCGAGCTCACTCACTCACACCCACACTCTGCCTGTGTCTCACACACCGTGTCTGTCACACTGAGACAGGCAGGAGGCTCGGGAGCGATTTCCGGGGATGGTACAGGGATGGGACCGCAGTGTGCCAACGTCCAGATCTCCTCCACACGGTGGGTAACAGTTCGTTACTTATACTTTGCTGGGTGAAGGGGGAGTGTGGGTAAAGGAACACAGCCGGGCTCCCTGTCATACACAGCACTCTTCAATTAACCCTTTCATTCACCGCAGCTCCCCACCATATTATATAACCCATACAGAGGCACAGGAGAGGGTGCAGTGAAGGTTTACAAGGATGGGACCAGAAATGCGAGGGTGTACATATCAGGAAAGGATGAACAGGCTGGGGCTCTTTTCTCTTGAGGCTGAGGGGTGACCTGATCGAGTTCTTTAACATGAGGAAAGGTTTTGATAGAGTGGATACAGAGAGAGTGTTTCCACTTGTGGGGAAGAGCAGAACTAGAGGCCATCAATATAAGATAGTCAGCAAGAAATCCAATCGGGAATTCAGGAGAAAATTCTTTACCCAGCGAGTGGTGAGAATGTGGAACTGGCTACCACAGGGAGTGATTGAAGTGAATAGTATCGATGTATTTAAGGGGAGGCTAGACAGGGATATGAGGGAGAAGGGAATATGCTGATAGATTTAGATGAGAAAAGACGGGAGGCTCGAGTGTAATCATATGTAAACTAAAACCTTCGCATATTCAGCATTTGTGTCTTGGAAAGATTCAGTATTTAAAGTGTTAATAACGGAGCATTGGGGTTTACTTACTCAGTCTGAGCTTGGTTCCTTTACTGAACGTGAGCCACAGTGATAGCTTCCAGTGCAGAAGCTGTACAATATCCTCCGTCCCTGCCTCACTCAATCTCTCTACCCCTCTCTCTGTCTGTGTGTCTGTGTGTGTGTATGTGTGTGTGTGTCTGTGTGTGTATGTGTGTGTGTCTGTGTGTGTGTTTATGTGTGTGTGTGTCTGTGTGTGTGTGTGTGTCTGTGTGTGTGTGTTTCTGTCTCTTTCTCAGCGTCTCACTCTGTTTCTCTCTCACTCACTTTCCCCCCCCACTTTTTCTCCCTCTCCCTCACTCATTCACTCATTCTCTCCTTCTCTCACTCTCTCCCTCTCCCTTTCCCTCACTCACTCACTCTCTCTCACTCACTCTCCCTTTCCCTCACAAACACTCTCCCTCCCTGCCTCTCCAAGTTGCCTGTGGCAGTACCCGGGAAAGTTGGGGATCCGACGTGTTTGGGACAAATCTCCCAGCTGCCCTTCCCGCCCCATCAGACGGTAACCCTGGGGCCACGGAATTGCTGGAGAATGAAAGTCCCCCTCACACAGGGCTCACCTCTTTGGGCCCCTTGAACAACGGGCTCGGTCTGCAAGCGAGATGTTTGTGTTGCTGATACAGGACTTCCTCGGGGATCATTATAAAATAACGAGTTTCAGGGGCTTCAGAAATCTGTTTCCTCAGTCCGTGAACCGTGTGTACGTGGAGTGTGAGAGGATGCAGCCCCTCTTCCACTATTTGAAGGGGCTGCTCCTCAATTTCTGGCTCCACTTCAGTCCCACGCTCCTGGGCCTGGTCACCTGGTGCGAGGGGAGCGGGCAGGTCAGAGGGCCTCCCCATGGGCCTGCTCCTGGGTCTGGCCACTCGGTGAGGGGGGAGCGGGCAGGTCGGAGGGCCTCCCCGTGGGCCTCCCCATGAGCCTGCCCAAGGTGGCCATCCACAGGTCCCAGTTGCACGGAGCCCATGGGCTGGTCGCACTGCCTGCCTGCCTCCCTTCGGGGGATTTGTCCGCATCTGGGTGGCCCTGGAGACGGAGCCCAGGGTAGACCTGAGGCCTTCTGCGACGAGTGGGCACCGCAGGGCCTGGAGTGTGGGTTGGGCAGGGAAAGAGCACGAACATTTCACTTGTTCACTTTCCTTTCATGTTTATGCTTTGGGTTTTATAAGTTGTGGCCCTCTCGATAGTGGGGAGTTTGTGAGATGATTTGGATTGAGGACACAGGGACCACCCAGTGTCTCTGTGCTGTCTGAATGTACAGAGTAGAGCTGTGAGATTCTCAGTGATGAAGACACAGCCCCAATTCCTCTCTGACCCACTCCATCCTTTCCCAATTCACTGCAACTTCCAGCTGAATATTCCTGCCGTCACTCCCATCGAGCTGTGTGTCAGTCATGTGTAAAACCGTACAGGAGGTGGGGCTGTGTGTCCATTATTATATATTATATATAACTGTGGGGTGAGTCAGTACAGGAGGTGGCGCTGTGTATATTGAGGTTTTTGTACGGCTGTGTATCACAGTGTAGAGGGGAGCTGTAATATTGCTGACAGTAATAGACTGCGACATCTTCTCTCTGCACGTTGCTGATGCTCAGGGTGTACGTGTTGGACTGGTAACTGCCGGTGAAGCGATTGGAGGTTCCAGTGAAACGAGATACTGCATTATAGATCAGCAGAGTGGGTTTCTGCCCGGCTTTCTGCTGGTACCAATGAACATCATTGCTGGCGGATGCACTGGCGGTATAGGTGATGGTTGCAGTCTGTCCCTCACTCACTGACAGCACCGGGGGAGACTGGGTCATGATGACGTCCCCACTGATACCTGAGGGGGAAATGGGGAAAGAAAGTGAAGTAAACACTGTCACAGAAAGACGCTGTAAAATGAGAGGTTGCTCGAGACACTGAGCTCTTCTCTAGTGTCAGCATTTGCCCTTCAATCACTGGTCAGTAGAGTTGGACAGAAATCGACAGCAGGGAGATATTAAACGTGGAAGGAGAGAGATTGGTACCTGCGACGCAGAATGCCAGAGGCCAGATCAGCTGGATGGGTGAAATCATGGTGTCTGCTCCTGTCCCTGTGCCTGCTTACTGATAAACTGCCCTTCACTGGGTTCTGCTTTATAAACCTGCAGCCTGAGAGAGTCTCACTGCCCATCTCTCAGTATGTAAATGTCTTCACCCAGAGAAAGCCACATCAGCACATTTCACTTCCTCTTCTTCTCCCCGTCTGTCTCCCTCCCTCTTCACCTCCCTCTCCCTTCCTCTCTCCATTCCCCCCCTCTCTCTCCATCCCCCCCTCTCTCTCCATCCCTCCCTCTCTCTCTCCATTACTTCCTCTTTCTCCCTCTCTCTTCCCCACAGACTCCCAGGTGCAATACACTGAAATGCAGAGTAAACCTCCCTGTGCCCTGCCCCACCAATGGATGTTAACCCTTGACCCCAGACCATACCTTCTCCTGGAGTAAGGCCCCATTCCCCACAGTGGCCATCCCTTGGCCTCTCTCAGTAAACTAGCTGTTTATTCCCCAGTTAAGGGCCGTTCTGTGCTGTGGCCCTATTCTCAGTGGGGACCGGATTGGACAGAAAGCTCATTTCATGAAGGCCCAGCAGAGGGAGGAGATCCTCACCCCATCAGTGTGAGCTGGAGCGACAGGACAGGGTCTGACCCACTGCCCCATCCTGTCTGCTCAGAACATCTTCGATTCCCTTCCCCTTTCCTTCCCCTTCCATGGCCCCGCTCCGGTTCAGGGTGTTTTTACTGGGATCAGCTGCCGACGATTGCACGTTTACAACAGGAAGGGTCCGCACTCCATATCCCACTGGTCCTCCAATAGGGCCCAGGAAACATGGCTCCTTCCTATTGGTCCCCCAGTAGTGAACAGGAAACCTGGCTCCTTCCTATTCGTCCCCGAACAGGGACCAGGAAACATGGATCCTTCCTATTGGTTCTCCAATAGGGAATAGGAAATCGGGCTCCTTCCTATTGGACCTCCAATAGGGCACAGGAAACATGGCTCCTTCCCATTGGTTCTCGAATCGGGTCCAGGAAATATGGCTCCTTCCTATTGGTCCTCCAAAGACTGAACTTCGAACCCCACACCCTCTCTATTGCATCGGCCTCTTATTTCCATCTCCAACATTGCCCATCTCCACCCTACATCAGCCCCTTGATGGAAGAAACCCTTAGCTGAGCTTGTCTCATCGCCACATTCAATTATTCCGATGTCCCCTCCCAGCTTCCTTCATCCACTCTCCATAAAACCCAACTTTCCAAAATGCAGTGTCCATACCCTGCCTCACACCAAGTGCTGTTCCAATATGACCCCTGACCTCACTGACCTACTACCCCTGACCTCACTGACCTACTACCCCTGACCTCACTGACCTACTACCCCTGACCTTGTAGGTTGTTGGTTTCCCACTCTTCTCTGATTCATGAACCTCGGGAATTACGGGAAAGACTCCACGTAATGCAAAGTTTAGGCTTAACCCAACTGTTTGTTTATTACACAAAAACCAAATAAACATTACGCAGCAAGACTTCTTAGAGATTGACCGAAGACATACAATCGCCCTTCCAGCCAGTTGCTGCTGTTGTCGATTGTCGGCTCGTGGAGCGAGGGAAGGTGTTGGGTCCCCGCTGCTGCTTCGTGGCCGTTGTTCATAGATATTCTGGTCTGAGGTGTTTCTTCGACCTGTTGTTCCTCTCTCTGAGTTCTTGTTCTCAGCTCTTACAGATATATCCATTCGATTATACACATCTCCTGCTGGGCTGCCTTTCAATTAATGCAACTGGTTGAGTCTCGATGGCTGTGATGATGGGTCTGGATATGTTCGGATGGCCACAATTCACACACAGAATCGACAGGGCAAAAGATAACTCCTTATCTTTTGTGCCCCGTTATCCAAAAATGCACACCTTGTGGGATCCTTTGTTAGCCTGGGTTTTCGCAGACATGGAGTCTCCAGAGGGAACTGGTTTTCCCCTCCGGCTAATTATTCCATGGGCTCCTCTGCTTGATTGTATCAAACCCTTTGTCTCGATGTTAATCGGGTCTCGTTCCTGACCCCAGGAATCGCACTAATCAGTTATCAGTCACCACCTGCCCCTGGCTGGCAATCTTTCTCCCGCCCAACAGTCCCAAAGGTTTCTTTTAAACCATTTCAGTCTGTGGCCTCTTGCTGAGCCTCGATCATGAAATGTGTAAACCTTACAACTTCACTGACCTACTACCCCTGACCTTTGACCTACTACCCCTGACCTCACTGACCTACGGCTACTGACCTCACTAACCTACTGCCACTGACCTACTACCCCAGACCGAATACCTCTCACCCTTGACCTCACTGACCTTCTCCCCATAACCTCACTGACCTACACTGCCTCCCTCAACCCCCAACACATCAAGTTTGAAAGCCTTGTCTCCGATTCCCTCCATGGCCTCTCTCCACCGTACCTCTGTGTCCTGCTGAGCTACACCCCACCCCCACCCCCGCCCCGGGCCCTTCGGTCTCCTCACTCCAGCCTCTTACCCATCGCTGCTTCGTGCATCCCACTGTTGATGGGCGGAGTCTTCAGACACCTCGTCCCCGATCTCTGAACTCCCGGTTTTAATCCCGCCTCCTCTCCAGCTCTCTCTCCTCCATCAAACGCCATCCTTTCACCCAGGCCTTTAATCACCCTTCCTAAAGCCTCCCCAACCCCCGCTCCCCCAGTTCTTACAGCAGCGATGTGAAGCGTCTTGAGAGCTTTGGCACATTAAAGGCACCCGATCAATGCAGCCTGTGTGTGGATTTCGGGTGAGGACAGTGCTGGACACAGTGGTGAGGCCTCCTGCAGTCGGATATCCTGCTGAGAGGGTCCAGGCTTACACACGTGGAATGGGGAAGTGGGTGAGGTTGGATCGTGCTGTCGGGGCCCATGGAACTGGATCCCAGCATGAAGCCTTCCTCAGGAGAGGAGAGGGAATGTTCAGAGCCCTGGGCTCCATTTCTCACACCAGGCATTTCCTGTCCCAGTGAAAGAATGAGATGCCAATGTTGTGCCCAGGTTAGGGGCAGTCTCGTGCTGTGGGCTCAGGTCTGCAAGAGGGAATTGGATATATACTTGAAAAGGAACAATTTGCTGGGTTACGGGGGCGAGGAACTTAACACAATCACAATCACTAAGGAGGTGGTACTCAGTAAGATAATGGGACTAAAGGCGGATAAATCCCCTGGACCTGATGGCTTGCATACCAAGGTGTTATGAAAAGTCGTGGCAGGGACAATGGATGCATTGGTTGTAATTTACCAAAATTCCCTGTATTCTTGGGAGGTCCCAGCAGATTGTAAAACTGCAAATGTAACGCCCCTATTTAAAAAAGGAGGTAGACAAAAAGCAGAAAACTTTCGATCAGTTCGCCTAACATCTGTGGTTGGGAAAATGTCGGAGTCCATTATTAAAGAAGCAGTAGCAGGACATTTGGATAAGCATAATTTAGTCAGGCACAGTAAGCATGGATTTATGAAGGGGAAGTCATGTTTGATAAAGTTGCAGAATTCTTTGAGGATGTAACGAGCAGGGTAGATAAAGGGGAACCAGTGGATGTGGTGTATTTGGACCTCCAGAAGGCATTTGACAAGATGCCACATAAGAGGTTACTGCATAAGATAAAAGGTCACGGGGTTGAGGGTAATATATTAGCATGTATAGACGATTGGCTAACTAACAGAAAACAGAGAGTCTGCAAAAATGGTTCATTCTCGGGTTGGGAATCAGTAACTAGTGGGGTGCCGCAGGGATCAGTGCTGGGACCCCAACTATTTACAATATATATTGACGACTTGGATGATGTAACCGAATATAATGTAGTCAAGTTTCCTGACGATACAACGATGGGAGGAAAAGCAATGTGTGACGAGGATACAGAAAACCTGCAAAAGGACGTAGGCAGGCTAAGTGAGTGGGCAAAGATTTGGCAGATGGAGTGTCATGTTGGAAAGTGTGAGATCATGCACTTTGGCAGAAAAATTCAAAGAGCAAGTTATTATTTAAATGGAGAAAGATTGCAAAGTGCTGTGGTGCAGCGGGTACTTGTGCATGAAACACAAAAAGTTAGTATGCAGATACAGTAAGTGATCAGAAAGGCCAATGGAATCTTGGCCTTTATTGCAAAGGGGACGGAGTATAAAAGCAGGGAAGTCTTGCTACAGCTATACAGGGTATTGATGTGGACACACTAATTTTGGATTCCATGTTTAAGAAAGGATATACTTGCTTTGGAGGCAGGTCAGAGAAGGTTCATTAGGTTGATTCAGGAGATGAGGATGTTGATTTCTGAGGAAAGGTTAAGTAGGTTGGGTCTCTACTCATTGGAATTCAGAGGAATGAGAGGTGATCTTATCGAAACATATAAGGTTATGAGGGGGCTTGACACGGTGGATGCAGAGAGGATGTTTCCACTGATGGGGGAGAATAGAACTAGAGGGCACAATCTAAGAATAAGGGGTGCCCCATTTAAAACAGATGAGGAGGAATTTCTTCTCTCAGTGGGTTGTAAATCTGTGGAATTCGCTGCCTCAGAGAGCTGTGGAAGCTGGGTCATTGAATAAATATAATGCAGAGATAGGCAGTTTCTTAACCGACAAGGGAATAAGGGGTTATGGGGAGCGGGGTGGGAAGTGGTCCTGAATCCATGATCGGATCAGCCATGGTCGTATTAAATGGCGGAGCAGGCTCAAAGGACCGTGTGGCCGACTCCTGGTCCTATTTCTTACGTTCTTTAACAGGGGAGGAGTGGGACTAATTGGGTAAATCTTTCAAAGAGCCAGCACAGGCACGAATGGCCGAATGGCCTCCTTCTGTGCTGTAAGATTCTAGGCTGTGAGTACGGTTCACAGTTTTCTCCCCTGTCATTAACAAACGTACAGCTGTGACAACCTTCCTCTTTCATTTCCTCTATGGGTGAAGTTTTATTCTTCCGATCTGACAATATCATCAGTTATTTTTTGCACGGGGGATTTCTGCTGTGGTCTGAGTCTTTAATAATAACCGTCCAATCAGGCAGAATAACAGCAGCTCGGACTGGCTAGGACAGCGAACCCAGGCTCAGTGCTGACCCTGCAACATCCTCCTCACCAACATCTGGGGACTTATGTCAAAAGTGGGAGAGCTGTCCCACAGACTAGTCAAGCACCAGCCTGACATAGTCCTACTCACAGAATCAGACCTTTCAGCCAATGTCCCTCCCAGTGCAAACAGTCGGGAGGGAGTGGCCCTGGGAGTCCTCAACATTGACTTCGGACCCCATGAAGTCTCATGGCATCAGGTCAAACACGGGCAATGAAACCTCCTGCTGATTACCACCTCCCGCCCTCCCTCAGCTGATGAATCAGTACTCCTCCATGTTGAACACCACTTGGAAGAAGCACTCAGAGGAGCGAGGACACAGAATGTACTCTGGGTGGGGGACTTCACTGTCCATCACCAAGAGTGGCTCGGTAGCACCACTACTGACCGAACTGGCCGAGAGGGGCGATGCTGACATTGCAATCCCAGGTACTGGAGGACTGGAGGACTGCAAACGTGGTACCTTTGTTTAAAAAGGGAGCAAGGGATAGATCGAGTCACTACAGGTCAGTCAGCCTAACCTCAGGGGCAGGATTGGAGGAATCTTCATTTAACAAAACACGGATTAATCAAGGACAGTCAGCATGGATTTGTTAAGGGAAGGTCGTGTCTGAATAACTTGATTGAATTTTTTGAGGAGATAACAAGGAGAGTCGATGAGAGCAGTGCGTATGATGCAGTGTATATGGATTTTAACAAGGCTTTTGTTAAGGTCCCACATGACAGACTGGTCACAAAAGTAATAGCCCATGGGATCCAGGGCAAAGTGACAAGTTGGATCCAAAATTGGTTCAGAGGCAGTTAGCAAAGGGTAATGGTTGATGGGTGTATTTCTTACTGGAAGCCTGTATCCAGTGTGGTTCCGCAGGGCTCAGTACTGGGTCCCTTGCTTTTTATTAAATGGCGGAGCAGGCTCGAGGGGCAAAATAGCCTACTCCTGCTCATATTTCTCATGTTCTTATAATAAATGCCGGCCTTGTCAGCAGCGCCCACATTCCATGAATGAATAAAAAACCCATGGGCTGACAGTTCAGGAGAATAGGACACACTTTCCTCTTTCACCCTCAACCATCATCACTGAAACAGATTATCAGCTCATTATCACATTGCTGTTTGTGGGATCTTGCTGTGCACAAATTGGCTGCCACGTTACAACAGTGACTACACTTCAAAAAGTACTTCATTGGCTGTAAAGCGCTTTGTCATCCTGAAGATGTGAAAGGCGCTATATAAATGCATGTCTGTCTTTTTCTTTCTTTCACCCAACCATAATTCCCAAGGTCACGGGGGAGCGAGTGGAACTCTCCCTAGTTTCATTTTCCTTCAAAATATCAAATACCTGGAATGAGAAAAGGCCTTTTACCCATTAGCTCATTTAATCCCCTCCCACACACCATGTACACCCGACCCTATAATGGACCCTACCACCCATTTAATCCCCTCCCACACACCATGTACACCCGACCCTATCATGGACTCTCCCACCCATTTAATCCCCTCCCTCACACGGTGCAGAATCTCTATGATCACGGGCTCTATGGGGAATAAATTCGATAGGCCCTGCAAATGGGCGCGAGGATCATGATGCGGGATTAACCCACGCCCGTAGCTCCCGATGCAGGCAGCAAGCTAACGTTGTGCTGCCTGCTAACCTACATGATTGGTGCGTGCACCCAGCACTAACTGTGCTGTTGAGTGGCTACAGGCCTCAGCGCCCGGGGCCCAAGGTTGTGTGAGGCTGGCACCAGTTAAAGCTGGCCTGCACCTCTTAATGGACAAGTGAAATGTGTCTGGAGCAGGTGCTGGAAGTGGCTGTGGAAGACATTCTGACCTAGACCAAGACGTACTGATGACACAACAGGGGAGAGAGCCGGCTCCAAGATCCTCCAGCGCTGCACTGGAGGCCTTGGGGGAGGAGGTGCCGAGGGGGAGAGATGTTCTCTACTCACAGGGGGCAAGGAGGCTTCACCAGACAAACGTTTCGAAGGCAGTGACTCCAGGATCCGAGGACCGGGATGCAGTGCCGCCAAATGTTCAATGACCTCATGAGGATGGTCAATGTCGGTGAATTCATTTTCAAATGCCGTGTCCCACCAACTGCTCCACTAGTCTCACACATTGCTCAATGCACCACACCCCCATCACCCACTACCAACAATCTCTAGCAATCAGGACTCATGTACAAGAACATAAGGAATAGGAGCAGGAGTGGGCCATACGGCCCCTCGAGCTGGTCCACCATTCAATAAGATCATGGCTGTTTTGATCTTGGCCTCACCTCCACTTTCCTGCCTGTTCCCCATAACGCAAGAATCTGTCTATCTCAGCCTTAAATATATTCAATGATCCAGCCTCCATAGATCTCTGGGGAAGAGAATTCCAAATATTCACGACCCGCCGAGAGAAGAAATTCCTCCTCATCTCCATCTTAAATGGGGACCCCTTATTCTAAGACTATGCCCCCTAGTTCCAGATTCCCTCACGAGGGGAAACATCCACATTCACAGCTTCACCTCACCCTCACACACTTAGATTCTGCTGGAAGCCTCATGGCCACATCTCACAGCTTGCACATACTGCCAGCTATTCAACCATGGCACATCACCCAAACACAGGGCACCACACTCACCGATACACTTCCCTCTCTTGCAGAGCAAGGTGGCCCAGAACCCGAGGCAGCAGGAGCTCAGTGGCGGGGGGCAGGCGTGCCCAGATGTCCTTACCCCCGTGGAGGAGACGGTGCTCGCCATCATTGGCGTGCCCATCGCTGAGCTCGTGGCCAGTGGCGGGGCAGAAACATAGAAGATGATGGTATGGCCTACCTAATCCTCCTTCTCACATCCCACGTCCCCCTCAGTCCACAATCCCCTCTGATTTACAAGCTGCAGATGGTGTAAAGCATGCCCCTCTTACAGCGACCCCCCCACCACCCTCCCGGCACTGCAACCCTCCCCTTGTACCTTTCTCCTTTCACATACCCAGGGACTGCCACTTGGCCAGGCAGTGTTGGAAGAGCAAGAGGTGGAAAAGACAGAAGACATGATGGTGAAGACACACCGTCACTCCATTTCACACTCACAGCCACCAGCTCAGATACTGACACTGCGTATAATGTAGAGGGTAGTGTGGAGGCACGTGGTGAGACACCGGGCACGAGGGGCCTGCAGCCAGGGCAGGGGGCAAGGATGGCGCAGGTTCCAGCTCGCCGGAGGGTGATGTCATGTATTCAACCAGCATTGTAACCCATGTATAATCTGGCCAAAGTTGTACACTGTGAGAACAATGACCACTAGGTGGGAGACACTCCTAACCTGGGCCTTCAGGTACAAAAGGGGAAGCTCCACCCACCTTCATCACTTGGAGTGCTAAGGAATAAAGGACAGGTCACAGACTGACCTTCTCTCAAGCATGGGCCTCGTGTGCATTTATACTGTATAGTAAGGACATATCAGGTGAGGTCACACACGGGTTCTGGTGTAGAGGACTCAGATGAGTACTGCGATGGGCGGGCTACAGAAGAAGGCTGATGGGTATGTACAATGAAATGCTTGGTGTATTGGGAAGTCTGCCAGAAAGCCTGCGCTCAATGTCAAGGAGCACGGAGCAGTCGGGCACCAGCTTGGCACAGGGCTTTGTGCAGAGCTTGGAGCCCATCCTTTCCAGCACGGAATGGTGGCCCACTCCATTGGGGCCCTTGTGGACCCGGCCATGATGCAGCGTCTGATGGTCGATGTCTCGGCTTCCATTGCAGCACAAGCAGCAGCCACCCAACGCCATGAAATCTCAGACTGCTGCCATCATGGCTGCAAATTCCAGTGTTCAAAGGGCTTGCAGGGTGTCACAGCAGACCAGTAATCTGTCCCCCAGGAATGATGCGCCCCCTCCCCCCCAGGGGAGTGGCAGTGGCTCCGTGGTGCACAAACCTACTGCCCTCTCTCAGAATGACAGCATTTCTAATCCCACCACTGCCACTCCACCAGTGTCGATGCTGTTGTCTGTCAGCCAGCCAGCCCAGACTGCTGCCGCCAAGGCCGAGGTGGTACAGTCCACAGCCGGGCCTTCCAGGCCCAGAGCTGCTCGAGGTCGCTCTCCAAGGCCATCACCAGTCTCCCCAACTGAAAGTCAGCAGCCTTCCAGCAGCCATGCTGCAGCCCCTGGGGTATCAGTGCATAGGAGCACTCGGACAGGCAAAGACACACACAAGGCAGACACCAAGGGAATGCACAGGGGGATTAGTGGGCTTTTTGATCTAATATTGGATGCAATGTCGCCCCCACCATCTGGCACCACTGCCCACAGAAGTTTCATGCCCTCAGACCACTGGTCAAGGTCAGGTCGAGCATCTTCAAAAGCCGTCTCCTACCAACTGCACCACTAACCTCGCACACTGCTCAATGTCCGACCCCCTGCCCCCCACAATCGCTCACGTACCAACAATCTGTACCAAACACCAGGCACACCTCCCAGTCCCAGCCTCACCTCACCCCCTTGGAGAAGACGCTGTAGGCCATTCTTGGCAGGGGCATGGCTGAGATATAAGATGCTGGTATCCTCGTACGTTATCCTCCTTCTCACGTCCCACTTCCCCCCTCAGAATTAGAATCGCTTCTAATTTACAAGGTGTGCAGGGTGTAAGCAGGCAGCTCTTGCTTTCCCGCCTCCCCTCACCACAACTCCGCCCTTCCTCATTTCACACACCCAAATCCAGCCTGCCCAGCCCACGGGTGACCAAGCAGAGCGAGAGGAGAGTGAAGGCACACCATCACTCGATTTCTCACTCCCAGCCACCCGCTCCTCAAGGTCGACCAGCAAGGCCATCTGCAGTGTCCCCCACTGAAAGTCAGCAGCCTTCCAGCAGCCCTGCTGCAGCCCCTGGGGTAGCACTGCGTGACATCAGTACGATAGGCAAAGACACACACAAGACAGTGACTAATGGCGATCAGTTGATCTTTTGATGTATTATTGGATGCAGATATGGATAAAGTTGGATTGAAAAGTTTGCTTTGTGGGGGCTTTTATTTCAGCATTGTGGCCAAGAGGACGCTGTGATGGTCAGTAACAGAGGGACGGTAAGGTGTGGGACTAATGCTGAAAGGGGATTGGGGTTGTGGTCACTGGGACCACAGGCGATGATTCGATCCCAGATATCCCGGCCAGAAAGCGGCTGTCTGGGTTGCCTCCTTCCTTCCACTTCCTCCTCCTCCCTTTGCGAGCAGAAGCTGGAAATCTGAAATAAAGGCAGTAAATGCTGGAAATACTCAGCAGGTCAGGCAGCATCTTGAGCTGAAACGTTAACTCTGTCTCTCTCCATGGATGCTGCCTGGCCTGCTGAGTATTTCCAGCATTCCTGATCTTTGCAGGGACCTTTCTTTACCACCCAAGGCCTTGAACATGTCCAGCAGCACCCCTTGCATTCCCTGCACACTGAAAAAGCATTGAACATTTATTGCACCAAGCCACTACTTCCATAAAATATATTGTTTTAAACAGTCCAGAGCTTAAATGCCAACATACCTGAAAGATGTGTGGCCCGTTAAGAAGCACCAACAGCATCTGTGCAGGGCTGCTTCACGCCTGCTTTTCTGTGTGTGCTTAGGGCAGGGCCATATGGTGAGCGCAAATGTCCCAATTAACAGTCATGGCTCGAGCCAGGCATTGGTGTCACCATCTGACAATCCTCATTGTGAGGCGAGTGCTGCCAACGACAGCGGTAAGGCCCTAACCAAAATGGTGGATGACATGTCCCGGGCCGCAAGCAAGGCGGCTGCGATTATTTCAACAAAACCCTCTAAATGGCTGGCACCACACCGGGGAAATTCTCGGCTAAAGAATCATAAGTACATAAGAAATAGGAGCAGGACTAGGCCATTTGGCCCCTCGAGCCTGCTCTGCCAATTAATAAGATCATGGCTGATCTGATCCTGGGCTCAGCTCCACTTCCCTGCCCGCTCCCCATAATCCTTTACTGCCTTATCGTTCAAAAATCTGTCTATCTCCAACTTAAATATATTCAATGACACAGCCTCCACAACTCTCTCAGGCAGAGAATTGAACAGATTTACAACCCTCTGAGAGAAGAAATTCCTCCTCATCTCAATTCTAAATGGGTGACCTCTTATTCTTAAACTCTGCCCCCGAGTTCTAGATTCCCCTATGAGTGGAAACATCCTCTCTGCATCTACCTTGTCGAGCCACCTCAGAATCTTACATGTTTCAAGAAGTTCATCTCTCATTCTTCTAAACTCCAAAGAGTATAGGTGGAGCAGGCATGGAAGTGGAGCTGAGTACATGATCAGATCAGCCATGATCTTATTGAATGGCGGAGGGGCCTATTTCTTATGTTCTGGTAACTTGCTCAACCTTTCTTCATAAGTCAGCCCCTTCATCTCAGGAATCAACCTCGTGAACCTTATCTGAACTGCCTCCAGTGCAAATATATCCCTCCTTATAATAAGGGGACCAAAACTGTACACAGTACTCTCGGTGTGGTCTCACCAATACCCTGTACAGATGTAGCAGGACTTCCCTGCTTTTATACTCCATCCCCCTTGCAATTAAGGCCAACATTCCATTTGCCGTCCTGATTACTTGCTGTGCTTGCATACTAACTTTTTGTGTTTCATGCGCAAGGACCCCCAGGTCCCTCTGTATTGCAGCATTTTGTAATCTCTCTCCATTTAAATAATAATTTGCTATTCGATTTTTTACACTCGGTCCCTTCATACAAGTTATTACCATAGATTGTAAATAGTTGAGGCCCCAACACCGATCCCTGTGAAACCCCACTAGTTACCGTTTGCCTACCAGAAAATGACCCATTTATCCTGACTCCCTGTTTTCTGCGAGTTAACCAATCCTCTATCCATGCTAATATATTAGCACCAAACCCATGTTCTCTTATCGTGAGTGGTAATCTTTTATGTGGTATCTTATTGAATCCCTTCTAGAAATCCAAATACACCACATCCACTTGTTCCCCCATAGCCACCCTGCGTGTTACGTCCTCAAAGAACTCCAACAAATGTGTCAAGCATGATTTCACTTTCATAAAAACAGGCTGACTCTGCTTGATTGAATTCTGCTTTCCCAAATGTCCCGCTACTGCTTCCTTGATAATGAACTCCAGCATTTTCCCAACGACAGATGTTAGACTAACTGGTCTATATTCCTGCTTTCTGTCTCCCTTTTTTAAATAAGGGCGTTATATTTGCGGTTTTCCAATCTGCTGGGACCTCTCCAGAATTTGGTACATAAGAACATAAGAATATAAGAATTAGGAACAGGAGTAGGCCATCTCGCCCCTCGAGCCTGCTCCGCCATTCAACAAGATCATGGCTGACCTGGCCGTGGACTCAGCTCCACTTACCCGCCCGCTCCCCATAATCCTTAATTCCCTTATTGTTAAAAATCTATCTATCTGTGACTTGAATACATTCAATGAGCTAGCCTCAACTGCTTCCTTGGGCAGAGAATTCCACAGATTCACAACCCTCTGGGAGAAGAAATTCCTTCTCAACTCGGTTTTAAATTGGCTCCCCCGTATTTTGATGCTGTGCCCCCTAGTTCTAGTCTCCCCAACCAGTGGAAACAACCTCTCTGCCTCTATCTTGTCTATCCCTTTCATTATTTTAAATGTTTCTATAAGATCACCCCTCATCCTTCTGAACTCCAACGAGTAAAGACCCAGTCTACTCAATCTATCATCATAAGTTAACCCCCTCATCTGCGGAATCAGCCGAGTGAATCGTCTCTGTACCCCCTCCAAAGCTAGTATATACTTCCTTAAGTATGGTGACCAAAACTGCACGCAGTACTCCAGGTGCGGCCTCACCAATACCCTATACAGTTGCAGCAGGACCTCCTTGCTTTTGTACTCCATCCCTCTCGCAATGAAGGCCAACATTCCATTTGCCTTCCTGATTACCTGCTGCACCTGCAAACTAACATTTTGTGATTCATTCACAAGGACCCCCAGGTCCCTCTGCAACGCAGCATGTTGTAATTTCTCCTCATTCAAATAATATTCACTTTTACTGTTTTTTTTTCCAAGGTGGATGACCTCACATTTTCCGACATTGTATTCCATCTGCCAAACCTTAGCCCATTCGCTTAACCTATCTAAATCTCTTTGCAGCCTCTCTGTGTCCTCTACACAACCCGCTTTCCCACTAATCTTTGTGTCATCTGCAAATTTTGTTACACTACACTCTGTCCCCTCTTCCAGGTCATCTATGTATATTGTAAACAGTTGTGGCCCCAGCACCAATCCCTGTGGCACACCACTAATCACCGATTGCCAACCTGAAAAGGACCCATTTATCCCAACTCTCTGCTTTCTGTTAGTTAGCCAATTCTCTATCCATGCTAATACATTTCCTCTGACTCCGCGTACCTTTATTTTCTGCAGTAACCTTTTATGTGGCACCTTGTCGAATGCCTTTTGGAAATCCAAATACTCTACATCCATCGGTACACCTCTATCCACCTTGCTCATTATATCCTCAAAGAATTCCGGTAAATTAGTTAAACATGATTTCCCCTTCATGAATCCATGTTGCGTCTGCTTGATTGCACTATTCCTATCTAGATGTCCGGCCATTTCTTCCTTAATGATCGCTTCAAGCATTTTCCCCACTACAGATGTTAAACTATCCGGCCTTTAGTTAACTGCCTTTTGTCTGCCCCCTTTTTTAAACAGAGTTCAGAGAATTTTGGTAGATTATAACGAATGCATCTGCTATAACTTCCGCCATCTATTTTAATACCCTGGGATGCATTTCATGAGGACCAGGGGACTTGTCTACCTTGAGTCCCATTAGCCTGTCCAGCACTACCCACCTAGTGATAGTGATTGTCTCAAAGTCCTCACTTCCCACATTCCCATGACCAGCAATTTTTGGCATGGTTTTTGTGTCTTCCACTTTGAAGACCGAAGCAAAATAATTGTTTAAGGTCTCAGCCATTTCCACATTTCCCATTATTAAATCCCCCATCTCATCTTCTAAGGGACCAACATTTACATTAGTCACTCTTTTCCGTTTTATATATCGGTAAAAGCTTTTACTATCTGTTTTTATGTTTTGCGCAAGTTTACTTTGATAATCGATCTTTCCTTTCCTTATTGCTTTCTTAGTCATTCTTTGCTGTCGTTTAAAATTTTCCCAATCTTCTTGTTTCCCACTAACCTTGGCCACCTTATATGCATTGTTTTTAATTTGATACTCTCCTTTATTTCCTTGGTTATCCATGGCTGGTTATCCCTTCTCTTACCGACCATCTTTTTCACTGGAATATATTTTTGTTGAGCACTATGAAAGAGCTCCTTAAAAGTCCTCCACTGTTCCTCAAGTGTGCCACCGTTTAGTCTGTGTTGCCAGTCTACTTTAGCCAACTCTGCCCTCATCCCACTGTAGTCCCCTTTGTTTAAGCATAGTATGCTCGTTTGAGACACGACTCCCTCACCCTCAATCTGTATTATAAATTCAACCATACTGTGATCACTCATTCCGAGAGGATCTTTTACAAGGAGATCGTTTATTATTCCTGTCTCATTACACAGGACCAGATCTAAGATAGCTTGCTCCCTTGTAGGTTCTGTAACATACTGTTCTAAGAAACAATCCCGTATGCATTCTATGAATTCCTCTTCAAGGCTACCCTGTGCGATTTGATTTGACCAATCGGTATGTAGGTTAAAATCCCCCATGATTACTGCCGTTCCTTTTTCACATGCCTCCATTATTCCCTTGATTATTGTCCGCCCCACCGTGAAGTTATTATTTGGGGGCCTATAAATTACGCCCACCAGTGACTTTTTCCCCTGACTATCTCTAATCTCCATCCACAATGATTCAACATTTTGTTTATTAGATCCAATATCATCTCTCACAACTGCTCTGATATCATCCTTTATTAACAGAGCTAGCCCACCTCCTTTCCCTTCTTGTCTATCTTTTGAAGGGCGGTAAGAGAAGGGATAACCAGGCGTGGATAACCAAGGAAATAAAGGAGAGTATCAAATTAAAAACCAATGAGTATAAGGTGGCCAAGGTTAGTGGGAAACTAGAAAATTGGAAAAATTTTAAACGACAGCAAAGAATGACTAAGAAGCAATAAAGAAAGGAAAGATAGATTTCAACCAATGCATCCACAATTTATGCATCCACTTCATTGAAGACCCTAGGATGCTGGCCATCAGGTCCAGGGGACTTGTCCACCTTTAGTTCCATTATTTTACTGAGTACTTTTTCACGAATGGTAGCGATTGTTTTCTCAGCACAGAATCTCTCCCAGCCAGGATCTCAGAACACACTGTTCTTCAAAAGGGTTCCTGTTTAAGGATTCATGGGATTTTGGGGGCGGAGAGAGGGGGCAGTAGGACATTGGCTGAAAGGTCTGATTCTGTGAGTAGGACTATGTCAGGCTGGTGCTTGACTAGTCTGTGGGGCAGCTCTCCCACTTTTGGCACAAGTCCTCAGATGTTGGTGAGGAGGACGTTGCAGGGTCAGCACTGAGCCTGGGTCCACTGTCCTAGCCGGTCCGAGCTGCTGTTATTCTGCCTGATTGGACAGTTATTATTAGATGCTCAGACCACAGCAGAAATCCTCCATGGAAAAAATAACTGAAGAGACTGTCAGATCGGAAGAATGAAACTTCACCCACAGAGGAAGTGAAAGAGGGAGGTTGTCACAGCTGTACGTTTGTTAACGACACGGGAGAAAACTGTGAACCGCGCTCACAGCCTAGAATCTTACAGCACAGAAGGAGGCCATTCAGCCCATCGTGCCTGTGCCGGCTCTTTGAAAGAATTACCCAATTATTCCCACTCCTCCCCAGTTAAAGAACATAAGAAATAGGAGCAGGAGTAGGCCACAGGGCCCCTCGAGCCTGCTCCACTATTTAATACGATCATGGCCGATCCGATCATGGACTCAGGTTAATTCCCAGCCCGCTCCCCATAACCCCTTATTCCATTGAGTGTTAAGAAACTATCTATCTCTGTCTTAAATATCTTCTCTGACCCAGCTTCCACAGCTCTCTCAGGCAGCGAATTCCACAGATTTGCAATCATCTGAGAGAAGAAATTCCTCCTCATCTCAGTGTCCTCTACTCTAAAGACTGATACAAAATATTTGTTCGGAGTTTCTGCCATCTCCATGTTTTCCATTATTAATTCCCTCGTTTTGTCCTCTCAGGGACCATCATTTACTTTAGCCACTCTTTTCCTTTTTATATACCTATAGAAACTCTTGCTATCTGTTTTTATATTTTGTGCTAGTTTACTTTCATAGTCTATCTTCCCTTTCTTAATCACTTTTTTAGTCATTCTTTGCTGGCTTTTAAAAGCTTCCCAATCTTCAGTCCTCCCACTAGTTTGGGACCCTTTGTATGCCCTTGTTTTTAATTGGATACCGTCCTTTATTTCTTTAGTTAGCCACAGATGGCTATCTTTTCTTTTACACCATTTCCTCCTCACTGGAATATATTTTTCTTGAGAGTTGTGAAATATCTCCTTATATGTACGCCACTGTTCATCAGCCGTCCTATACTTTAATCTATTTTCCCAGTCCACTTTAGCCAACTCTGCCCTCATACCTTTGTAGTCTCCTTTATTTAAGCTTAGTACGCTGGTTAGAGATCCAACTTTCTCACTCCCCCACCCCATCTGAATTTGAAATTGAACCATGTTATCATCACTCAGTCCAAGGGGATCCTTTACTAGGAGATTGTTTATTAATCCTGTCTCATTACACAGGACCAGATCTAAGATAGCCTGCCCCCTGTTTGGTTCCGTTACATACTGCTCAGGGAACCCATCTCTTATGCACTCTATGAACTCTTCCTCAAGACTACCCTGCCTGATTTGATTTATCCAATCAATGTGGAGGTTAAAATCACCCAGAATTATTGCTGTTCACTTTTTACAAGCCACCACTATTTCTTGCTTTATACTCCGACCAACAGAGTTGCTTCTGCTAGGGGGCCTATAGACTACGCCCATCAGTGACTTTTTCCCTTTATTATTCCTTATCTCCATCCAAACTGTTTCAACATCCTGATCATTTGAGCCAATATCATTTCTCACTATTGCAGTGATTCCATCCTTTATCAATGGAGCTACCCCACCTCCTTTACATTTCTGTCTGTCCTTCCGGATTGTCAAGGACTCCTGAGTATTTAGTTCCCAGTCCTGGTCACCTTGCAACCACGTCTCTGTAATGGCTATCAGATCATATTCATTTGTATCTATTTGTGCCGTCAACTCATCTATTTTCTAATTTAGAAAAAGAGTCTTTGAATTTGTTTTTTACCCTTTTTATCTGCTTGTTTCCTCTTTCCTTCAAACTCACTTTATTTATTTTTGCTTTCTAATTCCAGCTTTAGTCCCCTCCCTACTGAATCTATTCTCAGGTTCCCATCCCCCTTCCAAGCTAGTTTAAACCCTCCCCAAAATGACTAACAAATGCTCCCCTCGAGGATATTGTCCCGGCTCTGTTGAGGAGCAACCCGGCCGGTTTGTAGAGGTCCCACCTCCCCAGAAACGGTCTCAATGCCTCAGGAAACTAAAGCGTCCCACCTGCACCATCTCTCCAGCCACGCATTCATCTGCTCTATCCTCCTGTTTCTGTATTCACTAGCTCGTGGCACCGGGAGTAATCCGGAGATTAGAGAATAATTAGAGATTAAAGATTCTGAGAGAAGAAATTCTTCCTCATCTCACTCTCACCTCAGTCCCCTAGTTCTAGTCTCCCCTATCAGTGGAAACATCCTCTCTGCATCCACCTTGTCAAGCCCCCTCATAATCTTACATGTTTCGATAAGATCACCTCTCATTCTTCTGAATTCCAATGAGTAGATGCCCAACCTACTCAACCTTTCCTCAAAAGACAATCCCCCTCAGCTCTGGAATTAATCTAGTGAACCTTCTCTGAACTGCCTCCAAAGCAAGTATATCCTTTCTTAAATATGGAAACCAAAATTGCACGCAGTATTCCTCACCAATATCCTATATAACTGAAGCAAGACTTCCCTGCTTTTATATTTCATTCCCACTGCAATAATGGCCAAGAAACCATTGGCCTTCCTGATCACTTGCTGTACCTGCATACTATCCTTTTGTGTTTCATGCACAATTACCCCCAGGTCCCGCTGTACTACAGCACTTTGCAATTTTTCTCTATTCGAATAAAACTTGCTCTTTGATTTTTTTCTGCCAATGTGCATAACCTCACACTTTCCAACATGATACTGAATCTGCCAAATTTTTGCCAGCTCACTTTGCCTGTCTATGCCTTTTTGCAGGTTTTTTGTGTCTTCCTCACACATTGCTTTTACTCCCATCTTTGCATCATCAGCAAACATGGCTACGTTACACTCGGTCCCTTCATCCAAATCATTAATATAGATTGCAAATAGTTGGGGTCCCAACACTGATCCCTGCAGCACCCCACTTGTTATGGATTGCCAACCCGAGAATGAACCATTTATCGTGACTCTCTGTTTTCTGTTCATTGGCCAATCCTCTATCCATTCTAATATACTACCCCAAACCCCGTGAACTTTTATCTTGTGCAGTAACCTTTTATGTGGCACCTTGTCAAATGCCTGCTGGAAGTCTTTATCCACCCTATTCGTTACATCCTCAAAGAACTCCAGAAAATTTGTCAAACATGACTTCCCCTTCGTAAATCCATGCTGACTCTGCCTGACCGAATTTTGCTTATCCAAATGTCCTGCTACTGCTTCTTTAATAATGGATTCCAACATTTTCCCAACCACAGTTATGTTAGGCTAACTGGTCTATAATTTCCTGCTTTTTGTCTGCCTCCTTTTTTAAATAGGGGCGTTACATTTGCAGTTTTCCAAACTGCTGGAACCTCCCAAGAATCCAGGGAATTCTCAGTGTCCTGTCATGTAATGTGTATTCATTTGCGTTGTTAGACTTCCCCAAATGCATTACCTCACAGTTCTCGGGATTGAATTCCTTTTGCCACAGTTCTGCCCACCTGACCAGTCCATTGATATCTTCCTGCTGTCTACAGCTTTCTTCCTCACTATCAATCGCACAGCCAATTTTTGTATCATCAGAAAATTCTTAATCATGTCCCCTACATTGAATTCTAAATCATTGGTGTATATTACAATGCGCAAGGGACTTAGTACTGAGCCCTGCGGAACAATACTCGAAACAGCCTTCCAGTCACAAAAACACTTGTTGACCATTACCCTTTGCTTCCTGCCACTGAGCCATTTTTGGATTCAACTTGCCACTTGCCCTTGGATCCCATGGGCTTTTTACTTTTCTGCCATGTGAGACCTTGCCAAAAGCCTTGCAAAGATCCATGTAGACTATATCAAAAATGCAACACTCATCGACCCTCCTTGTTATCTCCGCAAAAAATTCAATCACGTTAGTCAGGCACAACATTCCCTTAACAAATCCATGCTTACTGTCCTTGATTAATCCGTCCCTTTCTATATGACAATTTATCCTCTCCCTCGGAATTGTTTCCAATAATTTTCCCACCACCGAGGTTAAGCTGACTGGCCTGTTATTACTCGGCCTATCTCTTTCCCCCTTTTTAAACAAAGGTACCATGTTAGCAGTCCTCCAGTCCTCCGACACCTCACCTGGAAACAGGGTAGATTGAAAAATTATGGTCAGAGCCTCTGCTATTTCCTCCCTTGCTTCACTTAACAACATTGAATAGATTATATGCTAAACCCCTTAATACTTCTTCACTCACTATGTTTATCTCATCTAATATTTCACACTTGTCTTCCTTAATTACAATGTCTGCATCGTCCCTCTCTTCTGTGAAGGTAGATACAAAGTATTCATTTAGAACTATTCCCACATTTCTGCCTCCACACGCAGGTTACCTTTTTGGTCTCCAATAGGCCACACTCTTTCTTTAGTTATCCTCTTGCTTTTCATGTATTTATTAAACATCTTTGAGTTTTTCCTGACTATACTTGCCAATATTTTTTCATACCCTCTCTTTGCATTCCTAATTTCCTTTTTAATTTCACCCCTGCACTTTCTATACACCTCTGGGCTTTCTGCAGTATTTAGCTCTGGGTATCTGACATAAGCTTCCCTTTTTTGCCTTAACCTACCCTGTATGCCCTTCGACATCCAGGGGCTCTAGATTTGGGAGTGCCACCCTTTTCCTTTGTGGGAACATACTTGCTCTGAACCCTCACTATCTCCCCCTTGAATGCGGCCCACTGCTCTGACACTGATTTACCTTCAACATAAGAACATAAGAAATAGGAACAGGAGTAGGCCATATGGCCCCTCGAGCCTGCTCCGCCATTCAATAAAATTATGGCTGATCTGATCATGGACTCAGCTCCACTTCCCCGCTCCCAATAACTCCTTATCCTCTTATCATTTAAGAAACTGTCAATCTCTGTCGTAAATTTATTCAATGTCCCAGCTTCCACAGCTCTCTGAGGCAGCAAATTCCATAGGTGTACAATCCTCTGAGAGAAGAAATTTCTCCTCATCTCAGTTGTAAATGGGAGGCCCCTTCTTCTAAGATCATGCTCTCTTGTTCTAGTCTCCCCCATTAGTGGAAACATCCTCTCTGCATCCACCTTGTCAAGCCCCCTCATAATCTTATATGTTTCCATAAGTTCACCTGTCATTCTTCTGCATTCCATTGAGTAGAGGCCCAACCTAATCAACCTTTCCTCTAAAGTCAACCACCTCATTTCCAGAATCAACTGAGTGAATCTCCTGTGAATTGCTTCCAAAGCAAGTATATCCTTTCGTAAATATGGAAACGAAAACTGCACGCAATATTCCAGGTGTGGCCTCATCAATACCCTGTATAGCTGTAGCAAGACTTCCCTGCTTTTATACTCCATCCCCTTTGCAATAAAGGCGAAGATTCCATTGGCCTTCCTGATCACATGCTGTACCTGCATACTATCCTATTGTGTTTCATGCACAAGTACCCCCAGGTCCCACTGTACTGCAACCGATCCAATCTTTCCTCATAACTAGATTTGGGAGTGCCACCCTTTTCCTTTGTGGGAACATACTTGCTCTGAACCCTTACTATCTCCCCCTTGAATGCCTCCCACAGCTCTGACACTGATTTACCTTCAAGTAGCTGTTTCCAGCCCACTTTTGCTAAATCACCTCTCAGCTTATTAAAATGGGCCTTACCACAATTGAGAACCTTTATTCCTGCTCCATCTTTGTCCTTTTCCATAACTACGCTAAATCTAACTGAATTATGATCACTAGCACCAAAATATCTTTCCCACCTGCCCAGCTTCATTCCCTAAAACTGAGCCCAGAACCGCCCTCTCCCTTGTTGGGCTTGCTACGTACTGGCTATAAAAGTTCTCCTGAATGCATTTGAAGAATTCTGGGACCTCTATACCTTTGACACTGATTCCATCCCAGTTAATGTGAGGGGAGTTGAAATCCCCGACTATTGTTGGCCGATTGTTTTTGACCTTCTCAGCAATTTGCCGACATATTTACTCTTCGATCTCCCTCTGACTGTTTAGGGGTCTATATTACACACCCAGCAATGTGATTGCCCCTTTTATGTTAATCAGTTTAACCCACATGGCCTCATTTGATGATCCTTCTAACATATCATCCCTCTGTCAGAGGTCCTGTCTTTCAGATGAGACGTTAAACCGAAGTCCCGTCTGCTCTCTCAGGTGGACATGATAGATCTCATAATCACTACTGGAAGGGCAAGGGGATTCTTCCCAGTGTCCTGCTCAAAATTTATCCCGCAACCAACATAGTTAAAACCGATGATCTGGTCAGGATCTCATTGCAGTCTGGGAACTTCATAGAATCAGAGAAATTTACAACATGTAAGGAGGCCATTCGGCCCATCGTGTCCGCACCGGCCGACAAAGATCTATCCAGCCTAATCCCACTTTCCAGCTCTTGGTCCGTAGCCCTATAGGTTACAGCACTTCAAGTGCACATCTAAGTACTTTTCAAATGTGGTGATGGTTTCTGCCTCTACCACATTTTCAGGCAGTGAGTTCCAGACCCCCACCACCCTCTGGTTGAAGACATTTCCCCTCAAATCCCCTCTAAACCTCCTACCAATTACTTTAAATCTATGTCCTGGTTGTTGACCTGTCTGCTCAGGAAAACTAGGTCCCTCCTATCCATGCTATCTCGGCCTCTCATAATTTTATACACCTCAATAAGGTCTCCCCTCAGCCTCCTTTATTCCAAAGAAGACAATCCCAGCCTATCCAATCTTTCCTTATGGCTAAAATTTTCCAGTCCAGGCAACATCCTCGTAAATCTTCCTGTGTGCAATTGGTTGTAAAGCACTTTGGGATGTCCTGAGTTTGTGAAAGGTGCTATATAAATTCAAGGCTTTCTTTCATTGAAGTGGGAGGGCCCTGATCCTGACCCTCGCCCATTGTCCATGCACTCTGACCTTCCAGGAGGTCTCGGGATCATTTGGGAGTAGTGACCCTGCCTGGCCCCGGTACACTGAGGCTAATTTGTAGAATTTACCAATATCTCGCAAAGATTCCAGATACCTTTCCCCTACAGAGGAGAAGAATCCCGTTCTGGGCTTTTAAAATGAGTTTAAAGGGGCAGACGAAGCCTGCGGGGGATAAAAGGGGATTCATTCATGGAGACCCCCCCCCGCAGTGTTTGGACTCATAGGAAAGGGAATTCAAAATGCACCTAAATTACAGAAGCTTGAGATCCCCTAAACATCTATGGGAAGGAGCATATCGATTTTAAGATTCTACAACATTTTGGCTGCGAAAAAGAGTTACCAAATACAGGAGGTGGAGCCAACGTCTGAAGCAAATTCGTGTAATAAGGATCCCAGACTGTCTGGGGGAACTATTCACCCCCTAAGAGATAATCGAATTACCCAATCAAGTAAAATGGAAATCATGGTCAGAAAAACTGGACAATCCTAAAACAATGCAAAACCAGTGATAGCACATTCTCACACCCTAATCGAGTTACTGCTGACAAAGGAGACATTTGAAAATCAATGGACAGAACAGCTTAAACAGAGCCCAAGAGATTTGATGGGAGATAATGGAGCCTTTTTTTGGGATATATCTATACCCCAGTTTTACAAGGAAAGCTAGCAGAACACAGGACTAGCAGAACACAGACTCGAACAGGACATAGACTCGAAAGGAACACAGACACGAACAGAACACAGACAGACACAAGCAGCCGGAGTGAAGAAATGGAGTCGTGAAGCAACCTACAAGAAATCATCAAGGACCGACCGAGCACGAGGCCCATGAAATGGAAGGTTGTCAGCAACCAAATTGACAAACCCGGGCCACCACAACCAGCGAAACGACCAACCGAAACCAACTCAGCAAAAACCGAAGAATCAACATTTATCTCCACTCTACAATCTACTTCTGAACAGCCAACGGGTGAGAAATTACCAAAAGGGACTAACTAAAACCAAAGAAAGTGGGTACTTATCCCATACATCCGAAACGCAACTTACCGCATCAACGGACGCACCCCAACTGAAGACTACGCAGTCCGAAGTCCTCTCCTCCGTCCGGGGTATGACTCGCCTAGAAGGCCAAGTGCAGCAAACCCCGAAACCGTGATTCACCGACAACTGTCTAAAGGGATTGGTGAGCATAGCCCCTGAACCCTCAGAGCTATAACTTAGTTAGTTAGGGGAATTGGGAGGGGGGAGGCTGGGATAACTTGTGTAAATGTATCTGCATTCTCCTCTTTACCACATTTAGAGTTTAAGCTGTATTCTTTTCCCCACAGGCTGTAATTTGACATTTTATTCAATGTGTTGTACCCTTCAGTGTGTATTGATCTGTGTGTGTGTTATTAAAGGTGTGCCTTTTACTTCTTTTTAAACACAATAAAGCCATACCTGCTTCCTACCTTGAAACCGATTGTCTGTCCAAGTCTGTCACAGTCGCTTCATAATTCCAGTGTCTAGAACCAAGGGTGTAGGAGCGATTCGGAACCACTCATATAAGGTCAGAAGGGAAAGCTGACCCTCTGCAAACCACCCCTTACACATGGCAACCCAGATAGGACACTGGTACAAGGGACGTGATAAGAGAGAGACTGGTTTCAGGAAACAAAGCAAAATGGAAGAGGAGATTTCCTCATATGTGTTTAAGAGGGTAAATGTGGCTAAGGAGTGGGTACTCGATTTATTGTATGCTGAGCATCCAGAAGATGCTGCAGCTCAATGGACCGATAACAAGGACCATAAAAGGACGATAGAGAAGGCCATTTGGCTAATTTGCCTTAAGCAACAGACCCGGCTTCGAGATGAGGAGAATGAGAAATTAAAGGGAGTATTGAGACAGGCAGAAGAGAGGTCCAGCGCAAGGGCCACAGTCGGGGAAAGGTTGTGGACAGAGGTGGGACAGTTAAAGGAAAGTAGAGAGCTCACTGAAGAAAGGCACAAAACCCAACTGGACCTTTTACGGTGTCAAATTATTGAAGCCAAGAATAGCAAACGGGCGTTGCGGGAAGAGAATTCCTGCCTCGCCAAGCAAGTTAAAGAGTATGGGGAGAGGGTGAGACACATTCAGGTAGCCTATAAGGTAGCCAGTACCAGGGAATTTGAGGCAGGAGACCACGGCCCCTGCCAGCAGCAGATCCAAAGCTTGAACCTTGCTCTATCCCGGGCTAAAGGCATGGTGTGCCTGTTAAACCCGGGTTTAGCCCAGGAACACCTGGTTGGGCAAGGAGAAACCCCTCAGTCACCGCCTGTAGCTCCCAGGAACGGCCCGGAGCAGCAGGGGTGTCAGCCAGAGTGCGGGGCAGGCAAGGATTGCGAACTACCAACACCGGCAGCCCCGAGTTTTAACTCGGCTTGGCAGCAGGGGGAAGAGGGCAAGCCAATACAAGAAGGGCCGAAACCAGGGCCAATGGACCCGGTCCGGCAGCAGAAGTTTGGCCCGCCTGATGCCAATGGGGCAGCAGGACCCCTAGAATGCAACTTCGTAGTCCCCCACGACACCCAAAAACTGAGGGCTATGATAGGCCACCTAAGTAAGCTCACCCAACAGGGGGATCCCTCGGTACACTTCCTGGAAGTGGAACACACAGGGGATATTAACGGGTGCGATGATTCGGAGCAGGCTAAGCTGTTGCTCTTCTCACTAGACACCAAGCTGTGCCATTCCCTCTCTGCAGACAGCAGAAAGGGGCGAAACACGTACGCTACAGTTAAGGAGGAGGTTCCAGAGGCCATGGGTATGAACGACGGGAGTCCTTTCTCCCGATTGGAGAAAACAGTGCAGCTCTATGGGGAGACTCCACAGGCTTTCGCCGACAGGTTGTAGCCGGTCTACGAAAGGGCCTGTAGTGGGGTTCTTGACCGGGCCCACCTGAACCCTAACGAGCTGGCTCACTGGCTCCGCAGCCTGGTGGCAAACAGCTTACCTGGAGTAAAGGCAAAAGTCGAGGTCTGGTTCGATCCAAGAGATCCCAGAACCACCGAGGAGACAGTGGTCAGACAGTTGACCCTGGCTTACCGGAACGGTAGAGGGACAGAGGAGCCCTCCTCTAAAGGGAGGGTCCATGAGATTAAACCCAGCCAAGGCAAGAGAGAGTGGCATCAGGAAAGTGGGAACCCTCCCCATAAAGGAGGCGAGTGTGTTGGGTGTGGGAAAAGTGGGCACTGGAGGAAGGACTGTAGGAACCCATGGAAAGAGACT
This sequence comes from Pristiophorus japonicus, assembly GCF_044704955.1. NCBI lineage: Eukaryota > Metazoa > Chordata > Chondrichthyes > Pristiophoridae > Pristiophorus > Pristiophorus japonicus. The sequence goes on from NW_027251843.1 coordinate 382,608, forward strand.
AAGGGAAGGGCCACTCCAGCCCCAGCCCGTAAGGCCGGGGCAGGAACACCCGACTCATATGAGACACTCGTAGCCGCCCTACAGACACTCACAAACGGACAGGGAGCAGTAGCTATCGCAACTGGTGCAGTAGCCGGTACGGTAAAACCCTCTGCTCCAACCCACCCAGATGCATGACTAAGGTCAGCGCAGCCTGTGTACCTGTGTTCCCGAGAGTATGATTCCTGGAAGAGACCTTGCGTTACGATGGAGGTGGAGAAAGTGAAAGGGACCTACCTGCTAGATACTGGTGCTTCCAGCACCCTTGTATATGTAGATAACCCAGCTACCTCACCTCTATCGAACGGGGTCCCGTACAGTCTAGTGGGGTTCACAGGCAATGAGCAAACTGGTTCGTTTTCCATCCTGCTCACCATTCAGTTAGGGACACTGAAAACCAAATGGAAGTGTGTCCTGATGGAATGGGAGCAGAAGGGAAAAGGGATCCTGGGGGCTGATTTTATCATTGCCCACCAGATCCTAGTGGATTTCAGGAACCACTGTCTATGGGGAGCCATAGTGACTGACAGGGAAGGTGAGGTGGCGGTGATCCCAGAAAAAGGGGCCAAGGGAACATTGTGTACCGTGAAGCCAAAGGAGGGTTATGACTTGGAATTACTGGTCAGTAACACCTCAGTGGAGTACCAGGCATATGTATGGGCACACCTTGCAGCATTTGCCACCCACAAACATGACTGTGGTAGGGTAACGGGGGGTGGAAGTTAATATAGTAGGGGACCCCATTACCCGACCACAAAAGCAATATAACTTCCCCAGGGAGGCAGAGGCAGACCTGACAACGGCGCTGGGATCACTGGTAGAGCAAGGGGTGTTAAGATCGATAGCCACCCATGTGAACTCTCCACTGTGGCCGGTTAAGAAACCGAACAACTCATAGAGGGCCACCGTGGACTATTGAATACTAAATAAGAATATCCCTGCCTGTGCACCCACTGTAGCAGCCGTAGCGGATCTCATAGGGAGTATTCCAGCATCCACGACCACTTTCACGGTGCTGGACATTTCAAATGGGTTCTGGTCCATTCCTTTAAAACCTTTAAGGGCCAACAATACACGTGGAACTGTCTTCCCCAAGGCTTCCACAACAGCCCCAGCATTTTTCACCAATGCATGGCGAACTGTTTAAAGGGCTTTAGCAGACCCCAGCAGTTGGTGCAGTATGTGGATGACCTGCTCCTGTTCACCGATCAGGGGGAGGAGCATGGCCCACTGCTGGCTGAGCTGCTGGAGCTGCTAAAAGAAGAAGGGTTTAAAGTAAACCCCAAGAAGGCACAGGTCGGCCAGAAGGAAGTCAAATTCCTGGGGCTGACTGTGCGTGCTGGGGAAAGGGCCATAGACAAGGCTAGAAGGGAGGCAGTACAGGAGTTACCAGCCCCCAACACAGTGACAGGGGTAAGATCCTTTCTAGGGCTCACTGGGTACTACAGAGACTTCATTGAGGATTATGCAGCCACTGCAGCCCCTCTGCTCAGGCTCCTACACAAGGGTGTAGAGTGGGACTGGGATGAGGGTTGCGAGGCAGCATTTAATCAGCTCAAGAAGGACTTGCAGACCGCGCCAGCCTTGGGTACGATAGATGTAGGAAAGGAGTTTTTCCTGGAGGTGGCAGCCAGCGGGGACAATTTGAGCTCAGTGCTGCTTCAAGAGCAGCACGGCCTTACTGGCCTTAGTGGTTTACTCCTCCAGTATCCCAACAGATGTGGAGAAGTGGTACTCCAACTGTGAGAGACACCTCCGAGCCACACATTGGGCAGTGAAAAGATCTTTCATCTTCACGGGAGGGTCTCCTCTAACACTCCTAACCCACCACACACCGACTCAGATGCTCCTAGATGGGAGGATTAAGGACAGGACGGTGAGCAGTGCCCGCATTGCTCGCTGGACACTGCTCCTCTCCCAGATGGACCTCAGAGTAGAAGGCCCCCGTGATCAAGGCTCGCAGCCAACCTAATCTATCCTGGGAATGCCCACAGGTGCTCCATAGAAGAGGTATGGGAGGTGAGCATTGGCCTTCAGGCTGGGTTACACCCTACAGGCCGGGACATCTACGTGGACGGGTCCAGCACGGTATCTGTTGGCGAATGACTCACTGGGTGCGGAGTCTATGACCCAAGGGCAGATATTGCCCTGGCAATCAAGCTGCCCAGCACCATGAGGGCCCAGCACGCTGAACTGTCCGCCGTAATGTACGTGGTGATCCACCCCGAGGAATTCCCTACTCCGTACACGATTTGCTCGGACAGTATGTTCACCTGCAATTCATGTACGGAGTACCTGGCTCTCTGGTCCCGTCGCGGATACATGTCCGCTGATGGGAGACCCCTGGCAATCAAGCCCCTGCTGGAGAAAATCTTGACAGCGGTGGGGGAAGAAAGAAAGGTCTACATACATAAGGTGAAGGCCCATTCAAAAACTGAACCCCTAGCAGAGGGAAACCAACAGGCTGACAAACTGGCCAAAGAAGGTGCCCGCACGGGAAAGTTCTGGGACCCCTATGACACCGGCCGCATAGCAGCGGTCAAGAATAAGAGCAGGGCAGCGGTGAGTACAGGTATAGCTTTGGCTCCGGACTTAAAAACAGTTCAGGCACAGGACCCAGTCCTGAAAGCTGTCCTGAATGCGCTAGCTAGAGGAGAGAGAGTAGAAGGTCCGTACGGCACAGCAGCCATTACCGTTAAGGAAGGCATGCTGTTTAAAGAGGGACAATGGGTCGTGCCACAGCAGCACCAGAGGGAATTCCTAAAACTGGCCCATGAGGGTCCAGGAGCGGGACACCCCGGGCCTGAGACCACCTGGCAACGGGTGGAACAGGCAGGATGGTGGCCGGGACTCAAGGAGGATGTCCGCGAGTTCTGTGCGAACTGCCTGGTGTGTGCTACGAACAACCCTGACCCCCAGAAAAGGAAGGTGTCCCTAGGACACGTCAGGAGGGTAGAGGGACCATGGCAGTCAATCCAAATTGACTACATCGGGCCCCTACCCACCGCCCAGGGAGGCTACTAATACTTCCGAGTCCTGATGGACGTGTTCTCAAAATGGGTTGAAGCCTTCCCCTGCCGAACAGCCACCGCACGAGGGACAGCTAAGATTCTAGTGAGGGAAGTGTTCTCCCAGTGGGGACTCCCACAGTATGTGGAGTCGGACCAGGGGAGTTATTTCACCGGGCAGGTAATGCAGGCAACCCTTAAGGTGCTCGGCATTGAGGGGAAATGGCACGTTGCCCACAATCCACAGTCACCTGGTATTGTGGAGCATTTAAACTGCACCATTAAAGAAAAGCTGCGGAAGGAAACGAGAGACTCACCCCAAAAGTGGGTGGAGGTCTTACCGTTGGTCCTAATGGGGATCCGAGCCCAGCCAGTCAAAGAGCATCGGATATTCCCCATACGAGCTCATGACTGGCCGGATCATGCGGAACCCCACCCATATCCGAACCCCGGTGCTCACAGAAGGTCAGCTCAGAGAGGTGAACCGGGACCGGTTTGTCAGGAACCTGTTTGAACACCTCAAACAGATTCACTGGCAGGCTGCTAGTAACATGGGCAGACAGCATCAGGGGAACCGATTGCTGCTAGAACCCAGCAAACACCACGAATGGGAGATAGGGGACCAGGTCATGGTGAGGAACTATGCTCAGGTCGGTGTTTTTGAAGCATTATATATGGGGCCATACAGCATTGTGGACAAGGCAAGCCCGATGGTCTGTGCCATAAAGCTGCCCCACCGTACTAAGTGGTTCCACATCAACCAGTGCAAGCTTTACAACCCAGGGTCAGCCAAGCACAGAGGGCAGCCGGGAGGGGTGAACCGTCCTCAGGACAGGGACCCTCCGTTGGCCGCCCCCGACGGTGGAGGGCCACAGGGAATGTGGCAGGCTCAGAAACCGTGCCTATAGTGGCGGTGAATTGCAGTACTGGAGGGGCTATCCCACCCATCGTTTGGGATTCGGACGCACCCCCAGTAACCCAAGCCCTGAGAAGGACCCTCCGTACACCACGGCCAAAGATACTGTGGTCACTGGCATCTGAGCCTCAGCGATTCTACCCTAGGAGAAGGGCAGCCCGACAGGAAAGGCCGAAGGTCAGAAGTACAGAGGCCGCTCAGAGTAGGGACCACCAGCCAGCCGCCTCCAGCGGTGAGGGTCTCACAGGAGCAGTAGCAATGAGCTGTCCCAGAGACAAGGGTCTCCAGCTCACCAGCTGCGGGGAAACCCTAGCATCCAGGCCGCTATCAGGCCGCACAAGGCATGGGCCTGACAGGAACTAACCAGGCCACCCGGAGACGGGTGGCGGTTGTACATAGCTCTAATTTTAGTTTAAGGCAGCTGACTGCACCATTTTACATTTTAAGGTTTCGTTTAGAATTGAGGTTAATGTTGCAGTAATGTTGAGGTGATTATTTTGAGTTTGTCTTGTGTGTCAGCCAGCCTGAGAGCAGTTCTCAAGGGCAGGATCCAGACATTACCGGGTAATGGACAAACCTCAGGAGACCAATTGATGTTGTTTAATTTTAATCTATGTTTTTTTCCCTTCTGTAATGTGGTTGTACGTTGCCTATATGCTGGTGAATATAATGTAACTGAAATGAAATGTAACTGTGCTGAAATACAATTGTAGTGATTGAACCCCCTCCAAGCTGGGAGGGTATAAATGTAAAAAGTTTGTACCTGTAAAGGGAAAAGTGTGCATCTATGGTGATGTTACATAAGTGTAATGCATTTTGGGTATTAGTTTAGCTAATTTACGGGGAAGGTTATCTCTTGGGAGTCAGGAACTTTGCTCACCTCGAAGATGATACCATAAGTGATATGGTATCACAGGGGGAATGTAGAATTTACCAATATCTCGCAAAGATTCCAGGTACCTTTCCCCTACAGAGGAGAAGAATCCCTTTCTGGGCTTTTAAAATGAGTTTAAAGGGGCAGACGAAGCCTGCGGGGGATAAAAGGGGATTCATTCATGGAGACCCCCCCCCCCCCCCAGTGTTTAGACTCATAGGAAAGGGAATTCAAAATGGACCTAAATTACAGAAGCTTGAGATACCCTAAACATCTATGGGAAGGAGCATATCGATTTTAAGATTCTACAATATTTTGGCTGCGAAAAAGAGTTACCAAATACAGGAGGTGGGGCCAACGTCTGAAGCAAATTCGTGTATTAAGGACCCCAGGCTATTCACCCCCTAAGAGATAATCGAATTACCCAATCAAGCACAATGGAAATCATGGTCAGAAAAACTGGACAATCCTAAAACAATGCAAAACCAGTGATAGCACATTCTCACACCCTAATCGAGTTACTGCTGACAAAGGAGATATTTGAAAATCAATGGACAGAACAGTTTAAACAGAGCCCAAGAGATTTGATGGGAGATAACGGAGCCTTTTTTTGGGATATATCTATCCCCCAGTTTTACAAGGAAAGCTAGCAGAACACAGAAGTAGCAGAACACAGGACTAGCAGAACACAGACTCGAAAGGAACACAGACTCGAAATGAACACAGACTCGAACAGGACACAGACTCGAACAGGACACAGACTCGAACAGGACACAGACTCGAAATGAACACAGACAGACACAAGCAGCCGGAGTGAAGAAATGGAGTCGTGAAGCAACCTACAAGAAATCGTCAAGGACCGACTGAGCACGAGGCCCACGAAATGGAAGGTTGTCAGCAACCAAATTGACAAACCCGGGCCACCACAACCAGCAAAACGACCAACCAAAACCAACTCGGCAAAAACCGAAGAATCAACATTTATCTCCACTCTACAATCTACTTCTGAACAGCCAACGGGTGAGAAATTACCTAAAAGGACTAACTAAAACCAAAGAAAGTGGCTACTTATCCCATACATCCGAAACGCAAATTACCGCATCAACGGACGCACCCCAACTGAAGACTACGCAGTCCGAAGTCCTCTCCTCCGTCCGGGGTACAGCTCACCTAGGAGGCCAAGTGCAGCAAACCCCGAAACCACGATTCACCGGCAACTGTCTAAAGGGATTGGTGAGCATGGCCCCTGAACCCTCAGAGCTATAACTTAGTTAGTTAGGGGAATTGGGAGGGGGGAGGCTGGGATAACTTGTGTAAATGTATCTGCATTCTCCTCTTTACCCCATTTAGAGTTTAAGCTGTATTCTTTTCCCCACAGGCTGTAATTTGACATTTTATTCAATGTGTTGTACCCTTCAGTGTGTATTGATCTGTGTGTGTGTTATTAAAGGTGTGCCTTTTACTTCTTTTTAAACACAATAAAGCCATACCTGCTTCCTACCTTGAAACCGATTGTCTGTCCAAGTCTGTCACAGTCCCTTCATAATTCCAGTGTCTAGAACCAAGGGTGTGGGAGCGATTCGGGACCACTCATATAAGGTCAGAAGGGAAAGCTGACCCTTTGCAAATCACCCCTTACAAATTGTAGCCTCACCCTTGACCTCACCCCGGTGCTGGGCAGCAAGCTTTTAAATGCAATCTAGAAGCTTCTACACCGACACCCAACATGAAGCCTTGCTGAAGTATGTTTATATAAGTGTGCCGCAATGTTCCCGGATAAAGTTCTCCCGATCTGTGTGTGATCTGAGCTTTCTCACTGCTGAGCCTGTTTCCCCTGTATCCACCCATCTACAGTTCGAGCTTCCTGCCAGTGAACAGCGTCTTAACGGGACACTCAGTCTTTACGAACTCTTACTGTTAACCATTTCAGTGCTGAATGTGCGGCAATCCTGCACTGCAGATGTTTATACAACAGTCCAATATGATTTTCAGTATCAGCCGTGGCTCAGTGCGTTGCACTCTCGCCTTTGAGTCAGAAGGTTGTGGGGTTAATTCCCAGTCCAGCAACTTGGGCATAAAAATCTAGGCTGACACTCCAGTGCAATGCTGAGGGAGCACTGCATTGTCGGAGGTGCCGTCTTTCAGATGAGACATTAAACTGAGTCCCCGTCTGCCCTCTCAGGTGGATGTAAAAGATCCCATGCCACTATTTTGAAGAAGAGCAGGGGAGTTCTCCCCAGTCTCCTGGTCAATATTTATCCTTCAACCAACATGACAAAAGAACAGATTATCAGGTTGTTATCACATCGCTGTTTGTGGGAGCTTGCTGTGCACATTTTGGCTGCCGTGTTTCCAACATTACAACAGTGACTACACTCCCAAAGTACTTCATTGTGTGTAAAGTGTTTTGATTTGTCACCCTTAACATCAAACGCATTTATATTTAGACTAAACTTGTCAAGCCAAGCGAAGAAGATTAAGAATTAGTGTTGCTCACCTCTAATGGTTAATCACCAGACAGGAGTTCATTTACCCAGCTCTCCGTTATCAGATGTAAATTATCCACACACACACACACACACAGACTAATATACACCTGTTAAACATCCTTCTCCTCCCTTTCAGGCCGAGGGAAGACACCACCCACGCTGACCCTGCTGCCCCCCTCCCCGGAGGAGGTCACGACCAAGGGCACTGCCACCCTGGTGTGCCTCGCCGATCACTTCTACCCCGATGCGGTGGAGGTGGAGTGGAAGAAGAACGTGGCGACCATTTCGGCCGGGGTCCAGACCAGCGACTACCTGCGAGCTTCGGACAACACCTACAGTGTCAGCAGCCTGCTGACCCTCTCTGGCTCCGACTGGGAGTCCAACGCCAGCTTCTCCTGCAGCCTCACCCACGAGAGCCTCTCCTCTCCCCTCAGCAAGGGAGTCAGGAGAGCAGAATGTGCGTAGTGTGTCAGGGACAGTCCGCGGGGGAGACGCAACTTTAAATAGAACAGGGGGTGAGCCGGGAGGGCAAAGGTCATTGTCAGCACTGCATTTCTACTCTCTTCCTTCTCGGTACTGGGTCAGGGAAAGCATCTGAGGGTCAGGGGGTAAAGCACGTTATTGGGGCAGTGTCGAGGGAGCTTTACTCTGTATCTAACCCGTGCTGTACCTGCCCTGGGAGGGTTTGATGGGACAGTGTCGAGGGAGGTTTACTCTGTATCTAACCCATGTTGTACCTGCCCTGGGAGGGTTTGATGGGACAGTGTAGAGGGAGTTTTACTCTGTATCTAACCCATGCTGTACCTGCCCTGGGAGGGTTTGATGGGACAGTGTTGACTCGTGCTGCCAAGTAAAACCTCTCGAAGGTGCTGAGGACTGTCAACAGAGTAAAACTAATGTTAAGCTGCGAAGTGCCGCTTCAGTAAGCAGACCTCCTCCCTGCTCACCCTGCTGTTACAATTCAAGGTTTTGTCCCCGTTTAAAGGGACAGGATTCTCATAGTGTGGAGAAAATCCCCACAACTGTTTTAAAAAAGCTGCATTCTCCCTGTGAATGTCCCCAGCTCGCTCTCGCTGGGCTGTTTATTCAAGTTTTGTTTCTGTAAATGTGAATCTGTAAAAGACAATAAACGTTAAGAATATTCAGTCTGTGTCTGGCAAGTGTTTTGGAAATGTCCCACCTCCCCCTCAGCTGGATTTGCTGCATTTCAGTAAGTGTCTGTCCTGATTGGCTGGGTGGGCTGTCAATCAATGGCACATCAGCAGGAGATTTGATTCAAAGCCAATTATCAATCATTTTAAAACGATCAATTTGACCTCGAACCCCTGGAATGCACAAGATTAAACACAGAGACTCTAAAAGCTGCTGGGATTAAACCCTCCCAGTCTGAGCATTGGTTCTCACTCTGCACACTGTGGGAGTTGGGGCAGCCCCCGATGGTGGGATCGCACTGTGCACTCTGTGCTGACTGCTGGGGGCAAATTGGGAGCAGGTGGCCCCAGTCACAACGTTGCATTCTCTCTCCTTAACGTGTGGCACGTGGCAGCAGCACAAAACTGTACCGAGTGAGGCCTCAGCTTCGGGAGAGGAGCAGTCAGTGTATCACCATGTACATGTCCCTGAGTATTAGTGTGGCTTACCCAGCACCACCTGTAGGTGTGTGTGTGTGTGTGTGTGACTGTTACCCAGCACCGTCTGTCAGTGTGTGTGTGTGTGTGTGACTGTTACCCAGCACCGTCTGTCAGTGTGTGTGTGTGTGTGTGATTGTTACCCAGCACCATTTGTAGATGTGTGTGTGCCACTTTCCAACATTATACTCCATCTGCCAACTTTTTTCCCACTCACTTTGCCTGTCTATATACATTTGCAGATTTTTTGTGCCCTCCTCACAACTTGCTTTCCCACCCATCTATGTATCGTCAGCAAACTTGGCTACATTGCACTCGATCCCTTCATCTACGTTATTAATGTAGATTGTAAATAATTGAGGACCCAGCACCGATCCTGCGGTAACCTACTAGTTACTGTTGGCCAACCGGAAAATGACCCATTTATCCTGAGTCTCTGTTTTCTGTGAGTTAGCCAATCCTCTATCCATGCGAATATATTACCCCCAACCCCTTGAACTTTTATCTTGTGCCTTTTATCTTTTAAGGGGGCTGCACCTTATCGAATACCTTCTGGAAATCCAAATACACCACATCCACTGGTTCCCATTTATCCACCCTGCTTGTTCCATCCTCAAGAATTCCAGCAAATTTGTCAAACATGATTTCCCTTTCATAAAACCATGCTGACTCTGCTTGATTGAACTATGCTTTTCCAAATATCCTGCTACTGCTTCCTTAATAATGGACTCCAACATTTTCCCAATGACAGATGTTAGGCTAACTGGTCTATAGTTTCCTGCTTTCTGCCTGCCTCCTTTTTTAAATAGGGGCGTTACATTTGCTGTGCGTACTTTGGAGAGGGCGTTAAAAGGAGCGGTGACATCCAGAATACCAGATTTTGCCTCAATTCAACAACAACAACTTGTATTTATATAGCGCCTTTAACATAGTGAAACGTCCCAAGGCACTTCCCAGGAGTATTATGAGATACAAAATTTGACACCGAGTCACATAAGAAGAAATTAGTGTAGGTGACCAAGGAGGTATGTTTTAAGGAGCGTCTTGAAGGAGGAAAGAGAGGTAGAGAGGCGGAGAGGTTTAGGGAGGGAGTTCCAGAGCTTGGGGTCTTGGCAACAGAAGGCACGGCCACCAATGTTTGAGTGATCATAATCCGGGATGCTCAGGAGGGCAGAATTAGAGGAGTGCAGACATCTCGGGGGGTTGTGGGGCTGGAGGAGATTACAGGGAAAGGGAGGGGCGAGGTCATGGATGGATTTGAAAATAAGGATGAGAATTTTAAAAATCGACCCCCCACGAGCCATTCTCCCCTCCCCCCAGGACTAGGCTCCCATCTCCCCCCGCCCCCCCGCCATCGGCCCCTCGAGCCTGCTCCGCCATTCAATGAGATCATGGCTAATCTTCTACCTCAACTCCACTTTCCTGCACTGTCCCCATATCCCTTGATTCCCTTAATATCCGAAAATCTATTGATATCCGTCTTGAATATACTCAAACACTGAGCATCCTCAGCCCTCTGGGGCAGAGAATTCCAGAGATTCACCACCCTCTGAGTGAAGAGTTTTCTCCTCATCTCAGTCCTAAATGGCCGACCCATTATTCTGAGACTGTGATTCCTGGTTCTAGACTCCCCAGCCACAGGAAACATCCTCCCTGCATCTACCCTGTCAAGCCCTGTCAGAACTTTGTATGTTTCAATGAGATCACCTCTTATTCTTCTCAACTCTAGAGAGTATAGGCCTTGAAACTTGCGGAACCAAGGCGGGTAGATGGGGTTCAGATACAGATGAGCTGTGATCTGATTGAATGGCGGAACAGGCTCGAGGGGCTGAATGGCCTCCTCCTGTTCATTGTGTCCAGCAGCAGCTGTGTACCTCTCCGCAACCTCATCTTGACTTTTATCAGTCGCATCAGAGCCTTGATTCCCTCACCAGGAGGCTGGTGTTTCCAGATCAATGTCCAGCAGATCGATGCCATGAGTCAGACTCAGTGAGTGCTGTCAGCGGGTGGAAAGGCTGCTCTAACTGCAGCCTTGTTCTAATGCATTTGGGGAGGGGCAACAAGGCAAGGGAATACACAATAAATGTGAGGGTACTGAGAGGGGTGGAGGAACGGCGGGACCTTGGAGTGCAGGTCCACAGATCCCTGAAGGTAGCAGGCCAGGTCGATAAGGTGGTTAAAAAGGCATACGGAATACTTGCCTTTATTAGCCGAGGCACAGAATACAAGAGCAGGGAGGTTATGCTTGAACTGTAGAAATTACTAGTTTGACCACAGCTGGTGTACTGCGTGCAGTCCTGGTCACCACATCACAGGAAAGATGTGATTGCACGAGAGACGGTACAGAGGAGATTCACGAGGATGTTATCAGGACTGGAGAATTTTAGCTTTGAGGAAAGATTGGATCTGCTGGGCGTGTTTTCCGTGGAGGCTGAGGGGAGACCTTATTGAGGTATATAAATTTATGAGGGGTCTAGATAGAGTGGATAGAATGGACCCATTTCCCTTCGCAGAGGGGTCAACAACCAGGGGGCATAGAATTAAAGTAATTGGTGGAAGGGTTAGAGGAAGATGAGGAAACAATTCTTCACCCAGAGGGTGATGGGGGTCTGGAACTCACTGCCTGAAAGGGAGTAGAGGCAGAAACCCTCACCACATTTACAAAGAACTTGGATGTGCTCTTAAAGTGCTGTAACCCACAGGGCTACGGACCCAGAGCTGGAAAGTGGGATTCGGCTGGGTAGCTCTTTGTTGGCCGGCACAGACACGATGGACCAAAATGGCCTCCTTCCGTGCTGTAATTTTCTGTGATTCTATGATCGTGCTGGTGGTGTTGACCACTTTAAAAGTCGCAGCATACATTTTATTGAAGCTATTTCCATCCCTGGTTTCCCCGCTGCCAATAATTGGATCAATCGATGATGTAGCTCCCCCTTGTGGTACATCTATATGGGCTCCACCCAAACCCTTGCTTTCAATCCTTGAACCCACATTGCCTACGCTAGCTGGAGCCCCGCTCCTTAATCACAGCATCTCACAGCACAGAGGGAGGCCACTTGGCCCACCAAACCTGTGCTGGCTCTTTGAAAGTCTGGACTACTATAGCCTGGACTAATAATACAGAGACACGAGTTCAAATCCCACTACGGCAGCTGGGGAATTTAAATTCAATTAATTAAATAAATCTGGAATAAAAAGCTAGTGTCAGTAATGGTGACCATGAAACTGCCGGATTGTCGTAAAAACCCATCTACCTGGCCTGCTACCTTCAGGGATCTGTGGACATGTATACCAAGGTCCCTTTATTCCTCTACAACTCTCATTGTCCGACCATTTAATGCCCTGATAGCCCTCCCCAAATCCACTTCTCTGGATTGAATTCCATTCATTAATGTTCTCCCCACCTGACCAGTTGATTGATATTTTCCTGCTGTTTACAGGTTTCTTCTTCATTATCAGCCACACGGCCGATTTTGCTATCATCTGCAAACTTCTTCATTATACCCCCTACATTCAAGTCTAAATCATTGATATATACCACAAAAAGCAAGGGATCTTGTACTGAGCCCTGCGGAACCCCACTGGAAACATCCTTCCAGTCACAAAAACACCCATCAACCATTACCCTTTGCTTCCTGCCTCTGAGCCAATTTTGGATCCAACTTGCCACTTTGCCCTGCATCCCATGGACTTGACTTTCGTGACCAGTCTGCCATATATCAAAAGCCTTGATAAAATCCATCTACACTACATCATATGCACTGTCCTCATGGACATTCCTTATTACAGCCTCGATGAATTCAATCAAGTTATTCAGATATGAGCTTCCCTGAACTAATCCATGCTGACTGTCCTTGATTAATCCGTGTCATTCCAAATGAAGATTTATCCTGTCTCTCAGAATTTTTTCCAATAATTTTCCGAGCACCAAGGTTACGCTGACTGGCCTGTAATTACTCGATCTATCTCTTTCTCCCTTTTTAAACAAAGTTATAACATTAGCAGTCCTCCAGTCCTCTGGCACCACACCTGTAGTCAAAGAGGATTGGAAAATGTTGGTCAGAGCCTCTGCTATTTCTTCTTTTGCTTCTCTTAACAGCCTGGGATACATTTTATCCGGGCCTGGGGATTTGTCCACATTCAAAGCTGCTAAGCCCCTTAATACTTCCTCTCTTACTATGTTTATTTCATCTAATATTTCACACTCCTCCTCCCTGATTGCAATGTCTGCATCGCCCCTCTCTTTTGTGAAAACAGGCGCAAAGTATTCCTTGAGAATCATACCCATGTCTTCTGCCTCCACACACAGATTACCTTTATGGTCTCTAATAGGCCCTACTCTTTCTTTAATTATCCTCCTGCTCTTAATGTATTTGAAAAACATCTTTGTGTTTTCCTTGATTTTACTTGCCAAAATGTTTTCATGCTCTCTCTTTGCTTTCCTAATTTCCTTTTTAATTGCACCCCTGCACTTTCTATACCCCTCTAAAGTTCCTGCAGTATTGAGCCCTCGGTATCTGTCATAAGCCTCCCTTTTTTACTTTATCCTACACTGTATATCCCTTGACATCCAGGGGCCTCTAGATTTGTTAGTCCCACCCTTTTTCTTTAAGGGAACAGACTTACTCTGAAACCACAGGATTTCCTCCTTGAATGCCTCCCACTGCTCTGACACTGATTTACCTTCAAGTAGCCGTTTCCAGTCCACTTTGGCCAAATCTCATCTCAGCTCAGCAAAATTGGCTTTTCCCCAATTGAGAACTTTTATTCCTGCTCTATCTTTGTCCTTTTCCATAACAATCGTAAATCTAACTGAATTATGATCACTAGCACCAAAATGCTCTCCCACTGATACCCCTTCCACCTGCCCCTCTTCATTCCCCAAAGCCAAGTCCAGAACCATCCCATCCCTTGTTGGGCTTATTACATACTGGCTAAAAAAGTCCTCCCAAAAGCATTTTAGGAATTCCGCACCCTCTATACCTTTCACACTAATTTTATCCCAGTTAATATTAGGGTAGTTGAAATCCCCTACTATTGCTGCCCTATAGTTTTTGCACTTGTCACAAATGTGCCTACATATTTGCTCTTCTCTCTCCCTCTGACGTTTGGGGGTCTATAGTACACTCCCAGCAGTGTGATTACCCCTTTTTCATTCTTCAATTCGACCTATATGGCCTCATTTGATGATCCTTCTGACATATCATCCCTCCTCACAGCTGTAATTGTTTCTTTCAATTGTTTCACAACTGCGACCCCCTCCTTTTTTATCCCACTCTCTATCCCGTCTGAAAACCCTGTAACCAGGAATGTTGAGCTGCCATACCTGCTCTTCTTTCAGCCATGTCTCAGTAATATCTATAATATCGTACTCTCAAGTGTCTATCTGTGCTCTCAGCTCATCTGCCTTATTCCCTATACTCCATGCATTGAAGTATATACCATTTAGCACTGCCAAACTGCCTTGTTGTCTATTTTCTAGGCTTTGTTTCCTTGGTCTTCCAAATTCACTGTCTAGTTTTCTGCTTTCCAATTCCAGCTTTGCTTCTTTCCCCTCTGAATCTATTCTCCGGTTCCCATCCCCCTGCCAAGCTAGTTTAAATCCTCCGCAACAGCACTACCAAAGCCCCCTGTGAGGATATTGGTCCCGGCTCTGTGGAGGTGCAACCCATCCGGCTTGTACAGGCCCCACCTCCCTCAGAAATGGTCCCAATGTCTCAGGACACAAAAAACCCTCCCTCCTGCACCATCTCTACTGCCACGCATTCATCTGCTCTATTCTCCTATCTCTGTACTCACTAGCACGTGGCACCGGGAGTAATCCGGTGATTACTACCTTTGAGATCTTGCTTTTTAATCTCTCTCCTAGCTCCCAAAACTCTGTTTGTAGGACCTCATCCCTCTTTCTACCTGTCATTGATACCGATATGGACCACAACCTCTGGTTGTTGTCGAAATCTCGACCTCCGAAAAGAATGACTCCGACACTTACAGCTCCGGCAGAAGTTTCTTTAATTTACTTGCTAGCAAGGGGCAGGTCACACTCAGTCAAGGGCTAAATGAACACCTCCGAAATGGTACAGTTTCACAAGATATTTATACAGTAAAACCCAAGTTATGGCCTCTCCCTGTGTATTGGCTCTGTCTCGTAGTCAGTGAATACAGATAAAGAGTTAATTACTACATCCTTGTCCTGACATGGTTTCCAGATATTTCCTTTTGTCAGGGTTATTCGTTGGCCAGCCGGCCATTACTCCATGAGAGTGAGGTAATGAGCTATTACCTGTCTTGCATTGTGTCAGGATTGTTCAGTTTCCTAGTCAGTTTATCTGTTTGCATCAAATGGATGTGGTCTCTACAAGAGATAATGGCTGGTGGTTTGAGTCTCGAAGAAAAGGGTGGGGTGACATGGAACTCTTGTTGTGTAGACAATAGAGCACCATGGGCGGGGTGGGGGGGGGGTACTTGTCTCAGCATGACTTGTCTCCTAGCTGTCTGATGGCCATCAGCCATCTCAAACCAGGTTTAGCTGCTTATGCAAGCTGACTGCTTTCATGCAGAAAGTTCTGGAAGGACCAGGACTCCATTTTGTTATATATATTGCAAAGGACACACAAATACCATATGGTATCAGCTTAGATAAAAATACATTTCCACATTCCCCCATTTTGTCCTTCACAAGGACAACTCAATCCATTCTGATCTTGTACAGTCTCTCCATTTCCATTTCCACACAAGAGCCTTCAGTAGTTGTTGCTACCATAACTCTAGCCGTGGTCTCGGTAGGTAATATGGTTTTTCCCACCCTGGCACAGCAACACTTAACCAAGACAAATAATTGATACAGGGCGAAGACTATCAGTAGGAATATGATCAAACTCTGTACCACAGATTTCCCTAGGGATCCCAACCATCCCGATGCCCACCCCACAAGGTGATACCGTCCTGGCCAACTGTCTGTTTATACTCTATTACCTTTTTCCTGATATATTCAGCTAGACTGCCGATTTCTTCTGATTTATCTGGGCTATACGTACAGCATTCTTCACCTATTAATGCGCATGTCCCTCCCTCCTTGGCTAGGAGATAATCTAAGGCCATACGATTTTGGAGAGCCACTGTTCGAATAGCTACCATTTCATCAGTTACCCCTTCAAAGGCTTGGGAAGTTGCGTTGGCTACTGATTCAACTAAGTTAGCCAGTTACCGTAACTGCCATTCGGTTGATGCTATTCCATAAGGTGGCACCATTACCTTGAATATTCCGTTTAGCCATGTCAAATCCCGTTTAAGTCTATGACTTCCATCGGCATCCCTTAGAGTCTTTATTGATCTGATAAAGGGTACCACATATCCTAAGTAACAGGACCCTGTCCAGTTGGCTGGTAATCATGGGTAGGCTTTATGGCCACAAATAAAGTAGGTGCAATTATAGGACGTCAGCTCCTGGTCCTTTTGCGCCATCCCTACTCGAGTGGTCTCACCTTCCCACCCTTCACCTGGGGCTTTGTTATGGACCATTGTCCAGCCAACGGTTGCTATCTTTCTCTCAGTGGTATTAGTTGTGGCTTGCCATTTAGTCATTTGGGAACACTTGCTGCGTCCCATTTCTGGTCCTTTAGTTTCATTACTCACGAGGCATATTATACCTTCGGGATTTTCTATTCTGGGAGTAATACTTAGGAAGGGAGCCTGATGGTTATTATCATAATTGGGCTGGTACCATCCCTGGAAGGCTGTAAGTTTATACCCTGCCGACCTCCATTCTGTTTGCTCCTTCGTTTCTGGCCCCTTAGTTAGGTTTGTCCTATTCTACCATTTCTGATTCGTTAAAGGGGACCGATCTCAGGGGAATGCCCCCTTCGGAGTGGACAGGTACATGGGAACATATCCAACAACTCGACAAGTTTCTTTCTTGAGCATACCTATGACTCAGTGCCATAAATACGTTTACTTGCAATTCCCTTCGGTGCCGGGTCTGTACCCCTGGTGTAATCAATAATGCAAAGTAAAACCCTGTCAAGCCAAGCACCATCAGTCCCCATAGTCCATACAGTTCCTTATTCAGTCTTCCTTTTTCTGTTCCTCTGATTCCTTCTTCCCTTCCTCCTGGTCGGGTGCCCGTTTGCAATGGGATGCATGGATTCATGTTGGTCTTTCCTTTACCTTGATTGCAGTATTGGTCGCCAGCAAGACCTGGTATGGTCCTTCGAATCTTGGCTGTAGACTGCTTTTTCTTTTAAAAATCTTGATGTAAACAAATTCCCCTGGCTCCAGGTTATGTCACTTCCTTCCGCTGGCTTGACTTGAGCTCCCTTTACCTGTGAATGAAAGCTGGAAATACATTTGGTTAGTGCAATACAATAATTCAACATATTTTCCTCCATTTTGTGGATGTCCATTTGTTTTGCAGTAAATGGTGCTGTAAAAGGTAGTCGTTGGGGACGTCCCATAACTATCTCATGCGGTGACAGGCCTGTTGTTCTGTTGGTTGCAGATCACATTACCATCAAAGCTAAAGGCAGCAGTTCTGTCCATTTCAGTCCAGTGTCATTGCATAATTTTGCCAGCTTATTTTTAAGCATTCCATTATATCTTTCAACAAATCCAGCTGATTGTGGATGATAACTGCAATGAAAACGTTGATTAACCTGCAAAGCTTTACACATTTCTCTTATAACAGTTCCCGTTATCACTAGAAAGCATGGCAGGGATTCCGAAGCACGGTACGATTTCCTTTAACAAACATTTAGCAACAGTAGTGGCATTGGCCTTTTTACATGGAAAGGCTTCAATCCATCTCGAGAACACATCTACAATACCTAATACATACTTGAATCCCATACACATAGGTAATTCAATAAAATCCATTTGTAAATGTACAAAAGGCCCAACTGGATTTGGGTGGGAGGCAGATTCTACTTTTTCCGTCTTACCCGGATTCATTGTCTGACAGGTAACACAATTTTCACAGATTTGTTTTGCAATTGCCGAAATACCTGGTGCATACCAAGTTGTCAAAATATAATCTGCCAATCCCCCTTTGCCCGCATGTGTGAATGTATGAACACATCGGGCTATCCATGGAAGTAAGGATCTAGGGGCCACCACACGGCCGTCATGGTGAACCCATATTCCTTCTGGATTTTTATAACATTGATCCTTCGTCCAGGTCACCACCTCCTCCGTACTGGCCTGTGTCTGAAAGGTCAGCACGTCATTAATAGTGGGTGGCGGGACTGAGCAATTATTTTTCCTTAGTGGGAACAATGACACCTGCATCCCCCCTTTTGACACAGCTGCTGACTTAGCTGCATTATCAGCTCTGGCATTCCCAAGTGCCACCTCATTCGACTGGCCTGTATGTGCTTGGCATTTGATAATGGCAAGTTTCAAGGGGCATTGAATGGCTTGCAGAAGATTTTCCACTTTTGATAGGGGTTCCTGAAGAAGTCAGGTACCCGCGAATCTTCCAAATTTGTCCATAGTCATGTGATACCCCAAAAGCATACCTGGAGTCAGTGTAGATATTAACTGTTTGTCCTTCAGCCAGAATACAGGCTCGAATTAACGCAAACAATTCGGCTTGTTGGGCTGAAAAGGAGTCTGGAAGAGAGGCTGTTTCGACAACATTAAACTGGGTTACAATTGCATAAGCCGCTCTAGGTTGGCCCCTATCATTTCGTAGGGCTGATCCGTCAACATAGTACACTAAATCAGGGTTACACATTGGTACATCTGTTAGATTGATACGTGGTTTAGTCACTAATTCGGTTACCATTTCACATGAATGGGGTTCGCCGTCTTCTTCCGTGGGGAGTAGAGTGGCTGGATTTAAGGTAGTGCATCTTTTGATGATAAGGTTCGGATTTGATAACAGTTCGACTTCATATTTAGTGGTTCTTGCAGAGGTTAGGTGTTGGGTGGCACATTTAGTAAGTAAAATCTCGACAGAGTGTGGGATATACAAAATGGTCTGATGATTTAGAGTTATTGTCTGAGCCTGTTGCATAGCATAATAAGCTGCTGCCAACGAAGGAAGACATCTTGGTAGTCCGCGTGTCACTGGGTCTAGTTGGGTACTGAAATACGCTACCGGCCGCTGCCTGTCCCCATGTAACTGAGTCAAAACAGATTGTGCAAAACCCGACTTGTGATGCACAAATAAGTTGAATAGCTGAGTGTAATCTGGTAATCCCAAGGCTGGTGCTGAAGTGAGGGGCTGCCTAAGACTCTGGAAAGCATTCCGGGATACTTCATTCCAAATCCTTCTTTAAGCATTGTGAGAATATAGTAGGTTCATTCACAGCTCGTAGGTCATGGACAAACCTCCATTTGTGTGGGCTTCTGAACTGGAAGAATCAGTGTGTTACACGGATTTCTCATTTATGCTTATAGTGATTCACAGATCACAGAATGTAAAGTACTTGTTTTCTAATCTTATTAAAAGGCTTCCAAACCCAAGATTTTTCCAATACACCCAAAATGTTGATCAAGGAGATCACCTCAAATATCTCAAAATCCCAATTCAACTATTGTACTGCCACTCTTTATCAAAAAAAACAAATCCTCTTACTGAGCTAGAAGCTTTTGTACCAAGATTTTACACCAAGGACAATGAGAGTGTATTCCCCCAGCCTGCACCTCGAGAGACCCACAAAGGCTTTTTTTTTAAAAAAGGCATTACAACTTCCCAAGGCATTACAACTTTTAACCACCGGGACCATGTCTCAACAAACCTACCCTTTGTGCATTTTCTAGCTCCGTAACTTCTCATCCGAATAAATCCACACCTGCGCTTCTAACTTAAAATGTCTTAAACTTCCCACATACAGGACAACACTATGAAGGGTTAAAAAACTTCACTTTGTTTGAAAAAGTGGGTGGAGCTAAAACAAACAGGCAGCTCCACAACCCTTCCAAATAGGTTTCCAGACACAAGAAAAAAAACACAGAAGCGCTCTCATTCAAAGACAAGACATTCACCACTCTCATTCAAAGACAAGACATTCACAAAAGTCTCTCTCCATTCAATAAAGCTTCTCCTTTTTTTAATCCATAAGTCACTATCAGGTTCTCTTATGGCATTTAATTTACTTCCTCTGTTAAATTTTACATGGGCTTGAAGAATCGGAACCCAGGCCTTTTCTATTACTTTCCTTTTTTTTCTACCTGGATCTCTGTTTATAAGACACTCCTCTAGACATGTTGTTCTCTCTAAATTAAATGAACCATCGGGTGGAAATGGCCTGTTTTCACCCTTAGTCCACTTTACCGTTTTTTTTCTTTGGTCAATTGAAGACTGACCACAATTCTGGAGCATGACATAGGCTGGTGTGCCTTTTGTGGTGTTTTAACTTGCTCTGGCACCCATTCTGCATGATTAAGATTTTCCACAGTTTCTGATCTCACAATCCTTTCGGCCAACCGAGTTCTCTATGCCCACTTCTCCTGGCCGTTACGTGGCCTGAAAAGGCTCTTAATTCGGGCTCTGTCTGGGTGTGTGAGATATGTTGGCACAAACCAACCGTAGTTGATCAATCAGTTACTGTTTCTTTTCTCAATCAATCCTTGTTTTTTTTTCCGAATCACAATTTTCCTTAGTGATTCTTCCGGTTTCTCTAATGGCAATGTCGCACAAAGGTATTGCACACGACAGTACAACAAGGACAGCTAGGACAAACAATATTCACGCGAGTATACAAATCATAACCTTACACTCTATCTAAACAAATAATCAATTCTCAGTCTGCGTTGTATGCCACTACAGACCGAGTCCTTAACTTATCCTAATAAAACTTATAAAACTTATGGTTCCATACCCTAACTCTTATCACAGAAGAACCTTTGATCGATTGCGCTTCTTTTTTTTTCCTACTCTTATCACATAAGAACCTTTTCCTAATTAAAAACAATAAAACTCTTATCACATAAGAACCTTCGATTGATTAGCGCTTTTTTTTTCTAATAAGAACCTTCAGGAACCTTTTTCGATCGACGAGCGCTCCCTTACCGACTGAAACCTTCCCCGGGCTGTTTCGAGATTTTTCCAGAACCCGTTCTCTTCTGCTTGCAAGTTGAGAAAGAAGTGGTTATAAAAAAATATCTTTAGGTTTTAAATGTCGAGTCTTGTAGATTGCAGTACCTCCCCTGTGGACAACAGATTACATATGCGATTCAACAGTGAAGAAACCTCTTGCGAGCAAAAGGCTCACCTTGTTTTGGCCACTGAAGCCTTTCACTGGAGAGGCACTATGCCTGTATCCGTTTTATTCACAGGACAGAGAGTATGCATCTCGGTGGAACCTCCAAGAAGTAACTGTCGAAATCTCGACCTCCGAAAAGAATGACTCCGACACTTACAGCTCCGGCAGAAGTTTCTTTAATTTACTTGCTAGCAAGGGGCAGGTCACACTCAGTCAAGAGCTAAGTGAACACCTCCGAAATGGTACAGTTTCACAAGATATTTATACAGTAAAACCCAAGTTATGGCCTCTCCCTGTGTATTGGCTCTGTCTCGTAGTCAGTGAATACAGATAAAGAGTTAATTACTACATCCTTGTCCTGACATGGTTTCCAGATATTTCCTTTTGTCAGGGTTATTCGTTGGCCAGCCGGCCATTACTCCATGAGAGTGAGGTAATGAGCTATTACCTGTCTTGCATTGTGTCAGGATTGTTCAGTTTCCTAGTCAGTTTATCTGTTTGCATCAAATGGATGAGGTCTCTACAAGAGATAATGGCTGGTGGTTTGAGTCTAGAAGAAAAGGGTGGGGTGACATGGAACTCTTGTCGTGTAGACAATAGGAGAGCACCATGGGGGGGCGGTACTTGTCTCAGCATGACTTGTCTCCTAGCTGTCTGATGGCCATCAGCCATCTCAAACCAGGTTTAGCTGTTTATGCAAGCTGATTGCTTTCATGCAGAAAGTTCTGGAAGGACCAGGACTCCATTTTGTTATATATATATTGCAAAGGGCACACAAATACCGCATGGTATCAGCTTAGATAAAAATACATTTCCACATTGTTCACCCTCCTCCCTCAGAATGTACTGCAGCCACTCAGTGACATCCTTGACCCTGGCACCAGGGAGGCAACATACCATCCTGGAGTCACGTCTGCGGCCGCAGAAATGCCTGTCTGTTCCCCAACTATCGAATCCCCTACCACTATTGCTCTTCCACTCTCCTTCCTCCCCCCTGTGCAGATGAGCCACCCGTGGTGCCGTGGACTTGGCTCTGGCTGCACTTCCTAGAGGCACCATCGCCCCCACCAGTACTCAGAACACAATACTGGTTGGAGAGTGAGATGGACTCAGGGGACTCCTGCACTACCTGCCTGGACCTCCTCTTCTGTCTGGTGGTCACCCATTCCCTCTCTGCCTGCACACTCTTAAGCTGCGGGTGGCCACCTCTAGAAACGTGCGATCCACGAAGTTCTCAGCCTCGCAGATACACCGCAGTGACTCCAGCCACCGCTCAATCTCCGACACGCGGAGCTCGAGTTGCTGTAGCTGGTGACACTTCCTGCACATGTGGTCGTCCAGGCCACGAGAAGCATCCAGGACAGAACTGCCCTGCCATGCCTCTATTTAATAGACTAAGGACTAACTTAGCAGAAATAAATTCAAACTAAAAAAAAGCAAATAATGGTCTAGCCTACTTCATTCAGGCCATAATTTCTGGATTGTTCACCCGACTGAGGGCGAACACCATCGATGGGCCATTAATGGGCCTTTGGTTTTCAGCTCAGTCAGCTGTGGCTTAATGGGCAGCACACTCACCTCTGAGACCAAAGGTTGTGGGTTCTAAGTCCCATCCCTGAGACTAAGCTCCGAAATCTAGACTGACAGTCCCAGTGCAGTACTGAGGGAGAGCCGCACTGTCGGAAGGGGCTGTTTTTCAGGAAAGAGGCTTGTCTGCCCTCTCAGGTGGACATTAACTATCCTGTGCCACTATTTTTAAGAAGAGCAGAGGAGTTCTCAGCGGTGTCCCGGCCAATATTGATCCCTCAACCAACATCACAAAAGAACAGATTATGCAGTCGGACACTCGCCCCCCCAAGCCCACCCCCAGGGGAAGTGCAGCGTGCCACATTGCGCTCCACTTCCTGTCAGGGGCCGTGATCCCAATTTCGCATCCGTGGCGGCACTTGGGCGTGGGAAAAGTTACCGCCCCACTCGGGACGATACGCAATTTGGGCCCATTATCTGGTCATAGTCACATGTGGGGGCTTGCTGTCTGTCGTGTCTCCTCCATTGCCGCAGTGACTACACTTCAAAAGTACTTCATTGGCTGTAAAGCGCTTTGGGACGTCCTGAGGTGGTGAAAGGCGCTCTATAAATGCAAGTCTTTCTTTCCAATTGAGCTCCACGTCTTTGAAACCCAAACCCGCGGACAGTGACGGACAGGTAAAGACCCTGTGGTCCATCCAGCCCGTCCCACACAATTGTGATACCTTGTGTATCACAGTATAGACTCTCCACCCCACCCAAAACTACCTGATCTCCTGGGAGAGGCGAAAAACCAGGGAAAAAACCCATTGGGGGAAATAAATCTGGGAAACTCCTCTCCAACCACCCCCGCTCTCCCCCCAGGCGATGGAAACTAGTCCAGGAGGTGACTGTGGCCCTGAATTCCCTGCAGTAACTACCTTCTGTAAGTGGTGATCTCCGCACCGGCCACAAACAGGTCCTGCTCTCGCTTATGTACAGCTCATGGATTTAAAATTACAAGCTTTCCCCACAGTGTCAAGTGCTGCAAATACTGTGTTACATTATCAGGGTTATATTCTCACTGTCTGTCATTGTCACAACACTCGCTATATAAATGCAAGTTGTTGTTGTGTTCAGGGCCGCTGTATCTGGCTCAGGCTTCTTATCCATCCCCCCTTCCCTTCCCTCTCCATTGGGGGCCGTGCCTTCAGCTGCCTGGGCCCTAACTCCCTGCTCCCTAAACCTCTCTGCCACTCCACCCCTCTCCTCTTTTAAGACCTCCCTTCAAACCCAATCTGTGACTGAGGGTTTTGATCACCCTCCCAGCTCCTCCCCCTTTGGCTCAGCACCACTTTGACCAGATTACGCCTCTGTCAGCTGCCTCGGGATGTTGTTCTAATGTTCCAGTTGCTGTCGCAATGCGGGTTGTTGCTGCTGTACCTGGCGGCAGAGCGTCTCTGTGTGGATATACCCCGTGCACCGAGCTCCGCGGTGAGGCCTCCCACAGTGGAAAGGCCTGCTGATGATCGCTGCAGTGCGGAGTGGCTGCTGACCCACCAATCGGTCTGAGACACCGCCTCACGAGCGGACAAGGAGATACACGCTGAGATCCATCATCAAATGACACGTGGGGAACTGGAAATGATTCTGCAAACCTGACTGGAGGTTTGGTACAAACGGGTTTTACAAACCAATCAATTGAGTGACACAGAAATTGTCCAAAAATTTGGTCTTTTCAGAACCAACATCGCCCCCTTTTGGTATGAAGACAGCACTGCCAATTTCACTCACAATTTGAGCTGCAATTTTCAATGTCTCCTTACGTGGTTCGCTGTCAATCTTTATTTTGTAACACTCCTGTGAAGCACTCGGGGAGTTTTACTGTGTTAAAGGTGTTGTATAAAAGTTGCTGTTGTTGTTTGTTCTGAGTTAGCTGTTCCAACTGAGGTCGGGATATGACTCACAGCTCAGGCTGTGCGGCATCCAGTGATGCAATGTTGTATCGTGGGTTCAAGCCCCACTCCAGGGACCTGAGTGCAAAATAAAGCCATACACTACTGTGCAGTCCTGAGGGAGTGTTGCACTGTCAGAGGGGCAGAACTGAGGGAGTGCTGCACTGTTAGAGGGGCAGGACTGAGGGAGAGCTGCACTGTCAGAGGGGCAGAAATGAGGGACCGCTGCACTGTCAGAGGGGCAGTCCTGAGGGAGTGCTGCACTGTCAGAGGGGCAGTACTGAGGGAGTGCTGCACTGTCAGAGGGGCAGTACTGAGGGAGAGCTGCTCAGTCGGAATGGCAGTACTGATGGAGTGCCACACTGTCTGAGGGGCAGTACTGGGGGAGTGCTGCTCTGTCAGAGGGTCAGTACTGAGCGAGTGCTGCACTGTCAGAAGGGCAGTACTGCGGGAGTGCTTCACTGTTGGAGGGTCAGTACTGAGGAAGTGCTGCACCGTCGGAGGGGCAGTACTGAGGAAGTGCTGCACTGTCAGAGGGGCAGTACTGAGGGAGTGCTGCACTTTCGGAGGGGCAGTACTGATGGAGTGCTGCACTGTCAGAGGGGCAGTACTGAGGGAGTGCTGCACTGTCGGAGGAGGTGTACTGAGGGGGTACCTGTAGGTGGTTTTCTCGGGCCTACTGAAAACGCACCTCCTACTACAAGTTCTGGACGATAGGGATTATATGGACAGATCAGACTCGGACACATGTTTTTCGGGCTCAACCGTATTGTGTTTAATAAGATTAACAACACCACTCATAAACAGTGCAAAACAGTACAACCCTGGCTTGTCCCCAATAAGCCCTGTCATGCTAAGTTACCACGGCTTAATAAAAGAACCTTCCCGTGAAATAAACTAACACAGGACCCCCCCCCAGCACTAAAGCCCTTGGGTTTGGTTGGGACTTACAATCACCCCCTCACACAGCTAAGTGGTCTTGTGGATGTGTAGGCGCAGGCAATATGCTCACCCTGATTGCCCGTTGTCTTGCTTGCAGCTTCTTCCTGAACGTCTCGCTCCTGGGCTTTTTCCTGGGCTTTTTCCTGGACTTTTTCCTGGGCTTTTTCCGGAGCATTCTTCCTCCTGAGCTGGAGCTTGTTGCAAAGCGGCTCCTCATATCCCCAAAACCCATCACCTCTCCTCCCGCCAATACTGACCAATGGATTGACTCCGGTGATCTGTCTGGACACTCCCACCGACCCGCCCCCCCCAAGGGCTGGAATGGCTCGAAATCTTTGTGAAAGATGATATTTTGTTTTCCCGCTCCCAGGCCTTGCATCTGGAGAGACAACGGGTGCTGATTACTGGATGTCTGTCGTTTCCTGAGTTGATGGCCCCCATTAGCAGGTAATGGGTTTCGATCACAAACCGATCTTGCTTAACCGGCTTATCTCCTGGAAGACAATGGACCGGCCATTTCCTGCCTTGCACCAGTTTGGGTTGGGACTGAGTCGTGACTGTGCTTTAATAATGTGAGGGCACAGTGTCTCTGAGTTACCTCTCGGGGTATTGTTCCCAGGAATCACTTTAGATGGTGATGACATCAATGGGCCTGGGTTCCCTGCCACCCAGCCTGTCAGTGTGAAATGTCCGGTTGTATATGAATGCACCTCAGTGCCACCACCACAAGCTCGCCAAACAGTACAGTTCTTTCTTGGGGATTTGGATTTAAGGATTTAAAGTATTGTTGATAGAAATGGCCAGAAAGCTGGTGCTACAGTTCCTCACCTCGGGGACAATAATGGTATGTTCCTCACCTGTCCTTTTCCTCTCCTCCCCTCCCCTCCCCCCCACACCCGGGGACAATAATGGCATTTTCCTCACCTCTCCCTCCTCTCCCACACGCAGGGACAATAATGGTAGGTTCCGCACTTCTCCATCTCCTCTCCCCCGCCGGTGACAATAATAGTATGTTCCTCACCTCTCGCTCTCCCCCCCCCCATCCCGGGGACAATAATGGTATGTTCCTCACCTCTCGCTCTCCCCCCCGGGGACAATTATGGCATGTTCCTCACCTCTCCGTCTCCTCTCAGCCCCCGGGGACAGTAATGGTATGTTCTTCATCTCTCCCACTCCTCTCACCCCCTGGGGACAATAATGGTATGATCCTATCCTTTCCTCTCCCCGCCCACCCCACACCGGAGTCAATAATGGTATGTTTCTCACCTCACCCTCTCCCCTGACGGTTACAATAATTGTATGTTCCTCACCTTTCCCTCTCCTTTTCCACCCCAGAGACAATAATGGTATGTTTAATGGTATGTTCCTCATCTCTCCCTCTCCCCCCGCCCCCCCCTCCCAGGACAATAATGTTACGTTCCTCACCTCCTCCCCACCTCCAGGGACAATGATGGTATGTTCCTCACCTTCCCATCCCCCCCCCCCCAACCCGGGGACAATAATGGTATGTTCCTTGTTAAACTCATCATTAAGTGATGTAACTGAGTACTGTGGACAATGAGTAAGTGCGACCTTAGCTCCTTTAATTAAACTCCAGAGTGTCGGTACAGCGTGGGAGACCTGCTTACATACAGTGCTCCCAAGGGATGCTGGGGTCCCTTGGGACTCCAACAGGTAGGCCCTCTGGTGGTGGTATGATACAGGTTGCCAAGGGTTACATACATAACATCACTCCCTCCCAAAGTCAATAGTACACTTATTTACAGGGTGAGACGATCTGGGGCTTTTCGCTCCCTTGTCGATCATCTCGGTACAAATGCAGGTTTGGGTGAGTTGATTGATTCTACGCTGGGCAGCTGGCCTTGCCGGACTGCTGGGGATGGTGAGTTCAGCTTTGTGGTCGACCGTGATGTCTGTTGCCACTTTCGTGTCTGTTGGAGGGTGAAAGTTGGTGATGTCCTCTTCGGGTTGCTCGTGGCTGTTTGTGAATTACAGTTTAGTTGAGTCCAAATGCTTTCTGCAAGTTAGTCCATTAGCCAGATTGACCTGAAACACCCTACTCCCTTCTTTGGCTATGATGGTGCCAGAAAGCCATTTGGGACCATGTCCATAGTTGAGTACAAATACATGGTCATTTACCTCAATATCGCATGACAAGTTTGCGCGATCATGGTACATGCTTTCTTGATGTCGACTGCCCTCGACGTGATCATGGAGATCAGGGTGGACAAGAGAGAGCCTTGTTTGAGTGCCCTTTTACAGCTCAGTTGGGGGAACCCCAGTGAGCGAGTGGAGTCTGGTGCGGTAGCTGAGCAGGACTCGGGACAGGCGGGTCTGCAGGGAGCCTTCCGACACATGTTTCAAATTTTGCCTGATGGGTTGGACTGCCCGTTCTGCCTGGCCATTGGATTCAGGCTTGAATGGGCCAGATGTGATGTGCTTGATCCCATTGCGAGCCATCGTCGCTGACAAGGACATCAGGCAGGCCGTGTGGGGCGAACATGGCTCGTAGGCTTTCGATGGTGGCAGTGGACGTGCTTACAGATATTATTACACACTCAATCCATTTTGAATAAACATCCACAACAACCAAAAACATTTTGCCTAGAAATGGACCCGCAAAGTCAATCTGGATCCTAGACCACAGTTTGGAGGGCCATGACCACAAACTTAGCGGTGACTCTCTAGGTGCATTGTTCAGTTGAGAGCAAGTGTTGCATTGGCGCATGCAGGATTCCAAATCTGAGTCGATGCCAGGCCACCACACATAGGATCTGGCTATAGCTTTCATCATTACTATTCTTGGCTGGGTAATGTGTAGGTCACGTATGAACGTTTCTCTGCCTTTCTTAGGCAAAACCACATGATTGCCCCACAAAAGACAGACCGCCTGTATGGACATTTCGTATTTGCACCACTGGAACGGCTTGATCTCTTCATGCATCTCCGCTGGGACACTGGGCCAGCTCCCATGGAGGACACAGTTTTTTACAAGGGACAGTAAAGAATACTGGCTGGTCCAGGTCCTGATCTGGCGGGCCGTAATGGGTGACATTTCGTTTTCAAATGCATCCATCGCCAAGAGCAAGTCTGCAGGCTGTGCCATTTCCACCCTGGTAGCCGACTGAGAGCATCAGCGCAGTTCTCTGTGCCTGGTCTATGCGGATTACATAGTTATATGCAGACAGCGTGAGCGCCCATCTTTGGATGCGGGCAGAGGCATTGGTATTAATCTCTTTGCTCTCTGAGAATAGCAATATGAGTGGCTTATGGTCAGTTTCTAACTCAAACTTGAGACCAAACAAATACTGGTGTATTACTGCTAGTGTCTGTCACTGTAGGATATACTGAGTGTGGCTCATTAACGGTGTGGAACACTGTACCCCAGTGACCGTGTATTACTGGGAGTGTCTGTGTCTGTAGGATATACTGAGTGAGTCTCACTAACGGTGTGGAACACTGTACCCCAGTGACCGTGTATTACTGGGAGTGTCTGTGTCTGTAGGATATACTGAGTGTGGCTCATTAACCAGTGTGGAACACCATACCCCAGTGACCAGGTATTACTGGGAGTGTCTGTGTCTGTCGGATATACTGAGTGAGGCTCATTAACCAGTGTGGAACAACGTACCCCAGTGACCGTGTATTACTGGGAGTGTCTGTGTCTGTAGGATATACTGAGTGTGGCTCATTAACCGGTGTGGAACACCATACCCCAGTGACCGTGTATTATTGGGAATGTCTGTGACTGTAGGATATACTGAGTGAGGCTCATTAACCAGTGTGGAACACTGTACCCCATTGACCGTGTATTACTGGGAGTGTCTGTGTCTGTCGGATATACTGAGTGAGGCTCACTGACGGTGTGGAACACTGTACCCCAGTGACCGTGTATTACTGGGAGTGTCTGTGGCCGTAGGATATACTGAGTGAGGCTCATTAACCAGTGTGGAACAATGTACCCCAGTGACTGTGTATTACTGGGAGTGTCTGTGTCTGTAGGATATACTGAGTGAGTCTCACCAACGGTGTGGAACACCGTACCCCAGTGACTGTGTATTACTGGGAGTGTCTGTGACTGTAGGATATACTGAGTGAGGCTCATTAACCAGTGTGGAACACTGTACCCCATTGACCGTGTATTACTGGGAGTGTCTGTGACTGTAGGATATACTGAGTGAGACTCATTAACCAGTGTGGAACACTGTACCCCAGTGACCGTGTATTACTGGGAGTGTATGTGACTGTAGGATATACTGAGTGAGGCTCACTAACCGGTGTGGAACAACGTACCCCAGTGACCGTGTATTACTGGGAGTGTCTGTGTCTGTAGGATATACTGAGTGAGGCTCATTAACCAGTGTGGAACAACGTACCCCAGTGACTGTGTATTACTGGGAGTGTCTGTGTCTGTAGGATATACTGAGTGTGGTTCATTAACCAGTGTGGAACAACGTACCCCAGTGACCGTGTATTACTGGGAGTGTCTATGACTGTAGGATATACTGAGTGAGGCTCATTAACCGGTGTGGAACACCATACCCCAGTGACCGTGTATTACTGGGAGTGTCTGTGTCTGTAGGATATACTGAGTAAGGCTCACTAACGGTGTGGAACACTGTACCCCAGTGACTGTGTATTACTGGGAGTGTCTGTGTCTGTAGGATATACTGAGTAAGGCTCATTAACCAGTGTGGAACACCATACCCCAGTGACTGTGTATTACTGGGAGTGTCTGTCACCATACAATTGTGCTGAGTGTGAGTCATTAAGCGGTGTGGAACAAATCGATTCTACTTTGAAATATTTGTTTTCGATGATCGACTTCTGAACTCCGTGGAGTTGCGTTCGTGTTTTGTGAAATGTAATCGTTGGCAAAGGGGGATATTGCAGCTGCTGGTTGAAGGTGTTTGGTTAGAAGTGTATCAAGTGAAATGCATTGATATTGCTGTTTCCTACTGAACTGCACCAATAGAAACAAACGTTAACTATTTACTGACCGGTGAACAGCAGGACAGCACTGTTACATTATTCAGAAGCTCTGTATAATGAGTATAGTGACTGTAAACACTTTAATTGTTTTGGTGTTGATTAATCTCCTTCCCCCAACATGGTCCTGAGAATCTGTGGGTCCTGAGAGCTGAATTTAATGATCTTACTATTGCACAGGATGGATATTGGGCTGTGGTTATTGATTATTAAACTTCTGTAACTGATAAGAATATGATGGATCAGATCTTATCTATGATTCAGATTCTCTACGCAGGTAACCTGCAGCGATCTCTGCCGCAAGCTCAGCGAGGTCTGTTTCTGGGAGCAGAGACACGTATAACTGGAGAACATACATATCGGGTTTTCATAATAAACAGATCAGTCCGAGGGCAGGAAACAATTATATCAGTAATTGGTTAATAATGAAATATATAGTGCAATGCTTCAATAACTAAACTACTTCAATATCTGCAATGCTATGTCGAACTGATGACTGTGATTAATTAATGTTATGCATGTAATTAGACCTTACCCAAATGTAAGACTTGCCACCAGGGGGCACACCTGTGGGAGACCGAAGGGTCACCTGTGCACCCTGGGGCAAGCAGGTATAAAAGGTGACTCACTCTGGAGTCTGAAATAAAGAGACCAAGGACACAACAGTTTGAGCTTGCGATATAGTCCTGTGGATTTATTCTGAACATAACAAAGTGGCGACGAGTAATGGATCACAAACTTTCACGCAGCAATGACTGCCATTGGTATTCTTGAGGGTGATGATTGGGAAGCCTTCATTGAGTGCCTCGACCAGTACTTTGTGGCCAACGAATTGGACAAGGCTGAGATGGCGGCCAAGCATAGGTCGATTCTCCTCACCATATGTGGGTCATCGTTATATGGCCTCCTAAAAAACTTGCTGGCAATAGTCAAAATAATGGACAAATCTTATGCAGAGCTATGTACGCTGGCTAGGGAACACCTCAAGCCAACAGAGAGCATCCTGATGGCCAGGTACCAATTTATACTCACCAGCCCTCCGAGGGCCAGAACATGGCGCGTTTTGTCACTGACCTAAGGCGCCTTGCGGGGCAGTGCAACTTTGCAGGATCCTTGGGGGAAATGTTGAGGGTCTTTTTTGTGCTTGGAATTGGCCACGAGGGCATTCTTCGCAAACTGCTGTCTGCCGAATCCCTAGATCTGAGCAATAGCCAAGCATCATGATAGCCCAAGCCTTCATATCCATGAGCGATAACATGAAACAGATATCTTCACAGAATCGAAGCTCACTGGCGAGCACCGTGCACAAAATAACGGTTGCAGCAGGCAGAATGGTGTAGGGCAGGGCCCACCCGATTGCAGAGGCCAGACCTAGGCCTAGAGTGACTCAGAGTCCGCCGTAGGGCATGAATGCATATCCATTAGCACCATGTTGGTGCTGCGGGGGCAGCCATTGAGCTGATCAATGTCGATTGAAGCCCTATTTGTGCAAGGCCTGTGGAACAATGGGGCACCACCGGGTGGCAGAGTCAGGAGAGGATGACCGATCCTGTGGGGATCACGATGAACGAGCAGGAGAGGCAACTGAACCTGAGGGTAAAGAGGAAGTAGAGGGATACACACCTTCACCGCCAAAAGCCCTCCGATAATGTTAAAAGTTGAACTTAACAGCCCTTCAGTCTCCATGGAACTAGACACGGGGGCAAGTCAATCAGTTATGAGCCAGAAGGCATTTGAGAGGCTGTGGGGCAACGAAACACAGAGACCCAAGCTGATCCCGATTCAGGAAAATCTGCGCACCTACACCAAGAAACTCATATCAGTTATTGGTAGTGCGGACATAAGAGTATCCCATGAGGGAGCAGTGCACGAGTTACCACTGTGGATTGTTTCAGGTGATGGGCCCTTCTTTCAGCCATGTCTCAGTAATATCTATAATATCGTACTCTCAAGTGTCTATCTGTGCTCTCAGCTCATCTGCCTTATTCCCTATACTCCATGCATTGAAGTATATACCATTTAGCACTGCCAAACTGCCTTGTTGTCTATTTTCTAGGCTTTGTTTCCTTGGTCTTCCAAATTCACTGTCTAGTTTTCTGCTTTCCAATTCCAGCTTTGCTTCTTTCCCCTCTGAATCTATTCTCCGGTTCCCATCCCCCTGCCAAGCTAGTTTAAACCCTCCGCAACAGCACTACCAAAGCCCCCTGTGAGGATATTGGTCCCGGCTCTGCTGAGGTGCAACCCATCCAGCTTGTACAGGCCCCACCTCCCTCAGAAATGGTCCCAATGTCTCAGGACACAAAAAACCCTCCCTCCTGCACCATCTCTACTGCCACGCATTCATCTGCTCTATTCTCCTATCTCTGTACTCACTAGCACGTGCCACCGGGAGTAATCCGGTGATTACTACCTTTGAGGTCTTGCTTTTTAATCTCTCTCCTAGCTCCCAAAACTCTGTTTGTAGGACCTCATCCCTCTTTCTACCTGTCATTGATACCGATATGGACCACAACCTCTGGTTGTTGTCGAAATCTCGACCTCCGAAAAGAATGACTCCGACACTTACAGCTCCGGCAGAAGTTTCTTTAACTTACTTGCTAGCAAGGGGCAGGTCACACTCAGTCAAGGGCTAAATGAACACCTCCGAAATGGTACAGTTTCACAAGATATTTATACAGTAAAACCCAAGTTATGGCCTCTCCCTGTGTATTGGCTCTGTCTCGTAGTCAGTGAATACAGATAAAGAGTTAATTACTACATCCTTGTCCTGACATGGTTTCCAGATATTTCCTTTTGTCAGGGTTATTCGTTGGCCAGCCGGCCATTACTCCATGAGAGTGAGGTAATGAGCTATTACCTGTCTTGCATTGTGTCAGGATTGTTCAGTTTCCTAGTCAGTTTATCTGTTTGCATCAAATGGATGTGGTCTCTACAAGAGATAATGGCTGGTGGTTTGAGTCTAGAAGAAAAGGGTGGGGTGACATGGAACTCTTGTCGTGTAGACAATAGAGCACCATGGGCGGGGTGGGGGGGGGTACTTGTCTCAGCATGACTTGTCTCCTAGCTGTCTGATGGCCATCAGCCACCTCAAAACAGGTTTAGCTGCTTATGCAAGCTGACTGCTTTCATGCAGAAAGTTCTGGAAGGACCAGGACTCCATTTTGTTATATATATTGCAAAGGACACACAAATACCATATGGTATCAGCTTAGATAAAAATACATTTCCACATTCCCCCATTTTGTCCTTCACAAGGACAACTCAATCCATTCTGATCTTGTACAGTCTCTCCATTTCCATTTCCACACAAGAGCCTTCAGTAGTTGTTGCTACCATAACTCTAGCCGTGGTCTCGGTAGGTAATATGGTTTTTCCCACCCTGGCACAGCAACACTTAACCAAGACAAATAATTGATACAGGGCGAAGACTATCAGTAGGAATATGATCAAACTCTGTACCACAGATTTCCCTAGGGATCCCAACCATCCCGATGCCCACCCCACAAGGTGATACCGTCCTGGCCAACTATCTGTTTATACTTTATTACCTTTTTCCTGATATATTCAGCTAGATTGCCGATTTCTTCTGATTTATCTGGGCTATACGTACAGCATTCTTCACCTATTAATGCGCATGTCCCTCCCTCCTTGGCTAGGAGATAATCTAAGGCCATACGATTTTGGAGAGCCACTGTTCGAATAGCTACCATTTCATCAGTTACCCCTTCAAAGGCTTGGGAAGTTGCGTTGGCTACTGATTCAACTAAGTTAGCCAGTTACCGTAACTGCCATTCGGTTGATGCTATTCCATAAGGTGGCACCATTACCTTGATTATTCCGTTTAGCCATGTCAAATCCCGTTTAAGTCTATGACTTCCATCGGCATCCCTTAGAGTCTTTATTGATCTGATAAAGGGTACCACATATCCTAAGTAACAGGACCCTGTCCAGTTGGCTGGTAATCATGGGTAGGCTTTATGGCCACAAATAAAGTAGGTGCAATTATAGGACGTCAGCTCCTGGTCCTTTTGCGCCATCCCTACTCGAGTGGTCTCACCTTCCCACCCTTCACCTGGGGCTTTGTTATGGACCATTGTCCAGCCAACGGTTGCTATCTTTCTCTCAGTGGTATTAGTTGTGGCTTGCCATTTAGTCATTTGGGAACACTTGCTGCGTCCCATTTCTGGTCCTTTAGTTTCATTACTCACGAGGCATATTATACCTTCGGGATTTTCTATTCTGGGAGTAATACTTAGGAAGGGAGCCTGATGGTTATTATCATAATTGGGCTGGTACCATCCCTGGAAGGCTGTAAGTTTATACCCTGCCGACCTCCATTCTGTTTGCTCCTTCGTTTCTGGCCCCTTAGTTAGGTTTGTCCTATTCTACCATTTCTGATTCGTTAAAGGGGACCGATCTCAGGGGAATGCCCCCTTCGGAGTGGACAGGTACATGGGAACATATCCAACAACTCGACAAGTTTCTTTCTTGAGCATACCTATGACTCAGTGCCATAAATACGTTTACTTGCAATTCCCTTCGGTGCCGGGTCTGTACCCCTGGTGTAATCAATAATGCAAAGTAAAACCCTGTCAAGCCAAGCACCATCAGTCCCCATAGTCCATACAGTTCCTTATTCAGTCTTCCTTTTTCTGTTCCTCTGATTCCTTCT
This sequence comes from Pristiophorus japonicus, assembly GCF_044704955.1. Lineage (NCBI taxonomy): Eukaryota > Metazoa > Chordata > Chondrichthyes > Pristiophoridae > Pristiophorus > Pristiophorus japonicus. The sequence continues at coordinate 417,832 of NW_027251843.1, forward strand.
TCCCTTCCTCCTGGTCGGGTGCCCGTTTGCAATGGGATGCATGGATTCATGTTGGTCTTTCCTTTACCTTGATTGCAGTATTGGTCGCCAACAAGACCTGGTATGGTCCTTCGAATCTTGGCTGTAGACTGCTTTTTCTTTTAAAAATCTTGATGTAAACAAATTCCCCTGGCTCCAGGTTATGACACTTCCTTCCGCTGGCTTGACTTGAGCTCCCTTTACCTGTGAATGAAAGCTGGAAATACATTTGGTTAGTGCAATACAATAATTCAACATATTTTCCTCCATTTTGTGGATGTCCATTTGTTTTGCAGTAAATGGTGCTGTAAAAGGTAGTCGTTGGGGACGTCCCATAACTATCTCATGCGGTGACAGGCCTGTTGTTCTGTTGGTTGCAGATCACATTACCATCAAAGCTAAAGGCAGCAGTTCTGTCCATTTCAGTCCAGTGTCATTGCATAATTTTGCCAGCTTATTTTTAAGCATTCCATTATATCTTTCAACAAATCCAGCTGATTGTGGATGATAACTGCAATGAAAACGTTGATTAACCTGCAAAGCTTTACACATTTCTCTTATAACAGTTCCCGTTATCACTAGAAAGCATGGCAGGGATTCCGAAGCACGGTACGATTTCCTTTAACAAACATTTAGCAACAGTAGTGGCATTGGCCTTTTTACATGGAAAGGCTTCAATCCATCTCGAGAACACATCTACAATACCTAATACATACTTGAATCCCATACACATAGGTAATTCAATAAAATCCATTTGTAAATGTACAAAAGGCCCGACTGGATTTGGGTGGGAGGCAGATTCTACTTTTTCCGTCTTACCCGGATTCATTGTCTGACAGTTAACACAATTTTCACAGATTTGTTTTGCAATTGCCGAAATACCTGGTGCATACCAAGTTGTCAAAATATAATCTGCCAATCCCCCTTTGCCTGCATGTGTGAATGTATGAACACATCGGGCTATCCATGGAAGTAAGGATCTAGGGGCCACCACACGGCCGTCGTGGTGAACCCATATTCCTTCTGGATTTTTATAACATTGATCCTTCGTCCAGGTCACCACCTCCTCCGTACTGGCCTGTGTCTGAAAGGTCAGCACGTCATTAATAGTGGGTGGCGGGACTGAGCAATTATTTTTCCTTAGTGGGAACAATGACACCTGCATCCCCCCTTTTGACACAGCTGCTGACTTAGCTGCATTATCAGCTCTGGCATTCCCAAGTGCCACCTCATTCGACTGGCCTGTATGTGCTTGGCATTTGATAATGGCAAGTTTCAAGGGGCATTGAATGGCTTGCAGAAGATTTTCCACTTTTGATAGGGGTTCCTGAAGAAGTCAGGTACCCGCGAATCTTCCAAATTTGTCCATAGTCATGTGATACCCCAAAAGCATACCTGGAGTCAGTGTAGATATTAACTGTTTGTCCTTCAGCCAGAATACAGGCTCGAATTAACGCAAACAATTCGGCTTGTTGGGCTGAAAAGGAGTCTGGAAGAGAGACTGTTTCGACAACATTAAACTGGATTACAATTGCATAAGCCGCTCTAGGTTGGCCCCTATCATTTCGTAGGGCTGATCCGTCAACATAGTACACTAAATCAGGGTTACACATTGGTACATCTGTTAGATTGATACGTGGTTTAGTCACTAATTCGGTTACCATTTCACATGAATGGGGTTCGCCGTCTTCTTCCGTGGGGAGTAGAGTGGCTGGATTTAAGGTAGTGCATCTTTTGATGATAAGGTTCGGATTTGATAACAGTTCGACTTCATATTTAGTGGTTCTTGCAGAGGTTAGGTGTTGGGTGGCACATTTAGTAAGTAAAATCTCGACAGAGTGTGGGATATACAAAATGGTCTGATGATTTAGAGTTATTGTCTGAGCCTGTTGCATAGCATAATAAGCTGCTGCCAACGAAGGAAGACATCTTGGTAGTCCGCGTGTCACTGGGTCTAGTTGGGTACTGAAATACGCTACCGGCCGCTGCCTGTCCCCATGTAACTGAGTCAAAACAGATTGTGCAAAACCCGACTTGTGATGCACAAATAAGTTGAATAGCTGAGTGTAATCTGGTAATCCCAAGGCTGGTGCTGAAGTGAGGGGCTGCCTAAGACTCTGGAAAGCATTCCGGGATACTTCATTCCAAATCCTTCTTTAAGCATTGTGAGAATATAGTAGGTTCATTCACAGCTCGTAGGTCATGGACAAACCTCCATTTGTGTGGGCTTCTGAACTGGAAGAATCAGTGTGTTACACGGATTTCTCATTTATGCTTATAGTGATTCACAGATCACAGAATGTAAAGTACTTGTTTTCTAATCTTATTAAAAGGCTTCCAAACCCAAGATTTTTCCAATACACCCAAAATGTTGATCAAGGAGATCACCTCAAATATCTCAAAATCCCAATTCAACTATTGTACTGCCACTCTTTATCAAAAAAAACAAATCCTCTTACTGAGCTAGAAGCTTTTGTACCAAGATTTTACACCAAGGACAATGAGAGTGTATTCCCCCAGCCTGCACCTCGAGAGACCCACAAAGGCTTTTTTTAAAAAAAAGGCATTACAACTTCCCAAGGCATTACAACTTCCCAAGGCATTACAACTTTTAACCACCGGGACCATGTCTCAACAAACCTACCCTTTGTGCATTTCCTAGCTCCGTAACTTCTCATCCGAATAAATCCACACCTGCGCTTCTAACTTAAAATGTCTTAAACTTCCCACATACAGGACAACACTATGAAGGGTTAAAAAACTTCACTTTGTTTGAAAAAGTGGGTGGAGCTAAAACAAACAGGCAGCTCCACAACCCTTCCAAATAGGTTTCCAGACACAAGAAAAAAAACACAGAAGCGCTCTCATTCAAAGACAAGACATTCACCACTCTCATTCAAAGACAAGACATTCACAAAAGTCTCTCTCCATTCAATAAAGCTTCTCCTTTTTTTAATCCATAAGTCACTATCAGGTTCTCTTATGGCATTTAATTTACTTCCTCTGTTAAATTTTACATGGGCTTGAAGAATCGGAACCCAGGCCTTTTCTATTACTTTCCTTTTTTTTCTACCTGGATCTCTGTTTATAAGACACTCCTCTAGACATGTTGTTCTCTCTAAATTAAATGAACCATCGGGTGGAAATGGCCTGTTTTCACCCTTAGTCCACTTTACCGTTTTTTTTCTTTGGTCAATTGAAGACTGACCACAATTCTGGAGCATGACATAGGCTGGTGTGCCTTTTGTGGTGTTTTAACTTGCTCTGGCACCCATTCTGCATGATTAAGATTTTCCACAGTTTCTGATCTCACAATCCTTTCGGCCAACCGAGTTCTCTATGCCCACTTCTCCTGGCCGTTACGTGGCCTGAAAAGGCTCTTAATTCGGGCTCTGTCTGGGTGTGTGAGATATGTTGGCACAAACCAACCGTAGTTGATCAATCAGTTACTGTTTCTTTTCTCAATCAATCCTTGTTTTTTTTTCCGAATCACAATTTTCCTTAGTGATTCTTCCGGTTTCTCTAATGGCAATGTCGCACAAAGGTATTGCACACGACAGTACAACAAGGACAGCTAGGACAAACAATATTCACGCGAGTATACAAATCATAACCTTACACTCTATCTAAACAAATAATCAATTCTCAGTCTGCGTTGTATGCCACTACAGACCGAGTCCTTAACTTATCCTAATAAAACTTATAAAACTTATGGTTCCATACCCTAACTCTTATCACAGAAGAACCTTTGATCGATTGCGCTTCTTTTTTTTTCCTACTCTTATCACATAAGAACCTTTTCCTAATTAAAAACAATAAAACTCTTATCACATAAGAACCTTCGATTGATTAGCGCTTTTTTTTTCTAATAAGAACCTTCAGGAACCTTTTTCGATCGACGAGCGCTCCCTTACCGACTGAAACCTTCCCCGGGCTGTTTCGAGATTTTTCCAGAACCCGTTCTCTTCTGCTTGCAAGTTGAGAAAGAAGTGGTTATAAAAAAATATCTTTAGGTTTTAAATGTCGAGTCTTGTAGATTGCAGTACCTCCCCTGTGGACAACAGATTACATATGCGATTCAACAGTGAAGAAACCTCTTGCGAGCAAAAGGCTCACCTTGTTTTGGCCACTGAAGCCTTTCACTGGAGAGGCACTATGCCTGTATCCGTTTTATTCACAGGACAGAGAGTATGCATCTCGGTGGAACCTCCAAGAAGTAACTGTCGAAATCTCGACCTCCGAAAAGAATGACTCCGACACTTACAGCTCCGGCAGAAGTTTCTTTAATTTACTTGCTAGCAAGGGGCAGGTCACACTCAGTCAAGAGCTAAGTGAACACCGAAATGGTACAGTTTCACAAGATATTTATACAGTAAAACCCAAGTTATGGCCTCTCCCTGTGTATTGGCTCTGTCTCGTAGTCAGTGAATACAGATAAAGAGTTAATTACTACATCCTTGTCCTGACATGGTTTCCAGATATTTCCTTTTGTCAGGGTTATTCGTTGGCCAGCCGGCCATTACTCCATGAGAGTGAGGTAATGAGCTATTACCTGTCTTGCATTGTGTCAGGATTGTTCAGTTTCCTAGTCAGTTTATCTGTTTGCATCAAATGGATGAGGTCTCTACAAGAGATAATGGCTGGTGGTTTGAGTCTAGAAGAAAAGGGTGGGGTGACATGGAACTCTTGTCGTGTAGACAATAGGAGAGCACCATGGGGGGGCGGTACTTGTCTCAGCATGACTTGTCTCCTAGCTGTCTGATGGCCATCAGCCATCTCAAACCAGGTTTAGCTGTTTATGCAAGCTGATTGCTTTCATGCAGAAAGTTCTGGAAGGACCAGGACTCCATTTTGTTATATATATATTGCAAAGGGCACACAAATACCGCATGGTATCAGCTTAGATAAAAATACATTTCCACATTGTTCACCCTCCTCCCTCAGAATGTACTGCAGCCACTCAGTGACATCCTTGACCCTGGCACCAGGGAGGCAACATACCATCCTGGAGTCACGTCTGCGGCCGCAGAAATGCCTGTCTGTTCCCCAACTATCGAATCCCCTACCACTATTGCTCTTCCACTCTCCTTCCTCCCCCCTGTGCAGATGAGCCACCCGTGGTGCCGTGGACTTGGCTCTGGCTGCACTTCCTAGAGGCACCATCGCCCCCACCAGTACTCAGAACACAATACTGGTTGGAGAGTGAGATGGACTCAGGGGACTCCTGCACTACCTGCCTGGACCTCCTCTTCTGTCTGGTGGTCACCCATTCCCTCTCTGCCTGCACACTCTTAAGCTGCGGGTGGCCACCTCTAGAAACGTGCGATCCACGAAGTTCTCAGCCTCGCAGATACACCGCAGTGACTCCAGCCACCGCTCAATCTCCGACACGCGGAGCTCGAGTTGCTGTAGCTGGTGACACTTCCTGCACATGTGGTCGTCCAGGCCACGAGAAGCATCCAGGACAGAACTGCCTTGCCATGCCTCTATTTAATAGACTAAGGACTAACTTAGCAGAAATAAATTCAAACTAAAAAAAAGCAAATAATGGTCTGGCCTACTTCATTCAGGCCATAATTTCTGGATTGTTCACCCGACTGAGGGCGAACACCATCGATGGGCCATTAATGAGCCTTTGGTTTTCAGCTCAGTCAGCTGTGGCTTAATGGGCAGCACACTCACCTCTGAGACCAAAGGTTGTGGGTTCTAAGTCCCATCCCTGAGACTAAGCTCCGAAATCTAGACTGACAGTCCCAGTGCAGTACTGAGGGAGAGCCGCACTGTCGGAAGGGGCTGTTTTTCAGGAAAGAGGCTTGTCTGCCCTCTCAGGTGGACATTAACTATCCTGTGCCACTATTTTTAAGAAGAGCAGAGGAGTTCTCAGCGGTGTCCCGGCCAATATTGATCCCTCAACCAACATCACAAAAGAACAGATTATGCAGTCGGACACTCGCCCCCCCCCAAGCCCACCCCCAGGGGAAGTGCAGCGTGCCACATTGCGCTCCACTTCCTGTCAGGGGCCGTGATCCCAATTTCGCATCCGTGGCGGCACTTGGGCGTGGGAAAAGTTACCGCCCCACTCGGGACGATACGCAATTTGGGCCCATTATCTGGTCATAGTCACATGTGGGGGCTTGCTGTCTGTCGTGTCTCCTCCATTGCCGCAGTGACTACACTTCAAAAGTACTTCATTGGCTGTAAAGCGCTTTGGGACGTCCTGAGGTGGTGAAAGGCGCTATATAAATGCAAGTCTTTCTTTCCAATTGAGCTCCACGTCTTTGAAACCCAAACCCGCGGACAGTGACAGACAGGTAAAGACCCTGTGGTCCATCCAGCCCGTCCCACACAATTGTGATACCTTGTGTATCACAGTATAGACTCTCCACCCCACCCAAAACTACCTGATCTCCTGGGAGAGGCGAAAAACCAGGGAAAAAACCCATTGGGGGAAATAAATCTGGGAAACTCCTCTCCAACCACCCCCGCTCTCCCCCCAGGCGATGGAAACTAGTCCAGGAGGTCATTGTGGCCCTGAATTCCCTGCAGTAACTACCTTCTGTAAGTGGTGATCTCCGCACCGGCCACAAACAGGTCCTGCTCTCGCTTATGTACAGCTCATGGATTTAAAATTACAAGCTTTCCCCACAGTGTCAAGTGCTGCAAATACTGTGTTACATTATCAGGGTTATATTCTCACTGTCTGTCATTGTCACAACACTCGCTATATAAATGCAAGTTGTTGTTGTGTTCAGGGCCGCTGTATCTGGCTCAGGCTTCTTATCCATCCCCCCTTCCCTTCCCTCTCCATTGGGGGCCGTGCCTTCAGCTGCCTGGGCCCTAACTCCCTGCTCCCTAAACCTCTCTGCCACTCCACCCCTCTCCTCTTTTAAGACCTCCCTTCAAACCCAATCTGTGACTGAGGGTTTTGATCACCCTCCCAGCTCCTCCCCCTTTGGCTCAGCACCACTTTGACCAGATTACGCCTCTGTCAGCTGCCTCGGGAGGTTGTTCTAATGTTCCAGTTGCTGTAGCAATGCGGGTTGTTGCTGCTGTACCTGGCGGCAGAGCGTCTCTGTGTAGATATACCCCGTGCACCGATCTCCGCGGTGAGGCCTCCCACAGTGGAATGGCCTGCCGATGCTCGCTGCAGTGCGGAGTGGCTGCTGACCCACCAATCGGTCTGAGACACCGCCTCACGAGCGGACAAGGAGATACACGCTGAGATCCATCATCAAATGACACGTGGGGAACTGGAAATGATTCTGCAAACCTGACTGGAGGTTTGGTACAAACGGGTTTTACAAACCAATCAATTGAGTGACACAGAAATTGTCCAAAAATTTGGTCTTTTCAGAACCAACATCGCCCCCTTTTGGTATGAAGACAGCACTGCCAATTTCACTCACAATTTGAGCTGCAATTTTCAATGTCTCCTTACGTGGTTCGCTGTCAATCTTTATTTTGTAACACTCCTGTGAAGCACTCGGGGAGTTTTACTGTGTTAAAGGTGTTGTATAAAAGTTGCTGTTGTTGTTTGTTCTGAGTTAGCTGTTCCAACTGAAGTCGGGATATGACTCACAGCTCAGGCTGTGCGGCATCCAGTGATGCAATGTTGTATCGTGGGTTCAAGCCCCACTCCAGGGACCTGAGTGCAAAATAAAGCCATACACTACTGTGCAGTCCTGAGGGAGTGTTGCACTGTCAGAGGGGCAGAACTGAGGGAGTGCTGCACTGTTAGAGGGGCAGGACTGAGGGAGAGCTGCACTGTCAGAGGGGCAGAAATGAGGGACCGCTGCACTGTCAGAGGGGCAGTCCTGAGGGAGTGCTGCACTGTCAGAGGGGCAGTACTGAGGGAGAGCTGCTCAGTCGGAATGGCAGTACTGATGGAGTGCCACACTGTCTGAGGGGCAGTACTGGGGGAGTGCTGCTCTGTCAGAGGGTCAGTACTGAGCGAGTGCTGCACTGTCAGAAGGGCAGTACTGCGGGAGTGCTTCACTGTTGGAGGGTCAGTACTGAGGAAGTGCTGCACCGTCGGAGGGGCAGTACTGAGGAAGTGCTGCACTGTCAGAGGGGCAGTACTGAGGGAGTGCTGCACTTTCGGAGGGGCAGTACTGATGGAGTGCTGCACTGTCAGAGGGGCAGTACTGAGGGAGTGCTGCACTGTCGGAGGAGGTGTACTGAGGGGGTACCTGTAGGTGGTTTTCTCGGGCCTACTGAAAACGCACCTCCTACTACAAGTTCTGGACGATAGGGATTATATGGACAGATCAGACTCGGACACATGTTTTTCGGGCTCAACCGTATTGTGTTTAATAAGATTAACAACACCACTCATAAACAGTGCAAAACTGTACAACCCTGGCTTGTCCCCAATAAGCCCTGTCATGCTAAGTTACCACGGCTTAATAAAAGAACCTTCCCGTGAAATAAACTAACACAGGACCCCCCCCCAGCACTAAAGCCCTTGGGTTTGGTTGGGACTTACAATCACCCCCTCACACAGCTAAGTGGTCTTGTGGATGTGTAGGCGCAGGCAATATGCTCACCCTGATTGCCCGTTGTCTTGCTTGCAGCTTCTTCCTGAACGTCTCGCTCCTGGGCTTTTTCCTGGGCTTTTTCCTGGACTTTTTCCTGGGCTTTTTCCGGAGCATTCTTCCTCCTGAGCTGGAGCTTGTTGCAAAGCGGCTCCTCATATCCCCAAAACCCATCACCTCTCCTCCCGCCAATACTGACCAATGGATTCACTCCGGTGATCTGTCTGGACACTCCCACCGACCCGCCCCCCCCAAGGGCTGGAATGGCTCGAAATCTTTGTAAAAGATGATATTTTGTTTTCCCGCTCCCAGGCCTTGCATCTGGAGAGACAACGGGTGCTGATTACTGGATGTCTGTCGTTTCCTGAGTTGATGGCCCCCATTAGCAGGTAATGGGTTTCGATCACAAACCGATCTTGCTTAACCGGCTTATCTCCTGGAAGACAATGGACCGGCCATTTCCTGCCTTGCACCAGTTTGGGTTGGGACTGAGTCGTGACTGTGCTTTAATAATGTGAGGGCACAGTGTCTCTGAGTTACCTCTCGGGGTATTGTTCCCAGGAATCACTTTAGATGGTGATGACATCAATGGGCCTGGGTTCCCTGCCACCCAGCCTGTCAGTGTGAAATGTCCGGTTGTATATGAATGCACCTCAGTGCCACCACCACAAGCTCGCCAAACAGTACAGTTCTTTCTTGGGGATTTGGATTTAAGGATTTAAAGTATTGTTGATAGAAATGGCCAGAAAGCTGGTGCTACAGTTCCTCACCTCGGGGACAATAATGGTATGTTCCTCACCTGTCCTTTTCCTCTCCTCCCCTCCCCTCCCCGCCACACCCGGGGACAATAATGGCATTTTCCTCACCTCTCCCTCCTCTCCCACACGCAGGGACAATAATGGTAGGTTCCGCACTTCTCCATCTCCTCTCCCCCGCCGGTGACAATAATAGTATGTTCCTCACCTCTCGCTCTCCCCCCCCCACTCCCGGGGACAATAATGGTATGTTCCTCACCTCTCGCTCTCCCCCCCGGGGACAATTATGGCATGTTCCTCACCTCTCCGTCTCCTCTCAGCCCCCGGGGACAGTAATGGTATGTTCTTCATCTCTCCCACTCCTCTCACCCCCTGGGGACAATAATGGTATGATCCTATCCTTTCCTCTCCCCGCCCACCCCACACCGGAGTCAATAATGGTATGTTTCTCACCTCACCCTCTCCCCTGACGGTTACAATAATTGTATGTTCCTCACCTTTCCCTCTCCTTTTCCACCCCAGAGACAATAATGGTATGTTTAATGGTATGTTCCTCATCTCTCCCTCTCCCCCCGCCCCCCCCTCCCAGGACAATAATGTTACGTTCCTCACCTCCTCCCCACCTCCAGGGACAATGATGGTATGTTCCTCACCTTCCCATCCCCCCCCCCCCAACCCGGGGACAATAATGGTATGTTCCTTGTTAAACTCATCATTAAGTGATGTAACTGAGTACTGTGGACAATGAGTAAGTGCGACCTTAGCTCCTTTAATTAAACTCCAGAGTGTCGGTACAGCGTGGGAGACCTGCTTACATACAGTGCTCCCAAGGGATGCTGGGGTCCCTTGGGACTCCAACAGGTAGGCCCTCTGGTGGTGGTATGATACAGGTTGCCAAGGGTTACATACATAACATCACTCCCTCCCAAAGTCAATAGTACACTTATTTACAGGGTGAGACGATCTGGGGCTTTTCGCTCCCTTGTCGATCATCTCGGTACAAATGCAGGTTTGGGTGAGTTGATTGATTCTACGCTGGGCAGCTGGCCTTGCCGGACTGCTGGGGATGGTGAGTTCAGCTTTGTGGTCGACCGTGATGTCTGTTGCCACTTTCGTGTCTGTTGGAGGGTGAAAGTTGGTGATGTCCTCTTCGGGTTGCTCGTGGCTGTTTGTGAATTACAGTTTAGTTGAGTCCAAATGCTTTCTGCAAGTTAGTCCATTAGCCAGATTGACCTGAAACACCCTACTCCCTTCTTTGGCTATGACGGTGCCAGAAAGCCATTTGGGACCATGTCCATAGTTGAGTACAAATACATGGTCATTTACCTCAATATCGCATGACAAGTTTGCGCGATCATGGTACATGCTTTCTTGATGTCGACTGCCCTCGACGTGATCATGGAGATCAGGGTGGACAAGAGAGAGCCTTGTTTGAGTGCCCTTTTACAGCTCAGTTGGGGGAACCCTAGTGAGCGAGTGGAGTCTGGTGCGGTAGCTGAGCAGGACTCGGGACAGGCGGGTCTGTAGGGAGCCTTCCGACACATGTTTCAAATTTTGCCTGATGGGTTGGACTGCCCGTTCTGCCTGGTCATTGGATTCAGGCTTGAATGGGCCAGATGTGATGTGCTTGATCCCATTGCGAGCCATCGTCGCTGACAAGGACATCAGGCAGGCCGTGTGGGGCGAACATGGCTCGTAGGCTTTCGATGGTGGCAGTGGACGTGCTTACAGATATTATTACACACTCAATCCATTTTGAATAAACATCCACAACAACCAAAAACATTTTGCCTAGAAATGGACCCGCAAAGTCAATCTGGATCCTAGACCACAGTTTGGAGGGCCATGACCACAAACTTAGCGGTGACTCTCTAGGTGCATTGTTCAGTTGAGAGCAAGTGTTGCATTGGCGCATGCAGGATTCCAAATCTGAGTCGATGCCAGGCCACCACACATAGGATCTGGCTATAGCTTTCATCATTACTATTCTTGGCTGGGTAATGTGTAGGTCACGTATGAACGTTTCTCTGCCTTTCTTAGGCAAAACCACATGATTGCCCCACAAAAGACAGTCCGCCTGTATGGACATTTCGTATTTGCACCGCTGGAACGGCTTGATCTCTTCATGCATCTCCGCTGGGACACTGGGCCAGCTCCCATGGAGGACACAGTTTTTTACAAGGGACAGTAAAGAATCCTGGCTGGTCCAGGTCCTGATCTGGCGGGCCGTAATGGGTGACATTTCGTTTTCAAATGCATCCATCGCCAAGAGCAAGTCTGCAGGCTGTGCCATTTCCACCCTGGTAGCCGACTGAGAGCATCAGCGCAGTTCTCTGTGCCTGGTCTATGCGGATTACATAGTTATATGCAGACAGCGTGAGCGCCCATCTTTGGATGCGGGCAGAGGCATTGGTATTAATCTCTTTGCTCTCTGAGAATAGCAATATGAGTGGCTTATGGTCAGTTTCTAACTCAAACTTGAGACCAAACAAATACTGGTGTATTACTGCTAGTGTCTGTCACTGTAGGATATACTGAGTGTGGCTCATTAACGGTGTGGAACACTGTACCCCAGTGACCGTGTATTACTGGGAGTGTCTGTGTCTGTAGGATATACTGAGTGAGGCTCATTAACCAGTGTGGAACAACGTACCCCAGTGACTGTGTATTACTGGGAGTGTCTGTGTCTGTAGGATATACTGAGTGTGGTTCATTAACCAGTGTGGAACAACGTACCCCAGTGACCGTGTATTACTGGGAGTGTCTGTGTCTGTAGGATATACTGAGTGAGGCTCATTAACCAGTGTGGAACACCATACCCCAGTGACCGTGTATTACTGGGAGTGTCTATGACTGTAGGATATACTGAGTGAGGCTCATTAACCGGTGTGGAACACCATACCCCAGTGACCGTGTATTACTGGGAGTGTCTGTGTCTGTAGGATATACTGAGTAAGGCTCACTAACGGTGTGGAACACTGTACCCCAGTGACTGTGTATTACTGGGAGTGTCTGTGTCTGTAGGATATACTGAGTAAGGCTCATTAACCAGTGTGGAACACCATACCCCAGTGACTGTGTATTACTGGGAGTGTCTGTCACCATACAATTGTGCTGAGTGTGAGTCATTAAGCGGTGTGGAACAAATCGATTCTACTTTGAAATATTTGTTTTCGATGATCGACTTCTGAACTCCGTGGAGTTGCGTTCGTGTTTTGTGAAATGTAATCGTTGGCAAAGGGGGATATTGCAGCTGCTGGTTGAAGGTGTTTGGTTAGAAGTGTATCAAGTGAAATGCATTGATATTGCTGTTTCCTACTGAACTGCACCAATAGAAACAAACGTTAACTATTTACTGACCGGTGAACAGCAGGACAGCACTGTTACATTATTCAGAAGCTCTGTATAATGAGTATAGTGACTGTAAACACTTTAATTGTTTTGGTGTTGATTAATCTCCTTCCCCCAACATGGTCCTGAGAATCTGTGGGTCCTGAGAGCTGAATTTAATGATCTTACTATTGCACAGGATGGATATTGGGCTGTGGTTATTGATTATTAAACTTCTGTAACTGATAAGAATATGATGGATCAGATCTTATCTATGATTCAGATTCTCTACGCAGGTAACCTGCAGCGATCTCTGCCGCAAGCTCAGCGAGGTCTGTTTCTGGGAGCAGAGACACGTATAACTGGAGAACATACATATCGGGTTTTCATAATAAACAGATCAGTCCGAGGGCAGGAAACAATTATATCAGTAATTGGTTAATAATGAAATATATAGTGCAATGCTTCAATAACTAAACTACTTCAATATCTGCAATGCTATGTCGAACTGATGACTGTGATTAATTAATGTTATGCATGTAATTAGACCTTACCCAAATGTAAGACTTGCCACCAGGGGGCACACCTGTGGGAGACCGAAGGGTCACCTGTGCACCCTGGGGCAAGCAGGTATAAAAGGTGACTCACTCTGGAGTCTGAAATAAAGAGACCAAGGACACAACAGTTTGAGCTTGCGATATAGTCCTGTGGATTTATTCTGAACATAACAAAGTGGCGACGAGTAATGGATCACAAACTTTCACGCAGCAATGACTGCCATTGGTATTCTTGAGGGTGATGATTGGGAAGCCTTCATTGAGTGCCTCGACCAGTACTTTGTGGCCAACGAATTGGACAAGGCTGAGATGGCGGCCAAGCATAGGTCGATTCTCCTCACCATATGTGGGTCATCGTTATATGGCCTCCTAAAAAACTTGCTGGCAATAGTCAAAATAATGGACAAATCTTATGCAGAGCTATGTACGCTGGCTAGGGAACACCTCAAGCCAACAGAGAGCATCCTGATGGCCAGGTACCAATTTATACTCACCAGCCCTCCGAGGGCCAGAACATGGCGCGTTTTGTCACTGACCTAAGGCGCCTTGCGGGGCAGTGCAACTTTGCAGGATCCTTGGGGGAAATGTTGAGGGTCTTTTTTGTGCTTGGAATTGGCCACGAGGGCATTCTTCGCAAACTGCTGTCTGCCGAATCCCTAGATCTGAGCAATAGCCAAGCATCATGATAGCCCAAGCCTTCATATCCATGAGCGATAACATGAAACAGATATCTTCACAGAATCGAAGCTCACTGGCGAGCACCGTGCACAAAATAACGTTTGCAGCAGGCAGAATGGTGTAGGGAAGGGCCCACCCGATTGCAGAGGCCAGACCTAGGCCTAGAGTGACTCAGAGTCCGCCGTAGGGCATGAATGCATATCCATTAGCACCATGTTGGTGCTGCGGGGGCAGCCATTGAGCTGATCAATGTCGATTGAAGCCCTATTTGTGCAAGGCCTGTGGAACAATGGGGCACCACCGGGTGGCAGAGTCAGGAGAGGATGACCGATCCTGTGGGGATCACGATGAACGAGCAGGAGAGGCAACTGAACCTGAGGGTAAAGAGGAAGTAGAGGGATACACACCTTCACCGCCAAAAGCCCTCCGATAATGTTAAAAGTTGAACTTAACAGCCCTTCAGTCTCCATGGAACTAGACACGGGGGCAAGTCAATCAGTTATGAGCCAGAAGGCATTTGAGAGGCTGTGGGGCAACGAAACACAGAGACCCAAGCTGATCCCGATTCAGGAAAATCTGCGCACCTACACCAAGAAACTCATATCAGTTATTGGTAGTGCGGACATAAGAGTATCCCATGAGGGAGCAGTGCACGAGTTACCACTGTGGATTGTTTCAGGTGATGGGCCAACGTCGCTTGGCAGGAGGTGGATGGGGAAGATTCGATGGAACTGGGAAGACCTCTGCATACCCTCTCCGGCGAACGAGGTCTCCCTTTCCCAAAGACCAAGCAAACCCCCTCTTCCAGCTGAACCAGGCATTGAAGTGCAGATCCAGCTGAACCAGGCACAGGCCACTCATCACAACCAAGAGGAGGTAAAGTTCAACCGAGCAGTGGTACAGGCGCGGTACCCACCACTCCAAGCCGACGATCCCTTCGCGACGATGCAAGAGGCTCCAGGTCGACCATTCGGAGTGGGACTCCGGCCAAAACAATCCGAATGCGTCTTCCCGACACCAGAGGCAAAATACCTGGGGAAGAAGATTGCGGCAGTCGGCATCACGGACACGGACGAGAGGGCGTCCAGACCACGGGACAAGAAGGCATCCAGACCACGGGACGAGAGTGCGCCCAGACCATGGGATGAGAGAACGCCAGATCATGGGCCGAGAGAGCATCCAGAGCATGGGACAAGAGAGCGTCCAGAGCATGGGACGAGAGAGCGTCCAGACCAGGGGACGAGAGAGCGTCCAGACCACGGGACGAGAGAGCGTCCAGAGCATGGGGCGAGAGCGCGTCCAGACCAGGGGACGAGAGAGCGTCCAGACCATGGGACGAGAGAGCGTCCAGAGCACGGGACGAGAGAGTGTCCAGACCACGGGACGAGAGAGCTTCCAGACCACGGGACGAGAGAGGGTCCAGTGCACGGGACGAGAGAGCATCCAGTGCATGGGACGAGAGAGCGTCCAGACCACGGGACGAGAGAGCGTCCAGACCACGGGATGAGAGAGCGTCCAGACCACGGGACGAGAGAGCGTCCAGAGCATGGGACGAGAGAGCATCCAGACCAGTGGACGAGAGAGCGTACAGACCACGGAACGAGAGAGCGTCCAGACCAGGGGACGAGAGAGCGTCCAGACCAGGGGACGAGAAAGCGTCCAGACCATGGGACGAGAGAGCGTCCAGACCAGGGGACGAGAGAGCGTCCAGAGCATGGGACGAGAGAGCGTCCAGAGCATGAGATGAGAGAGTGTCCAGATCATGGGACGAGAGAGCGTCCAGACCAGGGGACGAGAGAGCGTCCAGACCATGGGACGAGAGAGTGTCCAGACTATGGGACGAGAGAGCGTCCAGATCATGGGACGAGAGAGCGTCCAGACAATGGGACGAGAGAGCGTCCAGACCATGGGACGAGAGAGCGTCCAGATCATGGGACGAGAGAGCGTCCAGACAATGGGACGAGAGAGTGTCCAGACCAGGGGACGAGAGAGCATCCAGACCATGGGACGAGAGAGTGTCCAGACAATGGGACGAGAGAGCATCCAGACCATGGGACGAGAGAGCGTCCAGATCATGGGACGAGAGAGCGTCCAGATCATGGGATGAGAGAGCGTCCAGACCACGGGATGAGAGAGCGTCCAGACCAGGGGACGAGAGAGCGTCCAGAACATGGGACGAGAGAGTGTCCAGACCAGGGGACGAGAGAGCGTCCAGAACATGGGACGAGAGAGCATCCAGAGCATGGGACGAGAGAGCGTCCAGATCATGGGACGAGAGAGTGTCCAGACCACGGGACGAGAGAGCATCCAGACCAGGGGATGAGAGAGCGTCCAGAACATGGGACGAGAGAGCGTCCAGACCAGGGGACGAGAGAGCATCCAGAGCATGGGACGAGAGAGTGTCCAGACCACGGGATGAGAGAGCGTCCAGAGCACGGGAGGAGAGATCGTCCAGACCATGGGAGGAGAGAACATCCAGACCACGGGACGAGAGAGTGTCCAGATCATGGGACGAGAGAGCATCCAGAGCATGGGACGAGAGAGCATCCAGACCAGGGGAGGAGAGAGCATCCAAACCACAGGATGAGAGAGCGTCCAGACCAGGGGACGAGAGAGCATCCAGACCAGGGGACGAGAGAGCGTCCAGAACATGGGATGAGAGAGTGTCCAGAACATGAGACGAGAGAGCAGCCAGAACATGGGACGAGAGAGCGTCCAGAGCACGGGACGAGAGAGCACCCAGACCAGGGGATGAGAGAGAGTCCAGACCAGGGGACGAGAGAGCATCCAGACCAGGGGACAAGAGAGCGTCCAGACCAGGGGACGAGAGAGCGTCCAGATAAGGGGACGAGAGAGCGTCCAGATCATGGGACGAGAGAGCATCCAGACCATGGGATGAGAGAGTGTCTAGACAATGGGACGAGAGAGCATCCAGACCATGGGACGAGAGAGCGTCCAGATCATGGGACGATAGAGCGTCCAGATCATGGGATGAGAGAGTGTCCAGACCACGGGATGAGAGAGCGTCCAGAGCACGGGAGGAGAGATCGTCCAGACCATGGGAGGAGAGAACATCCAGACCACGGGACGAGAGAGTGTCCAGATCATGGGACGAGAGAGCATCCAGAGCATGGGACGAGAGAGCATCCAGACCAGGGGAGGAGAGAGCATCCAAACCACAGGATGAGAGAGCGTCCAGACCAGGGGACGAGAGAGCATCCAGACCAGGGGACGAGAGAGCGTCCAGAACATGGGATGAGAGAGTGTCCAGAACATGAGACGAGAGAGCAGCCAGAACATGGGATGAGAGAGCGTCCAGAGCACGGGACGAGAGAGCACCCAGACCAGGGGATGAGAGAGAGTCCAGACCAGGGGACGAGAGAGCATCCAGACCAGGGGACAAGAGAGCGTCCAGACCAGGGGACGAGAGAGAGTCCAGATAAGGGGACGAGAGAGCGTCCAGATCATGGGACGAGAGAGCATCCAGACCAGGGGATGAGAGCGCGTCCAGATCATGGGACGAGAGAGCGTCCAGACCAGGGGACGAGAGAGCGTCCAGAGCATGGGATGAGAGAGCATCCAGAGCATGGGACGAGAGAGTGTCCAGACCACGGGAGGAGAGAGCGTCCAGAGCATGGGAGGAGAGATCGTCCAGACCAGGGGAGGAGAGAGCATCCAGACCACGGGACGAGAGAGTGTCCAGATCATGGGACGAGAGAGCATCCAGATCATGGGACGAGAGAGCATCCAGAACATGGGATGAGAGAGCGTCCAGACCACGGGACGACAGCGGGTCCAGACCACGGGACGAGAGAGCATCCAGAGCATGGGATGAGAGAGCGTGCAGACCACGGGACGACAGCGGGTCCAGACCACAGGGCGAGAGAGCGACCAGACCATGAGACGAGAGAGTGTCCAGACCAGGGGACGAGAGAGCGTCCAGAGCACGGGACGAGAGATCGTCCAGAGCATGGGAAGAGAGAGCTTCCAGACCATGGGACAAGAGAATGTCCAGACCAGGGAGGAGTGAGTGTCCAGACCACGGGACGAGAGAGCGTCCAGAGCATGGGATGAGAGAGCGTCCAGACCACGAGACGAGAGAGCGTCCAGAGCATGGGACGAGAGAGCGTCCAGACCACGGGACGAGAGATCGTCCAGAGCATGGGACGAGAGAGCGTCCAGACCAGGGGAGGAGAGAGTGTCCAGACCACGGGACGAGAGCGCGTCCAGACCAGGGGAGGAGAGAGCGTCCAGACCAGGGGAGGAGAGAGGTTCCAGATCATGGGACGAGAGAGTGTCCAGACCATGGGACGAGAGAGTGTCCAAAGCACGGGACGAGAGAGCGTCTAGACCATGGGACGAGAGAGTGTCCAGAGCATGGGACGAGAGAGCGTCCAGAGCACGGGACGAGAGCGTCCAGAACATGGGACGAGAGAGCGTCCAGAGCACGGAATGAGGGAGCTTCCAGACCACAGAAGGTCGCCGCAACAGAACGGAGGAATGTGTCGCCCAACAAGGAAGATGACGGGGTTTGGGGCAAAGGTAAAGAGGCAAACCCGATGAAGGCCAGGAATCAACTCCGCTCAAATAAATTGTGTGCACCATGTAACCCGTGTGAGCGGTCTTTCGTGGCCAATGATGTACCATTGTATGGGGTTGGAGGTATGTTATAAAAAGCCAAAGTAGCTGGCGAACACCAACCGGTCGTATGTGTATCTAACAAAGTATTCGTAGCAAGTGAGATGTTACTGCACAGGGCCTGGTGTGTTCTGCAGCAGGCCAAAGTAGCGGGCGAGCCCCAAATGATTAAACATGTGTTAAATAAGTTAAACAAAGCAGCAGCCTGTGTTCACTGGGCTAAAGAAACGTACCAAAGATTGTCCTAACATGTGCTCGAGTCAGACAAACTGCTCATCCCATGAGCTTGGGAGAGCAGAGTCACCATTATCGGTGCATTGTTTCGATAATGTCCAACACTGTCTCTGCACTGTAACATGATCCACCACGGGCCAGGCACTGAGAGTGGCGCCCATGTTCTCAGTTGGCCACCGTTGCCCACCCCCGGGGTGGAAACGGCGTAGCTTGCAGACCCACTCGCCGTCGTGGAAGTGCTAGAAAGCGAGGGGTCAACCGTAATGGCTCCCCAGCTTAGGACCTGGACCAGCCAGGATCCCACGTTACCACCTGTCAAAGGTGAACTGCTCGATGGGATGTGGCAATCTATCTGCCAAAAAGACGTTAGACCCATCCCAACGTTGCAAAGCAAGGCAGGGCAGCTACACATAGTCGGTGGTCCGCGGCCCCCATACTATGGCCCAAAGTCCACGGGGACTACGAGGCCTCCCACCACTACCGAAAGTCTCAAGGTCATTGCGGCCATCCTGGGCCTCAGAGTCAGCACCCAAATGACTAAACCTAGCACCACGTGTGCCATGGCAGACTCCCTACAGACCGGCTATCCTGGGTGTTACGCAATCACCAGACCGAATCACTCAGAACCGAGCCTTCCACTTGCCATCAGCAGAGAACGCAGCACAATTGCACGGCCCCTCCACGCGACATCAGAATAAGTGTTGTAGACCATGTTCAGGGCCCCAGTTGGGCCGCTAGCAGTGCATTAGCCAAGGGGGGGAATGGAGTGTATGTGATGAAAACAGAGCATTTGATTGTGAAACCAAGTACCGTGCTAACGAGTAAAGCATTTGGACAAGACCAAACTGCAAACTACAGATAACCAGGAACCACTGTGAAAGGACCTGGTCCCCAGTGACCCACTCACACGATCAACTTCGTTGTCAATCACGAGGATGAACCCACCACATCAGAACTTTAACCCAGGCGATCGACCTGGGGACACGAGGCACCAGATCACCTCAACTTGCAAATAACTTACACATAAGACATTGGGGGGGGGGGGAGAGCGTTGTTATTAATGTATGTAAACCTTACCAAAATGTAAGACTTGCCACCAGGGGGCACACCTGTGGGAGACCTAAGGGTCATCTGTGCACCCTGGGGCATGCAGGTATAAAAGGTGATTCACCATGCTGCTTCCTCACTCTGGAGTCTGAAATAAAGAGACTAAAGTCACAACAGTTTGAGCTTGCGATATAGTCCTGTGGATTTATTCTGAACATAACAATTAATGCTCAAGTTACTGAAATAGAATTTACAGCACAGAAAATGGCCTCTCCGCAAAATTGTTTTTTCTCGGTGTTTATGCTCTACACAAGATGCTTCCCATCCCATTCAAAGAAAGACTTGGATTTATATAGCGCCTTTCACGACCTCCAGACGTCTCAATGTTTTACAGCCAATTAAGTAGTTTTGGAGTTTAATCATTGTTGTAACTTGGGAAACGCAGCAGCCAATTTGCGCACAGCAAGCTCCAAGTTAATGACCAGATAAACAGTTTTTGTGATGTTGATTGAGGGATAAATAATGGTCAGGACACCAGTGATACCTCCCCTGGTCTTCAAAATTGTGTCTTGTGATTTTTACATCCACCTGAGAGAACAGACCAGGCTTCAATTTAACATCTCAACCCAAAGATCGCACCTCCGACAGTGCAGCAGTCCCTCAGCATTGTACTGGAGTGTCACCCTCAATTTATGTGCTCGAGTCCCAGGAGTGGGATTTGAACCCACAACCTATTGAATCAGAGGCAAGTTTGCTACCCAATGAGCCACAGCTTATGCTATCCAACCCTATTGTATTATCCTTCTATCCCGGTCTCTCTCATGTACTTAACTATCTTTTCCTTAAATGTGCACCTCCAATATTCCATGCTGTAGCAAGTTCCCCATTCTAACCACTCTCTGACCAAAGATGTCTCGCTCACCACAATTTCATGTTGGATTAATTGACGAACTTCAGAATTGGACTCCCTCACAAGTGAAATTTTCTTCTCTACGTCTAAACTGTCAAACTCCATCATCATTTCAAAGATGTCTATTGGATCAAGCCCTCAGCCGGCATTTATCGAGAGAAAAGGGCCCCAGTCCTTCACACTTTCCTGATCGTTATAATCTCTCATTTCTGGTTTTGTCCTTGTGAAATATTTGGACTTCTCTGTTCTTTTCAATTCTATTGCCCTAGAAATGAATCGCAGTGTTCCATTTACATGTTATGGTCTTGTGAAGCTGTGTTGCTGCTTTCAATGATTTGTGAGTCTGTAAACCTGAAACCCTTTGCCCCTCTGATCCATTTAGACTCTTATTTTCCAAGGAGTATTTGCGATCTTTATTCTTCCTCCCAAAATACAGCAACTTACATTTTGCTACATTGAAATTAATTTGACATTGAACACCCATTCTGCAAGTTTATCAATGTCTTCAGAACATTGTTCTATTCTGCCTCTGTATTCATTGTATTTCCAATTTGGATGCGGCTGACAATGTTGAATATGTGCTTGTGCTTCCCGAGTCCCTATGGGTTATGTAAATGGTCAACGTCTGTGATCTCAGCGCCGATCCTTGAGCATACCACTGCTCACCATCCGCCAGTCGGAGTAAATCCCTCGACCCCCTACTACCAGTTATTGGCTTTTGTAGCCACCTTGCTGTCCATTCTGCTGCTTGTCCCCTAACACCACGTGCTGGGAGATTATTCCTGACTCTACTCTATCATACCATATCGAAGGCCTTTAGAGAATCAAAGTATATTACATTTACTGCATCACTCTTATCTACTCTTGCTGAAACTTATTCAAAGAATTCATCAGGTTTGGTCAAGCATGACCTTCCCTTTTGGAACACGTGTTGATGAATCTTTAATATATTTTGTGTTTCTAGGGGGGGACGAAATTCGGTCCCGCACTTTTGGGGACGGTACCAGCCGCGAGGTGGGAATTCCTACGCCAGGCGTGGCAGTCCCGCCCCGCAAGCTATATTGGGCTTACCGCCACCAAGTGGACTTATTGAAGGCCGCGACTGATAAATGGGTCATTGTTTGGGCTGCCACAGCTCCCCTTTAATTCCCATCCCTGGGTTGCGTCCTACAGACAGGTATGTGCCCTGCCCCGTGGAGCATCCTACAGACAGGTATGTGCCCCGCCCCGCGGAGCGTCCTGCAGCCAGGTATGTGCCCCGCCCCGCGAGTGTCCTACAGCCAGGTATGTGCCCCGCCCCGCGGAGCATCCTACAGCCAGGTATGTGCCCCGCCCCGTGGAGCGTCCTACAGCCAGGTATGTGCCCCGCCCCGCGGAGCGTCCTACAGACAGGTATGTGTCCAGCCCCGCGAGTGTCCTACAGACAGGTATGTGCCCCGCCCCGCGGAGCGTTCTACAGCCAGGTATGTGCCCCGCCCCGCAGAGCATCCTACAGCCAGGTATGTGCCCCACCCCGCGATTGCCCCACAGCCAGGTATGTGCCCCGCCCCGCGAGTGTCCTACAGACAGGTATGTGTCCCGCCCCGTGAGTGTCCTACAGCCAGGTATGTGCCCCGCCCCGCGAGTGTCCTACAGCCAGGTGTGTGCCCAGCCTCACGAGTGTCCGACAGCCAGGTATGTGCCCCGCCCCGTGAGTGTCCTACAGACAGGTATGTGTCCCGCCCCGTGAGTGTCCTACAGCCAGGTATGTGCCCCGCCCCGCGAGTGTCCTACAGCCAGGTGTGTGCCCAGCCTCACGAGTGTCCGACAGCCAGGTATGTGCCCCGCCCCGTGAGTGTCCTACAGCCAGGTGTGTGCCCCGCCCCGCGAGTGTCCTACAGCCAGGTATGTGCCCCGCCCGTGTCCTACAGCCAGGTATGTGCCCCGCCCGTGTCCTACAGACAGGTATGTGCCCCGCCCCGCCCCGCGAGTGTCCTACAGACAGGTATGTGCCCCGCCCCGCGAGTGTCCTACAGCCAGGTATGTGCCCCGCCCCGCGAGTATCCTACAGCCAGGTGTGTGCCCCGCCCCGCGAGTGTCCTACAGCCAGGTGTGTGCCCCGCCCCGCGAGTGTCCTACAGCCAGGTGTGTGCCCCGCCCCGCGAGTGTCCTACAGCCAGGTGTGTGCCCCGCCCCGCGAGTGTCCTACAGCCAGGTGTGTGCCCTGCCCCGCGAGTGTCCTACAGCCAGGTGTGTGCCCCGCCCCGCGAGTGTCCTACAGCCAGGTATGTGCCCCGCCCCGCGAGTGTCCTACAGCCAGGTGTGTGCCCTGCCCCGCGAGTGTCCTACAGCCAGGTGTGTGCCCCGCCCCGCGAGTGTCCTACAGCCAGGTATGTGCCCCGCCCCGCGAGTGTCCTACAGCCAGGTGTGTGCCCTGCCCCGCGAGTGTCCTACAGCCAGGTGTGTGCCCTGCCCCGCAAGTGTCCTACAGACAGGTATGTGCCCCGCCCCGCGAGTGCCCCACAGCCAGGTATGTGCCCTGCCCCGCGAGTGTCCTACAGCCAGGTGTGTGCCCAGCCCCATGAGTGTCCTACAGACAGGTATGTGCCCCGCCCCGTGAGTGTCCCGCCCCGCGAGTGTCCTACAGACAGGTATGTGCCCCGCCCCGCGAGTGTCCTACAGCCAGGTGTGTGCCCAGCCCCACGAGTGTCCTACAGACAGGTATGTGCCCCGCCCCGCGAGTGTCCTACAGCCAGATGTGTGCCCCGCCCCGCGAGTGTCCCACAGCCAGGTGTGTGCCCCGCCCCGCGAGTGTCCTACAGCCAGGTATGTGCCCCGCCCCGCGATTGCCCCACAGCCAGGTATGTGCCCCGCCCCGCGATTGCCCCACAGCCAGATATGTGCCCCGCCCCGCGATTGCCCCACAGCCAGGTATGTTACCCGCCCCGCGGTTGCCCCAAAGCCAGGTATGTGCCCCACCCCGCGATTGCCCCACAGCCAGGTATGTGCCCCGAGCCGCTGTTGCTGCCATTGCCCATGGCAGCTTTACCAGGTGCCACCCAATCTTCGCTCTGGGGTGTGGCGTGTCTGCGCACGTGATGAGATGTGCATGGGCATGGGACAGAACCAGTCGGAGTGTGGCGTGATCAGTTTGCACCGCCACGAAACTCCGGGGAATCTCCTGGGAGTGGGAAGCGGCGCCGTGCCTGGGACAAAAGCTGTTTACGTCCCGTTGCGCTCACGGGAAGCATAAATGTCCCGAATCTGTCTCCCTGAGGGGTCCACTCACTTTCACACCTCCAACGGCAGGCTAATTGGTCTAGAGTCCCTTGCACTTGTTCTATCTTCTGTTTTCAATACGGGAATAACTTTAGCAGTCCACAAGTCCTCTGGCACTTTCCAATGTTTGTCTATGAATTTATAATAGTAACTCTGCTAACTTTTCTCTATAATTGTGAGAGTCATCGTAGGCAGTCCCTCAGAATTGAGGAAGACTTGCTTCGACTCTTAAAATGAGTCCTTAGGTGGCTGAACAGTGCAATACGAGAACCACAAACTCTGTCACAGGTGGGGCAGACAGTCGATGAGGGAAAGGGGTGGGTGGAACAGGTTCGCCGCACGCTCTTTCCGCTGCCTGCGCTTGGTTTCTGCATGCTCTCGGCGATGAGTCTCGAGATGCTCAGCGTCCTCCCAGATGCACTTCCTCCACTTCGGGCGGGCTTTGGCCAGGGACTCCCAGTTATCAGTGGTGATGTTGCACTTTTTCATGGAGGTTTTGAGGGTTTCCCTGTAACGTTTCCTCTGCCCACCTTTGGCTCATTTGCCGTGAAGGAGTTCCGAGTAGAGTCCTTGCTTTGGGATTCTCGTGTCTGGCATGCAAACGATGTGGCCTGCCCAGCAGAGCTGATCAAGTGTAGTCAGTGCTTCAATGCTGGGGATTTTGGCCTGGTCGAGGACACACATATTGGTGCGTCTGTCCTCCCAGGGGATTTGTAGGATCTTGCGGAGGCAAAGTTGGTGGTATTTCTCCAGCGACTTGAGGTGTCTACTGTACATGGTCCATGTCTCTGAGCCATACAGGAGGGCGGGTATTACTACAGCCCTGTGGATTTTGAGCTTGGTGGCAGTTTTGAGGGCCTAGTCTTCAAACACTCTTTTCCACAGGTGGCCGAAGGCTGCACTGGCGCACTGGAGGCAGTGTTGAATCTCGTCGTCAATGTCTGCTCTTGTTGATAAGAGGCTCCCGAGGTATGGGAAATGGTCCACATTGTTCAGTACCGCACCGTGGATCTTGATGATTGGGGGTCAGTGATATGCGGCGAGGACAGGCTGGTGGAGGACCTTTGTCTTACGGATGTTTAGCGTAAGGCCCATGCTTTCGTATGCCTCAGTAAATACGTCGACTATGTCCTGGAGTTCAGCCTCTCTGTGTACACAGATGCAGGCATCGTCCACATACTGTAGCTCGACGACAGAAGGTGGGGTGGTCTTGGACCCAGCCTGGAGATGGCAAAGGTTGAACAGATTCCCACTGGTTCTGTAGTTTAGTTCCACTCCAGCAGGGAGCTTGTTGACTGTGAGGTGGAGCATGGCAAGCGAGGAAGTTTGAGAAGAGGGTTGGGGCGATGATGCAGCCCTGTTTCATCCCGCTCCGGATGTGGATTGGGTCTGTGATGGATCCATTAGTAAGGATCACGACCTGCATGTCGTCATGTAGCAGGCGGAGGATGGTGATGAACTTTTGGGGGCATCCGAAAAGGAGGAGAACGCTCCATAAACCCTCGAGGTCGACAGCGTCAAAGGCCTTTGTAAGGTCGAAGAAGGTCATGTGTAAGGGCTGGCGCTGTTCCTTGCATTTTTCCTGCAACTGTCGCGCTGCAAAAATCATATCCGTTGTGCCCCTTAGGGGAAGAAATCCCCCCTGCGACTCCGGGAGGAGCTCCTCAGCCATAGGGAGAAGATGGTTGAGGAGGACTCTCGCGACGACTTTCCCAGTTGCTGATAACGGAAATTCCTCTCTAGTTGCCGCAGTCGGACTTGTTCCCTTTTTTAAAGATGGTCACGATCACTGCATCTCTGAGATAGTACGTGTGAATGTGATTCATCTGAACCAGGAGTTTTATCCTCTCCTTATTCCAGTATCAATTATCTCTCCCCCTTCTAACTTAAATATCTTGTATTTGTTTCATGAATGAATGCGATGATTATTTGAGAGTTTAGTTGGGACCCTTGCAGATCTCTCTCCTTTCTTCAGGCTCTGAATACTCATGCAGTGGTTCATTCTGCCCCTCCTGTCCACAACACGTGTGACTTCCTTCTACCTGAGGTCGGAGCTGTGCTCCACATGTCCATTTACACTTCTGCCCATGTCTGTCCGGGGGCCCCGCTGGTGTAAAGTCCAATAAACCCGAGCTCCCCTCAAACTCACAGCGGACACACAGTTTCCCTCCACCATCCCCCGCAGGTACATTCCCAGGCCCTGTTTGGAATTTCATTCACTGGCCATTCCCACTGGGAATCCTCGGGCCCTCGTCGGCTCTGGGCTGGGAATGAAAAGCCTCAGGTTTCAGATCCTGAGCCCAGTGCAGTGCCCCTGCTGCAAAATACAGATGCTTGGACCTGGGGTCTGAACAGTGGTCTATCCCCACACTCCAATGGTGCCGCTGTGGGAGCCCGGATGGGTCCTAACTATGCTGCCTTTTCCTGCGATACGGGGAATATTCGATGTTCCAATGCTACTTGGGTCGCCTCCTTCACGTATTGTTCAGCAACATTGTGGACTGTAGTGGCACCACTTCCTTCTTTCACCATCAACTGCAAAATATAATCAAAATATAACTAACAATCTTGTTTTGCGAGGCCCCTTGGGGAAGAGTGATCATAATAAGGTAGAATTCTTTATTAAGATAGAGAGTGACACAGTTAATTCAGAGACTAAGGTCATGAACTTAAGGAAAGGTGACTTTGATGGTATGAGACGTAAATTGGCTAGAATAGACTGGCGAATGAAGGATTGATGGTGGATAGGCAATGGCAAACATTTAAAGATCACATGGATGAACTTCAACAATTATACATTCCATAGATATGTGAAGAGAAAAAGATTAGTGAAGACAAACATAGGTCCCTTGCAGTCAGAATCAGGTGAATTTATAATGGGGAACAAAGAAATGGCAGACCAGTTGAACAAATACTTTGGTTCTGTCTTCACGAAGGAAGACACAAATAACCTTTCAGAAATACTAGGGGACAGAGGGTGTAGTGAGAAGGAGGAACTGAAGGAAATCCTTATTAGGCGGGAAATTGTGTTCGGGAAATTGATGGAATTGAAGGCCAATAAATTCCCAGGGCCTGATAGTCTGCATCCTAGAGCAGTTAAGGAAGTGGCCCTAGAAATGGTGGAAGCATTGGTGATCATTTTCCAACAGTCTATCGACTCTGGATCAGTTCCTATGGACTGGAGGATGGCTAATGTAAACCTACTTTTTAAAAAAGGAGGAAGAGAGAAAATGGCTAATTATAGACCGGTTAGCCTGACATCAGTAGTGGGGAAAATGTTGGAATCAATTTTTAAAGATGAAATAGCAGCGCATTTGGAAAGCAGTGACAGGATCGGTCCAAGTCAGCATGGATTTATGAAAGGGAAATCATGCTTGACAAATCTTCGAGAATTTTTTGAGGATGTAAGTAGTAGGGTGGACGAGGGAGAACCAGTGGATGTGGTGTATTTGGACTTTCAAAAGGCCTTTGACAAAGTCCCACACAAGAGATTGGTGTGCAAAATTAAAGCACATGGTATTGGGGGTAATGTACTGACGTGGATGGAGAACTGTTGGCAGACAGGAAGCAGAGAGTCGGGATAAACGGGTCCTTTTCAGAATGGCAGGCAGGCAGTGACTAGTGGGGTGCCGCAGGGCTCAGTGCTGGGACCCCAGCTATTTACAATATACATCAATGATTTAGATGAAGTAATTGAGTGTAATATCTCCAAGTTTGCAGATGACATTAAGCTGGCTGGTGGTGTGAGCAGTGAGGAGGATGCTAAGAGTCTGCAGGGTGACTTGGACAGGTTGGGTGAGTGGGCAAATGCATGGCAGATGAAGTATAATGTGAATAAATGTGAGGATATCCACTTTGGTGGCAAAAACACGAAGGCAGAATATTATCGGAATGGCGGCAGATTAGGAAAAGGGGAGGTACAACGAGACCTGGTTGTCATGGTACATCAACCATTGAAAGTTGGCATGCAGGTACAGCAGGCGGTGAAGAAGGCAAATGGTATGTTGGCCTTCATAGCTAGGGGATTTGAGTATAGGAGCAGGGAGGTCTTACTGCAGTTGTACAGGGCCTTGGTGAGGCCTCACCTGAAATATTGTGTTCCGTTTTGGTCTCCTAAGCTGAGGAAGGACGTTCTTGCTATTGAGGGAGTGCAGCGAAGGTTCATCAGACTGATTCCCGGGATGGCAGGACTGACATATGAGGAGAGACTGGATCGACTGGGCCTGTATTCACTGGAATTTAGAAGGATGAGAGGGGATCTCATAGAAACATATAAAATTCTGACGGGACTGAACAGGTTAGATGCAGAAAGAATGTTCCCGATGTTGGGGAAGTCCAGAACTAGGGGACAGAGTCTAAGGATAAGGAGTAAGCCATTTAGGACTGAGATGAGGAGAAACTTATTCACTCAGAGAATTGTTAACCTGTGGAATTCACTGCCACAGAGAGTTGTGGAAGCCAGTTTGTTGGATATATTCAAGAGGGAGTTAGATATGGCCCTTACGGCTAAAGGGATCAAAGGGTATGGAAAGAAAGCAGGAAAGGGGTACTGAGGTGAATGAGCAGCCATGATCTTATTGGATGTTGGTGCAGGCTCGAAGGGCCGAATGGCCTAATCCTGCACCTATTTTCTATGTTTCTATGTTTCTATCCCTGACTCTCTTGACCAGAACCAATAGGATCCAATTGCCCTCACCTTTGACTCAACCAGACTCCACATTCAACAGATCATCCTCCGTCATTTCCAGCGTGATCCAACCACCAAACACATCCCCTTTCAGGAGCAAAGTGACCTGTCCCTCCATGACAAGCTGGATCACTCATCTATCACCCCAGCAACCCCCTGCCCTTCCCCACCCCTTCCGATACATAACGCATGAGATGCAACACCTGCCCTTTCACCTCCTTCCTTCTCATCGTCCAAGGCCCCAAAAATTCCTTCCACGTGAAACAGTCATTTACTTTACCTGTTCCGATTCAGTATAATGTACTTGATGTTCAGGATGCAATCTACAGTACATTGGAGTAAACAGATTGTGCGATTACTTTGCTGAACGTATCCATTTAATCTGCAAGCGTTTTCTCTGAGTTTCCGGTTGCTTACCCCTTCAATTCTCCAGGCTGTAATTTGACATTTTATTCAATGTGTTGTACCCCTCAGTGTGTATTGGTCTGTATGTGTTATTAAAGGTGTGCCTTTTACTTCTTTTTAAACACAATAAAGCCATACCTGCTTCCGACGTTGAAACCAATTGTCTGTCCAAGTCTGTCACAGTCCCTTCATAATTCCAGTGTCTAGAACCAAGGGTGTGGGAGCGATTCGGAACCGTTCATATAAGGTCAGAAGGGAAAGCTGACCCCCTGCAAACCACCCCTTACATAATGGCGACCCAGATGGGACACTGGTACAAGGGACGTGATAAGAGAGAGACTGGATTCAGGAAAAGAAGCAAAATGGAAGAGGGGATTTCCTCGTATGTGTTTAAGAAGGTAAATGTGGCTAAGGAGTGGGTACTCGATCTATTGTATGCTGAGCATCCAGAAGATGCTGCAGCTCAATGCACCGAGAGCAAGGACCATAAAAAGTCAATAGAGAAGGCTATTTGGCTAATTTGCCTTCAGCAACAGATCCGGCTTCTAGATGAGGAGAATGAGAATTAAAGGGAGTATTGAGACAGGCAGAAGAGAGGTCCAACGCAAGGGCCACAGTCGGGGAAAGGCTGTGGACAGAGGTGGGAAAGTTAAAGGAAAGTAGAGAGCTCACTAAAGAAAGGCACAAAACCCAATTGGACCTTTTACAGTGTCAGATTATTGAAGCCAAGAATAGCGAACGGGCATTGCGGGAAGAGAATTCCTGCCTCGCCAAGCAAGTTAAAGAGTACGGGCAGAGGGTGAGAGACATTCAGATAGCCTATAAGGTAGCCAGTACCAGGGAATTTGAGGCAAGAGACCACGGCCCCTGCCAGCAGCAGATCCAAAGCTTGAACCTTGCTCTATCCCGGGCTAAAGGCATGGTGTGCCTGATAAACCCGGGTTTAGCCCAGGAACACCTGGTTGGGCAAGGAGAAACCCCTCAGTCACCGCCTGCAGCTCCCAGGAACGGCCCGGAGCAGCAGGGGTGTCAGCCAGAGTGCGGGGCAGGCAAGGATTGCAAACTACCAACACCGGCAGCCCCGAGTTTTAACTCGGCTTGGCAGCAGGGGGAAGAGGGCAAGCCATAAAAGAAGGGCCAAAACCAGGGCCAATGGACCCGGTCCGGCAGCAGAAGTTTGGCCCGCCTGATGCCAATGGGGCAGCAGGACCCCTAGAAAGCAACTTCGTAGTCCCCCACGACACCCAAAAACTGAGGGCTATGATAGGCCACCTAAGTAAGCTCACCCAACAGGGGGATCCCTCGGTACACTTCCTGGAAGTGGAACACACAGGGGATATTAACGGGTGTGATGATTCAGAGCAGGCTAAGTTGTTGCTCTTCTCGCTAGACACCAAGCTGTGAAACACGTACGCTACGGTTAAGGAGGAGGTTCTAGAGGCCATGGGTATGAACGACGGGAGTCCTTTCTCCCGAGTGGAGAAAACAGAACAGCTCTATGGGAAGACTCCACAGGCTTTCGCTGACAGGTTGTGGCCGGTCTACGAAAGGGCCTGTAGTGGGGTTCTTGACCGGGCCCCCCTGACCCCTAACGAGCTGGCTCACTGGCTCCGCAGCCTGGTGGCAAACAGCTTACCTGGAGTAAAGGCAAAAGCTGAGGTCTGGTTCGATCCAAGAGATCCCAGAACCACCGAGGAGACAGTGGTCAGACAGTTGACACTGGCTTACCGAAACGGTAGAGGGACAGAGGAGCCCTCCTCTAAAGGGAGGGTCCATGAGATTAAACCCAGCCAAGGCAAGAGAGAGTGGCATCAGGAAGGTGGGAACCCTCCCCACAAAGGGGGCGAGTGTTTTGGGTGTGGGAAAAGTGGGCACTGGAGGAAGGACTGTAGGAACCCATGGAAAGAGACTAAGGGAAAGGCCACTTCAGCCCCAGCCCGTAAGGCCGGGGCAGGAACACCCGACACATATGAGACACTAGTAGCCACCCTACAGACACTCATAAACAGACAGGGAGCAGTAGCTATCGCAACCGGTCCAGCAGTCGGTACGGTAAAACCCTCTGCTCCAACCCACCCAGATGCATGACTAGAGCCAGCGCAGCCTGTGTACCTTTGTTCCCGAGAGTACGATGCCTGGAAGAGACCGTGCGTTACTATGGAAGTGGAGAAAGTGAAAGGGACCTACCTGCTAGATACTGGTGCTTCCAGCACCCTTGTATATGCAGATAACCCAGCTACCTCACCTTTATCGAACGGGGTCCCGTACAGTCTAGTGGGGTTCACAGGCAATGAGCAAACTGGTTCATTTTCCATCCCGCTCACCATTTAGTTAGGGACACTCAAAACCAAATGGAAATGTGTCCTGATGGAATGGAAGCAGAAGGGAAAAGGGATCCTGGGGGCTGATTTTATCATTAGCCACCAGATCCTAGTGGATCTCAGGAACCACTGTCTATGGGGAGCCATAGTGACTGACAGGGAAGGTGAGGTGGCGGTGATCCCAGAAAAAGGGGCCAAGGGAACATTGTGTACCGTGAAGCCAAAGGAGGGTTATGACTTGGAATTACTGGTCAGTAACACCCCAGTGGAGTAGCAGGCATATGTACGGGCACACCTTGCAGCATTCGCCACCCAAACATGACTGTGGTAGGGTAACGGGGCTGGAAGTTAGTATAGTAGGGGACCCCATGACCCGACCACAAAAGCAATATAACCTCCCCAGGGAGGCAGAGGCAGACCTGACAACGGCGCTGGGATCACTGGTAGAGCAAGGGGTGTTAAGACCGATAGCAACCCATGTGAACTCTCCACTGTGGCCGGTTAAGAAACCGGACAACTCATGGAGGGCCACCGTGGACTATCGAGTACTAAATCAGAATATCCCTGCCTGTGCACCCACTGTAGCAGCCGTAGCGGATCTCATAGGGAGTATTCCAGCATCTGCGACCACTTTCACGGTGCTGGATATTTCAAATGGGTTTTGGTCCATTCCTTTAAAACGGGAGGACCAGTACAAGTTCGCCTTTACCTTTATGGGCCAACAATACACGTGGAACTGTCTTCCCCAAGGCTTCCACAATAGTCCCAGCTTTTTTCACCAATGCATGGCGAACTGTTTAAAGGGCTTTAGCAGACCCCAGCAGTTGGTGCAGTATTGTAGAATTTACCAATATCTCGCAAAGATTCCAGGTACTTTTCCCCTACAGAGGAGAAGAATCCCTTTCTGGGCTTTTAAAATGAGTTTAAAGGGGCAGACGAAGCCTGCGGGGGATAAAAGGGGATGCATTCATGGAGACCCCCACCCGCCCCCGCAGTGTTTGGACTCATAAGAAAGGGAATTCAAAATGGACCTAAATTACAGAAGCTTGAGATCCCCTAAACATCTATGGGAAGGAGCATATCAATTTTAAGATTCTACAACATTTTGGCTGCGAAAAAAGAGTTACCAAATACAGGAGGTGGAGCCAACGTCTGAAGAAAATTTGTTTATAAAGGATCCCAGACAGTCTGGGGGAACTATTCACCCCCTAAGAAATAATCGAATTACCCAATCAAGCACAATGGAAATCATGGTCAGAAAAACTGGACAATCCTAAAACAATGCAAAACCAGTGATAGCACATTCTCACACCCTAATCGAGTTACTGCTGACAAAGGAGACATTTGAAAATCAATGGACAGAACAGTTCAAACAGAGCCCAAGAGATTTGATGGGAGATAACAGAGCCTTTTATTGGGACATATCTATCTCCCAGTTTTACAAGGAAAAACTAGCAGAACTCAAAAACTAGCAGAACACAGAAATGAGCAGCACACAGGAGAGAAGCAGAAAAACTAGGAGAACACAGGAGAGAAGCAGAACACAGACTGGAACTCGCACAGACTGGAACACAGACACAGACAAGCAGCCTGCTTGCTCTACAGTGAAGAAATGGAATAGTGAAGGAAACTACCAGAACTTATCAGGAACTGACCGAGCACGAGGCCCACGAAACGGAAGGTTGTCAGCAACCAAATTGACAACCACTCTACAATCTACTTCTGAACAAACCAATGGGGGAGAAATTACCAAAAGGGACGAACTAAACTATTCCTAACCAAAGAAAGTGGGTACTTACCCCATACATCCAAAACGCAACTTACCGCATCAACGGACGCACCCCAACTGAAGACTACGCAGTCCGAAGTCCTCTCCTCCATCCGGGGTACGGCTTGCATCGAAGGCCAAGTGCAGCAAACCCCAAAACCGCGATTCACCGGCAACTGTCGAAAGGGATTGGTGAGCATAGCCCCT
This sequence comes from Pristiophorus japonicus, assembly GCF_044704955.1. NCBI lineage: Eukaryota > Metazoa > Chordata > Chondrichthyes > Pristiophoridae > Pristiophorus > Pristiophorus japonicus. The sequence continues at coordinate 451,179 of NW_027251843.1, forward strand.
GAACCCTCAGAGCTATAACTTAGTTAGTTAGGGGAATTGGGAGGGGGGAGGCTGGGATAACTTGTGTAAATGTTTCTGCATTCTCCTCTTTACCCCATTTAGAGTTTAAGCTGTATTCTTTTCCCCACAGGCTGTAATTTGACATTTTATTCAATGTGTTGTACCCCTCAGTGTGTATTGGTCTGTGTGTGTTATTAAAGGTGTGCCTTTTACTTCTTTTTAAACACAATAAAGCCATACCTGCTACCGACGTTGAAACCGATTGTCTGTCCAAGTCTGTCACAGTCCCTTCATAATTCCAGTGTCTAGAGCCAAGGGTGTGGGAGCGATTTGAAACCGCTTATATAAGGTCAGAAGGGAAAGCTGACCCCCTGCAAACCACCCCTTACAGTGTGTGGATGATCTGCTCCTGTTCACCAATCAGGGGGAGGAGCATGGCCCACTGCTGGCTGAGCTGCTGGAGCTGCTAAAAGAAGAAGGGTTTGAAGTAAACCCCAAGAAGGCACAGATCGACCAGAAGGAAGTCAAATTCCTGGGGCTGACTGTGCGCACTGGGGAAAGGGCCATCGACAAGGCTAGAATGGAGGCAGTACAGGAGTTACCAGCCCCCAACACAGTGACAGGGGTAAGATTCTTTCTTGGACTCACCGGGTACTGCAGAGACTTCATTGAGGATTATGCAGCCACCGCAGCCCCTCTGCTCAGGCTCCTACACAAGAGTGCAGAGTGGGACTGGGATGAGGGTTGCAAGGCAGCATTTAACCAGCTCAAGAAGGACTTGCAGACCGCGCCAGCCTTAGGAGTGATAGATGTAGGAAAGGAGTTTTTCCTGGAGGTGGCAGCCAGCGGGGACAGTTTGAGCTCAGTGCTGCTTCAAGAGCGGCACAGCCAGCTGAGACCGGTGGTTTACTCCTCCAGGATCCTCACAGATGTGGAGAAGGGGTACTCCAACTGTGCGAGACATCTCCTAGCCACACATTGGGCAGTGAAAAGATCCTTGATCTTCACGGGAAGGTCTCCTCTAACACTCCTAATCCACCACACACCTACTCAGATGCTCCTAGATGGGAGGATTAAGGGCGGGACGGTGAGCAGTGCCCGCATTGCTCACTGGACGCTGCTCCTCTCCCAGATGGACCTCAGAGAAGAAGGCCCCCACGAGCCAAGGCTCTCAGCCAAACTAATCTATCCAGGGAAAGCCCACAGGTGCTCCATAGAAGGGGTATGGGAGGTGAACATTGGCCTTCGGGCTGGGTTACACCCTACAGGCCGGGACATCGACGTGGAAGGGTCCAGCACGGTATCTGCTGACGAGCGACTCACTGGGTGCGGAGTCTACGACCCAAGGACAGGTATTGCACTGGCAATCAAGCTCCCCAGCACCATGAGCGCCCAGCACGCTAAACTGTCCGCCATAATGTACGTGGTGATCCACCCCGAGGAATTCCCTACTCCGTACACGATTTGCTCGGACAGTATGGTCACCTGCAATTCATGTACGGAGTACCTGGCTCTCTGGTCCCGTCGCGGATACACGTCCGCTGATGGGAGACCCCTGGCAATCAAGCCCCTGCTGGAGAAAATCATGACAGCGGTGGGGGAAGAAGGAAAGGTCTACATACATAAGGTGAAGGCCCATTCAAAAACCGAACCCCGTGCAGAGGGAAACCAACAGGCTGACAAACTGGCCAAAGAAGGTGCCCGCACGGGAAAGTTCTGGGACTCCTTTGACACCGGCCGCATAGCAGCGGTCAAGAATAAAAACAGGGCAGCAGAGAGTGCAGGGGATAGCCTTGGCCCCGGACTTAAAAACAGTTCAGCTACAGGACCCGGTCTGAAAGCTGTCCTGAACGTGCTAGCTAGAGGAGAGAGATTAGAAGGTCCGTACGGAACAGCAGCCATTACCCTTAAGGAAGGCATGCTGTTTAAAGAGGGACAATGGGTCGTGCCACAGCAGCACCAGAGGGAATTCCTAAAACTGGCCCATGAGGGTCCAGGAGCGGGACACCCCGGGCCTGAGACCACCTGGCAACGGGTGGAACAGGCAGGATCGTGGCCGGGACTCAGGGAGGACCTCCGCGAGTTCTGTGCGAACTGCCTGGTGTGTGCTGCGAACAACCCTGACCCCCAGAAAAGGAAGGTGTCCCTAGGACACATCAGGAGGGTAGAGGGACCATGGCAGTCAATCCAAATTGACTACATCTGCCCTTACCCACTGCCCAGGGAGGCTACAAATACTGCCTCGTCCTGGTGGACGTGTTCTCAAAATGGGTTGAAGCCTTCCCCTGCCGAACAGCCACCGCACTAGGGACAGTTAAGATTCTAGTCAGGGAAGTGTTCTCCCGGTGGGGACTCCCACAGTATGTGGAGTCGGACCAGGGGAGCCATTTCACCGGGCAGGTAATGCAGGCAACCCTTAAGGAGCTCGGCATTGAGGGGAAATGGCACGTTGCCCACAATCCACAGTCATCCGGTATTGTGGAGCGTTTAAACCGCACCATTAAAGAAAGGCTGCGGAAGAAAATGGGAGACTCACCCCAAAAGTGGGTGGAGGTCTTACCGTTGGTCCTAATGGGGATCCGAGCCCAGCCAGTCAGAGCACGGGGTATTCCCCATACGAGCTCATGACTGGCCGGATCATGCAGACCCCCACCCATGTCCTAGCCCCGGTGCTCACAGAAGGCCAGCTCAGAGAGGTGTACCAGGACCAGTTTGTCAGGAACCTGTTTGAACACCTCAAATAGATTCACTGGCAGGCTGCTAGTAACATGGGCAGACAGCATCAGGGGAACCGATTGCTGCTAGAACCCAGCAAACACCACGAATGGGAGATGGGGGACCAGCTCATGGTGAGGAACTGTGCTCGGGTCAGGGTTTTTGAAGCATTATATATGGGGCCATACAGCATTGTGGATAAGGCAAGCCTGATGGTCTATGCCATAAAGCTGCCCCGCCGTACTAAGTGGTTCCACATCAATCAGTGCAAGCTGTACAACCTAGGATCAGCCAAACACAGATGGCAGCCGGGAGGGGTGAACCGTCCTCAGGACAGGGACCCTCCGTTGGCCGCCCCTGACAGTGGAGGGCCCACAGGGAATGTGGCAGGCTCAGAAACCGTGCCTATAGGGGCGGTGAATTGCAGTACTGGAGGAGCTATCCCACCCATCGTTTGGGATTCGGACGCACCCCCAGTAACCCAAGCCCTGAGAAGGCCCTTCCGTACACCACGGCCAAAGATACCGTGGTCACCGGCATCTGAGCCTCAGCGATTCTACCCTTGGAGAAGGGCAGCCCGACAGGAAAGGCCGAATGTCAGAAGTACAGAGGATGCTCAGAGTAGGGACCACCAGCCAGCCGCCTCCAGCGGTGAGGGTCTCACAGGAGCAGTAGCAACGAGCTGTCCCAGAGACAAGGGTCTCCAGCTCACCGGGAGCGGGGAAATCCTAGCATCCAGGCGGCTATCAGGCCGCACAAGGCATGGGCCTGACAGGGACTAACCAGGCCACCTGGAGACGGGTGGTGGTTGTATATAGCTCTAATTTTAGTTTAAGGCAGCTGACTGCACCATTTTAAGGTTTAGTTTAGAATTGAGGGTAATGTTGCAGTAATGTTTAGGTGATTATTTTGAGTTTGTCTTGTGTGTCAGCCAGCCTGAGAGCAGTTCTCAAGGGCAGGATCCAGACATTACCAGGTGATGGACAAACCTCAGGAGACCAATTGATGTTGTTTAATTTTAATCTAGGGTTTTTTCCCTTCTGTAATGTGGTTGTACGTTGCCTATATGCTGGTGAATATAATGTAACTGAAATGAAATGTAACTGTGCTGAAATGCAATTGTAGTGATTGAACCCCCTCCAAGCTGGGATGGTATAAATGTAAAAAGTTTGTACCTGTAAAGGGAAAAGTGTGCATCTATGGTGATGTTGCATAAATGTAATGCATTTTGGATATTAGTTTAGCTAATTTACGGGGAAGGTTATCTCTTAGGAGTCAGGAAATTTGCTCACCTCGAAGAATGATACCATAAGTGATATGGTATCACAGGGAGAATGTAGAATTTACCAATATCTCGCAAAGATTCCAGGTACCTTTCCCCTGCAGAGGAGAAGAATCCCTTTCTGGGCTTTTAAAATGAGTTTAAAGGGGCAGACGAAGCCTGCGGGGGATAAAAGGGGATGCATTCATGGAGACCCCCCCCCCCCCGCCAGTGTTTAGACTCATAGGAAAGGGAATTCAAAATGGACATAAATTACAGAAGCTTGAGATCCCCTAAACATCTATGGGAAGGAGCATATCAATTTTAAGATTCTACAACATTTTGGCTGCGAAAAAGAGTTACCAAATACAGGAGGTGGAGCCAACATCTGAAACAAATTTGTGTATTAAGGATCCCAGGCTATTCACCCCCTAAGAGATAATCGGATTACCCAATCAAGCACAATGGAAATCATGGTCAGAAAAACTGGACAATCCTAAAACAATGCAAAACCAGTGACAGCACATTCTCACACCCTAATTGAGTTACTGCTGACAAAGGAGACATTTGAAAATCAATGGACAGAACAGTTTAAACAGAGCCCAAGAGATTTGATGGGAGATAACAGAGCTTTTTTTGGGAATATATCTATCCCCCAGTTTTACAAGGAAAGACTAGCAGAACACAGAAGCTAGCAGAACACAGACTCGAACAAGGAACAGACTGGAACACAGACACAGACACAAGCAGCTGGAGCTGGGGAGTGAAGAAATGGAGTAGTGAAGGAAATTACAAGAAATCCTCAAGGACCGACCAACCAAAACCTACTCAGCAAAAACCGAAGAATCGTCATTTATTTCCACTCTACAATCTACTTCTGAACAGCCAACGGGTGAGAAATTACCTAAAAGGACTAACTGAAACCAAAGAAAGTGGCTACTTATCCCATACATCCGAAACGCAACTTACCGCATCAACGGACGCACCCCAACTGAAGACTACGCAGTCCGAAGTCCTCACCTCCATCCGGGGTGTGGCTTGCCCAGAAGGCCAAGTGCAGAGAACCCCGAAACCGTGATTTACCGGCAACTGTCTAAAGGGATTGGTGAGCATCGCCCATGAACCCTCAGAGCTATAGCTTAGTTAGTTAGGGGAATTGGGAGGGGGGAGGCTGGGATAACTTGTGTAAATATAGCTGCATTCTCCTTTTTACCCCATTTAGAGTTTAAGCTGTATTCTTTTCCCCACAGGCTGTAATTTGACATTTTATTCAATGTGTTGTACCCCTCAGTGTGTATTGGTCTGTGTGTGTTATTAAAGGTGTGCCTTTTACTTCTTTTTAAACACAATAAAGCCATACCTGCTTCCTACCTTGAAACCGATTGTCTGTCCAAGTCTGACACAGTCCCTTCATAATTCCAATGCCGAGAACCAAGGGTGTGGGAGCGATTCGGAACCACTCATATAAGGTCAGAAGGGAAAGCTGACCCCCTGAAAACCACCCCTTACACGGTGAAATATCCGATTACCCTCAATGATACAATTAATGAATAAACAGAATAACTGAGCACAGCCCAGAGGCGGGTGCCAGTGTTTCCAGTCGAGGAATGTAATATTTCGCCCCAGACTTCCATCCACTGAATTACACCAGGAATGGCTGGTGATCTGATAATGGCTGCCCATGTCCTAACTCACAGCAGATCCCAATACCCCATTACACCTGTGCTCGCTGACCTACATTTGCTCCCTGTCCAACAATGCCTCAATTTTAATATCAACATCCTTGTTTACAAATTTCTTCATGGCCTCTGTCAGGTCCACCAGCTCTGTGACTTTGTGAGCTCTCTGTGTTTCTCTGAACCTGGCATCTTACACATCCCCAAATGTTAACTACTCCACCATTGGCAGCCGTGCTTTCGGCTGCCTGTGCCCCAAGCTCTGGGACTCCCTCCCTAAACCTCCATACCTCTCGAGCTCTCCTCCTCCTTTAAGATGCTCCTTAAAAATTACCTATTTGACCAAGCTTCTTTCCTAAAACCTACTTAAGGGCCTCGGTGTCAATGTTTCCTGAATTTCCTATTGGATTTATTAATGACTGTCTTAAATCTATTTGGTTAAGTTCTGGTCTCTCCTGCAAGTGGAGACATCTTCTCTCCCTTTACCCTATCAAACCTTTTCATATTCTTAAAGGACTCTAACTAATTATCCCTCAGTCTTCTCTTTGCTAAAGAAGAGAACCTCGGGTCTGTTCAATCCTTCCTGATCTCAGTTCTGGCATCATTCCGGTAAATCCACTTTGCACCTTCTGCAGCGTCTCCATGTCCTTTTTATAAGATGGCCACCAGAAACGTTTGCAGTATTCCAAGTGTGGTCAAAAGAAGGTTCCATCCAAGTTTAACATAACTTCAATGTTTTACAATTCTATCCCTCTCACCATGAACCCAAGTGCTTTCTTTGTTTTTATGGCCTGATGAACCTTCATCGCTACATTTAGTGATTTGTGTAACTCTACCTTCACATCCCTCTGTTCCCCACTCCCGTTTAAACACTTATCTTCCAAGGAGAATGTCACATCCGTATTATTCCCATTAAAATGTACCACCTCACAGTTCCCTAAATTGAAGTTCATTTGCCAATTACATGCTCATCCTGCAAGTTTATTATTGTCTCAGTTTGTTGTCACAGTCCTCCTCAGTGTTAACTATAACCCCCCATTGTGGGGGCATACACAAAGTTTGACATTGTGCTCCCGATTCCCGAGTGCAAATTGGTTATGTAAATGGTCCCAGCACCAATCCTTGGGGAACACCAGTTTCCACCTTTACCAGCTTCACTGCTTTTGAATGATATTGACTTAGAAAGAAACCCTAGTTCATTGTTTGGTTTCAATTGCATTGCTGGCCTGCGATGCAGCTTTTAATGGTTTGTTCACCCGTATCCCAAGTTCACTTTGCTCTTCTGCCACATTCAGTTTCTTATTTTCAATGGTGTAGGTGATCCTGGAATCATAGAATGGTACAGCACAGAAGGAGGCCATTCGGCCCATCTAGCCTGTGTTGGCTGTTTGCTCGAGTCATCCAATTAATCCCATCCTCGGCTCCTTCCCCTGTATTTTATTTACTTCAATTATTTTTGGCAAATTCCCTTTTGAAAGTTACTATTGAATCTGCTTCCACCGCCCTTTCAGGCAGCACGTTCCAGATCATAACAACTCGCTCTTTAAAAAAAATGTTTCCTCAAGTCTCTGTTGGTTCTTTTGCCAATCACATTAAATCTGTGTCCTCTGAGAACCGAACCATCTCTCAGTGGGGACAGTTGCTCCTTTATTACTTTATTCAATTTATTTAGAATCTTGATCACTGCTATCAATCTCCTCTTAACCTTCTCTGCTCTAAGGAGAACGACCCCAGCTTCTCCAGTCTCTCCATGTAACTGAGGTCCCTCATCCCTGGAACATTCGAGAAAATCTATTCTGTACACGCTCCAAAGCCTTGCCACGCTCCCTCGAGTGCGGAGCCCAGAACTGAACAGGACCCTAGCTGAAGCCTAACCAGTGTGTTATAAAATGTTAACATAACTTCCTTGATGTTGTGCTGTATTGCTCTATTAATAAAACCAAGGATCCAGTATGCCCTTTTACTAGCCTTCTCACCTTGTCCTGCAACCATTAAAGATTAATGTGCATACACGTCTAGGTCTCTCTGTTGCTGCTCTCCCTTTAACATTGTAGCATTTAGTTCATTCTTCCTGCCAAAATACCTCACTTCACAATTCTCTGTGTGAACTTTAATCAGAGTTAAGGTGATATTGTAAGCGAAGGTTAACGATTTGGACTGGAATGCCATCGGGTAAGTGTAGGATCAGGTCAGGGACTTCTCTGAAGCTCTCAGGCCCTCCAGCCTGAATACATTTCGTGAGCTTCAAGACCCAGCCACATTTGCTGGGGATTTAGGGCCTGTTTAAGGCTCCACTAATATTTGATTCGGTTAATGAAAAACATATAGCAGTTAACAGAGTAAGAGATAACTTTATATGCAGGAATGAGCGTCAGTTAGAAGGTGTTAAATGATTGTCCTTTTTACCGATGATCAGCCAGGAATTTGGTGAATAGCGGAGCAGGCGCGAAGGGCCGAACGGCCTAATCCTGCTCCTATTTCATAATATCTAATGTTCACCAGTCTATTCCTCCTGAAGTCTATTACACTGGTCCCCATTGTGTGCTACATTTCCTCGTCTCGTATCATCTACAAACGATAAAATGATGCCGTGTACACCCAACTCTAGTTCATATATCAAAAAGAGCAGTACTCCTAATGCCGAGCCCTGGGATAGACAGTAGTATAGCTGCCTCCAGTCTGAGCAATAACCAGTCACCAATACTCTCTGTTCTCTGTCTCTCAGCCAATGTCATGTCCATGCTGTCCTGTCCCATTAATCCCATGGTTTAGAATTTCATCAACAAGTCAATAAGTGGCAGCTTGTCAAACGCCTTTCGAAAGTTCTGATACACATCAACCGTGATATTTCTGGATATATCTAGATTCCTTCCAAAGTGTATCACCTTGCATTCATTATATTAAAGTTCACATTACTGCACAGTCTGCATGTTTCCTAACGTCTATTGTGAGATGTCGTTCAGTGAAATAGTTCTTCAATATTTGAAGCAAAGCATCAGTTTATTGAGTAAAATACCAATAATAATTAATAAATAAAGGCAGCCATCTACAACTGTGTGAGGTTTTGGAACTTTACCAGAAAGTCAGAGGGTTTATTGCTGAGTAAACTCTTGGCTTGTCACTTTGTACTGCTGCTATTCGGTAAAGCTGGTGAAGATATTATTTATTTCAACTAACACAACCGCGGCCCACTTTACATGAGCCTCACTTTGTTCTTTCCATATATAAATATGCACCCAATACCCTCAGACCCTCCACACCCCACTCAATACCCTCAGACCCTCCACACAATACCCTCAGACCCTCCACACCCCACTCAATACCCTCAGACCCTCCACACCCCACTCAATACCCTCAGACCCTCCACACCCCACCCAATACCCTCAGACCCTCCACACCCCACTCAATACCCTCAGACCCTCCACACCCCACCCAATACCCTCAGACCCTCCACACCCCACCCAATACCCTCAGACCCTCCACACCCCACCCAATACCCTCAGACCTTCTCCACCCCACTCAATACCCTCAGACCCTCCACACCCCACTCAATATCCTCAGACCCTCCACACCCCACTCAATACCCTCAGACCCTCCACACCCCACTCAATACCCTCAGACCCTCCACATCCCACTCAATACCCTCAGACCCTCCACACCCCACTCAATACCCTCAGACCCTCCACACCCCACTCAATACCCTCAGACCTTCTCCACCCCACTCAATACCCTCAGACCTTCTCCACCCCACCCAATACCCTCAGACCTTCTCCACCCCACCCAATACCCTCAGACCCTCCACACCCCACCCAATACCCTCAGACCTTCTCCACCCCACCCAATACCCTCAGACCCTCCACACCCCACTCAATACCCTCACACCCTTCCCTTCCCACCCAATACCCTCAGACCCTTCCCTTCCCACTCAATACCCTCAGACCCTCCACACCCCACTCAATACCCTCAGACCTTCTCCACCCCACCCAATACCCTCAGACCCTTCCCTTCCCACCCAATAACCTCAGACCTCCTCACCATACCCAATATCCTCAGACCCCCCCACCCAATACCCTCAGACCTTCCCCACCAATACCCTCAGACCCCCTCAGTCCACCCAATATCCTCAGACCTCCCCCACCCCACCCAATACCCTCAGACCCCTCCCACCCACCCAATACCCTCAGACGCTCCCCACCCCACCCAATATCCTCAGACCCCTCCCACCCACCCAAAACCCTCAGACCCTCCACCCCACCCAATACCCTCAGACCCACCCCCACCCAATACCCTCAGACGCTCCATCCCACAGAATATCCTCAGGCCTTCCCCACCAATGTTCCCTTTGTGCTTTTGTACTGAGTGGACCAGAAACTCCTTTTAGCACAAAATTCTCACTGGTAGGCAATGTTTACAATCAAAATATTTACAACAACTTTTACAAGAACGACAGCAGCAGCAACCACTTAAACACACATTTGGGACTCAAATTTCCGCAAGATTTGCCCCGTTTTTTTTCAAGTAAGTAGCTTTTTTTGGAGTAACTTAAAAATCACAAATTTCCCCATTTACCTTGCTCCAGTGTAAGTTAGTTATTTATTTTTTTTTCTCGTTTAGTTTGTTTTCTCCTAAAGGGGGCGTGACAAGCCACTTATGCCTCTTCTGGCCCTCGAAGCAAATTTGGTCAGCTGAAAGTTACTCCAAACTAACTTAGGCCAGCATATGTGGCCACTTTTGTAGGCACAGATTTAAGAAATCAGCGCAGGTAGCCAGAGATAGTGGGGGTGCGGGGGGGTGGAGGGGGGGTGGGAGGTGAGTTAGAGGATTCTAAAGCACTAAAAACCTTCACAAAATCAGCACAACATCACTAAATATTCAGCACAACGTCATCAAAAATAAATGAAAGATAAATCAGCTACTGAAAATAGAGCAGTCCTACCTTGCCGACTGCAGAACGCACCAGCTAGGTGGTGAAGAAGGCAAATGGCATGTTGGCATTCATAGCGAGAGGATTTGAGTATAGGAGCAGGGAGGTCTTACTACAGTTGTACAGGGCCTTGGTGAGGCCACACCTTTAACATTGTGTATAGTTTTGGTCTCCTAATCTGAGAAAGGACATTCTTGCTATTGAGGGAGTGCAGCAAAGGTTAACCAGACTGATTCCCAGGATGACAGGACTGACATATGAAGAAAGACTGGATCGACTAGGATTATATTCAATGGAATTTAGAAGATTGAGAGGGGATCTCATAGAAACATATAAAATTCTGAGGGGATTGGACAGGTTAGATGCAGGAAGAATGTTCCCGATATTGTGGAAGTCCAGAACCAGGGTCACAGTCTAAAGATAAGGGGTAAGCCATTTAGGACCAAGATGAGGAGAAACTTCTTCACTCAGAGAGTTGTGAGCATGTGGAATTCCCTACCATAGAAAGCTGTTGAGGCCAGTGCGTTAGTTATATTCAAAAGGGAGTTAGATGTGGCCCTTATGGCTAAAGGGATCAAGGGGCATGGAGAGAAAGCAGGAATGGGGTACTGAAGTGCATGATCAGCCATGATCATATTGAATGGTGGTGCAGGCTCGAAGAGCCGAATGGCCTACTCCTGCACCTATTTTCTATGTTTCTATATTTCTATGTTTCTAGCCCTCCCGCCAGGGCTAGGGGGGGCAGGCAGGCATGATTGTAATGGTGAGGGATTTTTAATTTTTACAGTTGTCCCTAAATATTGCGTGGTCCTAATGGAGCATGATTCAGTTTTAATGCAAAATATCTTTTATTGGATATTTTACAGTGCACTTCAACGACGACAACAACAACAACAACAAAAAAAGGCTGCACCCAATCCTCACCCACATCTCAGGGAAAGTGCACTTCCTCATAGGGTTGGTGATGATGGTGTGGGGGTTGGGAGCCCGGCTTGGGTCTGACCAGTGGCTGGTGCATGGATTGAAGTGGGCGTGGCATTTGAGTAACCGGCCTTTGTGCATTTTTGCAGAAACTAGCTCCCTCATGGCATCTGCCATCGTCTGCACACCCTCTGAAATGCCTGCCCTCACTTCCCGTCTCAGTGCTGATATTTCACCCGACAGTGTCGCTATCTCATCACGGACCCCACTGACGGCCTCCACAAGTGATCTTGTGAGGGCATTAGTCTCCTCAACCAATGCAACAACCTGATCAACCTCTGCTGAGGGCTGCATCTCAGGAGAGACTGGTCGGTTTCTCCTTCCCCTCGCCGTGGGTCTGCCTAGTGGCACCCCTCCAGTGTGGGACACAGGCTGGGACGGTGGGGGACTGGGTGTCCCAAGATGCATTTCACAGCCGCCACTGGGACCCGCGACCTCGGAAGGTGTGAACCCATGGAATGTTGCCGAGGAGCTCATGGAGGTTTCTGGCAGTGTGATGCCCTGTGCTATGTCCTGATCCATATCGCGGTCAGCATTCTCCCGTGGACACATTTCCATGGATCCCTCCTCCCCCCACCCGCCTTGGTCTGGCGTGCACGTTTCTGGATCCTCTGGTGGCTCTTCAGGATGTTGAGGAGTATCTTCTTCTTCTGCAAAATACAACAGAACAGTCAAATGGTTAACAGCACAGGAGGGGGCAGGATGGGTGGCATGAGTAGTCTGATGCGTAGCAGGCCAGTCAGCAGGTTGTTTTGAAGGGCGACTATACATTTTAATGACTCACCCTCACCCTTGCGTGTGGGTCCAGCTTGTACAGAGCTGATTCTTTTTCTGCCGGTGCGAGTCAGCAAGGCAGCAACCCTCTGTTCCAGGGGTGACAGTAGGTACAGATTTGGCAGCTCTCCTCCTGTTCCAAGTCTTTCCCTTTTGTTGTGGGCCAATTTCTTCTGCAAAGATGAAAATATTAATTTTCAGACATGGTGCGCTTCTGATGGGTGGGACACATACAGATGATCACATTTTTAATTGCAATTCAATTTAAAGATAAAGATATTAGTTACACTCACGACTTGACCAACGTCCTGCCATTTCTTCTTGCACTGGCTTCCAGATCCTGCTGTATTGACCCCTGCAGAGTATTCATCTGCAACTAAGTTCCATCTTCTTCTCCTTGGGTGAAGCTTTTGACGGACCACTCTTGCTGATATCCAGCTCCAGCCATTTCTCCTCAACAACAGTCACTGGTTTCTCCACTTCCTCATCGAGGAAACTCTTTGTTCGTCTTACACGCTCATGCGCCATTCGTGTATTGGACTCACATTCAGTTAATGTTCAAAAATCACACTTGTCACCTTTCTTACACCTATCCAGCGCTCCTTTCCACTCCCTCAGCCACACAAAAATCACTATTTAAAGCTTACCTTTATATATGGTCCATTACCAATGATACTGAGGATGCTCTCCCTTTTATTGGCCGCTTGCCAAGCTTCCGGTTGCACTGCGCATGCGCGCACGTTGAAACGCCCATTGCGCACGTTGAAACGCCCATTGCACATGCGTGCATGCTGAACCGCCCATTGCGCATGCGAGTTTGCTCAAACAGACATGTGTCCCCCTGCTGGCACTCCACAAGTTGCTGGATCCAAGCCGCGCCCCCCTGCTGGCTGCGCTGAGCAAGTGCGGCCGAAGCTCCGCCCCCCTGCAGGCTCTGCAGCACCATGCCGATGGATCCGGATGCCGAGGGAGCGGCCAAATTAACAGGTACAGTTTGGGTGCTTTTTTTGCCCCAAAAAGTCAGCATCCCACCCCTAACTACACTGCTTTAGGTGGCTGGGGAAATTTGTGCTCATAGAGTTATGCCATATTGGCACGTGTCCATCTCAAAAAATCTGCAAAAGGATATAGACAGACTAAATGAGTGGGCAAAAATTTGGCAGATGGAGTATAATGTTGGAAAGTGTGAGGTCATGCACTTTGGCAGAAAAAAATCAAAGAGCAAATTATTATTTAAATAGAGAAAAATTGCAAAGTGCTTCACTACAGCGGGACCTGGGGGTACTTGTGCATGAAACACGAAAGGATAGTATGCAGGTACAGCAAGTGATCAGGAAGGCCAATGGAATATTGGCCTTTATTGCAAAGGGGATGGAGTATAAAAGCAGGGAAGTCTTGCTACAATTTTACAGGATATTGGCGAGGCCACACCTGGAATACTGCGTGCAGTTTTGGTTTCCATATTTACGAAAGGATACACTTGCTTTGGAGGCAGTTCAGAGAAGGTTCACTAGGTTGATTCCGGAGATGAGGGGATTGACTTATGAGGAAAGGTTAAGTAGGTTGGGCCTCTACTCATTGGAATTCAGAAGAATGAGAGGTGATTTTATCGAAATGTATAAGATTATGAGGGGGTTTGACAAGGTGGATGCAGAAAGGATGTTTCCACTGATAGTGGAGACTAGAACTAGAGGGCATGATCTTAGAATAAGGGGCCGCCCATTTAAAACTGAGATGAGGAGGAATTTCTTCTCTTAGGGTTGTACATCTGTGGATTTTGCTGCCTCAGAGAGCTGTGGAAGCTGGGTCATTGAATGGATTTAAGACAGAAATAGACAATTTCTTAAACGATAAGGGAATAAGGGGTTATGGGGAGTGGGCAGGGAAGTGGTCCTGAGTCCATGATTGGATCAGCCATGATCGTATTGAATAGCGGAGCAGGCTCGAGGGACCATCTGGCCTACTCCTGCTCCTATTTCTTATGTTCTTATTTTCTTAAATCTTGTGACAAGATTCGATACAGGTTTAACATAATTTCTCTGCTTTTGAATTCTAATCTGCTAGAAATGAATTTATTGCTTTATTTTCACTGTTGTGGCCTTATTACCCTCCGTTGCTACTGTTAGTGATTTGTGTACCTCTACCCCTCGATCTCTTTGCATCTCCACATCATTTAGACTTATTTTCCAAGGGTTGGCAGGTTCCTTATCCCTTCTACCATTTTTCACCACGTCTTACTTATCTATACAGAAAATCGTTTGTTATTTACATGTCCATTTTGCAAGCTTGTTTACGGTAGAATTAATTAAGAGCTTTTATTTCTTGATGGACAAACTCTATTTAAACAAAATAACTTGTCAGAAATGAGTGGGATATAATGGAACTGCATAATAATACATTCACACTTCAGAAACGTCACTGAGTTACACGGTTGTGCATCGACAAACAATGGAAAAGCCCAAGATGAGCTGAAAGAGGCATAGCTATTCGAGCAATTTGTATTAATTATAAAGTGGTCAATGTATGAGCCCCCTCCATCATGTCACTACAGCAACGGCTGCACATACAGCCGGAGCAGGGCCTTTCCTATGGTGCTGACGTGCTGTACGTCCACATAAGTAATTAGAATATTCATCACAATGCAAACAGACAACCAACAAATATAAAGCCATAGTTCTTTAGTTCATGGTATTAAAAAGAATTGAACCAAAACGGGACGCGAATTTCCAACTGCAATCACTTCCATTATTAAACGTGGTCTTCTTGAAACAGCACACCCCCCAGGTAACATGTCAGAAATGCAGCACTTATTCACCAGTGCAGAAAAACACATACACACAGTGTGTCACCAAACTAAAAACAAAAAGCAGGAAAAGCAATCATTGAACAGAAATGTACAGGCATCTTTCTTCCTGGACAGGAGAACCAATCAGACTGACTTGGAAATGTTTATAATATGGTGACATGAAGATGTTCATTTATAAATTTTCCTTCTAATGTTTTTCTCTCAAACATTCGGCACAATATTCATCCGTGCTTTTACCACGACGTGTTAAATTATTCAGCAAACTTCCCAATTAAACTTCATTGTACTCTTAATTTTTATCTATTATTTTAAAGATATATACTAAATCGAAATTGTACATGATCAGTGTGGTGTATGTAGCACACAAATCACTGACTCCACACGGTCTGGTGTAAGTCTAACTGCTATGACCTTCGTCCTTTATTGTTCAGCTCCAGAGTGCCTCCCAGGTGTGGTGGTCAGCCTTATATGGCCTTTTTTTACAGGTACTACCAGGGTTTCCTACCGCAGCGCCCACTGTGGTGTGGCATAGTACTTACAATACATTTAAGGTACTGGGACGATACACACATCATTACATAACATCACCTTCCCCCCCTCCACCTGGACGCAGGACAACGATACACACATCATTACATAACATCACACTTGTCCAACGGAAGGCAGGTGGGCATAGACAGTGCGTTAGTATGGTACATATTATCTGGTACATTAACTGGTTATTGACTGGTAGCGGAACCTTGATTTCCTTGTTAGCCGTTATCATTAATTGTACTTCATCCATTATTTTATACAAATACAGTGGCCATTCAGCATAAAAAAAGTAATTCTTATTATAAATTCACTATCTCACATTAACATAGCTCATTTTAGACTCGCTCTGTCAAACAGAAGTCCTTTGTGGGGACTACCTCTTTGTAAAGCCCTTTTAAGACTCCTGGGTGCATTTCCTCTTTAAGGTGCCATCTTTGATGCAGGAGGATTCAACGAGGCTTCTCCTTGGGCGCCGCCATCTTTGATGCTCTGCAGCTCCGACACGATGCCGCCGCCATCTTCTTCTCCGCCGCTCTGAATGCCCTCCGCCGTCGCAGCCTCCGCTCCCCTCCGCTGCCACCTGACTTGCCGCCTCTCCTGCGGCCGTCGTGGCCTCTCCAGCGGCCGCACTTGCCGTGTCCCCCACGGCCTCCGTAGCGGCCTCCCCTGCGGCTGCCATAGCCACCGACCGACGCTACCAGCTCCTCGGCGGGGCCCGCCCAACGGCCTCTTCCTCTGCGGGGCCCTTGCGAACCGCCGGCCCCTGGATCCCTCAGCACCCCGCCCGCAGCGCCCCGCCGGCTCACCCCCCCCCCTCCACTCGGCCCGTCTGTGCAGGGCTGCTTGCCTGTGGGGGCTGGGGCTGCAGGGTCTCTGTGTGAGATCCGGGCCTGGGGCTTGCCTGTGGGGATTGAGGCTGCAGGGTCTCTGTGTGAGATCCGGGCCTGGGGCTTGCCTGTGGGGGCTGGGGCTGCAGGGTCTCTGTGTGAGATCCGGGCCTGGGACTTGCCTGTGGGGATTGAGGCTGCAGGGTCTCTGTGTGAGATCCGGGCCTGGGGCTTGACAGTGGGGGCTGGGGCTGCAGGATCTATGTGTGAGGTCCGGACCTGGGACTTGCCTGTGGGGGTTGAGGCTGCAGGGTCTCTGTGTGAGGTCCGGGCCTGGGACTTGCCTGTGGGGATTGAGGCTGCAGGGTCTCTGTGTGAGATCCGGGCCTGGGGCTTGCCTGTGGGGGCTGGGGCTGCAGGGTCTCTGTGTGAGGTCCGGACCTGGAACTTGCCTGTGGGGGTTGAGGCTGCAGGGTCTCTGTGTGAGGTCTGGGCCTGGGACTTGCCTGTGGGGATTGAGGCTGCAGGGTCTCTGTGTGAGATCCGGGCCTGGAACTTGCCTGTGGGGATTGAGGCTGCAGGGTCTCTGTGTGAGGTCCGGGCCTGGGACTTGCCTGTGGGGATTGAGGCTGCAGGGTCTCTGTGTGAGATCCGGGCCTGGAACTTGCCTGTGGGGGCTGGGGCTGCAGGGTCTCTGTGTGAGATCCGGGCCTGGGACTTGCCTGTGGGGATTGAGGCTGCAGGGTCTCTGTGTGAGGTCCGGGCCTGGGACTTGCCTGTGGGGATTGAGGCTGCAGGGTCTCTGTGTGAGGTCCGGGCCTGGAACTTGCCTGTGGGTGGATTGAGGCTGCAGCTCCAGCTCGGTCGGCGCTGCTCTCTGGGGACCCAGGGCACGGCAGCATCCTGGGGAGCAGCAGCCTGTGGAGTGATGAAGTCTTCCCAGCTCCCACGGACCATCCCCATCCACCTCCGGCCGAGGAGCGTCGGCCCATCGCCTGCAATGACTCACAAAGGTAAAGCGTGCGTCTCGTCCCGGTGGGATACCTGCACCATCGCTCTGCCGAGAACAGGTATCAGTTCCCTGGTGTAGGTACGCAGCTTCGCCGTGACCGGGACCAGCTTGGGTCGTGCAGCTGGGTTAATCCACAGTTTATCAAAAGTTCTCCGACTCATCAACGACGGACCCGAGCCCGTGTCCACTGCCATACTCACTGGGACTCCGTTGATTTTTACTTCCCTCATCACTGGGGGCGAATCGTCGGTGCACGTATACAGTCCAAGCACCTCATCTTCTTCGACCTGCTCCTCGCTGAACAGTGGATCATTCCCCATCTCCTCAGCCACACGGTGAGTCTGATTTCTTTTACACATACGCTGAAGGTGGCCTTTAACGTGGCAGGTATTGCACGTATACTCCACAAACCTGCACCGGTGAGCCCCATGGCTTCCTCCACAGCGCCAGCATGGTGCTGCTTGATTGGCCCCCCCTCGGCGAACTCTGAGCTCCAGGATGCCGAGGTCCGTGCTCTCTGCCCTGGGCAGAGCCACGTTCTGCAGTTTTGTCCATGGTGGGCGCTATCCTGTGGACAGTGCCTGCCGGGTTCGAGACTGTGTGGATTATTTGCTTGGTGCTACAAGTCGAGGTCATATATGCCCAGCTGATGGCGATGGCCTTTGTCAGGGTGACTGTGGGTTCCGTGGCCAGCAGCTTGTGAAGGAGGCCCTCGTGGCCAATCCCCATAACGAAAACGTCCCACAAAGCCTCATCAAGGTGTGCCCCAAAATCACACGGCGCCGCGAGTCTCCTGAGGTCTGCAGCATATTTGGTGACATCTTGGCCCTCGGGTCTGCAGTGATGGTAAAATTTGTATCTGGCCATGAGGATGCTCTCCTTCGGTTTCAACTGGTCATGAATGAGTTCAGTCAGCTCCTCGTATGACTTGTCCCTGGTGCTCCCCGGTGCCAGCAAATCCCTGACGAGACAGTAAACCTCATCGCCACAACTGGAGAGCAATATCGCCTTACGCTTCTCTCTCAGTGCGTATGTGTCCTCCTCAGGTCGTTTGCTGTGAAGTAGTACTCGAGCCTTTCCGTAAAGGCCTCCCAATCATTGCCCACGGTAAAATCCTTTAGTGAGTCCAGAGTAGCCATGGTTGCGTGGAGTTCGTCCGCTTCCTTGTCGCCAATGTGGTGTATGTAGCACACAAATCACTGACTCCACACGGTCTGGTGTAAGTCTAACTGCTGTGACCTTCGTCCTTTATTGTTCAGCTCCAGAGTGCCTCTCAGATGTGGTGGTCAGCCTTATATAGCACCTGTTACAGGTACTACCAGGGTTTCCCACCGCAGCGCCCTCTGTGGTGTGGCATAGTACTTACAATACATTTAAGGTACTGGGACAATACACACATCATTACATAACAGATTGAGCGATAAATATTGGCCAGGACACCAGAGTGGGAATTAACCCACAAATTCTGAATCAGAAGCGAGTATGCTACCAACTGAGCTACTGTCTGATACCATTTGGCCCATCGTTTCTGTGCCGGCCGACAAAGAGCTACCCACTCTTTGTTGGCCGGCACTAATCCCACTTTCCAGCTCTGGGTCCATAGCCCTTTGGGTTACGGCACTTGAAGTGCACATCCAAGTAATTCTTAAATGTGGTGAGGGTTTCTGCCTCGATCACCCTTTCAGGCAGTGAGTTCCAGACCCCCACCACCCTCTGGGTGAAAAGGATTCCACTCAACTCCTTCTAATCCTTGTGTCAATTACTTTAAATCAATGTCACCTGGTTAGTGACCCCTCCACTGAGGGAAATTGGTCCTTTCTAACCACTCTATCTAGGCCCCTCATAATTTTATACACCTCAATTAAATCTCCCCTCAGCCTCCTCTGCTCCAAAGAAAACAACCCCAGCCTATCCAATCTTTCCTCATGGCTAAAATTTTCCAGTCCAGGCAACATCCTCGTAAATCTTCCTGTGTGCAATTGGTTGAAAAGCATCTTGGGATGTCCTGAGGTTATGAAAGGCGCTATATAAATTCAAGGTTTTCTTTCATTGAAGTGGGACGGCCCTGATCCTGACCCTCGGCCATTGTCCGCGCACTCTGACCTTCCAGGAGGTCACGGGATCATTTGGAGCAGTGACTCTGTACACTGAGGCTAATTGTATCCTCACCCTTGACCTCACCCCGGTGCTGGGCAGCAAGCTTTTAAATGCAATCTAGAAGCTTCTACACCGACACCCAACATGAAGCCTTGCTGAAGTGTGTTTATACAAGTGTGCCGCATGTTCCCGGATAAACTTCTCCCGATCTGTGTGTGATCTGAGCTTTCTCACTGCTGAGCCTGTTTCCCCTGTATCCACTCATCTACAGTTCGAGCTTCCTGCCAGTGAACAGCGTCTTAACGGGACACTCAGTCTTCACCGACTCTTACTGTTAACCATTTCAGTGCTGAATGTGTGCCAACCCTGCACTGCAGATGTTTATACAACAGTCCAATATGATTTTGAGTATCAGCTGTGGCTTAGTGCGTTGCACTCTTGCCTCTGGGTCAGAAGGTTGTGGGTTCAAATCCCACTCCAGGGCCTTGAGTACAAAAGTCTAGGCTCACACTGCAATGCAGTGCTGAGGGAGCGCCGCACTGTTGGAGGTGCCCTCTTTCGGATGAAAAGTTAAACTGAGCCCTGTTTGCCCTCTCAGGTGGATGTAAAAGATCCCATGCCACTATTTTGAAGAAGAGCAGGGGAGTTCTCCCCGGTGTCCTGGTCAATATTTATCCCTCAATCCAACATGACAAAAGAACAGATTATCAGGTCGTTATCACATCGCTGTTTGTGGGAGCTTGCTGTGCGCAGATTGGCTGCCGTGTTTCTCACATTACAACAGTGACTACTCTCCAAAAGTACTTCATTGTCTGTAAAGCACTTTTGAGATGTCCGGTGGTTGTGAAAGGCAAAATATCAATGTCAGACTTTCTTTTTTTTATAATCACCTTAACATCAAACGCATTTATATTTCGATTAAACTTATCAAGAGAGGCAAAGAAGATTATGAATTAGTGTTGCTCACCTCTAATGGTTCATCGCCAGCCAGGAGTTCATTAACCCAGCTTTCCGTTATCAGATGTGAATTATCCCCACACGGAAACACCCACAGTGACACACACACACACAGACACTAATATACACCTATTAAACATCCTTCTCCTCCCTTTCAGGCCGAGGGAAGACACCACCCACACTGACCCTGCTGTCCCCCTCCCCGGAGGAGGTCACGACCAAGGGCACTGCCACCCTTGTGTGCCTCGCCGATCACTTCTACCCCGATGCAGTGGAGGTGGAGTGGAAGAAGGACGGGGAGACCATTTCGGCCGGGGTCCAGACCAGCGACTACCTGCGAGCTTCGGACAACACCTACAGTGTCAGCAGCCTGCTGACCCTCTCTGGCTCCGACTGGGAGTCCAACGCCAGCTTCTCCTGCAGCCTCACCCACGAGAGCCTCTCCTCTCCCCTCAGCAAGGGCATCAGGAGAGCAGAATGTGCGTAGTGTGTCAGGGACAGTCAGCGGGGGAGACGCAACTTTAAATAGAACAGGGGGTGAGCCGGGAGGGCAAAGGTCATTGTCAGCACTGCATTTCTACTCTCTTCCTTCTCGGGACTGTGTCAGGGAAAGCATCTGAGGGTCAGGGGGTAAGGCACGTTATTGGGGCAGTGTCGAGGGAGCTTTACTCTGTATCTAACCTGTGCTGTACCTGCCCTGGGAGGGTTTGATGGGACAGTGTTGACTCGTGCTGCCAAGTAAAACCTCTCGAAGATGCTGAAGACTGTCAGCAGAGTAAAACTAATGTTAAACTGTGAAGTGCTGCTTCAGTAAGCAGACCCCCTCCCTGCTCACCCTGCTGTTACAATTCAAATTTTTGTCCCCGTTTAAAGGGACAGGATTCTCACGGTGTGGAGCAAATCCCCACAACTGTTTTAATAAAGCTGCATTCTTCCTGTGAATGTCTCCAGCTCGCTCTCGCTGGGCTGTTTATTCAAGTCTTGTTTCTGTAAATGTGAATCTGTAAAAGGCAATAAACGTGAAGAATATTCAGTCTGTGTCTGGCGAGTGCTTTGGAAATGTCCCACCTCCCCCTCAGCTGGATTGGCTGCATTTCAGTAAGTGTCTGTCCTGATTGGCTGGGTGGGCTGTCAATCAATGGCACGTCTGCAGGAGATTTGATTCAAAGCCAATTATCAATCATTTTGAAACGATCAGTTTTACCTCGAACCCCTGGAGTGCACAAGATTCAACACAAGAGACTAAAAGCTGCTGGGATTAAACCCTCCCAGTCTGAGCATTGGTTCTCACTCAGCACACTGGGGGTGTTGGGGCAGCCCCCGATGGTGGGATCGCACTGTGCACACTGTGCTGACTGCTGGGGGCAATCTGATGGGCATTTTCTCTCCTTAAGGTGTGGCTCGTGGCAGCAGCACAATACTGTACCGAGTGAGGCCTCAGCTTCGGGAGAGGAGCAGTCAGTGTATCACCGTGTACATGTCCCTGAGTGTTAGTGTGGCTTACCCAGCACCGCTTGTAGGTGTGTGTGTGTGTGTGAATGTTACCCAGCACTGTCTGTAGGTGCGTGCATGTGTGTGTGACTGTTACCTAGCACTGTTTGTTGGTGTGTGTTCAAAACATAAGAAATAGGAGCAGGAGTAAGCCATTTGACTCCTCGAGTCTGCTCCGCCATTTAATAAGATCATGGCTGATCTGATCATGGACTCAGATCCAATTTCCCGCCTGCTCCCCATAACCTTTCATTGTCTTATCACTCAAAAATCTGTCTATCTCTGCCTTTAATATATACAATGACCCAGCCACCACATCTCTCTGGGTCAGAGAATTCCACAGATTTACAACCCTTTGAGAGAAGAAATTCCTCCTCATCTCAATTTTAAATGGGTGACCCCTAATTCTTAGACTATGTCCCCTAGTTTTAGTTTTCCTTATGAGTGGAAATATCCTCACTGCATCCACCTTGTTGAGCCCCCTGATTATCTTATATGTTTCAATAAGATCACCTCACATTCTTCTGAACTCCCATGTGTATAGCCCTACTTCTCAACCTATCTTCATAAGTCAACCTCCTCAACTCTGGAATCAACCTAGTGAACCTTCTCTGAACTGCCTCCAATGCAAATACATCCTTCCTTAAATACGGAGATCAAAACTGTACGCAGTACTCTAGGTGTGGCCTCACCAACATCCTGTACAGATGTAACAGGACTTCTCTGCTTTTATACTCCATCCCCCTTGCAATAAAAGCCAACATTCCATTGGCCTTCCTGATTACTTGCTGTACCTGCATACTAACTTTTTGTGTTTCCTGTACAAGGACAGACAGGTCCCTCTGTACTGCAGCACTTTGCAATTTTTTTCCATTTAAAAATTAATTTGTTTTTCTATTCTTTCTGCCAAAGTGGATAACCTCACATTTTCCCGCATTAGACACCATCTGCCAATTTTTTCCTCGCTCACTTCGCCTGTCTATATCCCTTTGCAGATTTTTTGTATCCTCCTCCCAATTTGCTTTCCCACCCATCTTTGTATCATCAGCAAACTTGACTATGTTACACTCGGTCCCTTCATCTAATCATTAATGTAGATTGTAAATAGTTGAGGCCCCAGCACCGATCCTTGCAGTACCCCACAAGTTACTGTTTGCCAATCGGAAAATGACCCATTTATCCCGACTCTCTGTTTTCTGTTAGTTAGCCAATCCTCTATCCATGCGAATATATTACCCCGAACCCCATGAACTTTTATCTTGTGCCTTTTATGTGGCACCTTATCGAATGCCTTCTGGAAATCCAAATACACCACATCCACTGGTTCCCTTTTATCCATCCTGCTCATTACATCCTCAAAGTTTTCCAGCAAATTTATCAAACATGATTTCCCTTTCATAAAACCGTGCTGACTCTGCTTGATTGAACTATGCTTTTCCAAATGTCCTGCTACTGCTTCCTTAATAATGGACTCCAGCATTTTCCCAACGACAGATGTTAGGCTAACTGGTTATAGTTTGCTTTCTGCTTTCTGTCTCACCCTCCACCCCTCCCTTTCCCACAGTAGGCTCCCCGTCTCGAGCCAGTCGCCCCCTCTCAACACCTCCCTCCCCCCTCTTCCATCCCTTGCCCTCCCTCCCTCCCACATCTCCCCCATTCCTCACTTCTCCCTTCCCTCCCATCCCTTTCCCTCCACACTCCCTCTCCCATCTCTCCCCATCACCCTCTCCTCTCTCTCCTCCACCACTCCTCCCCTCCCAATCCCTCCTACCCCCCTCCCCGTCCCTCGCACTCCCTCCCTCCTCCCCCATCCCTCACATCTCTTTCCCCTCCCATCCCTCTCCCTTCCCCCTCCCCCTCCGCTCGCCCCTCTCCTCCTCCACTCCCCTCACCTCGCTCCTCCTCCACTCCCCTCCCTACTTCCCCCTGGCTCTAGACTCACTGCATCTACCCTGTCAAGCCCTATCAGAATTGTGTATGTTTCAGTGCGATCCCCTCTCATTCTTCTAAACTCGAGAGAGTTTAGGCCTTGGACCTTGCGGAACCAAGGCGGGTAGATGGAGTTCAGATACAGATGGGCCGTGATCTAATTGAATGGGGGAACAGGGTCGAGAGGCTGAATGGCCTCCTCCTGTTCATTGTGTCCAGCAGCAGCTGTGTACCTCTCCGCAACCTCATCTTGACTTTTATCAGTCGCATCAGAGCCTTGATTCCCTCACCAGGGGGCTGGTGTTTCCAGATCAATGTCCAGCTGATCGATGCCATGAGTCAGACTCAGTGAGTGCTGTCAGCGGGTGGAAAGGCTGCTCTAACTGCAGCCTTGTTCTAATGCATTTAGGGAGGGGCAACAAGGCAAGGGAATGCACAATAAATGGGAGGGTACTGAGAGGGGTGGAGGAATGGAGGGACCTTGGAGTGCATGTCCACAGATCCCTGAAGGTAGCAGGCCAGGTCGATAAGGTGGTTAAAAAGGCATACGGAATACTAGCCTTTATTAGCCGAGGCATAGAATACAAGAGCAGGGAGGTTATGCTTGAACTGTATGAAACACTAGTTAGGCCACACACAGATTACCTTTATGGTCTCTAATAGGCCCCACACATTCTTTAATTATCCTTTTGCTCTTCATGTATTTATAAAACAGCTTTGTGTTTTCCTTGATTTTACTTGCCAAAATGTTTTCATGCTCTCTCTTTGCTTTCCTAATTTCCTTTTTAATTGCACCCCTGCACTTTCTATACCCCTCTAAAGTTCCTGCAGTATTGAGCCCTCGGTATCTGTCATAAGCCTCCCTTTTTTACTTTATCTTACACTGTATTTCCCTTGACATCCAGGGCCTCTAGATTTGTTACTCCCACCCTTTTTCTTTAAGGGAACAGACTTACTCTGAAACCACAAGATTTCCTCCTTGAATGCCTCCCACTGCTCTGACACTGATTTACCTTCAAGTCGCCGTTTCCAGATGTTTCCAGTCTATTGGCAATTTTGGACCCAATGTTAGGACAGTTGAAATCCCCTACTATTACTGCCATACAGTTTTTGCACTGTCAGAAATGTGCCTACTTACTTCTCTTCTATCTCCCTCTGACTGTTTGGGGGTCTGTAGTACCCTCCCAGCAGTTTGATTCAGGGCATAAGAACATAAGAAATAGGAAGAGGAGTCGGCCACACAGCCCCTCGAGCCTGCTCCGCCATTCAATAAGTTCATGGCTGATCTGATCATGGACTCAGCTCCACTTCTTTGCCTGCTCCCCATATCCCCTTATCCCCTTATCGATTAAGAAACTGTCTATTTCTGTCTTAAATTTATTCAATGTCCCAGCTTCACAGCTCAGGAACCATCGCCCCCACCAGTACTCAGAACAGAATACTGGTTGGAGAGCGAGATGGACTCAGGGGACTCCTGCACTACCTGCCTGGACCTCCTCTTCTGTCTGGTGGTCACCCATTCCCTCTCTGCCTGCACACTCTTAAGCTGCGGGGTGGCCACCTCTAGAAACGTGCTATCCACGAACTTCTCAGCCTCGCGGATGCACCGCAGTGACTCCAGCCGCCGCTCAATCTCCGAAACGCGGAGCTCGAGTTGCTGTAGCTGGTGACACTTCCTGCACATGTGGTCGTCCAGGCCATGAGAAGTGTCCAGGACTTCCCACATGGCACAGGATGTGCATTCCACGGGACAGAACTGCCCTGCCATGCATCTATTTAATAGACTAAGAACTAACTTAGTAGAAATAAATTAAAAATAAAATAAAGCAAATAACTGCCTGGCCTACATCATTCAGGCCATAATTTCTGAATTAATTCACTTGACTCAGGGTGAACACTGTTGTTGGGCCATTAATGGGCCTTAAGTTTTCAGCTCAGTCAGCTGTGGCTCAATGGGCAGCACACTCGCCTCTGAGTCCGAAGGCTGTGGCTTCATAGTCCCACTACAGAGACTAAGCACAGAAATCTAGACTGACAGTCCCGGTGCAGTATTGAGGGAGTGCCGCACTGTCGGAGGGGCTGTCATTCAGGCGAGAGGTTAAACCAAGGCACCGTCTGCTCTCTCAGGTGGGTGTGAACGATCCTATGCCACTATTTTCAAGAGTAGCAGGGGAGTACTCCCCGGTGACCTGGCCAATATTTATACCTCAATCAAAATTATAGAAACAGATTGGGGACAAAATTCTCCCGCCGTGCACCTGATATTAGTGACTCGGGGGGAGTATAACAGGGTGTGGCAGTGTTTTTCCCCGTGGGTGGGGGGGCTAACGGTTCCCGCGGGATTTAGCAGAGATGCAAAATGGATAGCGCTCTGTGAGCCGTGTCTGCGCCCCTTGAGCCGTGTCCGCGCCAGGCCTGCAGGTCACGAACCGGGCCGCACTTCACTCGTGGAGTGAAACTTACCGGGAGGTACGCGCCGCCCCGCCCCGCCATTTGTTTTTGCCGACTTACCGCGATGGTGCAGCCCGACACTCGTCCCCGAGCCCACCCCCAGGGGAAGTGCAGCACGCCACATTGCGCTCCACTTCCTGTCAGGGGCCGTGACCCCAATTTCGCTTCCGGGGCGGGACTTCGGCATGGGAAAAGTTACCGCTCCAACCGGGACGATATGCAATTTGGGCCCATTATCTGGTCATATTCACATGTGGGAACTTGCTGTGCACAAACTCTCTGTCATGTCTCCTCGTGTTACCGCGGTGACTACATTTCAAAAGTACTTCATTGGCTGTAAAGCGCTTTGGGATGTCCTGAGGTGGTGAAAGGCGCTATATAAATGCAAGTCTTTCTTTCCAATTCAGCTCTAAATCTTTGAACCCCAGACCCGCGGACAGTGACGGACAGGTAAAGACCCTGTGGTCCATCCAGCCCGTCCCACACAATTGTGATACCTTGTGTATCACAGTATAGACTCTCCACCCCACCCAAAACTACCTGATCTCCTGGGAGAGGCGAAAAACCAGGTAAAAAACCCATTGGGGGGAAATAAATCTGGGAAACTCCTCTCTGACCCCCACCACCCCCAGGCGATGGAAACTAGTCCAGGAGGTCACTGTGGTCCTGAATTCCCTGCAGTAACTACCTTCTGTAAGTGGTGATCTCCGCACCGGCCACAAACAGGTCCTGCTCTTGCTTATGTACAGCTCATGGATTTAAAATTACAAGCTTTCCCCACAGTGTCAAGTGCTGTAAATACTGTGTTACATTATCAGGGTTATATTCTCACTGTCTGTCATTGTCACAACACTTGCTATATAAATGCAAGTTGTTGTTGTGTTCAGGGACCGCTGTATCTGGCTCAGGCTTCTCATCCATCCCCCCTTCCCTTCCCCCTCCATTGGGGGCCGTGCCTTCAGCTGCCTGGGCCCTAACTCCCTGCTCCCTAAACCTCTCTGCCACTCCACCCCTCTCCTCTTTTAAGACCTCCCTTCAAACCCAATCTGTGACTGAGGGTTTTGATCACCCTCCCAGCCCCTCCCCCTTTGGCTCAGCACCACTTTGACCAGATTACGCCTCTGTCAGCTGCCTCAGGATGTTGTTCTAATGTTCCAGTTGCTATAGCAATGCAGGTTGTTGCTGCTGTACCTGGTGCAGAGCTTCTCTGTGTGGATATACCCCGTGCACCGAGCTCCGCAGTGAGGCTTCCCACAGTGGAATGGCCTGCCGATGCTCGCTGCAGTGCAGAGTGGCTGCTGACCCGTCAATCGGTCTGAGACACCGCCTCACGAGTGGACGAGGAGATACACGCTGAGATCCACCATCAAATGACACGTGGGCAACTGGAAATGATTCTGCAAACCTGGCTGGAGGTTTGGTACAAACGGGTTTTACAAACCAATACTATGAGTGACACAGAAATTGTCCAAAAATTTGGTCTTTTCAGAACCAACATCGCCCCCTTTTGGTTTGAAGACAGCACTGCCAATTTCCCTCACAATTTGACTGAGCTGCAATTTTCAATGTCTCCTTACGTGGCTCGCTGTCAATCTTTATTCTATAACGCTCCTGTGAAGTGCTCGGGGAGTTTTACTGTGTTAAAGGTGCGGTATAAAAGTTGCTGTTGTTGTTTGTTCTGAGTTAGCTGTTCCAACTGAGGTCGGGATATGACTCACAGCTCAGACTATGCGACATCCAGTGATGCAATGTTGTATCTTCAAGCCCCACTCCAGGGACCTGAGTGCAAAATAAAGACATACACTACTGTGCAGTCCTGAGGGAGTGCTGCACTGTCAGAGGGGCAGTACTGAGGGACTGCTGCACTGTCAGAGGGGCAGTACTGAGGGACTGCTGCACTGTCAGAGGGGCAGTCCTGAGGGAGTGCTGCTCTATCAGAGGGGCAGTACTGAGTGTTGAGGGTGGTGTGTCTGTCAGTTTGCCTTCCTGACCCAGAGCGGTTGCGAGTTGCTCCCACTCCCTGTTCTCGAGCCTGGATTTATTAATCAGGGTGTGATAAAGTGCAGCAGACAACCGTTTTGTCCAAAGAAGTTATGGATTTTATTCAAGAAGAATGAATACACCTTTTATTAAAAACTGATAAAAATTATCATTTTAAATGAGAGAAAACTTATCACTCTAATGGGGAATCCTTTACTAAAACACAAGAGAATACACAGCAGTACAATACCGCCCACCTCCCAATTCCCCTTTCAAACTAAGTTCGGCTCTGGGGCTTCAGGGACAATGCTCACCAACCCTTCCTTGACAGTCGGTAATGGGTCACATTTCGGGGTGCGTTGCAGCTTTAAACCCGCACTGTGGTTTGGAATAGGCGTTCAAGTGCTGGGGGCACAGTATTATGTGTGCACCCCGGCTCCGGCACCCAGAGAGGTCAGTACCTGTCTTAGCTTGCACCCACTTTATGTCATAGGTGGGAACGCTGTGAAATGAACATGTGCACCTCCTTGAATGACCCCAGTGTTCTCCACCCTGTATACCGGTGAGGGTCGGGCTGTCCCATCCATGACCGGCATCCTCACTACTATTCCCATGATAGTGTGATTGGAACACCCGCAATCCACTGGGACAGGGTAGGCTTCAGAAACTAGACGGAGCTGACACAGGCTTAGCGAATTACTGAGAGGTGGTGCAAAATGGAAGGAGGGATAAGGACCCAACCGACCCTTGGAAAATAAGTCTAAATGGTGTCGAGGTGCAAAGGGATCTATGAGTACAGATACACAAATCACTAAAAGTAGCAACGGAGGATAATAAGGCCATAACAGTACAAATAAAACAATAGAGTTCATTTCTAGCGGATTAGAATTCAAAAGCGGAGAAGTTATGTTCAACCTGTATCAAACCATGTCAGAAATGAGTGGGATATAATGGAACTGCATAATAATACACTAGCTCTTCAGAAACGTCACTGAGTTACACGGTTGTGCATCGACAAACAATGGAAATGCACAAGATGAACTGAAAGAGGCATATCTATTCGAGCAATTTGTATTAATTATAAAGTGGTCAATGTATGAGCCCCCTCCATCATGTCACTATAGCAACGGCTGCACATACAGCCGGAGCAGGGCCTTTCCTATGGTGCTGACGTGCTGTACATCCACAAAAGTAATTAGAATATTCATCACAATGCAAACAGACAACCAACAAATATAAAGCCATAGTTCTTTAGTTCACAATATTAAAAAGAATTGAACCAAAACGGGACGCGAATTTCCAACTGCAATCAGTTCCATTATTAAACGTGGTCTTCTTGAACCAGCACACTCCCCAGGTAACATGTCAGAAATGCAGCACTTATTCACCAGTGCAGAAAAACACATATACACAGTGTGTCACCAAACTAAAAACAAAAAGCAGGAAAAGCGATCATTGAACAGAAATGTTCAGGCATCTTTCTTCCTGGACAGGAGAACCAATCAGACTGACTTGGAAATGTTTATAATATGGTGACGTAAAGATGTTCATTTATAAATTTTCCTTCTAATGTTTTTCTCTCAAACATTCGGCACAATATTCATCCGTGCTTTTACCACGACGTGTTAAATTATTTAGCATACTTCCCAATTAAACTTCATTGTACTCCCAATTTTTAATCTATTATTTTAAAGATATATATCAAACCGAAATTGTACATGATCAGTTTAGTCTTTCTCAATAAACAAATACTGGTTTCTTCTAAAGTTTCTTCCTGAAATTTTTACACATCATTACACAATTAGTGTTTCTATTAACATTCCACTAAACGTTTAAGAGTAAATCTATATTTACTTTTTTCCTGGGACTTGTTTGGACTTTAGAACAAAATGGTTCACAATAGCAAAATACAGCGGATGCTGGAATCTGAAACTAAAGCAGAAAATGCTGGAACTACTCAGCAGGTCAGCCAGCATCTGTGGAGAGAGAAACAAAGTTAACGTTTTAGGTCTGTGACCTTTCGTCAGAACTGGAAGAAGTTAGAGATGTGACAGATTTTAACCTGGTGCAGAGG
The DNA here is from genome assembly GCF_044704955.1 of Pristiophorus japonicus. Classification (NCBI taxonomy): domain Eukaryota; kingdom Metazoa; phylum Chordata; class Chondrichthyes; family Pristiophoridae; genus Pristiophorus; species Pristiophorus japonicus. The sequence continues at coordinate 481,668 of NW_027251843.1, forward strand.
CAGGATTTAACCACTCATGCCTTGCACCATAACACAGACCTTCCCTTTCCTTCCTCCCCTCCCAACTTTCTCTGCCTCTGCACCGGTTTTAAATCTGTTCCATCTCGAACATTTCCCAGTTCTGTTGAAAGGTGACAGACCTGAAACGTGAACAATGTTTCTTTCTGCACAGTTACTGCCTGACCTGCTGAGTATTTCCAGCATTTTCTGTTTTTATATTGTATAAATTTAAATGGTTTGTGTGTTTACCTTTTTTTGGTTCTCTTCCTAAACGGCTTATTGATACTTTATAATCAGTCAATAAAAAGTGAGGTGTAACTCCTACAAATCCTTCACTGCCCTCCCCTCGTCAACAGCACGGGATGCATATTTGTATAAACCTGCACGTTCCAAATCTAATACTGAGAAACTTCAATTTTACACGGTTTAAGCAATTCGGAGACACTTTAAAAGCGTTTGGATTTTAAGATCAGGTTGAGAATTGCTTTGATGAGGGGATGATTGATTTTTGTTTGTTTCTTCCGAAATTATCTTCGAAACTTAGGTGGAAAAGTGTTTCCAACACTCACTTTTTGTGAAACGTTCATGAAAAATCTTACATTGTTTTCCAGTCTCCATGTAGCTTTGGGAGAAGAAAATGCTCCATGTTTATCTGCGCTGCCTCAATACTGCCGTTAAACATGCACCAAAAAATAATCAAGTAAACGGATCCAATCAGAGCTCAAATAAGAAAGTGAATAAAGTTGTGAAACTTGCTCGGAGCTTATCTACCCCCAGCCTCGGCGATAAGTTGGGATCAGTTTTGGAGATGTCGGTTCCTCTTTTTCTGCTGCCGTTCCCTCCGTCTCTCACAAACTCTGAGATACAAATGTGACCACAAGTCATTTCTCGTCTGTCGTAACATAATTTAAAAAACCCTGAGAAACGCTTTCAAACAGGGGACAACACCCAACAAAATTTAACTTCAAATGAACCAGCCACATCCAAAATCACTTCCCCGTATTTTTTCGGCTTTAAATAATTCTCCGAATTAGAACAAAAATTCACTGCAGCCAAAAAAATTGTTGACTTTCGCATCCTCCAAGCTGCACCTTCACCGTGTTGTTCCGGATGAGCAGAAATGTTCTCCAATTCAATATTGGGAATACTGAAGCCATTGTTTTCGGTCCCGCCACAAACTCCGTTCCCTTGCCATGAGTCCATCCCTCTCCCCAACTTCTGTCTGAGGTTGAACCACACTATTCACAAGCTTGGTGTCATATTTGTCCCTGAAATCAGCTTCCGGCCACACATCCGCAACATAACTAAAACCGTCTATTTCCACCTCCGTAACATCGTCCGTCTCCACCCCTGCCTCAGCTCATCCTCTGCTGAAACCCTCATCCATGCCTTTGTTACCTCTAGACTCGACTATTCCAACGCACTCCTGGCTGGCCTCCCACATTCTACCCAGCGTAAACTAGAGGTGATCCAAAACTAGGCAGCCCGTGTCCTAACTCGCACCAAGTTCCACTCACCCATCACCCCTGTGCCCATTGACCCGTGTCCTAACTCGCACCGAGCCCACTCATCCATCACCCCTTGTGCTCGCTGACCGACATTGGCTCCCGGTTAAGCGACGTCTCGATTTCAAAATTCTCTTCCTTGTTTTCAAATCCCTCCATGGTCTCACCCCTCCCTATCTCTGTATCTCCTCCAGCCCCACAACCCCCGAAGATGCTGCGCTCCTCTAATTCTGCCCTCTTGAGCATCCCTGATTGAAATCACTCAACCATTGCTGGCCCTGTCTCCTGTTGCCTGGGCCCCAAGCTCTGGAACTACCTGCCAAAACCTCTCCACCAATCTACCTGTCTGTTCCTTCAATTTGATGTGTTTGCTCTGACATCACACGTGCAGTGGGCGGGGCTCTGACATTACATGAGTGCTGGGCGGGACTCTCAAATCACACGCACGGTGGGTGGGGCTCTCAAATCACACACAATGTGGACAGGGCTCTGACATCACACACACTGTGGGCGGCACTAGAACATAAGTACATAAGAATTACTAGGTTGAATTACTAGGTTGAGAAGGCTATTTGTCCCCTCGAGCCTTTCAATAAGATCATGGTTAGAAACATAGAAACATAGGGCTAGACTTTCCACTTTACATCGCTGGGCTAGTGCCCATATATTGCCCAAAAAGGCCTGCTATTGCCCATTTTGACTCAAAAGTGGAAAGTTGGGCTGTCACATCCCAGAGAATTATCCCCCCAAATTTTGGCTCACATCACCGAGGTGATCGCCCGCACATTGCCCAGCCCAACTTCCGGCACATCGCCGGGCTGATCGCTCACCGAGGACATTGCTGGAGAATAGTTGTTATTGCCTGGCCTTCCTCACAGAGCTTGGCACTGTGGATGCCATTTTGAACGTCGCAGGAAGCGAGGAGGCTGCTTAAACAGGGGCTTAGATAGTTTGTGAATTATTTAAGGGCCTTTTAAAGATAGATCCACTCACAATTAGACATGTTATTGTATTTATATTCATAAGTGACATTTCATCCTTACTGGATCCGGCCTGGCCATTGTTTTACAACAGTTGCATTCATGTTTTACAAAAATTTACGTTATTAGAAGACAATGCACAACAATTGTAAAGTGAAATAAAATTGTTTTAATAAAATAATAACTCTTGAATGTTATTTTTAAATTACAAACTCAAAAGCACCCCCCTCTCCCACCCACACCCCAACAGTGAAACAACAATGAAAATACCAACAATGAACAATGTGAACAATATGTACAATATAAAACACATTGCACCCCCTCCCTACCTGTGGCCACGTTTCCCCCAGATCCTGCACCAAGCGTCTCCTTACCTCACCCACACGTTTTGGTCCCCGGGTATTGCTATGAAGCCGGTGTGCAGTGGGCTACGGCAAGACTTCTTGCCACGGTGAGGGATGTGGTGTCACGATCACCTGTTGGAGGGCTGTTGGAGGGGAGGACAAAACAGGGAGATGGACTTCCGAGTCAGGAGGAGGTGCATCCTCCGGACCCGCCTGTGTGCCGGTGCTTGTGGTCACGGGAGCTCGGGCTGCAGTGCTGTGTGCCACCAAGAACGCATGCCGCAATGCATGGGAGGAGGCGGAGATTTCATGCATCTCATGGATCAGCTGCTGCATCGCTTCCGCTTGGCGAGCAGACACCCGGGAGAATTCATCCTGAACCCCACAAACACCTGGAGCTGCTCACGCTGGATCATGACAGACTCCTCACACATTCGTTGCCAGGCTGTCGATGCAATCGTCCAGGGTAAGCCTTTGCTTAAGCCCCTGACAGCACCAATGTGCGGCTTGGTGTCGCCAACTCGTTGCCGCTTGTTGCTGCTACCTCTTCAGTGAGAATCATCGTCATGGCCGCAGGTTCACCAGACAGAGGGATGCAAGGGGCATCCTCCTCTGTCTCCAAGTATTCCTCCTCCTCGGGCTTGGTGGTCTCCTCCTCTTCACCACCCGTGGTGAGTGACATAGGCAGTGGGGTAGGTGAGTGATGTGCAGTGGGGTAGGTGAGTGACACATGCAGTGGGGTAGGTGAGTGATGTGCAGCGGGGTAGGTGAGTGACACATGCCGTGGGGTAGGTGAGTAATGAGCAGTGGGGTAGATGAGTGACAGATGCAGTGGGGTAGATGAGTGACACATGCAGTGGGGTAGGTGTGACATGCTGTGGGGAAGGTGAGTGACACATTCAGTGGGGTAGGTGAGTGACACATTCAGTGGGGTAGGTGAGTGACATGCTGTGGGGTAGGTGAGTGACATGCTGTGGGGTAGGTGAGTGACACATTCAGTGGGGTAGGTGAGTGACGTGCTGTGGGGTAGGTGAGTGACACATGCAGTGGGGTAGGTGAGTGACACATGCAGTGGGGTAGGTGAGGGACACATGCAGTGGGGTAGGTGAGTGACACATGCAGTGGGGTAGGTGAGGGACACATGCAGTGGGGTAGGTGAGTGACACATGCTGTGGGGTAGGTGAGGGACACATGCAGTGGGGTAGGTGAGTGACACATGCAGTGGGGTAGGTGAGTGACGTGCTGTGGGGTAGGTGAGTGACACATGCAGTGGGGTAGGTGAGGGACACATGCAGTGGGGTAGGTGAGTGACACATGCTGTGGGGTAGGTGAGGGACACATGCAGTGGGGTAGGTGAGTGACACATGCAGTGGGGTAGGTGAGTGACGTGCTGTGGGGTAGGTGAGTGACACATGCAGTGGGGTAGGTGAGTGACACATGCAGTGGGGTAGGTGAGTGATGTGCAGTGGGGTAGGTGAGTGACGTGCTGTGGGGTATGTGAGTGACACATGCAGTGGGGTAGGTGAGTGACACATGCAGTGGGGCAGGTGCATGTGAGGGTGTGCCTCCACTGGCGCCTCTGGAGCTGGGAGACCTGCAACACACAATTGAGTTTATTGGAACAGAAGGGATTGCTGCACCGCGCTGGCATACATTGGAGGAACAGCACTACTGCAATAAATGTGAGCGAGAGACGTTACATATTAATGCATCATATGGTAGTACATATGGTGGTACATCTATGTGGAACTCACTGCGCCAGAGAGTTGTGGTGGTTGGATCTGTCACAGATAGACAGAATGATAAGGGAGTGAGGGTTTATGGGGTGTGGACAGAGAAGGAGACCGATGGCCAGATGGCCTGCTCTTATGTTCTTATGTTTTCGACCTCAGAGTAGCACAGAGGCCGCATGCATAACATGACATCATTTGTCTATTCTATTATAATGAGATGATGTAACATTACTAAAGCCCTGCTTGAAACATTACTCACGTGACACATGGGAGGGTCCGGCAACACTACGGGTGGTGAACGTGTGACTGTGGGCCCCCACTAGTGCTGTAGCACGTTCCTCAAGGCCAGTAATTGTCTGTATTACAGCAGGGCCTCGTCCGGTGCACCTCTGCAGCACCCGATTATGAGATATCTTCCTTGTCAAATGTGAAAAGAGCATGGCATAAGTTACTTGACTAGGTTATATCATTTATAGACAACAGTTCCCAACGTTATATGCTATTAGGGTGTGTGTCCACAATTGATGCACGGTTATAACAAAGATCGGTGTGTTTAGGAGCGAATGCTTGAGGCCGACATCACTCTCGAATACAATCTACATTCAACTCGACAATGACAGTAGCTAATGTCCAAAATTGTCCAAGGCCAGACAGTGAGCAAAGGCAGCTCTCCCCCAGTCCATGCTAGGTCCCTGTGTAAGTGACAGCAGCCAGAGAGACTTAAAATGGGCACAGCTTCATAGCCACGTCCAGTTTTTAGTGGGCATGATATATCTCATATATGTTAGAATAACAAGCTTACATTCAATCCAGGAGATTGAAAATTATAATTATAATTATACTTAGAATTTGCATCATTACAATATAAACTCATACTTACACTTGCTGAAGCACAAGGCTGTTCCAGCACTTGCGGCACTGATCAGATCCCCTGGCTTCGTGGGATGCAGACGGGATGACAGTGGCGGTCTCACTCCATATCTGACGGTACGCCCGTGGTGCTGGTTTCCCACCACGCTCTGCACCACCCCTCCCCCTCCCCTGGTCACTTGGGCCCACCGGGAGTGGACCTCTGCGACGAGCACCTCGTTGTCCTCATCCGAAAAGGGTTTGGACCTCTTCTTCCCACTCTCCACATCTCTAACACTTTCATCACTGTCAGGCATATTCGTTACCTCTCTCTCTATCTCTCTTTTCTCTCTTCTCTCTGTCTCTGGCTTTCTCCTCTCTCTATCTCGCTCTCTCTATCCTCTCTCAATATCTCTTCCCCTTCTGCGTATGTGTGGATGATCCCCGACCTCTCAAGAAGCGGGAAAACATGTCCACCAAAAAAAAAGCACGCATGCGCAGAAGCCCGTTGCAAGGGAAGCTTTTGCCTTCACCATCGCTGCACTATCGTTGGGTGATGTCACATCCCTGGGCTCTCGCTTCGCCCATTTCACATCGCTGGGCTATCACTGAGCCAAAAGTCACGATCCAAAAAATGGGCGATGGTCCGGCGATCATAAAGGCTGAAACACCACTAAGGCTGGAACATCACCTATTTTTTGGGCCCGAGTGAACAAAGTGGAAAGTCTAGACCAATCTCTTCAGCTGTGACTGGCAGTTCATCAATGTATGAAAAATAGAACACTTCTTCCCTATCGGGTGTAACTTGTGATGGGGAAGGCAATCTAGACATAGCATCAGCGTTAGTGTGATCAGCTGATCGTCAGAATTCAGTATCATATGTATATGCTGACAAAATCAAAGCCCATCTCTGCATTCAGGATGCAGCTAATGTTGGAACTGGGGACTTTGGATGGAGGATTGCTGTCAGGGGCTTATGGTCCATAATGATGGTAAACTTACGACCATACAAGTATTTGTGGAACTTCTTGACCCCAAACATTAATGCCAAAGCTTCCCTTTTAATTTGCGCATAATTACACTCACTGGCATTGAGAGTGCGTGAAGCAAAAGCAATTGGTCTCTCCTCCCCACAATGTAGTATATGAGCGATCACTGCCCCAACTCCATATGGAGAAGCATCACATGCTAGCTTGATCTCCTTAGATACGTTATAGTGAACTAACATGGTGCTCTCTACCAAGTTGCTTTTACACTCCTTGAATGCTGTATCACTTTATTCTGACCACTTCCAATGGACCTGGTTTTTCAATAGTTCATTCAGTGGATGTAACACTGTAGCCAAATTTGGTAGGAACTTCCCATAATAGTTCAAAAGACCCAAAAATGATCAAAGTTCAGTGACATTCTTGGGAGTGGGTGCATTCTTGATTGCATCCAGCTTTCCTTTAGTTGGATATAAACCATCTTGGTCTACTCTGTACCCTAAGTACTCCACGGAGTTTTGAAATAACTCACACTTGCGAGCAGACACTCATACTCTGTGCTTCTCTAGCCGTTTGATGACTTCATTCAATATGTTATTATGAATTTTCCTATTTGGTTCAAAAATTAGTATGTCATCTAAATAACATACTACCCCTTCAATACTTTGCAAAATCTGGTTCATCACCCCTTGGAATATGACACTCCAAATGGTAGCCTATTAAATTGATATAGGCCTAGTGTTTATTGTCAAACATGACTTGGACTCCTCACCTAGTTCAAGTTGTAAGTAGGCATTTGTAAGATCCAACTTTGAGAAGATCTGACCACCTGTCAGTGTTGTGAACAAATCTTCTACATTTGGCAATGTATTGGGGATATTACCCTCTAGAACCTATAGAACCTAGTGTACGGTTATTTTATAATCACCACACAATCTTACCTTGCCATCGGACTTAGGTACAACAACAATGGTGTAGACCAATTACATCGATCAATCTTACAAATAATGTTCTCAGTCTCTAGTCTTTTGAGTTCTTGCTCAACTTTCTACTTGAGTGCTTATGGTACGGGACATGGCTTGCAGTAAACCGATCTAGCGTCCTTCTGTACCCTGACACTCGCCTTGAAGCCTTGGATCGGACTGCCTGTTTCGCAGAACACCTTCGGATAATTCTTGATAACATCAGCCTTTGATGCAAATCTCGTTTCAACACGAAAACTCTCTCTTCAATCCAGCTTCAGTGACCCCAACCAATTTCTTCCTAGTAAGGCAGGCTTGTCTCCTGCCACTACTAATAGTTGCAAGCTCTGAATTGATCCTTGTATGTCACCGGGACAGTGATAAGACCTACCACAGGAATGTTCTCTCCCAAATAGCCTCGCAGCTCTATCTTGGATTTCTCCAATGGGAAATCACGCAATTTGTCGATGTATAGCGACTCTGGTACTACACTCACGGATGCCCCAGTGTCGATTTCCATGGGTATCTTGGTTCCTGCAACATCTATGTGGATTATGATACTTTTCGAATTGCTGTTAGTTAACCTCGTGCTCCTGATAACGTGTAGCTCTAAATCCTCCTCATCCTGTTGTTTTTCTTGCATTCTATGTAATCTTTGGGGATTTCTACTTATAGCTTTGAAAGCTAGTTTACCCTTCAGTCGGCATGCCTTCGCAAGATGCCCAGTTTTCCTGCAGATGAAACCCTCTGCCTTCACATATGGACAACTTTGAGCAATATGTTGTCCCAGGCACCGATAGCAAGACTTCAATGCTCTGTTACCATTGGCAGTTTCTGAGACCTTGGGGCCCAACTGCCTTTTACTTTTAACCTGCAGGCGATTCACCTCGGTTATCCGACGACTGGAAATAGTATCGGGAATATTGGTCAGCCATATTCATTGACGTAGCTGTCTGACAAGCTAAATCAAAAGTCAAGTTAGGCGTTGTCAATAACTTTCTTCTGAACACATCATTGTTCATCTCACAAACAAAGCGGTCATGCAATGCTCGGTCCTGAAAGTTTCCAACATTACAGTGAATAGATAGCCCTTTTAATGCTACATTGTACTCACTGATATTTTCTTCGGTTAACTGATCCCGTAATCCGAAACGATAACTTTCAGCAATTTCCTTAAGCAGACTGTAGTGCTGAATCTGCTTACGAGTTGTGTCCTTTGGCTTGACAGTCACTGGACATTTTTTTAGGGTTTCATACACCTTGGGCCCTGCTTCAGTTAAGACAATCGCCCGTTGTTTTTCCAACACCACCCGGTTGTGGTTTTCATCATTGGGGACATCGATGAAATTATTTGCAGTGAAAAACATTTCTAGCCGCTCCACATATGCTCCGAAACTTTCACGGTCACATTGAAACTCCCCCAAATACCCTATTATTCCCATAGGCGTGGCCATCTGGACTCTGGCAGTTCAAATAAGTGTGCTTGTAATATACCTCAGATTTGTAGCTGTTAATCAAAACAGAGAAGCTCTCAAAGTCTCTCTGTCGGTTGGCTGAATCATCCATCAACAAAAATTGCAGCTTTTTTTCTGATTATCCCATTCTCATCAACATTATTATATCTTCAGTACAACTCATAAACACACACACAACCTTAAGTAGGCAAACACTCTGGAATTCTAGTTCGGTGACCAGTTCCCTCTTTATTTTTGCACAGCACTGGCTGCAGTGCCACAGAAGACCACCGGATGGAGCTATATATATTCCTCATAGACAGTGCCTCGGAATCGCGGAAGACTTGCTTCAACTCTTAAAATGAGTCATTAGGTGGCTGAACAGTCCAATACGAGAGCCACATTAACTGTCACAGGTGGAACAGATAGTCGTTGAGGGAAGGGGTGGGTGGGATTGGTTTGCCACACGCTATTTCCGTTGTCTGCGCTTGGTTTCTGCATGCTCTCGGCGTTGAGACTCGAGGTGCTCAGTGCCCTCCCGGATGCACTTATTCCACTTAAGGTGGACTTTGGCCAGGGACTCCCAGGTGTCAGTGGGGATGTCGCACTTTATCAGGGAGGCTTTGAGCATGTCCTTGTAACGTTTCCATTGCCCACCTTTGGCTTGTTTGCCGTGGAGGAGCAACGAGTGGAGCACTTCCTTTGGGAGTCTCGTGGCGAGCATGCGAGCTATGTGGCCTGCCCAGCAGAGCTGATCGAGTGAGGTCAGTGCTTCAATACTAGGGATGTTAGCCTGGACAAGTACATGGTCCATGCCTCTGAGCCATACGGGAGGGCGGGTATTATTACAGCCCTGTAGACCATGATATATTATACTGATATATTACTCTATTTATTACACAATATTACAATAATATATAATAATGGACACAAGTGCCACCTCCTATACTGACTCACCCCACAGTTATATATAATATATAATAATGGACACACAGCCCCACCTCCTGTACTGACTCACCCCACAGTTATATATAATATATAATAATGGACACAAGTGCCACCTCCTGTACTGACTCACCCCACAGTTATATATAATATATAATAATGGACACACAGCCCCACCTCCTGATGTCACAACCACTTCCTCATGACATCATTAAACAGTTTCAATCCCCGACTCATGAAAATCCCAATTTGGAGCAATGCTGCTGGAAATGTCTGTGGGACATTCCCATTTCTATACCTTTTGCCACAAGGACTTTGAGAGTCTGTGGTGTGGAGGGTTGTCTATTAGGAATAACCAGCTGCTCAATCCAACATGGCTGCCCAGGGTTGTGAACGTTGCCTTGTCCGTATGGTCTGTATCTCAGGTCTGGGCCTTCACCCCCAACACCCACCTTAAACTGATACACACAACGGGCAGGACTTATATGGGCACATGACCCCCGCGGGACACATCACCACTGAGGGGTCATGTCCCCTGGCCTCACAATGGAAACCATGGCAACAAAGAAACCGCAGGGGTGGACCAATCACAGCAAAGTGTTACGACTGTGCATTTGTGCCTGAGAGAGCAACAAGGAGAGAGCTTCAATCTATTTAACCCTTCGATCCCTGGCTGCCATCTGAAAACTAAGCCCGAGTTGGCAGAGGCGGTGACTACATTATTCCCGCTGTTATTCTGCGCCCTGCTCATTCATCTCAACCCCTGTGTTAATGTTTCTCTGCTCAATGGTACTGCTCCCCACGGCAAATCCAACCAGAGAGATTTCTCAGCTGGCTGTGAAACATGGAGAAGCAGAGATGGGCATGAACTGTGTGGGGGCACTAAAGGACCCACTGGCTCCGACCAATAATAAAACAGTCAGTAAGGACACGGTGAAAAGGGGGGATGGGACCAGATGATGGACCTGGGCAAGTCCGACAAGGAGGCTGTCCTGCCGGCCAGAGCAATGGTGAAATATACTGGACTCAGCCTGCCTGGCATTGTGGAAGGGCAGGCAGCTCCGATCCTTACCGTCCCAGACTGTCAGCCAATCACCGTGGCTTCATCCTTCGGAGAGCTGTTCAAATCTCCACGGGTTTCACAGCTGCAGCTCACAGACACGCTGGTGAGCAGATTGTTGGGGTGTTTGCTCTACACTTGACCAGTTTCTGTGTGTCACGGGACTGGGCAACATTACAATTGGAGCCCATTACTGGTCTCATAAAGTGACGGGCACATTGATTAGTCTGAGCTTTCGACCACACATCCGCAGCATAACTAAGACCATCTATTTCCATCTCCACAACATCACGTGTCCCCGCACTTGCCTCAGCTCATCCGCTGCTGAAACCCTCATCCATGCCTTTGTTACCTCTGGATTCAATTATTCCCACACACTCCTGGCTGGTCTCCCACATTCTATCCTATGTAATCTAGAGGTGATCGAAAACTCGGCTGCCTGAATCCTAACTCGCACCATGTCCCGCTCACCCATCACCCCTGTTCTCGCTGACCTACATTGGCTGCTGGTAAAGCAACGCCTCGATTTCAAAATTCTCACCCTGATTTTCACACCCCTCCATGGCCTCGCCCCTCCTTATCTCTATAATCTCCTCCAGCCCCACAACCCCTCGAGATATCTGCGCTCCTCTAATTCGCCCTCCTGAGCATCCCTGATTATAATCGCTCAACCATTGGTGGCCATGCCTTCTGTTGCCTGGACCCCAAGCTCTGGAACTCCCTCTCTAAACCTCTCCCACCTCGCCACCTCTCTTTCCTCCTTCAAGACACTCCTTAAAACCTACCTCTTTGACCAAGCTTTTGGTCACCTGCGCTAATTTCTACATATGCAGCTCGGTGTAACATTTGTATCCCATAATACTCCTGTGAAGCGCCTTGAGGTGTTTCACTACGTTAAAGGCGCTATATAAATACAAGTTGTTGTTGTTGTGGGGGAACAAGGAGAACCAGAAGGAGGCGCTGTCGAGCCTCTCCAAGAACATAATCCATTTAAGAGCAGACACTATCCAACTGTTTGTAGACAAAACCCACGCAAGGATCAAACGGCTCTGCGATGCCGTGCGATAAAGTGCGGGCTGAAGCGCTCAGTGTGCTGGGGAACTTGGCCATGGGGGGAATCGGAAGGTCCAGGTTTTGCTGTACATGGATGGAAACAGTGAGCAGGTCACCAGGTCCTGTCGTTCAACACTGCGCTCGGTATTCCCACGTATTGGATCTGCAAAGGCTTCCTCAGTAACTGAGAATGATCCAGGGGAACCCAATAGGGGCTACATGGACTTCCTCAGTAACTGAGACTGATCCAGGGGAACTAACAGGGGCTACATGGACTTCCTCAGTAACTGGGAATGATCCAAGGGAATCCAACAAGATCATACCATCATTGTCCCCGGGGAGCGGGGGGAGAGGAGTGGGAGTGGTGAGGAAAATACCATTATTGCCCCCCGGGGGGGGGGGGAGAGGAGAAGTTGTAGTGAGGACCTTACCATTATCGTCCCTGGGGTGGGGGAGAGAGAGAGGTTAGAAACATACTATTATTGTCCCGGGGGTGGCGGGGAAAGGGGGAGTGTGCGGAGAGGTGAGGAACATACCACTATTGTCCCGGGTGGTGGGGGGAGAGGGAGAGGGGCTTGACTTATGAGGAAAGGTTGAGTAGGTTGGTCCACTACTCATTGAAATTCAGAAGAATGAGAGGTGATCTTATAGAAATGTATAAGATTATGAGGGGGCTTGACAAGGTGGATGCAGAGAGGATGTTTCCTCTGATGGGGGAGACTAGAACCAGAGGGCATGATCTTAGAATTAGGGGCCGCCCATTTAAAACTGAGATGAGGAGAAATTTCTTCTCTCAGAGGGTTGTAAATCTGTGGAATTCACTGCCTCAGAGAGCTGTGGAAGCTGGGACATTGAATAAATTTTAGACAGAAATAGATAGTTTCTTAACCAATAAGGGTTATGGGGAGCGGGCAGGGAAGTGGACCTGAGTTCATGATCGGATCAGCCATGATTGTATTAAATGGTGGAGCAGGCTTGAGGGGCCGTATGGCCTATTCCTGCTCCTATTTCTTATGTTCTCTATTATCCCTTGGCGGGGAGAGGAGAGGGACCGAGGAGGAATATACAATTATTTTCCCGGGTGGGGGGAGGAGGTGGAGAGGGTGAAGTGAGGAACATACCATTATTGTCCACAGTGGGGAGGTGAGGTGAAGAATATACCATTATTATCCCCAGTGGGGGAGAGGAGAGCGAGTTGAGGAATATACCATTATTGTACCAAGGGGGGAACGAGCGAGCGGAGAGGAGTGGATCATACCATTATTGACCCAGTAGGGGAGAGTTGAGGTGAAGAACATACTATTATTGTCCCCGGGGCAGGGGGAGGGGGGTGAGAAGAGAGGGAGAGATGAGGACCATACCATAATTGACCCAGTAGTGGAGAGTTGAGGTGAGGAACATACCATTATTGTCCCCGGGTAAGCGGGGGGGGGAGGAGAGGAGAGGGAGAAGTGAGGAACATACCATTATTGTCCGCAGGGAGTGAGAGGAGAGAAACATACTATTATTGTCCCGGGGGGTGAGGAGAGGTGAGGAACATACCATTATTGTCCCCGGGTGGTGTGGGGAGAGGGAGCGGGGGTTGACTTATGAGGAAAGGTTGAGGAGGTTGGGCCTCTACTCATTGGAATTCAGAAGAATGAGAGGTGATCTTATCGAAACGTATAAGATTATGAGGGGACTTGACAAGGTGGATGCAGTGAGGATGTTTCCTCTGATAGTGGAGACTGGAACCAGAGAGCATGATCTTAGAATTAGGGGCCGCCCATTTAAAACTGAGATGAGGAGAAATTTCTTCTCTCAGAGGGTTGTAAATCTGCGGAATTCACTGCCTCAGAGAGCTGTGGAAGCTGGGTCACTGAATAAATTTTAGTCAGAAATAGACAGTTTCGTAACCGATAAGGGTTTATGGAGGGCGGGCAGGGAAGTGGACCTGAGTCCATGATCGGATCAGCCATGATCGTATTAAATGGCGGAGCAGGCACAAGGGGCCATATGGCCTACTCCTGCTCCGATATCTTATGTTCTCTATTATCCCCCAGCGGGGAGAGGAGAGGGAGCGGTGAGGAATATACAATTATTTTCCCGGGGGCCGGAGAGGGTGAAGTGAGGAACCTACCATTATTGTCCCCGGAGGGACGAGGAGAGCAGAGGAACATACCATTTTTGTGCCTGGGTCGGGGGGGAGGGAGGGAGAGGTGCGGAACATACCATTATTGTCCTCGGCGGGTGGAGTAGAGAGGTGAGGAATTGTAGCACCAGCTTTCTGGCCATTTCTATCAACAATAATTTAAATCCTTAAATCCAAATCCCCAAGAAAGAACTGTCCTGTTTGGCGAGCTTGTGGGGGTGACACTGAGGTGCATTCATATATAACTGGACATTTCACACTGACAGGCTGGGTGGCAGGGAACCCAGGCCCATTGATGTCATCACCATCTAAAGTGATTCCTGGGACCAATACCCCGAGAGGTAATTCAGAGACACTGTGCCTTCGCATTATTAAAGCACAGTCACGACTCAGTCCCAACCCAAACTGGTCCAAGGCAGGAAATGGCCGGCCCATTGACTTCCAGGAGATAAGCTGGTTAAGCAAGATCGGTTTGTGATCGAAACCCATTACCTGCTAATGGGGGCCATCAACTCAGGAAACGATAGACATCCAGTAATCAGCACCCATTGTCTCTCCAGACGCAAGGCCTGGAGCGGGAAAACAAAATATCATTTTTCACAAAGATTTCAAAGGCTACGGGGGGAGGGGGCCCAGACAGATCACCGGAGTCAATCCATCGGTCAGTATTGGTGGGAGGAAAGGAGATGGGTTTTGGGGATATAAGGAGCCGCTTTGCAACAAGCTCCAGCTCAGGAGGAAGAAAGCTCAGGAAAAAGCTCAGGAAAAAAGCTCAGGAAAAATCCCAAGAAAAAGCTCGGAAAAATGCTCAGGAAAAAGCTCAGGAAAAAGCCCAGGAAAAAGCCCAGGAGCGAGACGTTCAGGAAGAAGCTGCAAGCAAGACAGCGGGCAATCAGGGTGAGCATATTGCCTGCGCCTACACATCCACAAGACCACTTAGCTGTGTGAGGGGGTGATTGTAAGTCCCAACCAAACCCAAGGGGTTTAGTGCTGCGGGGGTCCTGTGTTAGTTTATTTCATGGGAGCGCTCTTTTATTAAGCCGTGGTAACTTAGCACGGCAGGGCTTATTGGACAGGCCAGGATTGTTTTGCACTGTTTATGAGTTAATCTTATTAAACACAATAGAGTTGAGCCTGAAAAACATGTGTCCGAGTTGGATCTGTCCATATTACCCGTATCGTCCAGAACTAGCAGTAAGAGGTGCATATTAGGTACGCCCGAGAAAAACATCGACAGGTATCCCCTCAATACTGCCCCTCTGACAGTGCAGCACTCCCTCAGTCCTGCCCCTCCGGCAGTGCAGCACTCCCTCAGTACTGCCCTTCCGACAGTGCGGCACTCCCTCAGTACTGCCCCTCTGACAATGCAGCACTCCCTCAGGACTGCACAGTCGTGTATGTCTTTATTTTGCACTCAGGTCCCTGGAGTGGGGCTTGAACCCACGATACAACATTGCATCACTGGATGCCGCACAGTCTGAGCTGTGAGTCATATCCCGACCTCAGTTGGAACAGCTCACTCAGAACAAACAACAACAGCAACTTTTATACAGCACCTTTAACACAGTAAAACTCCCCGAGCGCTTCACAGAAGCGTTATAGAATAAGGATTGACAGCGAGCCACGTAAGGAGACATTGAAAATTGCAGCTCAGTCAAATTGTGAGGGAAATTGTCAGTGCTGTCTTCATACCAAAAGGGGGCGATGTTGGTTCTGAAAAGACCACATTTTTGGACAATTTCTGTGTCACTCAATTGATTGGTTTGTAAAACCCGTTTGTACCAAACCTCCAGTCAGGTTTGCAGAATCATTTCCAGTTCCCCACGTGTCATTTGATGGTGGATTTCAGCGTGTATCTCCTCGTCCGCTCGTGAGGCGGTGTCTCAGACCGATTGGCGGGTCAGTAGCCACTCCGCACTGCAGTGAGCATCGGCAGGCCATTCCACTGTGGGAGGCCTCACTGCGGAGCTCGGTGCACGGGGTATATCCACACAGAGACGCTCTGCCGCCAGGTACAGCAGCAACAACCTGCATTGCTATAGCAACTGGAACATTAGAACAACATCCCGAGGCAGCTGTCAGAGGCGCAATCTGGTCAAAGTGGTGCTGAGCCAAAAGGGGAGGGGCTGGGAGGGTGATCAAAACCCTCAGTCACAGATTGGGTGTGAAGGGAGGTCTTAAAAGAGGAGAGGGGTGGAGTGGCAGAGAGGTTTAGGGAGCAGGGAGTTAGGGCCCAGGCAGCTGAAGGCACGGCCCCCAATGGAGGGGGAAGGGAAGGGGGGATGGATAAGAAGCCTGAGCCAGATACAGCGGCCCCTGAACACAACAACAACTTGCATTTATATAGCGAGTGTTGTGACAATGACAGACAGTGAGAATATAACCCTGATAATGTAACACAGTATTTGCAGCACTTGACACTGTGGGGAAAGCTTGTAATTTTAAATCCATGAGCTGTACATAAGCAACAGCAGGACCTGTTTGTGGCCGGTGCGGAAGGTAGTTACTGCAGGGAATTCAGGGCCACAGTGACCTCCTGGACTAGTTTCGCTCGCCTGGGGAGCGGGGGCGGGGTGGGGGGGTCGGAGAGGAGTTTCCCAGATTTATTTCCCCCCAATGGGTTTTTTAACCTGGTTTTCGCCTCTCCCAGGAGATCAGGTAGTTTTGGGTGGGGTGGAGAGTCTATACTGTGATACACAAGGTATCACAATTGTGTGGGACGGGCTGAATGGACCACAGGGTCCACGGGTTTGGGATTCAAAGATGTTGAGCTGAATTGGAAAGAAAGAATTGCATTTATATAGCGCCTTTCACCACCTCAGGATGTCTGAATGCGCTTTACAGCCAACGAAGTACTTTTGAAGTGCAGTCACTGCGGTAATGGAGGAGACACGACAGACAGTTTGTGCACAGCAAGCTCCCACATGTGACTATGATCAGAAAATGGGCCCAAATTGCGTATCGCCCCGATTGGGGCGGTAACTTTTCTCACGCCCAATTCCTGCCTGGTAGCGAAATTGGGGTCACGGCCCCTGACAGGAAGTGGAGCGCAATGTGGCGCACTGCACTTCCCCTGGGGGTGGGCTCGGGGGCGAGTGTCGGGCTGCACCATCGCGGCACCAACCCCGCCACATCGGCACAGAAAGGCCCAACCGGTAAGTCGGCAAAAACAAATGGCGGGGCGCGGCGGCACGCACCTCGCGGTAAGCTTCACCCCGCGAGCGAAGTGCCGCCCGGTTCGTGACCCTCAGACCTGGCACGGACACGGCTCACGGGACACTTTCCATTTTGCGTCTCTGCTAAATCCCGCGGGAGCCGGTATACCCCCCACCCCTGGGGGAAAACACTGTCACACCCCGTTAGCGCCCCCGGCGGGGGAATTTTGTCCCCAATCTGTTTCTGTGATGTTGATTGAGGGATAAATATTGGCCAGGACACCGGGGAGAACTCTCCTGCTCTTCTTCAAAATAGTGGCACGGGATCATTCACGCCCACCTGAGAGAGCACACAGGGGCTCAGTTTAATGTCTAGTCTGAAAGATGGCCCCTCCAACAGTGCAGCACTCCCTCAGCTCTGCACTGGGACTATCAGTCAAGATTTTTGAGCTTAGTCTCTAGAGTGGGACTTAAACCTACAATCTTCAGACTCAGAAGTGAGTGTGCTGCCCATTGAGCCACAGCTGACTGATCTGAAAACTTAAGGCCCATTAATGGCCCATCAGCAGTGTTCGCCCTCAGTCGGGTGAATAAATCCAGAAATTATGGCCTGAATGATGTTGGCCAGGCAGTTATTTGCTTTATTTTATTTTTAATTTATTTCTACTAAGTTAATTCTCAGTCTATTAAATAGAGGCATGGCAGGGCAGTTCTGTCCCGTGGAATGCACAACCTGTGCCATGTGGAAAGTCCTGGACGCTTCTTGTGGCCTGGATGACCACATGTGCAGGAAGTGTCACCAGCTACAGCAACTCGAGCTCCGCGTTTCGGAGATTGAGCGGCGGCTGGAGTTACTGCGGTGCATCCGCGAGGCTGAGAACTTCGTGGATAGCACGTTTCTAGAGGTGGTCAACCCGCAGCTTAAGAGTGTGCAGGCAGAGAGGGAATGGGTGACCACCAGACAGAAGAGGAGGTCCAGGCAGGTAGTGCAGGAGTCCCCTGAGTCCATCTCGCTCTCCAACCAGTATTGTGTTCTGAGTACTGGTGGGGGCGATGGTTCCTCTAGGAAGTGCAGCCAGAGCCAAGTCCACGGCACCACGGGTGGCTCAGCTGCACAGGGGGGAGGAAGAAGAGTGGAAGAGCAATAGTGGTAGGGGATTCGATAGTTAGGGTAACAGACAGGCATTTCTGCGGCCGCAGACGTGACTCCAGGATGGTATGTTGCCTGCCTGGTGCCAGGGTCAAGGAAGTCACTGAGTGGCTGCAGTACATTCTGAGGGGGGAGGGTGAACAGCCAGAGGTTGTGGTCCATATCAGTACCAATGACATAGGTAGAAGGAGGGATGAGGTCCTACAGGCAGAGTTTAGGGGGTTGGGAGAGAGATTAAAAAGCAAGAGCTCAAAGGTAGTAATCTCTGAAACAGTTCTGAATCAATTGAAAGAAACAATTACATCTGTGAGGAGGGATGATATGTCGGAAGGATCATCAAATGAGGCCATATAGGTCGAATTGAAGAACGAAAAAGGGGTAATCACACTGCTCGGAGTGTACTATAGACCCCCAAACAGTCAGAGGGAGAGAGAAGAGCAAATATGCAGGCACATTTCTGACAAGTGCAAAATCTATAGGGCAGTAAAAGTAGGGGATTTCAACTACCCTGATATTAACTGGGATAAAATTAGTGTGAAAGGTATCAAGGGTGTGGAATTCCTAAGATGCATTCAGGAGAACTTTTTTAGCCAGTATGTAACAAGCCCATTTACCTATACTCCTTGCATTGAAGTATATACCATTGAGCTCTGCCAAACTGCCTTGCTGTCTATTTTCTCGGCTTTGTTTCCTCTGTCTTCCAGATTCACTTTCTACTTTTCTGCTTTCCAATTCCAGCTTTGCTTCTCTCCCCACTGAATCTATTCTCCAGTTCCCATCCCCCTACCAAGCTAGCTTAAACCCTCCCCAACAGCACTAGCAAACCCCGCCGCGAGGATATTGGTCCCTCTGTTGAGGTGCAACCTGTCCGGCTTGTACAGGTCCCACCTCCCACAGAAACAATCCCAATGGCTCAGGACACTAAAGCCCTCCCTCCTGCACCATCTCTCCAGCCACGCATTCATCTGCTCTATCCTCCTATTTTTGAACTCACTAGCACGTGGCACTGGGAGTAATCCGGAGATTACTACCTTTTATGTCTTGCTTTTTAATCTCTCACCTAGCTCCCTAAACTCTGCCTGTAGGACCTCATCCCATCAGAGGGAGATAGAAGAGCAAATATGTCGGCACATTTCTGAGAAGTGCAAAAACTGTAGGGCAGCAATAGTAGGGGATTTCAACTACCCTAATAATAACTGGGATCAAATTAGTGTGAAAGGTATAGAGGGTGCGGAATTCCTAAAATGCATTCAGGAGAACTTTTTAGCCAGTATGTAACAAGCCCAACAAGGGAGGGGACGGTTCTGGACTTGTTTTTGGGGAATGTCGAGGGGCAGGTGGAAGAGGTATCAGTGGGAGAGCATTTTGGTGCCAGTGATCAGAATTCCGTTAGATTTAGGGTAGTTATGGAAAAGGACAAAGATAGACCGGAATAAAAGTTCTCAATTGGGGAAAAGCCAATTTTGCTGAGCTGAGATGAGATTTGGCCAAAGTGGACTGGAAACAGCTACTTGAAGGTAAATCAGTGTCAGAGCTGTGGGAGGCATTCAAGGAGGAAATCCTGTGGTTTCAGAGTAAGTCTGTTCCCTTAAAGAAAAAGGGTGGGACTAACAAATCTAGAGGCCCCTGGATGTCAAGGGAAATACAGTGTAGGATAAAGTAAAAAAGGGAGGCTTATGACAGATACCGAGGGCTCAATACTGCAGGAACTTTAGAGGAGTATAGAAAGTGCAGGGGTGCAATTGAAAGGAAATTAGGAAAGCAAAGAGAGAGTATGAAAACATTTTGGCAAGTAAAATCAAGGGAAACACAAAGATGTTTTATAAATACATTAAGAGCAAGAGGATAATTAAAGAGAGAGTAGGGCCTATTAGAGACCATAAAGGTAATCTGTGTGTGGAGGCAGAAGACATGGGTATGATTCTCAAGGAATACTTTGCGCCTGTTTTCAGGGCGAAGGAGTGTGAAATATTAGATTAAATAAACATAGTAAGAGAGGAAGTATTAAGGGGCTTAGCAGCTTTGAATGTGGACAAATCCCCAGGCCCGGATAAAATGTATCCCAGGCTGTTAAGAGAATCAAAAGAGGAAATAGCAGAGGCTCTGACCAACATTTTCCAATCCACTCTGACTCCAGGTGTGGTGCCAGATGACTGGAGGGCTGCTAATGTTGTACCTTTGTTTAAAAGTGAGAAAGGGATAGACCGAGTAATTACAGGCCAGTCAGCCTAACCTCATGGTGGGAAAATTATTGGAAAAAATCCTGAGAGACAGGATAATCTTCATTTAGATAGACGGATTAATCAAGGACCATCAGCATGGATTTGTTCATTGAATTCATCGAGGAAGTAATAAGGAGGATCGATGAGGGCAGTGAGTATGATGTTGTGTATATGGATTTTAGCAAGACTTTTGATAAGGTCCCACATTGCAGACTGGTCACGAAAGTAAAAGCCCATGGGATCCAGGGCAAAGTGGAAAGTTGGATCCAAAATTGGCTCAGAGGCAGGAAACAAAGGGTAATGGTTGATGGGTGTTTTTGTGACTAGAAGCTGTTTCCAGTGGGGTTCCGCAGGGCTCAGTACTAGGTCCCTTACTTTTTGTTGTATATATCAATGATTTAGACTTGAATGCAGGGGGTATGATTAAGAAGTTTGCAGACGATTCTAAAATTGGCTGTGTTGTTTATAATTTAGAAGAAAGCTGCAGACTGCAGGAAGATATCAATGAAATGGTCAGGTGGGCAGAACATTGGCAAATGGAATTTAATCCGGAGAAGTATGAGTTAATGCTTTTGGGGAATGATAACAAGGCAAGGGAATACATATTAAATTGTGGGACACTGAGGAGTTTTGTGGAACAACGGGACCTTGGTATGCATGTCGACAGATCCCTGAAGGGAGCAGGCCAGGTAGGTCGTTTTTTACGACAATCCGGCATTTTCTCGGTCACCATTACTGACACGAGCTTTTTATTCCAGATTTATTTAATTAACTGAATTTAAATTCCCCAGCTGCCGTGGTGGGATTTGAACTCGTGTCTCTGGATCTTTCGTCCTGGCCATAATAGTCCATAGCTCTTTCAAAGAACCAGCACAGGTTTGATGGGCCGAATGGCCTCCCTCTGTGCTGTGAGATGCTGTGATTAAGGAGCGGGGCTGCAGCTAGCGTAGACAATGTGGGTTCAAGGGTTGAAAGCAGAGGTTTGGGTGGAGCCCATATAGATATACCACAAGGGGGCGCTACAGCATCGATTGATCCAATTATTGGCAACGGGGAAACCGGGGACGGAAATAGCTTCAATAAAATGTATGCTGCGACTTTTGAAGTGGTCAACACCACCAGCACGATCATAGAATCACAGAAAATTACAGCACTGAAGGAGACCATTTCGGCCCATTGTGTCCGCGCCGGCCAACAAAGAGCTACTCAGCCTAATCCCACTTTCCAGCTCTGGGTTGGAGTGCTGCGGCAGGTCAGAGTGCAAAGGTAAGAGCTTGGTAAGTGGGTGAGTTCGGGCAAGTGGGAGCGGGAAGTGTTGCTTTGTCTTGTTTCCCCTACTAGTGCTGACTCCCCGACCTGGGAGAAAAAGAAAACAAAGTGTGACATGACAGCAAGAGGTTCGGGGACGTCGGAGCGGCCTATAAAGGCCCAGCTGGTGCAGCTGCAGCAGAGAGAGAAAGCAAAAAAGAAGTAGAAAGAAATCGAAAGATGACGTCACAGCCAAGGGGGTAAGTGATTGGTCAGTAGTTTTTTATTTTTCTTTTCTTTATCAGGAAGTAATCTTTAGCATTATTGTTGCCAAATTAAGTTAATCTAGAGGTTAAGTCATGACAGGAGAGCTCGGACACGTGTTATGCTCCTCCTGTACTATGTGGGAAGTCAGGAACGCTTCCAGTGTCCCTGATGACTACATATGCGGGAAGTGTATCCGGCTGCAGCTCCTGACAGACCGAATTGCGGCACGGGTGCTGCGGGTGGATTCACTCTGGAGCATGCGCGATGCTGAGGATGTCGTACATAGCACATTTAGTGAGTTGGTCTTACCGCAGATAAAGGTTACACAGCCAGATAGGGGATGGGTGGCCAACAGGAAGAGCAGTGGAAGGAATCCCCTGCGGTCATCCCCCTGCAAAACAGATACACCGCTTTGGGTACTGTTGAGGGGGATCACTCATCAGGGGAGGGCAGCAGCAGCCAACTCCATGGCACCGTGGGTGGCTCTGCTGCATAGGAGGGCAGGAAAAAGAGTGGGAAGCTATAGTGATAGGGGATTCTATTGTAAGGGGAATAGATAGACATTTCTGCGGCTGCAACCGAGACCCCAGGATGGTATGTTGCCTCCTTGGTGCAAGGGTTAAGGATGTCTCGGAGCGGGTGCAGGACATTTTTAAGGGTGTGTGTAAACAGCCAGTTGTCGTGATGCATATAGGTACCAACGATATAGGTAAAAAACAGGATGAGGTCCGACAAGACGAATTTAGGGAGCTAGGAGCTAAATTAAAAAGTAGTAATCTCAGGATTACTACCAGTGCCACGTGCTAGTCAGAATAGGAATCGCAGGATAGCTCAGATGAATACGTGACTTGAGGAGTGGTGCAGAAGGGAGGGATTCAAATTCCTGGGGCATTGGAACCGGTTCTGGGGGAGGTGGGACCAGTATAAACCGGACGGTCTGCACCTGGGCAGGACTGGAACCAATGTCCTAGGGGGAGTGTTTGCAGAAGCAAAAGATAGAAAGAAGAAAAGCAAAAGTGGAGGGCAGAGAAACCCAAGGCAAAAAGCAAAAAGGGCCACATTACAGCAAAATCCTAAAGGGGCAAAGGGTGTTAAAAAGAAAAGCCTGAAGGCTCTGTGCCTCAATGCGAGGAGTATTCGGAATAAGGTGGAAGAATTAACTGCGCAGATAGCAGTTAATGGATATGATGTAACTGGCATCAGGGAGACATGGCTCCAGGGTGACCAAGGCTGGAAACTCAACATCCAGGGATATTCAACATTTAGGAAGGATAGACAGAAAGGAAAAGGAGGTGGTGGTGTGGCTGGTTAAAGAGGAAATTAATACAATATTAAGGATGATGTGGAATTTGTATGGGTGGAGATACGGAATACCAAAGGGCAGAAAACGTTAGTGGGAGTTGTGTACAGACCACCAAACAGTACTAATGAGGATGGGGACAGCATCAAACAAGAAATTAGGGATGCGTGCAATAAAGGTACAGCAGTTATCATGGACGACTTCAATCTACATATTGACTGGGCTCACCAAACTGGTAGCAATGCGGTGGAGGAGGATGTCCTGGAACGTATTAGGGATGGTTTTCTAGACCAATATATCGAGAACCAACGAGAGTGCTGGCCATCCTAGACTGGGTGATGTGTAATGAGAAAGGATGAATTAACAATCTTGTTGTGCGAGGCCCCTTGGGGAAGAGTGACCATAATATGGTAGAATTCTTTATTAAGATGGAGAGTGACACAGTTAATTCAGAGACTAGGTTCGTGAACTTGGGGAAACCAATTGAACAAGTACTTTGGTTCGGTATTCACTGAGGCGGACACAAACAACCTTCTGGATATAAAAGGGGTCGGAGGGTCTAGTAAGGAGGAGGAACTGAGGGAAATCCTTATTAGTCGGGAAATTGTGTTGGGGAAATTGATGGGATTGAAGGCCGATAAATCCCCAGGGCCTGATGGACTGCATCCCAGAGTACTTAAGGAGGTGGCCTTGGAAATAGTGGATGCATTGACAGTCATTTTCCAACATTCCATTGACTCTGGATCAGTTCCTATCGAGTGGAGGGTAGCCAATGTAACCCCACTTTTTAAAAAAGGAGGGAGAGAGAAAACAGGGAATTACAGACCGGTCAGCCTGACATCGGTAGTGGGTAAAATGATGGAATCAATTATTAAGGATGTCATAGCAGTGCATTTGGAAAGAGGTAATATGATAGGTCCAAGTCAGCATGGATTTGTGAAAGGGAAATCATGCTTGACAAATCTTCTGGAATTTTTTGAGGATGTTTCCAGTAGAGTGGACAAGGGAGAACCAGTTGATGTGGTATATTTGGACTTTCAGAAGGCTTTCGACAAGGTCCCACACAAGAGATTAATGTGCAAAGTTAAAGCACATGGGATTGAGGGTGGTGTGCTGACATGGATTGAGAACTGGTTGTCAGACAGGAAGCAAAGAGTAGGAGTAAATGGGGACTTTTCAGAATGGCAGGCAGTGACTAGTGGGGTACCGCAAGGTTCTGTGCTGGGGCCCCAGCTGTTTACACTGTACATTAATGATTTAGACGAGGGGATTAAATGTAGTATCTCCAAATTTGCGGATGACACTAAGTTGGGTGGCAGTGTGAGCTGCAAGGAGGATTCTATGAGGCTGCAGAGCGACTTGGATAGGTTAGGTGAGTGGGCAAATGCATGGCAGATGAAGTATAATGTGGATAAATGTGAGGTTATCCACTTTGGTGGTAAAAACAGAGAGACAGACTATTATCTGAATGGTGACAGATTAGGAAAAGGGGAGGTGCAAAGAGACCTGGGTGTCATGGTACATCAGTCATTGAAGGTTGGCATGCAGGTACAGCAGGCGGTTAAGAAAGCAAATGGCATGTTGGCCTTCATAGCGAGGGGATTTGAGTACAAGGGCAGGGAGGTGTTGCTACAATTGTACAGGGCCTTGGTGAGGCCACACCTGGAGTATTGTGTACAGTTTTGGTCTCCTAACCTGAGGAAGGACATTCTTGCTATTGAGGGCGTGCAGCGAAGGTTCACCAGACTGATTCCCGGGATGGCGGGACTGACCTATCAAGAAAGACTGGATCAACTGGGCTTGTATTCACTGGAGTTCAGAAGAATGAGAGGGGACCTCATAGAAACGTTTAAAATTCTGACGGGGTTAGACAGGTTAGATGCAGGAAGAATGTTCCCAATGTTGTGGAAGTCCAGAACCAGGGGACACAGTCTAAGGATAAGGGGGAAGCCATTTAGGACCGAGATGAGGAGGAATTTCTTCACCCAGAGAGTGGTGAACCTGTGGAATTCTCTACCACAGAAAGTTGTTGAGGCCAATTCACTAAATATATTCAAAAAGGAGTTAGATGAAGTCCTTACTACTAGGGGAATCAAGGGGTATGGTGAGAAAGCAGGAATGGGGTACTGAAGTTGCATGTTCAGCCATGAACTCATTGAATGGCGGTGCAGGCTAGAAGGGCCGAATGGCCTACTCCTGCACCTATTTTCTACGTTTCTATGTTTCTATGAAAGGTAATTTCAATGCTTTGAGTTGTGAATTGGCTCGAAAAGACTGGCGAATGACACTTAAAGGGTGGACGGTGGATAGACAATGGCAAACATTTGAAGATCACAGGGATGAATTTCAACAATTGTACATCCCTGTCTGGAGTAAAAATAAAACGGGGAAGGTGGCTCAACCGTGGCGAACAAGGGAAATTAAGGATAGTGTTAAATGCAAGGAAGAGGCATATAAATAGGCCAGAAAAGGCAGCAAACCTGAGGGCTGGGAGAATTCTGCAATACGGCAGAGGAGGACAAAGGGTTTAATTAGGAGGGGGAAAATAGAATATGAGAGGAAGCTTGCTGGGAAAATAAAAACTGACTGGAAAAGCTTCTTTAGATATGTGAAGAGAAAAAGATTAGTGAAAACAAACGTAAGTCCCTTGCGGTCAGATTCAGGTGAATTTATAATGTGGAACAAAGAAATGGTGGACCAGTTAAACAAATACTTTGGTTCTGTTTTCACGAAGGAAGACACAAATAACCTTCCGGAAATACTAGGGAACCGAGGATCTAGTGAGAAGGAGGAACTGAAGGATATCCTTATAAAGTGGGAAATTGTGTTCGGGAAATTGATGGGATTGAAGGCCGATAAATCCCCGGAGCCTGATAGTCTGCATCTCAGAGTATTAAGGAAGTGGCCCTAGAAATAGTGGATGCATTGATGATCATTTTCCAACAGTCTATTGACTCTGGATCAGTTCCTATGGACTGGAGGGTAGCTAATGTAACACCACTGTTTAAAAATGGAGGGAGAGAGAAAATGGGTAATTATAGACCGGTTAGCCTGACATCAGTAGTGGGGAAAATGTTGGAATCAATTATTAAAGATGAAACAGCAGCGCATTTGGAAAGCAGTGACAGGATCGGTCCAAGTCAGCATGGATTTATGAGAGGGAAATCATGCTTGACAAATCTTCTGGAATTTTTTGAGGATGTAACTAGTAGAGTGGACAAGGGAGAACCAGTGGATATGGTGTATTTGGACTTTCAACAGGCTTTTGCCAAGGTCCCACACAAGAGATTGGTGTGCAATAGCAAAGCACATGGTATTGGGATAATATACTGACGTGGAGAGAGAACTGGTTGGCAGACAGGAAGCAGAGAGTCGGGATATACACATGCTTTTCAGAATGGCAGGCAGTGACTAGTGGGGTGCCGCAAGGCTCAGTGCTGGGACCCCAGCTCTTTACAATATACATCAATGATTTAGATGAAGGAATTGAGTGTAATATCTCCAAGTTTGCAGATGAGACTAAACTGGGTGGCAGTGTGAGCTGTGAGGCGGACGCTAAAAGGCTGCAGAGTGACTTGGATAGGTTAGGTGAGTGGGAAAATGCATGGCAGATGCAGTATAATGTGGATAAATGTGAGGTTATCTAATTAGGGGGCAAAAACACGAAGGCAGAATATTATCTGAATGGCGGCAGATTAGGAAAAGGGGAGGTGCAACGAGACCTGGGTGTCCTGGTTCATCAGTCATTGAAAGTTGGCATGCAAGTTCAGCAGTTGGTGAAGACGGCAAATGGTATGTTGGTCTTCATAGCTAGGGGATTTGTGTATAGGAGCAGGGAGGTCTTACTGCATTTGTACAGGGCCTATGTGAGGCCTCACCTGGAACATTGTGTTCTGTTTGGGTCTCCTAATCTGAGGAAGGTTGTTCTTGCTATTGAGGGAGTGCAGCGAAGGTTCACCAGACTGATTCACGGGGTGGCAGGACTGACTTATGGGGAGAGACTGAATCAACTGGGCATTTATACACTGGAGTTTAGAAGGATGAAAGGGTATCTCATAGAAACCTATAAGATTCTGATGGGACTGGCCAGGTTAGATGCGGGAAGAATGAACCCGATGATGGGGAAGTCCAGAACCAGGGGACACAGTCTTAAGATAAGTGTTGGGCCATTTAGGACTGAGATGAGGAGAAACTTCTTCACTCAGAGAGTTGTTAACCTGTGGAATTCACTCCCGCAGAGAGTTGTTGATGCCAGTTCATTGGATATATTCAAGAAGGAGTTAGATATGGCCCTTTCGGCTGAAGGGATCAAGGGGTATGGAGAGAAAGCAGGAAAGGTGTACTGAGGGAATGATCAGCCATGATCTCATTGAATGGTGGTGCAGGATCGAAGGGCCAAATGGCTTATTCCTGCACCTATTTTCTATGTTTCTATGTTTCTATGGGTCCATAGCCCTGTGGTGACCAGAACTATACGCAGTACTCTAGCTGTGGCCTAATTAGTGATTTATACAGTTCAAGCATAACT
The DNA here is from genome assembly GCF_044704955.1 of Pristiophorus japonicus. Taxonomy (NCBI): domain Eukaryota; kingdom Metazoa; phylum Chordata; class Chondrichthyes; family Pristiophoridae; genus Pristiophorus; species Pristiophorus japonicus. The sequence continues at coordinate 509,540 of NW_027251843.1, forward strand.
TCCATGCTCTTATATTCTATGCCTCGGCTAATAAAGGCAAGTATTCCGTATGCCTTTTTAACCACCTTATCGACCTGGCCTGCTACCTTCAGGGATCTGTGGACATGCACTCCAAGGTCCCTCCATTCCTCCACCCCTCTCAGTACCCTCCCATTTATTGTGTATTCCCTTGCCTTGTTGCCCCTCCCCAAATGCATTAGAACAAGGCTGCAGTTAGAGCAGCCTTTCCATCCTCTGACAGCGCTCACTGAGTCTGACTCATGGCATCGATCAGCTGGACATTGATCTGGAAACACCAGTCCCCTGGTGAGGGGATCAAGGCTCTGGTGCGACTGATAAAAGTCAAGATGAGGTTGCGGAGAGGTACACAGCTGCTGCTGGACACAATGAACAGGAGGAGGCCATCCAGCCCCTCGAGCCTGTTCCCCCATTCAATCCGATCACGGCTCATCTGTATCTGAACTCCATCTACCCGCCTTGGTTCCACAAGTTCCAAGGCCTATACTCTCTAGAGTTCAGAAGAATGAGAGGGCATCCCATTGAAACATACACAATTCTGACAGGGCTTGACAGGGTAGATGCAGGGAGGATGTTTCCTCTGGCTGGGGAGTCTAGAACCAGGGGTCACAGTCTCAGAATAAGAGGTCGGCCATTTAGGACTGAGATGAGGAGAAACCTCTTCACTCAGAGGGTGGTGAATCTCTGGAATTCTCTTCCCCAGAGGACTGTGGAGTCTCAGGGGTCAAGTTTCAGGCCGCGCCTAGAACAGCGCAGCCCTGACATGGATGCCCGTTTTTCGTGCCGAAAAGCACGACAAAAATGTTCCTTGCAATTCTCGGGCTCCCTGCAGGTCCCTCGCAGCTCGGTGCGGCGCGCAGACATCAGCAGGGGGCGGAGCCACAGAGTCGCGCCAATTCTGCAAGTGCAGGGGGGCGGGGCTAAATCAAATGAGAGAACGTCCTGCCGACAGCCCTGCGCCGTGCGCGTTGGAGCACGCGCGCCCGCGCAGTAGCCCATAAACATTGGCACTCGGCCATTTTAAAGGAACTTGAAGAAATGTGCTGATTTGTCTCGTGGACCTCTGGAAAGGCTTGGGATTGAATTTTGATGTCTGAAAGAGTGTTTTTAGCAGCACTGTTGAAGAAACCACCTGCTGAAATCAGTGAGTGCTGCTTTTCACCGCTAAACTTCCAGAACAGGTGCTACATAGGTGCATGCAAAATAAGGACTGTGTTTTGAAAAGTAAGAGTTTCAATTCAATACAGCAATGGAACAACGTCCACCAAGAACAAAGAATTTCTTGCATGAGGAAGTGGAGATATTCATTAACGTCATTGAGCAAAGATGGCAGGAGCTCGATACCAGCAACAGAGGTCACATAAAAGTGCCACCGAAAGAAATGAAGAAACGCTGGAACCAAGTTGCAGAAGATTACTGCGCAGTGGTGCATACCATGAGATCTGGAAGCCAGTGTAAAAAGAAATGACACGACCTTGGTCAAGTAGTTAGTGTAAGTAATATTTTCATTTTTTAAAGTAATCGTAATTGTAATGTGACTATCTGTATGTCCCGCCCTGCAGAAAGACGCACTTTGTAAAAAGTTATGTTTAACTCTTTGCAGAAGAAAGTGGCCCACAACAAAAGGGAAGCAACTCGAACAGGAGGAGGCACGCCCAATCTGCAGCAACTGACACCCTTGGAACGGAGGGTAGCTGCCATGATGAGTCGTACATGGAGAAAAGCATTCAGTACAGCACAAGCTGGGCCCACACGTGAGGAAGAGGGTAAGTCCTGAAAATGCATCGTGGCCCTTCAAATCAACCTGCTGCCTGGCCTGCTATATGTGAGAGTACTCATGCCCCATCCTGCCTCCTCCCTTGCTGTTTAACATTTGACTGTTCTGATATATTTTGCAGAACATGATGATGATGATGATGATGCCAACCCTGAGGATCCTGAAGATACAGAACAAGAACCAGTACAACCAGATGCGGACGATCCAGACTGGATGCTGGCGGCGATGACTGAAATGTCGACAGGGGAGAACTTCCAAATTAATGTTTATGAGCCCCCATTAATGGGCATCTGAGTTTCAACCCCTTGCATAGGTTCTGGTTCCACCTTCCATGGTTTTGATTCCGACGTTGCGGGTCCCAGTGGTGCTGGTGATATCATGGAGCAGTTTACACCCATTCACCCACCATCCCAGCCCACGGCTCGCACACGAGTGCTGCCGCCTGGAACACAGAGAGTCCCACTGTCCCAGCCCATGCCTCTAACTTTAGTACTGACGTCTGGAACACCAAGCGTCCCACCGTCCCAGTCCACGCCTCTCTCTCTAGTATTGCCATCTGCAACACAGAGCATCCCACCGTCCCAGCCTGCACCTCTCTCTCTCGTACTGCCATCTGGAACACTGAGCGTCTCACCGTCCCAGCCTGCACCTCTCTCTCTCGTACTGCCATCTGGAACACTGAGCGCCTCACCGTCCCAGCCCGCACCTCTCTCTCTAGTACTGCCATCTGGAACACCGAGCGCCTCACCGTCCCAGCCCGCACCTCTCTCTCTAGTACTGCCGTCTGGAACACCGAGCGCCTCACCGTCCCAGCCCGCACCTCTCTCTCTAGTACTGCCGTCTGGAACACCGAGCGCCTCACCGTCCCAGCCCGCACCTCTCTATCTAGTACTGCCATCTGGAACACCGAGCGCCTCACCGTCCCAGCCCGCACCTCTCTCTCTAGTACTGCCGTCTGGAACACAGAGCGCCTCTCCGTCCCAGCCCGCACCTCTCTATCTAGTACTGCCGTCTGGAACACCGAGCGCCTCACCGTCCCAGCCCGCGCCTCTCACTCTAGTACTGCCGTCTGGAACACAGGGCGTCCCACCGTCCCAGCCCACGCCTTCCTGTGTAGTGGTGCCGCGAGGCAGGCCCAAGCAGAGGAGAAGGAGATTGGAGACACGCTCTCCTGAGATGCTGCATGCAACAGATGCGGTTCAGGTTGTGGCATTGGGTATGAAGACCAATGAGCTTACCCGATCACTCATCGGTAGCGTCAGTGCAGTGGGTGAAGAGGTGACGGTCCTGACGGGAGAAACAGCAGTAATGACACGGGAACTTAGGGAGGGAATGTCCGAGGGAGTGCTATCGACGGCACAGGCTGTCAGAGAGGGCATGCAAGTGAAGGCACAGGCCCTCATGGAGGTAGCTGCTGCAATAAGGGCACACAGCCCCGCCAATCAAATGACACTTCCATGAAGAAATGAACGTTCACTGAGATGTGGATGAGAGATGGTTACAGCCGTTCTTTGCTGCTTTTGTTCTTGTTCTTGATGTAGTTGTAGCAGTGTTTTTCACTTGAAATTGTTTTGTAACTTTTGTAACTTTACAACTTATAAGTGATCTTCGGGTTTTTAAGTGATCTTATAGTGTAAATGCTCGCACTTTTTGTAACTTATTTAATTTTGCACCTAAAAAGTGATCTTGAAGTTTAAGTGATCTTAAGAATGTAAGATTTTTTACGTTGAAATTGTTTTGTAACTTTACAAGTTTATAAGTGATCTTAAAAGTTTTTTTAGTGATCTTAAGAGTAATATTAAAAAGAAAATGTTTGATACAACAAATATTTTATTACAGTGACGTTAACTTTTCAATAAAATATGTTTTCATTAAAACTGAATCATGTTCCGTTAACACAACACAACATAGGAACAACTCCAAAGAATAAACATGTCCATGTGCAACAGTTGTCGCAGAGCCCTCAGGCATCAGTAATTGAAGCGTTCACGGATGAGCTGGTGGTGCAGGGCTCGAGCAATTGTTAAAGGAGCACGATGGACGGCCCTCCTCCGACCTCGTGCTCCGGCATCAGGCACTTGCATGCTTTCCTGATCATCGTCATCATCCTCATCCTGCTCTTCCAAATTACTATCATCAGGCACTGGCCCCTCATGTGGATCTTCTGGTTCCACTACCAGCTCCTGCTGCCTCATGATGGCTAAGTTATGGAGCATGCAGCACACAACAGTGAAGTGACCGACAATCTGAGGAGAGTATTGCAAGTGGCCTCCGGAATGGTCTAGGCATCGGAAACGCTGTTTCAATATGCCAATGGTCCTCTCAATGATGCTGCGCGTCGCAATGTGCGCCATGTTGTATTGATGGTCAGCTTCCATCCGTGTCACGTGTAGGGGCGTCATGAGTCAGGTGGCCAGGCCGTACACTTTGTCTCCCAGTAGCCAGCTCTGCCCTTCTGGCTGCTGCCCAAACATGTCAGATATAATGCTGTTGCGTAGGATGAAGGCATCATCTGTGCTGTCAGGGTATCTCGCATCGACTGACATGATGCGCTGCTTGTCATCACACATGAGCGGTACATTGATGAAAACCTTTTCTATTCCTGTGCTGCTCAGAATCCTCCACAGGTTCTCACAAGGCGATGTGGGTACAATCAATGCAGCCCTGTACCTTTGGGAAGCCAGCAATCCTGAAGAAGCCCACAGCCCTCATGGATCGCTTGTGCGGTCATTGGGAAATTGATGAAGTCATTCCTCTGTGCATACAGTGCAGCCGTGACCTGGAAAACGCAGGCATGTATTGCACGTTGAGAGATGGTGCACACATCTCCAGTTGTAGCCTGAAACGATCCTGAGGCATAGAAGGCAAGTGCAGCTGCTCCCTTCACTTCAACAGACAAGGCAGTTGGTGTTCTGCTTCTGGGCTGCAAATCTGCTCTCAGCATATCACAGATCTCAACAACAACTTCTCTGTGGAAACGCAGCCTTTTGACACAATCAGCCTCGCTCATGTCCAGGTCTGAGCGCTTGGCTCGATGTTGCCGATGCGGGTAAGATCTCCTGCCCATCAGCCTACGGGCTATGACGTTCCTGGTGCGGTGAGCTCTAATCAATTCTCTCCTATACTGTGAATTGCTGGCAAACCATTGCATAATCCGTGGTGTTGACAATGCAGCACCCATTCTGCAATTACAAATTTAAGTTTCAAACTGGCTAGCTGGCTGCCTCTCCCTCCCGGTGCTTTACACGCCTACCCTGTCCCCTGAACGAATAGCCTCAGTTACCCTCGCAGCTCGAAGGCTGCTTCCTGTGTCTTCCGCTGCCGTCAGCCACTGCCGCCTCCCCTATCCTGTGGCCGAATGGCCTCAGTTACCCTCGCAGCTCAAAGGCTGCTTGCTGTGTCTTCGGCTGCCATTGAGTCACTGAGGCCGCCCCTGTCTCCAACATGGAAGGAAGGCCTGCCTGAAGCACCGCAGCTCGAAGGTTGCTGCTACTTCACACAGGTAGGAATATTCAATATTTTGTATTTGCTTTGTTTATAATTTTTTATTCAGGATGGCTATTTATTTGTATAAGGACTGTTGAATGCTTGTAGAATTTAATTACTTCCCCCCTCCCCCCGCCTCCCCTCCCCTCTCGTTTCCTAAGCCTGTTTTGTAACCTACGCCTGATTTCTAAAGTGTAGACAAGGTTTTTCTGAGCGTACAAAAATCTACAATTGCTCCATTCTAAGTTAGTTTGGAGCAAGTTTTCGCTGCCGAAACTTTCAAAACAGTCGTAAGTGGCCGGACACGCCCCCTTTTTAAAAAAGAATTCTGTTCCAAAATGAAACTGTTCTAACTCACTGGAACTGGAGCAAATTAAATGTCGAGAATTGCAATTTCTAAGATACTCCATTTTAAACCAGTTGCTCCCGAAAAAAGGAACAACTCGAGCGGAAAGTTGACCTCTCAGTCTTTGAGTATATTCAAGACGGAGATCGATAGATTTTTGGATATTAAGGGAATTGAAGGATATGGGGACAGTGCCAGAAAGTGGAGTTGAGGTAGAAGATCAGCCATGATCTCATTGAATGGCGGAGCAGGCTCGAGGGGCCGAATGGCCTACTCTGGCTCGGGAGGGGCAGAGGCAATGGGAGGGGAGAGGAGGGGCATGTGAGGTAGGGGGGCAGGGAGGTGGGGAGGGAGTGGGGGCTGAGTTTGGATCGGGGGGAGGGAGGCTGAGGGATGTGGTGTGAGGAGGGCGGGAGTGAGGGAGGGAGGTGGGGGAGCGGCTCGAGGTGGGGGTGGGGATAATGGCTCAGTGGGGGGAAGGTAGAGACTGACATCGGCTTCCAGTTCAGCAACGCCTCAATTTTTAAAATTCTCATCTTTGTTTTCAAATCTCTCCAAGACCTCACCCCTCCCTATCTCTGTAATCTCCTCCAGCCCCACAACCCCCCGAGATGTCTGCACTCCTCCAATTCTGCCCTCCTGAGCATCCCTGATTATAATCGCTCAACCATTGGTGGCCGTGCCTTCTGTTGCCGAGACCCCAAGCTCTGGAACTCTCTCCCTAAACCTCTCCGCCTCTCTAACTCTCTTTCCTCCTTCAAGACGATCCTTAAAATATACCTCTTTGGTCACCTACACTAATTTCTTCTTATGTGACTCGGTATCAAATTTTGTATCTCATAATACTCCTGGGAAGTGCCTTGGGACGTTTCACTACGTTAAAGGCGCTATATAAATACAAGTTGTTGTTGTTGAATTGAGGCAAAATCTGGTATTCTGGATGTCGCCGCTCCTTTTAACACTCTCTCCAAAGCACGCACAGCAAATGTAACGCCCCTATTTCAAAAAGGAGGCAGACAGAAAGCAGGAAACGATAGACCAGTTCGCCTAACATTTGTGGTTGGGAAAATGCTGGAGTCCATTATTAAGGAGCAGTAGCAGGACATTTGGAAAAGCATAGTTCAATCAAGCAGAGTCAGCACGGTTTTATGAAAGGGAAATCATGATTGACAAATTTTCTGGAATTCTTTGAGGATGTAACGAGCAGGGTGGATAAAGGGGAAGTAGTGGATGTTGTGTATTTGGATTGCCAGAAGGCATTCGATAAGGTACCACATAAAAGGCACAAGATAAAAGTTCATGGGGTTGGGGGTAATATAGAATTGGCTAACTAACAGAAAACAGGGAGTTGGGATAAATGGGTCATTTTTCCATTGGAAACGGTAACTAGTGGAGTGCCGCATGGATCAGTGCTGGGCCTCATTGATTTACTATCTACATTAATGACTTAGATGAAGGGACCAAGTGTAATGTAGCTAAGTTTGCTGGTGATACAAAGAAGGACATTGTAATATCCAACAAACACTATCACACATTACACCACACAAATTAAAAAGTAAAGGAGGAAATTGAGGATGGCCCCTCCAAAATGGGATTTGGTATTCAATATTCAGATTCTCCTCTGGGTTTGAATCATGTCTCATGCACTAGCCATTGTATAGTTGGTTATAGTGGTGTAACTATTTATCTTATCCTGTAAGTTGAAAAAGAATACAAAGGAAGGGAATCTTGAAGGGTTGTTAAGATGAACCAAAGCCAAAGTGTTTGTATATAAAACTGAAGTCAGATCAAGGCCGAATATTTTTGTTGTAAAAGTGTGGTTTGTCGGGAAAAAGTACTGTTTTTTGATGTAAAAAAAGAAAGTAATCTGGAGTTTTTGACTGAGACTGCAATACACTCAAAAAGAGCTCATGAAAAAAGAAGTACTCCACAAGTAATGTCTCTAGTTTATTTTTACGAAACATTAAAGGAGGGAGTGTAAGGTTACTAATCTTCAGAAAAGCACAGAAGGAGACCATGAGCCAAAGATTAATACAAGGTTTTGGAATTTAATATCAGCTTTTGGAATGAAGCTGGACAATTAAGGGCATTCTTGGTCAGGGACCAAAACTGACTTCATGCATAACAAGAATGGAGTTGTTTCGTGAGGCCCTGAACTTGATTGACCAGGGTGGGGAAAACAAGCTCGCTGGAGACACCAAGTCTGTAAAAAGACTGGACAACAAAGGAACCACACTAGGTGCACATTTTTTGGGACGAGGTGTTAAGATGAGAAAGCAACTTGAGCGTTGCAGACTCAGTGTGCAAATGGGAAAACAGATGAGTCCATTATTGCAGTCAATCAACCAAGGGGACCACAATAAAATATATCTATGTAAACACTTTATCAGAACCCGCAGTGGCGGGAGATCAGTCATAATCTGGATATAAATATGTGAGCTAGAAGCAGCTCTGCAGAAGATGGATGAAGGACAGGAACAGATGGAAGAAGAAGCACACAGAAGAAGTAGAAGGATACGTGTACAGATGGACACAGGTCGAAAGAACGAACAGACGAATGGACGGAAGGACGTGGTATAAACGGAGGGAACAGCAATGCAGAGAATGGCCAGAAGAAGAAACAACAGGGCACAGAACCAACGACCACGAACCTACAATAGATACAGCCAGGGAGGGTGATTGTATGTCTTCAGTCGATTTTTAAGAATCAGAGTAGATTGAAAAACAATCACATTATAATGTGTGGGAAAGCAAATTGTGAGGAGGACACAAATAGTCTGTAAAGGGATATAGACCAGCTAAGTGAATGGGCAAAAATTTGGCAGGTGGAGTATAATGTGGGCAAATGTGAGGTTTTCCACATTGGCAGAAAGAATCGAAAAGCAAATTCATTTTCAAATGGAGAAAGATTGCAACCTGCTGCAGTACAGAGGGACCTTGTGCATGAAACACAAAAAGTTAGTATGTGGGTAAAGCAATAATCAGGAAGGCAAATGGAATGTTGGCCTTTATTGCAAGGGGAATAGAGTATAAAAGCAGAGAAATCCTGCTACAACTGTACAGGGTATTGGTGAGGCCACACCTGGAGTACTGCGTACAGTTTTGGTCACCATACTTAAGAAAGGATAGACCTGCATTGGTGACAGTTCAGAGAAGGTTCACTCGGTTGATTCTGAAGAAGAGGGGGTTGACTTATGAGGATAGGTTGAGTAGGTTAGGCCTATAATCATTGGAGTTCAGAAGAACGAGAGGTGATTTTATCGAAAGACATCAGATAATGAGGGGGCAACAAGGTGGATGCACTGAGGATATTTCCACTCAGAAGGGAAACTAGTACTAGGGGTCATAGTCTCAGAATAAGGGGCCGTCCATTTAAAATTCAGTTGAGGAGGAATTTCTTCTCTCAGAGGCTTGTAAATCTGTGGAATTCTCTGCCCCAGAGAGCTGTGGAGGCTGGGTCATTGAATATATTGAAGGTCGAGATAGATTTTTGAGCGATAAGGGAATAAAGGGTTATGGGGAGCAGGCAAGGAAGTGGAGCTGAGTCCATGATCAGATCAGCCATGATCTTATTAAATGGCGGAGCAGGCTCGAGGGCCCAGGTGCCCGACTCCTGCTCCAATTTCTTATGTTCTTAACTCTTAATACCCTTACCCAACAGGGCACTGATGGTGCCGGAGAACCAGCCTGAGCCTCAGATCCTGAACTGCCCACTGCAACACTGGACTGAGAAACAGAGGGAGCAGAGTGTGTGCAGAGAGGTGACTGGCTGGTCCCTTGGTCCCGGAGCCCCCTCCCAGTCCTCCCCCACCCTAGTCTCCCCGGATGCCCTGTCCTTCCAGGGAACCCCGCCGCTGCCGATTGCGTTGGACCCCCCGTTCTACAAAAGGTCAGGCCCCGATCACCGCACCTCCCCACTCCCCTACCAACCCTCCACCACCCCCCCAGGAGCTGGAGCTCACACACACACCCCTACAGATGGTGCTGGGTAACGGTAACAGTCACACACACACACACACACACACACCTGCAGGTGGTGCTGGGGAACAGTCACACACACACACCCGCAGGCGGTGCTGGGTAACAGTCACACACACACACACACACACCTACAGGCGGTGCTGGGTAACAGTCACACACACACACACACACACACACACACCTGCAGGCGCTGCTGGGTAACATTCACACACACCCCTACAGGCGGTGCTGGGTAACAGTCACACACACCCCTACATGCGGTGTTGGGTAACATTCACACACACACACACCCACAGGTGGTGCTGGGAAACATTCACACACACACACACCTCCAGATGGTGCTGGGTGACAGTCACACACACACACACACACACCACACCTACAGGTGGTGCTGGGTAAGCCACACTAACACTCAGGGACATGTACACGGTGATACACTGACTGCTCCTCTCCCGAAGCTGAGGCCTCACTCGGTACAGTTTTGTGCTGCTGCCACGAGCCACACGTTAAGGAGAGAGAATGCAACGTTGTGACTGTGGCCTCCTGCCACCAGATTGCCCCCAGCAGTCAGCACAGAGTGCACAGTGCGATCCCACCATCGGGGGCTGTCCCAACACCCCCAGTTTGCAGAGTGAGAGCCAATGCTCAGACTGGGAGGGTTTAATCCCAGCAGCTTTTAGTGTCTCTGTGTTTAATCTTGTGCACTCCAGAGGTTCGAGCTAAAATTGATCGTTTTAAAATGATTGATAATTGGATTTGAATCAAATCTCCTGCTGATGTGCCATTGATTGACAGCTCACCCAGCCAATCAGGACAGACCCTTACTGAAATGCAGCCAATCCAGCTGAGGGGGAGGTGGGACATTTCTAAAGCACTCGTCAAACACAGACTGAATATTCTTCACGTTTATTGCCTTTTACAGATTCACATTTACAGAAACAAGACTTGAATAAACAGCCCAGCGAGAGCGAGCTGGAGACATTCACAGGGAGAATGCAGCTTTATTAAAACAGTTGTGTGGATTTTCTCCACACCGTGAGAATCCTGTCCCTTTAAACGAGGACAAAACCTTGAATTGTAACAGCAGGGTGAGCAGGGAGGGGGTCTGCTTACTGAAGCGGCACTTCGCAGTTTAACATTAGTTTTACTCTGCTGACAGTCTTCAGCATCTTCGAGAGGTTTTACTTGGCAGCACGAGTCAACACTGTCCCATCAAACCCTCCCAGGGCAGGTACAGCACGGGTTAGATACAGAGTAAAGCTCCCCTGACACTGCCCCAATAATGTGCCTTACCCCCTGACCCTCAGATGCTTTCCCTGACCCAGTCCCGAGAAGGAAGAGAGTAGAAATGCAGTGCTGACAATGACCTTTGTCCTCCCGGCTCACCCCCTGTTCTATTTAAAGTTGCGTCTCCCCCGCGGACTGTCCCTGACACACTACGCACATTCTGCTCTCCTGACGCCCTTGCTGAGGGGAGAGGAGAGGCTCTCATGGGTGAGGCTGCAGGAGAATCTGGCGTTGGACTCCCAGTCGGAGCCAGAGAGGGTCAGCAGGCTGCTGACACTGTAGGTGTTGTCCGAAGCTCGCAGGTAGTCGCTGGTCTGGACCCCGGCCGAAATGGTCGCCCCGTCCTTCTTCCACTCCACCTCCACCGCATCGGGGTAGAAGTGATCAGCGAGGCACACCAGGGTGGCAGTGCCCTTGGTCGTGACCTCCTCCGGGGAGGGGGGCAGCAGGGTCAGCGTGGGTGGTGTCTTCCCTCGGCCTGAAAGGGAGGAGAAGGATGTTTAATAGGTGTATATTAGTGTGTGTGTGTGTGTGTGTGTGTCACTGTGGGGATAATTCACATCTGATAACGGAGAGTTGGGTTAATGAACTCCTGGCTAGCGATTAACCATTGGAGGCGAGCAACACTAATTCTTAATCTTCTTTGCCTCTCTTGATAAGCTTAATATAAATATAAATGCGTTCGATGTTAAGGTGATTTAAAAAAAAACTTGCATTTATATTACACCTTTCACAACCACCGGACATCTCAAAGCACTTTACAGCCAATGAAGTACTTTTGGAGTGTAGTCACTGTTGTAATGTGAGAAACACGGCAGCCAATCTGTGCACAGCAAGCTCCCACAAACAGCGAAGTGATAACGACCTGATAATCTGTTCTTTTGTCATGTTGGTTGAGGGATAAATATTGACCAGGACACGAGGAGAACTCCCCTGCTCTTTGAAATAATGGCATGTGATCTTTTACATCCAGCTGAGAGGGCAGACGGGGCCTTGGTTTAATGTTTCATCTGAAAAACGACACCTCCGACAGTGCGGCACTCCCTCAGCACTACACTGGACTGTCAGCTTAGATTGCATTTAAAAGCTTGCTGCCCAGCACCGGGGTGAGGTCAAGGGTGAGGCTACAAGGAGTCTCAGTGTACCGGGGTCAGGCAGGGGTCACTGCTCCCAATGATCCTGTGACCTCCTGGAAGGTCAGAGTGCGCGGACAATGGGTGAGGGTCAGGATCAGGGCCCTCCCACTTCAATGAAAGAAAGCCTTGAATTTATATAGCACCTTTCACAACCTCAGGATGCCCCAAGGTGCTTTACAACCAATTGCACACAGGAAGATTTACGAGGATGTTGCCTGGTCTGGAAAATTTTAGCGATGAGGAAAGATTGGATAGGCTGGGGTTGTTTTCTTTGGAACAGAGGAGGCTGAGGGGAGACCTTATTGAGGTGTATAAAATTATGAGGGGTCTAGATAGAGTGGATAGGACGGACCTATTTCCCTTAGCAGAGTGATCAACAACCAGGACATAGATCTAAAGTAATTGGTAGGAGCTTTAGAGGGGATTTGAGGGGCAATGTCTTCACCCAGATGGTGGTGGGGGTCTGGAACTCACTGCCTGAAAGGGTGGTCGAGGCAGAAACCCTCACCACATTTAAAAAAGTACTTGGTAGATCTTTGTCGGCCAGTGCGGAGGCAATGGGCCGAATGGCCTCCTTTCATGCTGTAAATTTCTCTGATTCTATGAAGCTCCCAGACTGCAATGAGATCATGACCAGATCATCAGTTTTAACTATGTTGGTTGTGGGATAAATATTGGGCAGAGCGCTGTGAAGAACCCCCTTGCCCTTCCAATAGTGATTATGAGATCTTTCATGTCCACCTAAGAGGGCAGACGGGACTTCGGTTTAACATCTCATCTGAAAGATGGCACCTCTGACAGAGGGATGGTATGTGAGAAGGATCATCAAATGAGGCCATATGGGTTAAACTGATGAATATAAAAGGGCCAGTCACACTGCTGGGAGTGTACTATAGACCCCGAAACAGTCAGAGGGAGATAGAAGAGAAAATATGTCGGCAAATTGCTGAGAAGTGCAAAAACAATCGGGCAGCAATAGTCGGGGATTTCAACTCTGCTCAATTAACTGGGATGGAATCAGTGTCAAAGGTATAGAGGGCGCAGAATTCTTAAAAGGCATTCAGGAGAACTTTTATAGCCAATACGTAGCAAGCCCAAGGGAGGGGGCGTTTCTGGACTTAGTTTTAGTGAATGAAGCTGGGCAGGTGGAAAGGGTATCAGTGGGAGAGCATTTTGGTGCTAGTGATCATTTTTCAGTTAGATTTAGTGTAGTTATGGAAAAGGACAAAGATAGATCAGGAATAAAGGTTCTCAATTGGGGAAAGGCCAGTTTTACTAAGCTGAGGGGTGATTTAGCAAAAGTGGACTGGAAATAACTACTTGAAGGTAAATCAGTGTCAGAGCAGTGGGAGGCATTCAAGGGGGAGATAGTGAGGGTTCAGAGCAAGTATGTTCCCACAAAGGAAAAGGGTGGCACTCCCAAGTGAAGAGCCCCCTGGATGGCAAAGATCATATAGGGTAGGATAAGGCAAAAAAGGGAAGCTTATGTCAGATACCCAGAGCTAAATACTGCAGAAAGCCCAGAGGAGTATAGAAAGTGCAGGGGTGAAATTAAAAAGGAAATTAGGAATGCAAAGAGAAGGCATGAAAAAATATTGGCAAGTAAAATCAAGGAAAACCCAAAGATGTTTTATAAATACATAAATAACAAGAGGATAATTAAGGAAAGAGTTGGGCCTTTTGGAGAACAAAAAGGTAACCTGCGTGTGGAGGCGGAAGACGTGGGTATGGTTCTTCATGAATACTTTGCATCTGTCTTCACAGAAGAGAGTGACGATGCAGACATTGTAATTGAGGAGAAGTGTAAAATATTAGATGAGATAAACATAGTGAGAGGGGAAGTATTAAGGGGCTTAGCAGCTTTGAAAGTGGTTAATTCACCAGGCCCAGATGAAATGTAACCCAGGTTGTTGAGAGAAGCAAGGGAGGAAGTAGCAGAGGCTCTGACCATTATTTTCCAATCCTCTCTAGCTACAGGTGTGGTGTCAGAAGAATGGAGGACTGCTAACGTGGTACCTTTGTTTAAAAAGGGGGAAAGAGATAGACCGACTAATAACAGACCAGTCAGCCTAACCTCGGTGGTTGAAAAATTATTGGAAACAATTCTGAGGGAGAGGATAAATTGTCATCTGAAAAGGGATGGATTAATCAAGGACAGTCAGCACTGATTTGTTCAGGGAAGGTCGTGCCTGACTAACTTGATTGAATTTTTTGCGGAAATGACACGGAGGGTCAATGAGCGTTGCACCTTTGATGTAGTCTACATGGATTTTTGTAAGGCTTTTGGCAAGGTCCCACATGGCAGAAAAGTAAAAGCCCATGGGATCCAAGGGAAAGTGGCAAGTTGGATCCAAAATTGGATCAGTGGCAGGAAGCAAAGGGTAATGGTCAATGGGTGTTTTTGTGACTGGAAGGCTGTTTCGAGTGGGGTGCCACAGGGCTCAGTACTAAGTCCCTTGTTCTTTGTAATATACACAAATGATTCAGGCTTATATTCAATGGAATTTAGAAGAATGAGAGGGGATCTCATAGAAACATATAAAATTCAGACGGGATTGGACAGGTTTGATGCAGGAAGAATGTTCCCGATGTTGGGGGAGTCCAGAACCTGGTGTCAAGTCGAAGGATAAGGGGTAAGCCATTTAAGACCGAGATGAGGAGCAAATTCTTCACTCGGAGAGTTCTGAGCATGTGGAATTCTCTACCACAGATAATTGTTGAGGCCAATTTGTTAGATATATGCAAAAGGGAGTTTGATGTGGCCCTTAAGGCTAAAGGGATCAAGGGGTATGGAGAGAAAGCAGGAATGGGGTAATGAAGTGCATGATCAGCCATGATCATGTTAAATTGTGTTGCAGGCTCGACAGGCCGAATGGCAGTGTGAGCTGCGAGGAGGATGCTATGAGGCTGCAGAGCGACTTGGATAGGTTAGGTGAGTGGGCAAATGCATGGCAGATGAAGTATAATGTGGATAAATGTGAGGTTATCCACTTTGGTGGTAAAAAGAGAGAGACAGACTATTATCTGAAAGTTGACAGATCAGGAAAAGGGGAGGTGCAACGAGACCTGGGTGTCATGGTACATCAGTCATTGAAGGTTGGCATGCAGGTGCAACAGGCGGTTAAGAAAGCAAATGGCATGTTGGCCTTCATAGCAAGGGGATTTGAGTACAGGGGCAGGGAGGTGTTGCTACAGTTGTACAGGGCCTTGGTGAGGCCAGGAGTATTGTGTACAGTTTTGGTCTCCTAACTTGAGGAAGGACATTCTTGCTATTGAGGGAGTGCAGCGAAGGTTCACCAGACTGATTTCCGGGATGGTGGGACTGACCTATCAAGCAAGATTGGATCAACTGGGCTTGTATTCACTCCTGCACCTATTTTCTATGTTTCTATGTTTCTATGCATACTCCTGCACATATTTTCTCTGATTTTATGTTTCTACTTCAATGTAGGGGACATGATTCCCTACAAGGTCCTACATATGAGACTGGTGTGCAAATCAAAGCACGTGGTGTTGAAGGTAATATACTGATGTGGATAGAGAACTTGTTGGCAGACAGGAAGCAGAGAATCGGGATAAATGGGTCCTTTTCAGAATGGCAGGCAGTGACTAGTGGAGTGCCGCAGGGCTCAGTGCTGGGACCCCAGCTCTTTACAATGTACATCAATGATACAAGGGGTATGGAGAGAAAGCAGGAAAGAGATACTGAGGGAATGATCAGCCATGATCTTATTGAATGGTGGTGCAGGCTCGAAGGGTCGAACGGCCTACTCCTGCACCTATTTTCTATGTTTCTATTTTTCTATGATTAAGAAGTTTGCAGATGATACAAAAACTGGCCGTGCGGTTGGTAGTGAGGAAGAAAGCTGTGGACAGCAGGAAGATATCAATGGATTGGTCAGGTGGGCAGAACAGTGGCAAATGGAATTCAATGCAGAGAACTGTGAGGTAATGCATTTGGGGATGTCTAACAAGGCAAGGGAATAAACATTAAATGGTAGGACACTGAGAAGTGTAGAGGAACAAATGGACCTTGGAGTGCATGTGCACAGATCTCTGAAGGTAGTAGGCCAGGTCGATAAGATGGTTAAGAAGACATACGGAATACTTGACTTTATTAGTCGCGGCATGGAATACAAGAGCAGGGAAGTTATGTTATAATTGTATAAAACACTATTTAGACCATAGGTAGAGTACTGTGTGCAGTTCTGGTCACCACATTACAGGAAATGTGTGATTGCACCACAGAGGATACAGAGGAAATTTACAAGAATGTTACCAGGACTGGAAATTTTTAGCTATGAGGAAAGATTGGATTGGCTGAGGTTATTTTGTTCGGAACAGACGAGGCTGAGGGGAGATTTAATTGATGTGTATAACATTATGAGGGGCCTAGATAGAGTGGTTAGGATGGACCGATTTCCCTCAATAGAGAGGTCAACAACCAGGTGAGAAAGATTTAATGTGTGGGTAGAGGGAAGTTGAGGAGAAATATTTTCCCCCAGAGGGTGGTGGGGGTCTGGAACTCACTGCCTGAAAGGGAGGTCGAGGCAGAAACCCTCACCGCATTTAAGAAGTACTTGGATGTGCACTTCAAGTGCCGTAACCCACAGGGCTATGGACCAAGAGCTGGAAAGTGGGATTAGTCTGGGTAGCTCTTCTTTGACTGTCATGGACACAATGGGCTGAATGGTGTCAGCAAGTGGCTCAGTTGGTAGCACCCTCGCTTCGGAGTCAGAAATTGTGGGTTCAAATCCCACTTCGGTGTCCTGGCCAATATTTATCCCTCAATCAACACAACAAAAACATATTATTTGGTCATCAGCACATTGCTGTTTGTGGGAGCTTGCTGTGCACAAATTTACTGCTGCATTTCCTACATTACAACGGTGAGTACACTTCAAAAAGGACTTCATTGGCTGTAAAGCATATTGGGATGTCTGGTGGTCATGAAAGGCGCTATATAAATACAATTCTTTCTTTCTTTTCTCAGAGCCGAGCGTGCTTGTGATTGACGCACGGCTCACACCTCACGGTCGATTAGCCTGATACGCTCAGTCTCTGGGCACACACTGAGACAGTGAGCCCACTTGGGGAGCTCAGTCTCTGGGCTCACACTGAGACAGTGAGCCCACTTGGGGAGCTCAGTCTCTGGGCTCACACTGGGACAATGAGCCCACTTGGGGAGCTCAGTCTCTGGGCTCACACTGGGACAATGAGCCCACTTGGGGAGCTCAGTCTCTGGGCTCACACTGGGACAGTGAGCCTACTTGGGAGGGGAGCTGTGCCCCAGCCAGAGGTAGTGCCTTCAGGAGTGAGATGGGGAGCAGATGACGGGCAGCCTGTGGTGTAGAGGGGAGACATTTCACCGGCCGAGGGCAGGTGCTGAGCCCGTTTACCTATAAGAATGTGGTAAGTGGATGGGGAAAGTGGGCCGGGCACTGAGGTAACGTCCTGTGTTGCTGGTGGAACTCCTGCTGTCTGCTCCGTCACGTGTGACAAACACGCTGACACATCAGACGGACATCTGGGATGGGGGGATTGTCTATGGAGAGATCGAGTATATTAGGCTTATATTCTCTAGTGTTTAGAAGAATGAGAGGTGATCTCATTGACACATACAATATTCTGACAGGGCTTGACAGGGTAGATGCAGGGAGGATGTTTCCTCTGGCTGGGGAGTCTAGAACCAGGGGTCACAGTCTCAGAATAAGGGGTCGGCCATTTAGGACTGAGATGAGAAGAAACCTCTTCACTCAGAGGGTGATGAATCTCTGGAATTCTCTACCCCAGAGGGCTGTGGAGGCTCAGTCCTTGAGTATATTCCGGAGATCGATAGATTTTTGGATATTAAGGGAATCGAGGGATATGGGGACACTGCAGGAAAGTGGAGTTGAGGTAGAAGATCAGCCATGATCTCATTGAATGGCGGAGTAGGCTCGAGAGGCTGAATGGCCTTCTCCTGCTCCTAATTCCCATGTTCTTAAGGAACATTAGTCCAAGTTCTGGGGATTTTCTGCTGGGTCCAGGTTTAATCAGCAGGGGAATAGTGCGAGTCCCAGTTCAGAAAAAGAAAAGAGTAATTAAAGAAAGACCTGCATTTATATAGCGCCTTTCACACCTCAGGATTTCCCAAAGTGCTTCACAGCCAATGAAGTACATTTTGAAGTGCAGTCACTGTTGTAATGTGGGAAACACGGCAACCAATTTGTGCACAGCAAGCTCCCACACACAGCAAAGAGGTAATTGAGCATTTTAAGCGATGTAGGTTGCGGGATAAATATCAGCCTGAACTCGAGCCATAGAAACAGCAACTGAGAGTCTCCCCACAACCCTGGAGCACTGCAGCCGCCGGATTGCGAGCCCTGCTGCCCCTGTTTGTGATCAGAAGTTGGACAGGAGGTGAGCGGGGGCTGGACAGATCAGAGTTGGAGCTGGGGGAGGCGGGACCTCGGGAGTGTCAGTGTGCTGAGGCTGAGCTCAGTTATATCAGAGACTGTGACAGGAGCACAGACTGCCCCCAGCGAGCTCACTCACTCACACCCACACTCTGCCCGTGTCTCACACACCGTGTCTGTCACACTGAGACAGGCAGGAGGCTCGGGAGCGATTTCCGGGGATGGTGCAGGGATGGGACCGCAGTGTGCCAACGTCCAGATCTCCTCCACACGGTGGGTAACAGTTCGTTACTTATACTTTGCTGGGTGAAGGGGGAGTGTGGGTAAAGGAATACAGCCGGGCTCCCTGTCATACACAGCACTCTTCAATTAACCCTTTCATTCACCGCAGCTCCCCACCATATTATATAACCCATACACAGGCACTTGAGAGGGTGCAGAGAAGGTTTACAAGGATGGGACCAGAAATGCGAGGGTGTACATATCAGGAAAGGATGAACAGGCTGGGGCTCTTTTCTCTTGAGGCTGAGGGGTGACCTGATCGAGGTCTTTAACATTCGGAAAGGTTTTGATAGAGTGGATACAGAGAGACTGTTTCCACTTGTTGGGAAGATCAGAACGAGAGACCTTCAATATAAGATAGCAAGAAATCCAATTGTGAATTCAGGAGAAAATTCTTTACACAGCAAGTGGTGAGAATGTGGAACTCGCTACCACAGGGAGTGATTGAAGTGAATAGAATCGATGTATTTAAGGGGAGGCTAGACAGGGATATGAGGGAGAAGGGAATAGAGAGTTAGACTGATAGATTTAGATGAGGAAAGACGGGAGGCTCGAGTGGAGCATGAACACCGGCATGGACTGGTTGGGCCGAATGGCCTGTTTCTGGGCCGTATATCCAATGTAATCCTGCGTAAACTAAAATCTCCCCCTATTCAGTATTTGTGTCTTGGAAAGATTCAGCATTTAAAGTGTTAATAACGGAGCATTGGGGTTTACTTACTCAGTCTGAGCTTGGTTCCTTTACCGAACGTGAGCCACAGTGACAGCTTCCAGTGCAGCGGCTGTACAATATCCTCCGACCCTGGCTCACTCAGTCTCTCTCCCCCTTTCTCTGTCTGTGTGTGTGTGTCTCACTCTGTGTCTCTTTTTCAGTGTTTCACTCACTGTTTCTCACACTCTCTCTCACCAATCTCGCTGACTCTATTTCTCCCGCCCTCCCTCTCACACTCTTTCTATCCCCCTCGCTCCCTCTCCCACTCTCTCTATCCCCCTCGCTTCCTCTCCCTTCCTCCCTCTCTATCGCTTCCTCTCCCTTACACTGTCTCCCACTACAATCACGCTCTCTCGCTCACTCTCTCCCTCTCTCTCTGTGTCCGAGTTGCCTGGGGCAGTACCCGGGAGAGTTGGGGATCCAATGTGTTTGGGACAAATCTCCCAGCTGCCCTTCCCGCCCCATCAGACGGTAACCCTAGGGCCACGGAATTGCTGGAGAATGAAAGTCCCCCTCACACAGGGCTCACCTCTTTGTGCCCCTTGAACAACGGGCTCCATCTGCAAGTGAAATGTTTGTGTTGCTGACAGAGGCCTTCCTCGGGATCATTATAAAATAACGAGTTTCAGGGGCTTTAGAAACCTGTTTCCTCAGTCCGTGACCCGTGTGTACGTGGAGTGTGAGAGGATGCAGCCCCTCTTCCACTATTTGAAGGGGCTGCTCCTCGATTTCTGGCTCCACTTCAGTCCCACGCTCCTGGGCCTGGCCACCCGGTGCGGGGGGAGTGGGCAGACCATCCACAGGTCCCAGTTGGATGGGGCCCATGGGGTGGTCACACTGCCTGCCTGCCTCAATTCGTGGGCTTTGTCCGCATCCGAGTGGCCCTGGGGACAGACACAGGGTAGGCCTGAGGCCTTCTGCGACGGGAGTACACCGCAGGGCCTGGAGTGTGGGGTGGGCAGGGAAAGAGCACGAACATTTCACTTGTTCACTTTCCTTTCATGTTTATGCTTTGGGTTTTATAAGTTGTGGCCCTCTCAATAGTGGGGGGTTTGTGAGATTATTTGGATTGAGCACACAGGACCACCCAGTGTCTCCGTGCTGTCTGAATGTACAGAGTAGAGCTGTGAGATTGTCAGTGATGAAGACACAGCCCCAACTCCTCTCTGACCCACTCCATTCTTTCCCAATTCACTGCAGCTTCCAGCTGAATATTCCTGCCATCACTCCCATCGAGCTGTGTGTCAGTCATGTGTAAAACCGTACAGGAGGTGGGGCTGTGTGTCCATTATTATATATTATATATAACTGTGGGGTGAGTCAGTACAGGAGGTGGGACTGTGTATATTGAGGTTTTTGTACAGCTGTGTATCACAGTGTAGAGGGTAGCTGTTATGTTGCTGACAGTAATAGTCTGCGACATCCTCGCTCTTCACATTGCTGATGCTCAGGGTGAACGTGTTGGACTGGTAACTGCCGGTGAAGCGATTGGACGTTCCAGTGAAACGAGTTGATCCCGAATGGATCAGCAGAGTGGGTTTCTGCCCGGCTTTCTGCTGGTACCAAGCAACATACTTGCTAACAGATGCACTGGCGGTACACGTGATGGTTGCAGTCTGTCCCTCACTCACTGACAGCACCGGGGGAGACTGGGTCATGATGATGTCCCCACTGATACCTGAGGGGGAAATGGGGAAAGAAAGTGAAGTAAGCACTGTCACAGAAAGACGCTGCAAAATGAGAGATTGCTCGAGACACTGAGCTCTCCTCTAGTGTCAGCATTTGCCCTTCAATCACTGGTCAGTAGAGTTGGACAGAAATCGACAGCAGGGAGATATTAAACGTGGAAGGAGAGAGATTGGTACCTGCGACGCAGAATGCCAGAGGCCAGATCAGCTGGATGGGTGAAATCATGGTGTCTGCTCCTGTCCCTGTGCCTGCTTACTGATAAACTGCCCTTCACTGGGCCCTGCTTTATAAACCTGCAGCCTGAGAGAGTCTCACTGCCCATCCCTCAATATGTAAATGTCTTCACCCAGAGAAAGCCACGTCAGCACATTTCACTTC
Source organism: Pristiophorus japonicus (assembly GCF_044704955.1). NCBI lineage: Eukaryota > Metazoa > Chordata > Chondrichthyes > Pristiophoridae > Pristiophorus > Pristiophorus japonicus. Next base: position 531,030 of record NW_027251843.1, read on the forward strand.
CTCTTCCCCGCCCTCCTTCTCCCCCTCCTTCTCTCTCCATTCCTCCATCTCTCTCCCCCTCTCGCTTCCCCACAGACTCCCAGGTGCAGCACACTGAAATGCAGAATAAACCTCCCTGTGCCCTCCCCCACCAATGGATGTTAACCCTTGACCCCAGAGCATGCCTTCTGGAGTAAGGCCCCATTCCCCACAGTGGCCACCCCTTGGCCTCTCTCAGTACATTGGTTGTTTATTGCCCAATTAAGGGCCGTTCTGTGCTGTGGGCCTATTCTCTGTGGGGACCGGTTTGGACAGAAAGCTCATTTCATGAAGGCCCAGCAGAGGGAGGAGATCCTCACCCCATCAGTTTGAGCTGGAGCAACAGGACAGGGTCTGACCCACTGCTCCATCCTGTCCGCTCAGAACATCTTCGAATCCCTTCCCCTTCCATGGCCCCGCTCCAGATCAGGGTATTTTTACCGGGATCAGGTGACGATGATCCTACATTTACAACAAGAAGGGTCCACACTCCATGTCCCACTGGTCCTCCAATCGGCTCCAGGCAATATGGCTCCTTCCTATTGGTACCACAATAGGGCCCAGGAATCATGGCTCCTTCCTATTAGTCCCCCACTTGGACCCAGGCAACATGGTGCCGTCCTATTGATCCTCCAATAGGGACAATGAAACATGGCTTCTTCCTATTGGTTGTCCAATAGGGATCATGAAACATGGCTACTTCCTATTGGTGCCTAATAGGGACAAGGAAACATGGTTCCTTCCTATTGGTCCTGCAATAGGGACCAGGAAACATGGCTCCTTCCGATTGGTCCTTCATTAGGAATCAGGGAACATGGCTTTTTCCTATTGATCCTCCAGTAGGGACCAGGAAACATGGCTCCTTCGTATTGGTCCACCAATAGGCACCAGGAAACGTTGCTCCTTCCTATTTGTCCTATTGGACAGGGAAACATAGAAAATAGGTGCAGGAGTCAGCCATTTGCCTCTTTGAGCCTGTACCACCATTTAATAAGATCATGGCTGATCATTCACCTCAGTACCCCTTTCCTGCTTGATCCTTTTAGCCGTGAGGGCCATATCTAACTCCCTTTTGAATATATCCAGTGAACTGGCATCAGCAACTCTCTGCGGTAGAGAATTTCACAGGTTAACAACTCTCTGAGTGAAGAAGTTTCTCCTCATCTCAGTCCTAAATGGCTTACCCCTTATCTTAGATTGTGACCCCTGATTCTGGGCTCCCCCAAAATCGGGAACATTCTTCCTGCATCTAACCTGTCCAGTCCCATCAGAATTTAAAAAAAAGTTGATCTTGCTGCTCGCAGAGACCTCACTGACGTACTGCCCCTGAACTCACTGCCCTCTGAGAGTCTATGCTGAGGGTGAAGTGCCTTGTGCTTGACAACTTTAGCACCTTAAAGGCTCCTGATCAATGCAGACTGTGTGTGGATTTCTGGTGAGGACACTGTGATGAGGCCTCCTGCAGTCGGATATCCTGCTGAGAGGGTCCAGGCTTACACACGTGGAATGGGGAATTGGGTGAGGTCGGAATGTGCTGTCGGGGCCCATGGAACTGGACCCCAGCATGCAGCTTTTCTCAGGAGAGCAGAGGGAATGTTCAGAGCCCTGGGCTCCATTTCCCACACCAGGTATTTCCTGTCCCAGTGAATGAATAAGATGCCAATGTTGTGCCCAGGTTAAGGGCAGTCTAGTGCTGTGGGCCCAGGTCTGCAAGAGGGAATTGGATATATATTTGAAAAGGAACAATTTGCTGGGTTACCGGGGTTGGAACTTAACACAATCACAATCACTAAGGAGGTGGTACTCAGTAAGATAATGGGACTAAAGGCAGATAAATCCCCTGGATGTGACAAGGTCCCAAGTGGTTTCCCAGCACTGTCGTGGCCAAAGAGGAGAGTAGGGTGTTTTGGTCAAACTTTCAAATGGACTCATCTACAGGAAACACTTGGACCAAACCAAACTCAGATTCACGGACTATCCAGAGCAACCCACATTAGACCGTACCTTTTTTGACCCCCCCAACACACACACCAGTAGCAACCGACACAGTGGTTGACCACGAAGCAGAACCCATCACCTGCAGCAGCCCAGCAGGACTCACCACACCAGGCAGCCCAGCAAGGCCAGCTGCACAGCAGCCCAGCGAGGGCCCAACAAATGACTCACCAAAACCATCATTTGCACCGAGACATCAACCAGGGAAGGAAAGGCCTCTCTTCGACTAACCTTGTAAATAGTTACACTGTTGACTTTGGGGGGCGTGGGGGCATGGGGGTGGGGGGGTGTTGTTATATATGTAACCCTGTAAATACCTTGTTTAACCACCAGAGGGCTCATCCCCTGGAGTCCCAAGAAATCCCACAATCCCTTGGGAGCACCTGCACTGAAGGAGTGCTCACAGGTTGGAGAGGCACTCTGGAGATGTGCAATAAAAGACTGAGGTCACACTTTACTTTGAGCTCACCGTATCTGGTCAGACTCTTTATTTATACATTACAAGTATCATCTGCATACTTCTGAATCATACCCCCAACATTCAAGTCTAAATCATTGATATATACCACAAAAAGCAAGGGACCCAGCACTGAGCCCTGTGGAACCCCAGCGGATACAGCCTTCCAGTCACAAAAACACCCATCAACCATTATCCTAATCTGAGGAAGGACCTGCTTGCTATTGAGGGAGTGCAATGCGGGTTTTAGTGTCCCCCTCCCCTTTTATAGGGGGCACTTGGGGAAAAAAACTATGATTTTAGTGCCCAAAAAAACCCCCCACAAAAATCACCCAAAAAAAAAGGGCCTTGTGAAATGTTTGTAGTGTCCCCCAGATCGGGAGGCACTTGATCTAATGTTTGTTTTGTTTACTGAAAAGAGTTGTGGAGCTGTTGGAGGCATGGCCTGTTCATTTGGAGCCTGGAGCAGTGAGGGAAGGAGCTCCCTGCTTGAGCTCCTGCCTGGAGGCCTGTGAACCCTGAGACCAGCCCAGGAAGAGGAGGAAGGGGCTTATAATACTTCATGCACAAGGACCCCCAGGTCCCTCTGCACCGCAGCATGTTGTAATTTCTCCCCATTCAAATAATATTCCCTTTTACTGTTTTTTTTCCCAAGGTGGATGACCTCACACTTTCTGACATTGTATTCCATCTGCCAAACCTTAGCCCATTCGCTTAACCTATCTAAATCTCTTTGCAGCCTCTCTGTGTCCTCTACACAACCCGCTTTCCCACTAATCTTTGTGTCATCTGCAAATTTTGTTATACTACACTCTGTCCCCTCTTCCAGGTCATCTATGTATATTGTAAACAGTTGTGGTCCCAGCACCGATCCCTGTAGCACACCACTAAACACCGATTTCCAACCCGAAAAGGACCCATTTATCCCGACTCTCTGCTTTCTGTTAGCCAGCCAATTCTCTATCCATGCTAATACATTTCCACTGACTCCGCGTACCTCTATCTTCTGCAGTAACCTTTTGTGTGGCACCTCATCGAGTGCCTTTTGAAAATCTAAATACACCACATCCATCGGTACACCTCTATCCACCATGCTCGTTATATCCTCAAAGAATTTCAGTGAATTAGTTAAACATGATTTCCCCTTCATGAATCCATGCTGCGTCTGTTTGATTGCACTATTCCTATCCAGATGTCCTGCTATTTCTTCCTCAATGATAGTTTCAAGAATTTTCCCCACTACAGATGTTAAACTAACCGGCCTATAGTTACCTGCCTTTTGTCTGCCCCCTTTTTTAAACAGAGGCGTGACATTGTTATCTCCTCAAAAAATTGAATCAAGTTATTCAGACACAAACTTCCCTTAATAAATCCTATGCTGACTGTCCTTGATTAATCCGTGTTTTGTTAAATGAAGATTCCTCCTATCCCACCCCCGAGGTTAGGCTGACTGACCTGTAGTGACTCGATCGATCCCTTGCTCCCTTTTTAAACAAAGGTACCACGTTTGCAGTCCTCCAGTCCTCCAGTACCTGGGATTGCAATGTCAGCATCGCCCCTCTCGGCCAGCTCGGTCAGTAGTGGTGCTACCGAGCCACTATTGGTGATGGACAGTGAAGTCCCCCACCCAGAGTACATTCTGTGTCCTTGCTACTCTCAGTGCTTCTTCCAAGTGGTGTTCAACATGGAGGAGCACTGATTCATCAGCTGGGGGAGGGCGGGAGGTGGTAATCAGCAGGAGGTTTCATTGCCCGTGTTTGACCTGATGCCATGAGACTTCATGGGGTCCGGAGTCAATGTTGAGGACTCCCAGGGCCACTCCCTCCCGACTGTATACCACTGAGCTGCCACATCGGGTGATGGAGGAATCTGGGACATTGGCTGAAAGGTATGATTCTGTGAGTAGGACTATGTCAGGCTGGTGCTTGACTAGTCTGTGGGGCAGCTCTCCCACTTTTGGCACAAGTCCCCAGATGTTGGTGAGGAGGACGTTGCAGGGTCAGCACTGAGCCTGGGTCCGCTGTCCTAGCCGGTCCGAGCTACTGTTATTCTGCCTGATTGGATGGTTATTATTAGAGACTCAGACCACAGCAGAAATCCCCCGTGCAAAAAATAACTGAAGAGACTGTCAGATCGGAAGAATGAAACTTCACCCACAGAGGAAGTGAAAGAGGGAGATTGTCACAGCTGTATGTTTGTTAATGACACGGGAGAAAACTGTGAACCGCGCTCACAGCCTCGAATCTAAGGGACCAACATTTACTTTAGCCTCTCTTTTCCTTTTTATATACATATAGAAACTCTTGCTATCTGTTTTTATATTTTGTGCTCGTTTACTTTCATAGTCTATCTTCCCTTTCTTAATCATTTATTCAGTCAATCTTTGCTGGATTTTCAAAGCTTCCCAATCTTCTGCCCTTCCACTAGTTTTGGCCACTTTGTATGCCCTTGTTTTTAATTGGATACCGTCCTTTATTTTGTTAATTAGCCACAGATGGCTATATTTTCTTTTACACCTTTCCTCCTCACTGGAATATATTCTTCTTGAGAGTTGTGAAATACTTCCTTAAATGTATACCACTGTTCATCAGCTGTCCTACACTTTAATCCATTTTCCCAGTCCACTTTAGCCAACTCTGCCCTCATACCTTTGTAGTCTCCTTTATTTAAGCTTAGTACGCTGGTTTGAGATCCAACTTTCTCACCCTCCATCTGAATTTGAAATTGAACCATGTTACCATCACTTGCTCCAAGGGGATCCTTTACGAGGAGATTGATTACTAATCCTGTTTCATTACACAGGACCAGATCTAAGATAGCCTGCCCCCTGGTTGATTCCGTTACAGACTGCTCGTCCCTTATGCACTCTCTGAACTCTTCCTCAAGGCTACCCTCACCAATTTGATTTGTCCAACGTGGAGGTTAAAATCACTCATGATTATTGCTGTTCCCTTTTCACAAGCCTCCACTATTTCCTGGTTTATTCTCCGACCAACAGAGGTGCTACTGTTAGGGGGCCTATAGATTATGCCCACCAGTGACTTGTTCCCTTTATTATTCCTTATCTCCACACAAACTGTTTCAACATCCTCATCATTTGAGCCAATATCATTTCTCACTATTGCAGTGATTCCATTCTTTATCAACAGAGCTACCCCACCTCCTTTTCCTTTCTGTCTGTCCTTCCGGATTGTCAAGCACCCCTGAATATTTAGTTCCCAGTCCTGGTCACCTTGCAACCATGTCTCTGTAATGGCTACAGATCATACCCATTTGTATCTATTTGTGCCATCAACTGATCTATTTTGTTACAAATGCTACGTGCATTTAGACAAAGAGCCTTTAAATTTGTTTTTTAACCTTTTTTCCTGCTCGTTTCCTCTCTCCTTCAAACTCACTTTATTTTTGCTTTCTAATTCCAGCTTTACTCCCCTCCCTACTGAATCTATTTTCAGGTTCCCAGCCCCCTGCCCAGCTAGTTTAAACCCTCCCCAACAGCACTAGCAAACCCTCCCCACTGCGAGGATATTGGTCCCAGCTCTGTTGAGGTGCAACCCGTCCGGCTTGTGCAGGTTCCACCTCCCCCTGAAACGGTCCCAATACCTCAGTAAACTAAAGCCCTCCCGCCTGCACCATCTCTCCAGGCATGTATTCGTCTGCTCTATCCTCCTGTTTCTGTGCTCACTGGCTCATGGCACTGGGAGTCATCCAGAGATTAGAGAATAATTAGAGATTAGAGATACTGAGAGAATAAATTCCTCCTCATCTCAGTTTTAAATGGATGGCACCTTATTCTAATATTATGCCGCTTAGTTCTAGTCTCCCCTATCAGTGGAAACATCCTCTTTGTATCCACCTTGGTCGATAAGGTCACCTCTCATTCTTCTGAATTCCAATGAGTAGAGGCCCAACCTACACAACCTTTCCTCATCCCTGGAATCAACCTAATGAACCTTCTCTGAACGGCCTCCAAGGAAAATATATCCTTTCGTAAATATGGAAACCAAAACTGTACGCAGTATTCCAGGTGTGGCCTCATCAATATCCTGTATAACTGTAGCAAGACTTCCCTGCTTTTATACTCCATTCCCTTTGCAATAAAGGCCAAGATTCCATTGGCTTTCCTGATCACTTGCTGTACCTGCACACTAACCTTTTGTGTTTCATGCACCAGGACCCCCAGGTCCCGCTGTACTGCAGCACTTTGCAATTTTTCTCCATTTAAATAATAACTTGCTCTTCGATTGTTTTCTGCCAATGTGCATAACCTCACACTTTCCAACATTATACTCCATCTGCCAAATTTTTGCCCACTCACTTAGCCTGTCTATGTCCTTTTTGGAGGTTTTTTGTGTCCTCCTCACGCATTGCTTTTCCTCCCATCTTTGTATCATCAGCAAACTCGGCTACGTTACACTCGATTCCTTCTTCCAAGTTGTTAATATAGATTGTAAATAGTTGGGGATCCAGCAGCACCCCACTAGTTACTGATTGCCAAAACGAGAATTAACCATTAATCCCGACTCTCTGTTTTCTGTTAGTTAGCCAATCCTCTATCCATTCTAATATATTACCCCCAACACTGTGAATTTTACCTTGTGCAGTAACCATTCATGTGACACCTTGTCAAATGCCTTCTGGAAGTCAAAATACACAACATCCACTAGTTCCCCTTTATCCACCCTGCTCGTTACATCCTCAAAGAATTCCATAGTTCAAAACAAATACAGGATCATTAATTTTAATTTCGCGTGACACATTTGCGCTATCATGATATATACTTTGTTGAAGCCACCTGCTCTCTCCCTGTTCGTGTTGATCAGGGTGAAGTAACGAGAGCCTTGCCTTAAATGCCCTTTTCATGAACAGTTCAGCAGGTGGAATCCCAGTGAGCAAGTTGGGTCTCGTGCGGTAACTAAGCAGGACTCGGGATAGGTGAGTCTACAGTGAGCCTTCAGCTACCCTCTTCAAGGTCTGCTTGATTGTTTGCACTGCACTCTCTGCCTGACCATTGGATGCCGGTTTGAACGAGGCAGATGTGACATGTTTGATCCCATTGCAGGTCATGTACTCTTTGAACTCGGCACTGGTGAAACACGGCTCATTGTCACTCACAAGGACATCAGGCAGGTCGTGCGTGGAAAACATGGCCCGCAGGCTTTCAGTGGTGGCAGCGGACGTGCTTGCCAACATTATCTCACATTCAATCCACTTGGAGTATGCATCTACAACCACAAGGAACATTTTTCCCAAGAATGGACCTGCATGAACCCTAGACTTTGGTTTGGAGGGCCAAGACCATAAACTTAGTGACGCCTCCCTGGGTACACTGCTGAACTGTGAACATGTGTTACATTTGTGCAGGCAGGACTCTAAGTCTGCATCAATACCGGGCCACCACACGTGGGATCTGGCTATCGTTTTCATTATTACAATGCCTGGGTGGGTACTGTGGAGACCACTAATGAAAGTGTCCCTGCCCTTTTTTGGTACCAATACCCGATTACCCCACAGAAGTCAATCTGCCTGAATAGAGATTTCATCTTTGCGCCGCTGGTATGGCTTTATTTCTTCCTGCATTTCTAATGAGACACTGAACCAGCTCCTGTGAGCACACAGTTTTTTTTTACTAAGGACAGTAAGGGGTCCTGGCTCGTCCAGGTTCTAATCTGCCGGCGGTAACAGGTGATTGCTCACTCTCGAATGCTTCCATTACCATAGCTAAATCTGCAGCTGTGCCATTTCCACCCCTGTGGTGGGCAATGGCAGCCTACTGAGAGCATCGGCACAGTTTTTTGTGCCTGGCCTGTGGCGGATGGCATAGTTGTATGTGGACAACGTGAGCGCCCATCTCTGGATGCGGGCCGATGTATTCGTATTTATCCCCTTACTTTCAGAAAAGAGGGATATCAGTGCCTTATGATCAGTTTCCAATTCAAATCTGAGCCCAAACAGATATTGATGCATTTTCTTTACCATATAAACACACGCTAACGCTTCTTTTTCAGTCATGCTGTAGGCCCTCTCAGCCTTAGACAGACTTCTGGATGCATAAGCAACCGGTTGTAATTTTCCCAGATTCATTAGCTTGTTGCAATACACACCGACACCACATGACGACGCATCGCATGCGAATAACAAACACTTACATGGATCATATGCTCAAACAAATTGCTTGTGTTGTAACAGTTTTCTAAGTTTTACATAGGCATTTTCTTGGCTTTTGCCCCATACCCATTCGCCTCCTTCATGCAGTAAAGAGTGCATTGGTTCTAACAGTGTGCTGAGACCCGGTAAGACGTTACAAAATTAGTTCAGGAGTCCTAGAAACGACCACAGCTCCGTCAAGTTCTGTGACCTTGGTGCGTTCTCGATTGCCTCCATCTTCGCGTTGGTGTGCCTGATGCTGTCCGCCGCGATTCTTCTCCTCAGTAATTCCACTTCAGGCGCCAGGAAAATTCACTTCGAGCATTTAAATCCGGGTCACCCTTGATTAAGCCGACTAAGAACCTCCTCCAGGTTCTTCAGATGTTCGACTGTGTCCCGACCTGTGACCAAGATGTTGTCCTGGAAGAGCACGGTGTGTGGGACTGACTTCAGTAAGCTTTCCATGTTTCTCTCGAATATCGCCGTGGCTGATCGAATCCCAAACAAGCATCTATTGTAAATGAAGAGACCTTTGTTCATGTTGATGCAGGTGAGGCCCTTCGATTATTCCTCCAGCTCCTGCGTAATGTAGGCTAAGGTCAAGTCCAGCTTTGTGAATGTCTTTCCTCCCGCCAGTGTCGCAAAAAGGTCATCTGCCTTTGGTAGCGGGTATTGAACCTGCAGGGAGGAACAATTGATAGTTACTTTGTAATCACCAGAGATTTTGACGGTGCCATCTCCCTTGAGGACTGGAACAATCGAACTGGCCCACTTGTTGAATTCGATCGATGAAATGATGTCCTCTCGTTGCAGCCTGTCCGGCTTGATCTCCACCCTCTCTCTCATCATGTATGGTACTGCTCTCACCTTGTGATGGATGGGTTGCGCCCCCGGAATTAGGTGGATCTGCACTTTTGCTCCTTGGAACTTCCCGATACCTGGTTCGAACAGCGAGGGGAACTTGTTTAGGACCTGGGCACACGAAGTGTCGTCGACAGGCGAGAGCACTCGGACGTCGTCCCAGTTCCAGCGTATCTTCCCCAGCCAGCTCCTGCCGAGCAGCGTGGGGCCATCGCCCGATACCACCCAGAGTGGCAACTTGTGCACCGCTCCATCATCGGAGACCTTTACAGCAGCACTGCCAATTACGGGAATCAGTTGCTTTGTACAAGTTCTCAGTTTAGTGCGAATGGGAGTCAGGACTGGCCTTAAAGCCTTGCTGCATCACAATTCATCAAAAGTCTTTTTGCTCATAATGGACTGGCTCATGCCCGTGTCCAGCTCCATTGACACCAGGAGTCCATTTAATTCAACATTCAGCATTATCGGGGGAATCTTTGTGGTAAATGTGTGCACCCCATATACCTCTGCCTCCTATGTCTGAGGCTCTGGTTTGTCGTGATCTGCCGTGGATCTGTCCTCTCTGCAACATGGTGGTTTGCAGGATTAGCAGGGTTTGCAGCTCACCTGCACAAACATTGGAGATGTCCCATTGTTCCACAGCCCTTGCAAACATATCCTTTGAAGCGGTATGAATGGAAACAATGATAACCCTCGCAGCGCCAACAAGGTGTTAATGGCCTTGCATTCATCATCCTTGATGGTGGACTCTGAGACAACTGCGGACGTGCAGCTGCAGGCATGTGAGGCCTGCCTTGTACGTTATCATTCGAAAACAACATTACTTTATTCACAGTACTTGTAGCAGCACTCGAGTGCTGAGAGATTTGTTTGTTATTGTCACTGGTGGCGATGAACGCCTGTGCTATCGCTATGGCTTTACTCAAGGATGGGGTCACTACAGTCAAAAGTTGCAAAGTAATACTTCATGGCCAATGTCAAGTACAAAGAAGTCCCTGAGCATGTGCTCCAAATGTCCTTCAAATTCGCAATGTCCTGCAAGGCGTCTTAGCTCGGCGACATAGCTCGCCACTCCCTGGCTTTCAGATCTCTTGGCACGTGTAGAACTGGTACCTCACCATCAGAACGCTTTCCTTCGGGTTAAGATGCTCCAGGATCAGTGTGCACAAATCTTTATATGATTTCTCTGTGGGTTTCACTGGAGCAAGCAGATTTTTGATGAGGCCATACGTTGGAGCCCCGCAAATAGTAAGGAGAATCACCCTTCGTTTGGCAGCGTTCGCTTCTCCTTCCAGCTCGTTGGCCACGAAGTATTGGTCGAGTCGCTCCACGAAGGTTTCCCAATCATCTCCTTCCAAATATTTCTCCAGGATGCCCACTGTTCTCTGCATCATTGCAGGTGGGTTCGTTCGCTGTTGTAGTGTATGAATAAAGAGTCTGACCAGATACTGTGAGCTCAAAGTAAAGTGTGACCGTAGTCTTTTATTGCAGGTCTCCAGAGTGCCTCTCCAGCCTGTGAGGCCTCCTTAAGTACAGGTGCTCCCAAGGGATTGTGGGATCCCTTGGGACTCCAAGGGATGAGCCCTGTGGTGGTAAACAAGGTATTTACAGGTATACATATATTACAACATATTACGGCTGTGTGGTTGATGATGAAGAAGAAAGCAGTAGACTGCAGGAAGATATCAATGAACTCTACCACAGCATTTTGTAATCTCTCCCCATTTAAATCATTTTTATTTTTCCTACCAAAGTGGATAACTTCACATTTTCCTACATTATATTCCATCTGCTAAATCTTTGACCCCTATCTCCGCCTCTCGATATCCATTTGCAGAATCTTTGCGTCCTCCTCACAACTTGCTTTCCCATCTATCTTTGTACATCAGCAAATTTGGTTACATTGCAGTTGCTCCCTTCATCCAAGTCATTAATATAGGTTGTAAATAGTTGAGGCCACAGCACTGATCCCTGCAGCATCCCATTAGTTACAGTTTGCCGATCTGAAAATGACCCATTTATCCCGACTTTCTGTTTGCTGTTAGTTAGCCAATCCTCTATCCATGCTAATATATTACCCCCAACCCCGTGAGCTCTTATCTTGGGCAGTAACCTTTTATGTGTCAAGGACGGCAGGTTTCCTTCCCTAAAGGACGTCACTGAACCAATTGGGCTTTTGTGACAATTTGACAGCTTTGTGGTCACTTTTACTGAAACCAGCTTTTTATTTCTAGAATTTAAAAAAGAGCTGAATTGAAATAGTCAAAGGGCCATGGTGAGATTGTGGGGATTATTAGTGCAGGCCTGTGGAGTGCTCTGCAGCAACATAACCACAACACGACTGTACCCACAAGAGGTGTGTGTGCTGCTGGTGCCCGCGATCACAGGGCAATCATCGGCAAAGCAGCCCTGATAACATTCAGCTTTGGCTTTACATTGATCATTGTCCTGGATTGGTGCTGGGCACATCTCCTTGGGTTCTGTCCTCGGGTCTGGTGCTCACATTGTGCATACTATGGGGAGGTTGTGAGTGCATGATGTCACAATCAGTGCTTACAATGTTCCTGTCTTGATACATTGAGTATTATGTAAGGGGCGTTTTTTGGGGGGATCATCTTTCCCTTCTGACCTTATATGAGCGGTTTCGAACCGCTCCCACACCCTTGGTTCTCGACTCTGGAATTATGAAGGGACTGTGACAGACTTGGACAGACAATCGCTTTCAAGGTCGGAAGCAGGTATGGCTTTATTGTGTCTGAAAGGAAGTAAAAGGACACACCTTTAATAACACACACAGAATAGTAATACCAATACACCCTGAGGGGTACAACATATTGAATAAATTGTCAACATACGGCCTTTGGGGAAAAGAATACATGGGGTAAAGAGGAGAATGCAGATACATTTACACAAGTTATCCCAGCCTCCCCCCTCCCAATTCGCCGAACTAACTAAGTTATAGCTCTGGGGGTTCAGGGGCGATGCTCACCAATCCTTTTCACAGTTGCCGGTGAATCGCGGTTTTGGGGTTCGCTGCACTTGGCCTTCGAGGTGAGCTGCACCCCGGACAGAGGAGAGGACTTCGGACTGCGTAGTCTTCAGTTGGGGTGAGTCCATTGATGCGGTAAATTGCGTTTTGGATGTATGGGGTAAGTACCCACTTTCTTTGGTTTGGAATAGTTTTAACTAGTCCTTTTAAGTAATTTCTCACCCGTTGGTTATTCAGAAGTAGATTGTAGAGTGGAAATAAATGTTGATTCTTCGGTTTTTGCTGAGTTGGTTGCAGTTGGTCGTTTCACTGGTTGTGGTGGCCCAGGTTGTCAATTTGGTTGCTGACAACCTTTCGTTTCGTGGGCCTCTTGCTGTCAGCGTGCTCGGTCGGTCCTTGATGATTTCTTGTAGTTTTCTCCACTACTCCATTTCTTCACTCCCCACCTCCTGCTGCTTGTGTTCTTTTCCTTGTAAAACTGGGAATAGATATACCCCAAAAAGGCTTCCTTCCCTCCCACCAAATCTGGCCCAGCTCTTTGTTTCAAGGGAGCTGCTCATTAGTTTTAAGCTTTCTTCTTTGTCAGAATTTGTCGGGCTTGTTCAGCAGTAATTTGGTTATGATGTGATAATGTGGAAAATCACCGGTTGGCATTGTCGGAGCAGTGTTTAAACTCTTGAACCATTGGGCTGGGCCCGTGAATTCTATCGGTCTATTTGCACATGCATGCCACGAATGGTCTCCGGTGATTAGCCTGATAGCTCTTGATACGTTTATTCTCACTAGGGAGTGAATTTTTATGTCTCACAGTTCTTGTTAGTTATCGATCGACTCATTCTCCCAGACAAATTGAAGACCCAGTTCCTGAGTGAAGTCCCACCCTCTGTTCTGGCAGTCTCTTCCAACATGCTTCTTTAGAGATCTTAAACTTGTAAAGCTCTTAGGTATCTTCCTCAGAGTTTTTCCGAGGATACCAAAATGTTCATCGATTTCCAAATTAAATTCCCTTTCCTATGAGTCCAAACATTGGGGGTTGGGGGGGGGTCTCCATGAATGCATCCCCTTTTATCCCCTGCAGGCCTCATCTGCCCTTTAAACTCATTTGTGTCCCGAGGTTTTTCCTTCCATTTTAAAAGTCCAGAAAGGGATTCTTCTCCTCTGCAGGGGAAAGGTACAAGGAATCTTTGCAAAATATTGGTAAATTCTACACTCCCCTGCTGTGATACCATTCCACTTATGATACCATCTTCTAGGTGAGCAAAGTTCCTGACTCTCAAGAGACAACCTTCCACGTAGATTAACTAAGCTGTTCCCAAAATATGCATTACACTTATGCAACATCACCATAGATACACACTTTTCCCTTTACAGGTACAAACTTTTTACATTTACACCCTCCCAGCTTGGAGGGGGTTTCATCACTACAATTGCATTTCAGCACAGTTACATTTCATTTCAATTACATTATATTCACCAGCATGTAGGCAATGTACAACCACATTACAGAAGGAAGAACACAGATTAAACTAAAACAACATCAATTGGTCTCCGGGTGGCCTGGTTAATCCCTGCCAGGCCCATGCTTTCCCCGCAGCCGGTGAGCTGGAGACCCTTGTCTCTGGGACAGCTTGTTGATACTGCTCCTGTGAGATCCTCATCTCTGGGAGGCGGCTGGCTGGTGGTCCCTACTCTGAGCGGCCTCTGTACTTCTGACCTTTGGCCTTCCCTGTCGGGCTACCCTTCTCCTAGGGTAGAATCGCTGAGGCTCAGATGCCGTACACCATGGTATCTTTGGACGTGGTGTACGGAGGGTCCTTCTCAGGGCTTGGGTTACTGGGAGTGCGTCCGAATCCCAAACGATGGATGGGACAGCCCCCCCAGTAGTGCAATTCACTGCCCCTATAGGCACGGTTTCTCAGCTTGCCACATTTTCTGTGGGCCCTCCGCCGTCGGGGAGGGTCCCTGTCCTGAGGACGGTTCACCCCTCCCGGCTGCCCTCTGTGCTTGGCTGACCCTGGGTTGTAAAGCTTGCACTGGTTGATGTGGAACCACTTAGTACGGCGGGGCAGCTTTATGGCATAGACCATCGGGCTTGCCTTGTCGACAATGCTGTATGGCTCCATATATAATGCTTCAAAAATCCCTTCCCGAGCATAGTTCCTCACCATGACCTGATCCCCTTTCTCCCATTCGTGGTGTTTGCTGGGTTCTAGCAGCAATCGGTTACTCCGATGCTGTCTGCCCATGTTACTAGCAGCCTGCCAGTGAATCTGTTTGTGGTGTTCAAACAGGTTCCTGACAAACCTCTCTGAGCTGACCTTCTGTGAGGGGCTAGGACATGGGTGGGGGTCTGCATGATCCGGCCAGTCATGAGCTCGTCTGGGGAATACCCCGTGCTCTTTGACTGGCTGGGCTCGGATCCCCATTAGTTCCAACGGTAAGACCTCTATCCACTTTTGGGGTGAGTCTCCCGTCTCCTTTCTTTAATGGTGCGGTTTAAACGCCCCACAATACCCGATGACTGTGGGTTGTGGGCAGCGTGCCATTTCCCCTCAATGCTGAGCACCTTAAGGGTTGCCTGCATTACTTGCCCGGTGAAATGACTCCCCTGGTCCGACTTCACATACTGTGGGAGTCCCCACCGGGAGAACACTTTCCTCACTAGAATCTTAGCTATCCCTAGTGCGGTGGCTGTTCAGCAGGGGAAGGCTTCAACCCATTTTGAGAACACATTCACCAGGACTAGGCAGTATTAGTAGCCTCCCTGGGCAGTGGGTTAGGGGCCTGGTGTAGTCCCGATGTGACTGCCATGGTCCCTCTACCCTCCTGACGTGTCCTCGGGACACCTTCCTTTTCTGGGGGTCAGGGTTGTTCACAGCACACACCAGGCAGTTCGCACAGAACTCGCGGACATCCTCCCTGAGTCCCGGCCACCATCCTGCCTGTTCCACCCGTTGCCAGGTGGTCTCAGGCCCGGGATGTCCCGCTCCTGGACCCTCATGGGCCAGTTTTAGGAATTCCCTCTGGTGCTGCTGTGGCACGACCCATTGTCCCTCTTTAAACAGCATGCCTTCCTTAACGGTAATGGCTGCTGTGCCGTACGGACCTTCTACTCTCTCTCCTCTAGCTAGCGCATTCAGGACAGCTTTCAGGACTGGGTCCTGTACCTGAACTGTTTTTAAATCCGGGGCCAAAGCTATCCCTGTACTCACTGCTGCTATGCGGCCGGTGTCATAGGGGTCCCAGAACTTTCCCGTGTGGGCACCTTCTTTGGCCAGTTTCTCAGCCTGTTGGTTTCCCTCTGCAGGGGGATCGGATTTTGAATGGGCTTTTCCCTCTTCCCCCAGTGCTGTCATGATTTTCTCCAGCAGGGTCTTGATTGGCAGGGGTCTCCCGTCAGCGGACGTGTATCCGCGATGGGACCAGAGAGCCAGGTACTCCGTACACGAATTGCAGGTGAACATACTGTCCGAGCAAATCGTGTACGGGGTAGGGAATTCCTCGGGGTGGGTCACCACGTACATTATGGCAGACAGTTCAGCATGCTGGACGCTCAAGGTGCTGAGGAGCTTGATTGCCAGTGCAATACCTGCCCTTGGGTCATAGACTCCGCACCCTGTGAGTCGCTCGCCAGCAGATACCGTGCTGGACCCGTCCACGTAGATGTCCCGGCCTGTAGGGTGTAACCCAGCCCGATGGCCAATGTTCACCTCCCATACCCCTTCTATGGAGCACCTGTGGGCTTTCCCTGGGTAGACTATGTTGGCTGCTCACTGTCCCGTCCTTAATCCTCCCATCTAGGAGCATCTGAGTAGGTGTGTGGTGCGTTAGGCGTGTTCGAGGAGACCTTCCCGTGAAGATCAAGGATCTTTTCTGTTGTGTCCTTACACACTGCAGCAAATCAACACGAGGCACATACTGGAGACAAGGTCACTCTGTGACCTGTACCTTTATTCACAGGACCAAGAAGTGATGACCCTGCGTGGAACCTCCCTTTATATACCTGGATGACCAGGTGTGGAGTGTCTCCCACAAGTTCACCACTGTGGTCAAGGTGTGCATTTCTCAGGTATATTCAGTGTGCAGTGTTGTTACATAAAGGTTACAGTTATGTGAAGGTTACAAACATGACATCACCTCCCTCCAGAGTCTTTGGGTCAAAGATTGAGTCTTTCAGGCGGTCGACGCTCTCTCGTGGAGCGCCGCAGTTGGGGCTCTGGTTGTTGAGCCTTGGCATCCGTCTTTGTCGCCTGTGGTGATTCCGGCTTGTCTGGGCTGACCGCAGAGACTGTGCATGCTGCTGACGGTTCCTGTTGCTCATTCACTGGCAGCGGTGTGGGCAGCATCTCATGATTTTCCTCAGGTTCCTCAGTGTCCATGCTGAACTTTTTTTTTACTTGGCCCTATTCTCCTCTTTACCAATTATAGTAAACTCGAGCCACTTGGGCCCCACAGCGTGATTAGGAATAAATGCAGGGTCATCAATTTCTATCCATCTCCCCTTTGAGTTACGGTCATGGCACTCATTTTGGGATTGGCGCTTGCCCTCAACAATGTCTGAAGACTGGATGAATGAGGGACAGCCGAGTTTTTAGTGTGGGTTTCATTAGTAGTTCTGCTGGCGGGACCCCCGTGAGCGAGTGCGGTCGGGACCTGTAGATGGTATTGAAGGGAGGGTCCTTGAATCCGGAACATGCCTTGCTTTATGATTTGGACTGCACCTTCCGCCTGGCCATTGGCAGCCGGCTTGAACGGCGCTGTCCTGACATGTTTGATGCCATTACCCGACATGAGCTCCCGGAATTCTTAGCTAGTGAAACACGGGCCGTTGTCGCTAACTAGGATGTTCGGCAAGTTGTGGATCACAAAGACCACATGCAGACTCTCCACTGTGGTGGATGTTGTGCACAAATTCAATATGATGCACTCGATCCATTTCCAGTACGCATCAACAACAATGAGTAACATTTTTCCCATGAACGGGCCAGTGTAATCTCCGTGAATATGTGACCATGGCTTGGTGGGCCAGGGCCACGGGCTGAATGGGGCCTCCCTGGGGCATTGCCCAGCTGGGCACATGTCGTGCACCTGCGAACACAGTGTTCCAGGTCTGCATCAATTCCCAGCTACCATACATGTGACCGGGCAATGGCCTTCATGAGCACGATGCCTGGGTGCTTGCTGTGGAGTTCCCTGATGAATGCTTCCCAACCCCTCTGGGGCATGACTACCCGGCTGCCCCATAGTAGGCAGTCAGCTTATATGGAGAGTTCATCCATCCGTCTGTAAAATGGTTTGACCTCTTCAGGGCATGTTCCGTGTGCGAGCGCCCAATCCCCAGTCAGGACACACTTCTTAATCAGGGATAGGAGGGGATCTCTGTTCGTTCAGGTTTTGATCTGGTGGGCTGTGATGGGGGAGCCTGCGCTGTCAAAGGCATCGACAGCCATGACTATCTCTGCGCTTTGCCCCGCTGCCCCCTCAGTGGTGGTCAGTGGAAGCCTGCTGAGCGCCTCAGCGCAATTTTTGGTGCCTGGCCGGTGCCATATGGTGTAGTCATATGCAGCCAGCGTGAGAGCCCATTGCTGTATGCGAGCTGACACATTGGCATTGACAGATTTGCTGTCAGACAACAGGGATGTTAACGGCTTGTGGTCCATTTCTAACTCGAACCTTCTTCTAAAACGGTACTGGTGCATCTTTCTCACCCCGTAGACACATGCGAATGCTTCCTTTTCAACCATCCCATATGCACTTTCTGCTTGGGAGAGCAACCTGGAGGCATAAGCCACAGGTTGGAGTCAGCCCTCATCATTCCTCTGTGCAACACATACCCAAACCCATAGGATAATGCATCGCATGTCAAAAACAATTTCTTAGAGGGGTCGTACAGGGTCAATAACTTATTGGAACAAAGCAGGTTCCGCACCCGATTGAAAGCCCGTTCCTGACAGTCCCCGCAAAACCAATCACAACCCTAACGCAGGAGCACGTGTAGCGGCTCCAACAATGTACTGACGTTCAGTAGAAAGTTCCCGAAATCGTTCAATAGTCCCAGAAATGAACGCAACTCTGATATGTTGCCGGGCCTGGGCGCGCGACGGATCGCCTCCATTTTGGAATCGGTGGGCCAGATCCCGTCTGCGGCAACCCACCTGCCCAAAAACTCGACCTCTGGGGCAAAAAACACACACTTGGACTTCTTTAGTCGCAGGCCTATGCGGTCCAGTCAGCGTAGCACCTCCTCCAGGTTGTGGAGGTGTTCCTCAGTGTCTCGACCCGTGATAAGGATGTCGTTCTGAAATACAATTGTTCCAGGGATTGATTTGAGCAGGCTTTCCATGTTCCTTTGAAAGATAGCGGCTGCTGAACGAATGCCAAACGGACACCTGTTGTAGACAAACAGCCCCTTGTGCATGGTGATGGTGGTCAGTAGCTTGGAGTCTTCGGCTAGTTCCTGGGTCATGTAGGCCGAAGTGAGGTCCAATTTGGGTGAACAGCTTGCTGCCTGCCAGCGTGGCAAAAAGATCCTCCGCTCTCGGAAGCGGGTATTGGTCTTGAAGGGACACTCGGTTGATGGTGGCCTTGTAGTCGGCACAGATCCTGACCGAGCCAACCGTTTTTAGAACAGGGACAATGGGGCTTGCCCAGTCACTGAATTCAACAGGCGAAATCATGCCGTCTCTTAGAAACCTGTCCAACTCACTCTCAATTTTCTCCCGCATCACATACGGCACAGCTCTGGCTTTGTGGTGCACTGGTCTGGCATCCGGGGTGATGCGTATCACTACTTTGGTGCCTGTGAAAGTCCCGACTCCAGGTTGAAATAATGACTCGAACTTTTGTAGGACCTGTGAGCATGAACTTCGCTCCACAGATGAAATGGCATGCACATCCCCCCCATTTCCAGTTCATCTCGGCTAGCCAGCTCCTCCCTAAAAGCGCGGGACCATTTCATTTCCTGGGACAATCCAGAGTGGCAGCCGCTTCTGAGATCCATTATGTGTGACCACCAACATTGCACTGCCTAGCACTGGGATGATCTCTTTGGTGTACGTCCGTAATTGTGTGTCAATGCATTCTAGTTTGGGTCTGCTAGCTCTGAGTGGCCACAGTTTCTCGAATTGTTGGACACTCATAAGTGATTGGTTGGCCCCTGTGTCCAGCTGCATGCGTACCGGGATGCTGTTTAACAGTACTCTCATCATCATAGGGGGCGTTTTTGTGTATGAGCTGTGGATGTTTGCCACCTGGACCCGCTGATCTTTAGCATCCATTGCGGTGTCCCAGGCATACCCCTGCCTTGCAGACCCCTCTGTGGTTCATCCACTTCGTAAACCAGCCTCGCTGCGGGCTTCCTGCACATCCTGGCTAAATGTCCACTCAAGTTTCAATTTCTGTAGGTAAATTGCTGAAACCTGCAGGTCTTCGCAGCATGTCTGCCCGCGCACCTCCAGCTTGAGCTGAGATTGTTGTGAACAAAAGAGCTGTTACCAGGCATTCCACTCTGATTGTCTCTTTGATTACTCTTGAGCAATCTGTTTGTAGGTGTCAGTGGTCCCATCCCGGGACGTAATGTCGCTTGTGATGGTGTAAATGTCCGTTCAACCTGCCATTGGCTCTATTGTGGACCCACTCTAGAGTCTGTTTACTGCCTGGTTGGTGTTGAATTGCCCTTGCCTTCCTGTGGGGTCCTGAGTCGCGTTTACTCCCTGCTCCATTGCCACGTTGGGAGCAGAGTTGCGCGTGTATATGATCTTGGCTCCTCGCCCACCATGATGGTTTGAGCCATCAATGCCGCCGCTTCCAAGGTCAAGTCCTTGGTCTCAATTAGCTTCCTAAAAATCCCGGCATGACTAATGCTCTCAATGTAGAAATCCCGTAACATCTCCCCGCTCTGTGAACTTACAGAGGCTGGCCAAGCGCCGAAGGTCCGCGACGAAGTCCGGTATGCTCTGCCCTTCCCAACATCGGTGCGTATAGAATCGGTGTCGGGCCATGTGTATACTACTCACCGGTTTGAGGTGCTCACCGATCAGTTTACTGAGCTCCTCGAAGGTCTTGTCCACCGGCTTCTCGGGGGCGAGCAGGTCTTTCATCAGCGTGTACGTCCCAGGTCCACAGCTGGTCAGTAGATGTACCCTTCGCTTGTCAGCCGCTGCCGCTCCCAGCCAGTCCTTCGCGACAAAGCTCTGCTGGAGCCTCTCAACGAAATCGTCCCAGTCCTCACCAACACAGTACCGTTCCTCCGTGCTGCCGGTGGCCATTCTCTTGAGTCGTTGATTCCCGTTTCTCGTCGCCAAATGTTGTGTCCTTACATATTACAGCAAATCAACACGAGGCACATACTGGAGACAAGGTCACTCTGTGACCTGTACCTTTATTCACAGGACCAAGAAGTGATGACCCTGCGTGGGACCTCCCTTTATATACCTGGATGACCAGGTGAGGAGTGTCTCCCACAAGTTCACCCCCTGTGGTCAAGGTGTGCATTTCTCAGGTGTATACAGTGTAGAATGTTGTTACATAAAGGTTGCAGTTATGTGAGGTTACAAACATGACATTTTCATTTCCAAATGTTTAGCGAGGTGGTGTCTCTCACAGTTGGTGTACCTGTTCTCCACATCTGTGAGGATCCTGGAGGAGTAAACCACCGGTCTCAGCTGGCCGTGCCGCTCTTGAAGCAGCACTGAACTCAAACTGTCCCCGCTGGCTGCCACCTCCAGGAAAACTCCTTTCCTACATCTATCGCTCCTAAGGCTGGCGTGGTCTGAAAGTCCTTCTTGAGCTGATTAAATGCTGCCTCGCAACCCTCATCCCAGTACCACTCTACACCCTTGTGTCGGAGCCTGAGCAGAGGGGCTGCGGTGGCTGCATAATCCTCAATGAAGTCTCTGCAGTACCCGGTGAGCCCTAGAAAGGATCTTACCCCTGTCACTGTGTTGGGGGCTAGTAACTCCTGTACTGCCTCCCTTCTAGCCTTATCTATGGCCCTTTCCCCAGCGCGCACAGTCAGCCCCAGGAATTTGAATTCCTTCTGGCCGATCTGTGCCTTCTTGGGGTTTACTTTAAACCCTTCTTCTTTTAGCAGCTCCAGCAGCTCAGCCAGCAGTGGGCCATGCTCCTCCCCCTGATCGGTGAACAGGAGCAGGTCATCCACATACTGCATCAACTGCTGGGGTCTGCTAAAGCCCTTTAAACAGTTCACCATACATTGGTGAAAAATGCTGGGGCTGTTGTGGAAGTCTTGGGGAAGACAGTTCCACGTGTATTGTTGGCCCTTAAAGGTAAAGGCGAACTTGTATTGGTCCTCCCGTTTTAAAGGAATGGACCAAAACCCATTTGAAATGTCCAGCACTGTGAAAGTGGTCGCGGATGCTGGAATACTCCCTATGAGATCCGCTACGGCTGCTACAGTGGGTGCACAGGCAGGGATATTCTTATTTAGTACTCGATAGTCCACGGTGGCCCTCCATGAGTTGTCCGGTTTCTTAACCGGCCACAGTGGTGAGTTCACATGTAGCTATCGGTCTTAACACCCCTTGCTCTACCAGTGATCCCAGCGCAGTTGTCAGGTCTGCCTTTGCCTTCCTGGGGAAGTTATATTGCATCTGTGGTCGGGTCATGGGGTTCCCTTTTATACCAACTTCCACCCCCGTTACCCTGCCACAGTCATGTTTGTGGGTGGCGAAGGCTGCAAGGTGTGCCCGTACATATGCCTGGTACTCCACTGGGGTGCTACTGACCAGTAATTCCAAGTCATAACCCTCCTTTGGCTTCATTACACAACGTTCCCTTGGCCCCTTTTTTTGGGATCACTGTCACCTCACCTTCCCTGTCAGTCCCTATGACTCCCCATAGACAGTGGTTCCTGAGATCCACTAGGATCTGGTGGCAAATGATAAAATCAGCTCCCAGGATCCCTTTTCCCTTCTGCTCCCATTTTATCAGGACACACTTCCATTTGGTTTTGAGTGTCCCTAACTGAATGGTGAGCGGGATGGAAAACGAACCAGTTTGCTCATTGCCTGTGAACCCCACTAGACTGTACGGGACCCCGTTTGATAGAGGTGAGGTAGCTGGGTTATCTGCATATACAAGGGTGCTGGAAGCACCAGTATCTAGCAGGTAGGTCCCTTTCACTTTCTCCACCTCCATCGTAACGCACGGTCTCTTCCAGGCATCGTACTCTAGGGAACACAGGTACACAGGCTGCACTGGCCTTAGTCATGCATCTGGGTGGGTTGGAGCAGAGGGTTTTACCGTACTGACTGCTGGACCGGTTGCGATAGCTACTGCTCCCTGTCCGTTTATGAGTGTCTGTAGGGTGGCTACGAGTATCTCATATGTGTCGGGTGTTCCTGCCCCGGCCTTACGGGCTGGGGCTGGAGTGGCCTTTCCCTTAGTTTCTTTCCAGGGGTTCCTACAGTCCTTCCTCCAGTGCCCACTTTTCACACACCCAAAACACTCGCCCCCTTTGTGGGGAGGGTTCCCACCTTCCTGATGCCACTCTCTCTTGCCTTGCTGGATTTAGTGTCATGGACCTTCCCTTTAGAGGAGAGCTCCTCTGTCCATCCACCATTCCGGTAAGCCAGGGTCAACTGCCTGACCACTGTCTCCTCGGTGGTTCTGGGATCTCTTGGATCGAACCAGACCTCGGCTTTTGCCTTTACTCCAGGTAAGCTGTTTGCCACCAGGCTGCGGAGCCAGTGAGCCAGCTCGTTAGGGGTCAGGTGGGCCCGGTCAAGAACCCCACTACAGGCCCTTTCGTAGACTGGCCACAACCTGTCACCGAAAACCTGTGGAGTCTCCCCATAAAGCTGCACTGTTTTCTCCACTCGGGAGAAAGGACTCCTGTCGTTCATACCCATGGCCTCTAGAACCTCCGCCTTAACCGTAACGTATGTGTTTTGCCCCTTTCTGCTGTCTGCAGAGAGGGAATGGCACAGCAACAGCTTCGCCTGCTCCGAATCATCGCACCCGTTAATATCCCGTGTGTTCCACTTCCAGGAAGTGACCCAGGGATCCCCCTGTTGGGTGAGCTTACTTCGGTGGCCTATCTTAGCCCTCAGTTTTTGGGGGTCATGGGGGACTACGAAGCTGTTTTCTAGGGGTCCTGCTGCCCCATTGGCGTCAGGCGGGCCAAACCTCTGCTGCCGGACCGGGTGCATTGGCCCTGGTTCCGGCCCTTCTTGTATTGGCTCGCCCGCTTCCCCCTGCTGCCAAGCCGAGTTAAAACTCGGGGCCGCCGGTGTTGGTAGTTCGCAATCCTTGCCTGCCCCGCACTCTGGCTGACACCCCTGCTGCTCTGGGCCGTTCCCGGGAGCTGCAGGCAGTGACTGAGGGGTTGCTTGCACTACCAGGTGTTCCTGGGCCAAACCCGGGTTTATCAGGCACACCATGCCTTTAGCCGGGATAGAGCAAGGTTCAAGCTTTGGATCTGCTGCTGGCAGGGGCCGTGGTCTCCTGCCTCAAATTCCCTGGTACTGGCTACCTTATAGGCTACCTGAATGTCTCTCACCCTCTCCCCGTATGCTTTAACTTGCTTGGCGAGGCAGGAATTCTCTTCTCGCAACGTCAGTTCACTATTCTTGGCTTCAATAATCTGACACTGCAAAAGGTCCAGTTGGGTTTTGTGCCTTTCTTTAGTGAGGTCTCTACTTTCCTTCAACTGCCCCACCTCTGTTCACAGCCTATCCCCAACTGTGGCCCTTGCATTGGACCTCTCTTCTGCCTGCTTCAATACTTCCTTTAATTTCTCATTCTCCTCATCGAGAAGCCGGATCTGTTGCTGAAGGCAAATTAGCCAAATGACCTTCTCTATCGACCTTTTATGGTCCTTGCTCTTGGTCCATTGAGCTGCAGCATCTTCTGGATGCTCAGCATACAATAGATCGAGTACCCACTCCTTAGCCACATTTACCCTCTTAAACACATGCGAGGAAATCCCCTCTTCCATTTTGCTTCTTTTCCTGAGACCAGTCTCTCTCTTATCACATCCCTTGCCCCATTTGTGGTCGCCATTATGTAAGGGGTGGTTTTCGATGGGGTGTCAGCTTTCCCTTCTGACCTTATAGAATGGTTTTGAATCGCTCCCATACCTTTGGTTCTAGACTCTGGAATTATGAAGGGACTGTGACAGACTTGAACAGACAATCGGTTTCAAGGTAGGAAGCAGGTACGGCTTTATTGTGTCTTAAAGGAAGTAAAAGGGCACACCTTTAATAACACACACAGAATAGTAATACCAATACACCCTGAGAGGTACAACACATTGAATAAATTGTCAACATACGGCCTGTTGGGAAAAAAATACCGCTTAAACTCTAAATGGGGTAAAGAGGAGAATGTAGACACATGTACACAAGTTATCCCAGCCTCCCCCTCCCAATTCGCCGAACTAACTAAGTTATAGCTCTGGGGGTTCAGGAGCAATGCTCACCAATCCCTTTTGACAGTTGCCGGTGAATTGCGTTTTTGGGGTGTGGGCCAAACCCCGGACGGAGGAGAGCACTTCCGACTGCATAGTCTTCAGTTGGGGTGAGTCCGAAGATGCGGTAAGTCTCGTTTTGGATGTGTGGGGTAAGTGCCCACTTTCTTTGGTTAGGAATAGTTTTAGTTAGTCCTTTTAGGCAATTTCTCACCCGTTGGTCATTCCGAATTAGATTGTAGAGTAGAAATAAATGTTGATTCTTCGGTTTTTGCTGAGTTGGTTTCGGTTGGTCATTTCGCTGGTTGTGGTGACCTGGGTTGTCAATTTGGTTGCTGACAACCTTCCATTTCATGGGCCTCGTGCTCGGTCGGTCCTGGATGATTTCTTGTAGATTTCTCCACTACTCCATTTCTTCACTCCCCACCGCCTGCTGCTTGTGTTCTTTTCCTTGTAAAACTGGGAATAGATATACCCCAAAAAGGCTTCCTTCCCTCCCACCAAATCTGGCCCAGCTCTTTGTTTCAAGGGAGCTACTCATTAGTTTTGAGCTCTCTTCTTTGTCAGAATTTGTCGGGCTTGTTCAGCAGTAATTTGATTATGATGTGGTAATGTGGAAAATCACCGGTTGGCATTGTTTAAATTCTTGGGCCGTTGGGCTGGGCCTGTGAATTCTATCGGTCTATTTGCACATGCATACCAATAATGGTCTCCGGTGATTAGCCTGATAGCTCTTGATGTGTTTATTCTCACTAGGGAGTGAATTTTTATGTCTCACAGTTCTTGTTAGTTATCGATCGACTCATTCTCCCAGACAAATTGAAGACCCAGTTCCTGAGTGAAGTCCCACCCTCTGTTCTGGCAGTCTCTTCCAACATGCTTCTTTAGAGATCTTAAACTTGTAAAGCTCTTAGGTATCTTCCTCAGAGTTTTTCCGAGGATACCAAAATGTTCATCGATTTCCAAATTAAATTCCCTTTCCTATGAGTCCAAACATTGGGGGTTGGGGGGGGTCTCCATGAATGCATCCCCTTTTATCCCCTGCAGGCCTCATCTGCCCTTTAAACTCATTTGTGTCCCGAGGTTTTTCCTTCCATTTTAAAAGTCCAGAAAGGGATTCTTCTCCTCTGCAGGGGAAAGGTATAAGGAATCTTTGCAAAATATTGGTAAATTCTACACTCCCCTGCTGTGATACCATTCCACTTATGATACCATCTTCTAGGTGAGCAAAGTTCCTGACTCTCAAGAGACAACCTTCCACGTAGATTAACTAAGCTGTTCCCAAAATATGCATTACACTTATGCAACATCACCATAGATACACACTTTTCCCTTTACAGGTACAAACTTTTTACATTTACACCCTCCCAGCTTGGAGGGGGTTTCATCACTACAATTGCATTTCAGCACAGTTACATTTCATTTCAATTACATTATATTCACCAGCATGTAGGCAATGTACAACCACATTACAGAAGGAAGAACACAGATTAAACTAAAACAACATCAATTGGTCTCCGGGTGGCCTGGTTAATCCCTGCCAGGCCCATGCTTTGTGCGGCCTGATAGCCGCCTGGATGCTAGGGTTTCCCCGCAGCCGGTGAGCTGGAGACCCTTGTCTCTGGGACAGCTTGTTGATACTGCTCCTGTGAGATCCTCATCTCTGGAGGCGGCTGGCTGGTGGTCCCTACTCTGAGCGGCCTCTGTACTTCTGACCTTTGGCCTTCCCTGTCGGGCTACCCTTCTCACAGTTCTTGTTAGTTATCGATCAACTCATTCTCCCAGACAAATTAAATACCCAATTCCTGAGTTAAGTCCCCCACCCTCTGTTCTGGCAGTCTCTTCCAACATGCTCCTTTAGAGATCTTATACTTGTAAAGCTCTTAGCTATTTTCCTCAGAGTTTTTTCGAGGATACCAAAATCGTCATCGAGTTCCAAATTAAATTCCCTTTCCTATGAGTCCAAACACTGGGGGGGCGGGTGGGGGGCAGGGGTCTCCATGAATGCATCCCCTTTTATCCCCTGCATGCCTCATCTGCCCTTTAAACTCATTTGTTTCCCAAGGTTTTTCCATCCATTTTAAAAGTCCAGAAAGGGATTTTTCTCCTCTGTGGGCGAAAGGTACAAGGAATCTTTGTGAAATATTGGTAAATTCTACAAGTATTCCCACCACTTCAAAGTTCTTGCCTTTTGTGTTTAATTAACAGTACGCTTTCTTCGGATGAGACATTAAACCGAGGGTACAGAGGAGATTTACGAGGATGTTGCCTGGACTGAAGAAATTTAACTATGCGGAAAGATTGGATAGGCTGGGGTTGTTTACTTTGGTACAGAGAAGGCTGAGGGGAGACTTGATTGAGGTGTATAAAATTATGAGGGGCCTGGATAGAATGGATAAGACGGACCTCTGTTCCTTGGCAAAAGGGGTCAAAAACCAGGGGGCATAGATTTAAAGTAATTGTGGAGAGTTATAGAGGAGATTTGAGGGGAAATTACTTCACCCAGAAGATGGTGGGGGTCTGGAACTCACTGCCTGAAAAGGTGGGAGAGGTATCCTCCATGAATGCCTCCCACTGCTCTGACACTGATTTACCATCAAGTAGCTGTTTCCAGTCCACTTCGGCCAAATCTCATCACAGCTGAGCAAAATTGGCTTTTCCCCAATTGAGAACTTTTATTCCATGCCTATCTTTGTCCTTTTCCATTACTACCCGAAATCTAACTGAATTCTGATCACCAGCACCAAAATGCTCTCCCACTGATACCCCTTCCACCTGCCCCTCTTCATTCCCCAAAACCAAGTCCAGAACCACCCCCTCCCTTGTTGGACTTGTTGCAACTATTTTGAAGAAACGATGAATTAAGTGCCCCCTTCTTAAAAATGAAAATTTGGTTGCCTGGGGTGATGATGCACTCCAGTCCCTCCGGTGCCCACGTCTCGTGGAAGGCCGCGAGCGTACCGCTGGACACAGCGTGCTCCATCTCCAGGGACACTCTGGCTCGAATGTAACCGCGGAAGAGAGGCAGGCAGTTGGGCTGAATGACCCCCTCGACCGCCCGCTGCCTGGTGGATTGTTACATACTGGCTAAAGAAGTTCTCCGGAATGCATTTTAAGAATTCTGTACCATTCACACGACTTTTTCTCCAGTTAATAGTCGGGTAGTTGAAATTCCCCACTATTACAGCTCTATAGTTTTAGTACTTCGCAGCAATTTTCCCAAATATTTGTTCTTCTATCTCCCTTGGATTGTTTGGGGGTCTATAGTACTCTCCCAGTAGTGTGATCGCCTCTTTTGTGTTCTTCAATTAAACCTATATGGCCTCCTTTGATGACCCCTCTAACATATCATCCCTTATCACAGCAGTAATTGTTTCTTTAATTAATACTGCGATCCCCTCCTTTTTTACCCCCTTTCTATCCGTCTGAAAACCCTGTAACCAGGAATGTTGAGCTGCCATACCTGCCCTTCTTTCAGCCATGTCTCAGTAATAGCTATAATATCGACTCCCAAGTGTCTATCTGTGCTCTCAGCTCATCTGCCTTATTCCCTATACTCCTTGCATTGAAGTATATACCATTCAGTGTTACCAAACTCGCTTGTTTTCTATTTTCCAGCCCTTGTTTCCTCTGTCTTCCAAATTCACTTTCTACTTCTCTGCTGCCCAATCTCAGCTTTACTTCTCTCCCCACTGAATCTATTCTCCGGTTCCCGTCTCCCTGCCAAGTCCCCAACAGCACTGGCAACCACCCCCCGTCCCCCGCCCCCCCACGAGGATATTGGTCCCGGCTCTGTTGAGGTGCAACGCGTCCGGTTTGTCCAGGTCCCACCTCCGCCAGAAATGGTCCCAATGCCTCAGGAATCTAAAGCCCATCCCTCCTGCACCAGCTCTCCAGCCACGTATTTATTGTGTTCCTAACACAGATGAGACTGCACACAGGGAGGTTAAAGTAACAATGACCTCAGTCTTTATTAAGACACTCAGAGAAAGGAACAGGCCTGAGGGGCCGGTTTTTATACAGTGCTCTCAAGGGATGCTGGGATGGATCCCTTGGGACTTCAGGGGATGCGCTCCCTGGTGGCGGAACATGGGAGTGCATACTTTACAGATACACAACATCACTCCCCCGCAAAGTCAAAATGAAAACTATTTACAAGTTGAGGCGGTCGGGAGCCTTTCTTTCCCTGGTGGAACGCCTCGGTACAAATGTCTGTTCTGGTGTGTTGGCTGTGCCCTCGCTGGGCTGGTGTGTTATTGGCCCTGCAGGGTTGCTGGGTGAGCCTGGTCTTGCTGGGCTCTTGGGCATGATGGGTTCAATTTCTTGGTATGGGGTGGTGTCGTTGATCTTTTGGGTGTATGTTGTGGGCTCAAAAAAGGTGGTGTCTGCTGTGGGTTGTTCAGGGCAGTCTGTGAACTGCAGCCTCGTTTGGTCCAGGTGCTTTCTGCAAATTTGTCCATTGTCTAGTTTGACTACAAACACCCTATTCCCTTCTTTAGCTATCACCGTGCCCACGATCCACTTGGGATCATGTCCATAGTTTAGCACATACATAGGGTCATTCAGATCAATTTCCCGTGTCACAGTGGCGCGACCATCGTTTACATTTGGTTGCTGCCGCCTGCCCACTACCTGATCATGCAGGTTGGACAAGCGAGAGTCTGGTTTTAAGTGTCCTTTTCCTGTGAACGAGTGGGGCCTCGTGCGGTAGCTGAGCAGTAGTCAGGACAGGTGGATTTGGAGTGAGCCTTCTTTGACTCGTTTAAGGCTCTGTTTGATTGTTTGTACTGTCTGCTCTGCCTGCCAATTGGAGGCTGGTTTAAATGGGGCTGAAGTGACATGTTTGATCCCATTGCGGGTCATGAATTCTTTAAATTCGCACTGGTGAAACATGGCTCGTTGTCACTGACCAGTATGTCAGGCAGGCCGTGGGTGGCAAACATGGCCCTCAGGCTTTCAATGGTGGCGGTGGCGGTGCTTCATGACAATATTTCACATTCAATCCATTTTGAAAAAGCATCCACCACCACCAGGAACATTTTACCGAGAAACGGGCCCACATAGTCGACATGGATCCTCGACCATGGTCTGGAGGGCCAGGACCACAAACTTAGTTGTGCCTCTCTGGGCGCGTTGCTCAACTGAGCACACATGCTGCATTGCCGTACACAGGACTCCAAGTCAGAGTCGATACCGGGCCACCACATGTGGGATCTGGCTATCGCTTTCATCATTACTATATCCGGGTGTGTGCTGTGGAGATCCGAGATGAACATCTCCCTGCCCTTTTTGGGTAGCACTACATGGTTACCCCACAACAGGCAGTCTGCCTGAATGGACAGCTCATCCTTTCGCTGCTGGAACGGCTTGATTAGCTCTTGCATTTCAACGGGAATGCTGGCCGAGCTCCCATGCAGTACAGTTTTTTACTCGGGACAGCAGAGGATCTTGGCAGGTCCAAGTCCTAATCTGGCGGGCCGTGACAGGTGAGTTATCATTTTCAAATGCTTTCATGACCATCAACAAGTCTGCGGGCTGTGCCACCATCAACAAGTTTGCAGGCTGCGCCATTTCCACCCCTGTGGTGGGCAATGGTAGCCGACTGAGAGCATCCTATGGACTGGAGGGTAGCTAATGTAACACCACTTTTTAAGAAAGGAGCGAGAGAGAAAACGAGTAATTATAGACCGGTTAGCCTGATATCAGCAGTGGGGAAAATGTTGGAATCAATTATTAAAGATGAAATAGCAGCGCATTTGGAAAGCAGTGACAGGATCAGTCCAAGTCAGCATCAATTTATGAAAGGGAAATCATGCTTGACAAGTCTTCCTGAATTTTTTGAGGATGTAACTAGTTGAGTGGAGAACCAGTGGATGTGGTGTATTTGGACTTCCAAAAGGCTTTTGACAAGGTCCCACACAAGAGATAGGTATGCAAAATTAAAGCACATGGTATTGGGGGTAATGTACTGACGTGGATAGAGAACTGGTTGGCAGACAGGAAGCAGAGAGTTGGGATAAAAGGATCCTTTTCAGAATGGCAGGCAGTGACTAATGGGGTGCCGCAGGGCTCAATGCTGGGATCCCAGCTATTTACAATATATATTAATGATTTAGATGAAGGAATTGAGTGTAATATCTCCAAATTTGCATATGACACTCAGCTCTGTGGCGGTGTGAGTTGTGAGGAGGACGCTATGAGGCTGCAGGGTGACTTGGACAGGTTAGGTGAGTGGGCAAACGCATGGCAGATGCAGTATAATGTGGATAAATGTGAGGTTATCCATTTTGGTGGCAAAAACACGAAGGCAGAATATTATCTGAATGGCAGCAGATTAGGAAAAGGGGAGATGCAACAGGACCTGGGTGTCATGGTACATCAGTCTTTGAAAGTTGGCATGCAGGTACAGCAGGGGGGGAAAAAGGCAAATGGTATGTTGGCCTTCATAGCCAGGGGATTTGAGTATAGGAGCAGGGGGGTCTTACTGCAGTTATACAGGGCCTTAGTGAGGCCTCACCTGTAATCAGTTTTGTTCAGTTTTGGTCTCCTAATCTGAGGAAGGACATTCTTGCTAATGAGAGAGTGCAGCAAAGGTTCACCAGACTGATTCCCGAGAAGGCAGAACTGACATATGAGGAGAGACTGGGCCTGAATTCACTGGAGTTACAAGGATGAGAGGGGATCTCATGGAAACATATAAAATTCTGACGGGACTCGACAGGTTAGATGCAGGAAAAATGTTCCTGATGTTGGGGAAGTCCAGAACGAGGGGACATATCCTAAGGATAAGGGGTAAGCCATTTAGGACTGCGATGAGGAGAAATCTCTTCACTCAGAGAGTTGTTAACCTGTGGAATTCCCTACCGCAGAGAGTTGTTCATGCCAGTTCATTGGATATATTCAGGAGGGAGTTAGATGTGGCCGTTATGGCTAAGGGGATCAAGGGGTATGGAGAGAAAACTGGAAAGTGGTACTGAGGTGAATGATCAGCCATGATCTTATTGAATGGTGGTGCAGGCTCAAAGAGCCGAATGGCCTACTCCTGCACCATTTTCTATGTTTCTATGTTTACTTATCCAATTCCCTTTTTGAAAGCCATGATTGAGTCTGCCTCCACCACCCTTTCAGGCAGAGCATTCCAGATCCTAGCCACTCGCTGCGTAAAAAGGTTTTCCCTCATGTCGCCTTTGGTTCTTCTACAAAATCACCTTAAATCTGTGTCCTCTGGTTCTCGACCCTTCCGCCAATGGGAATAGTTTCTCTCTATCTACTCTGTCCATACCCCTCATGATTTGAACACCTCAATCAAATCTCCTCTCAACCTTCTCTGCTCCAAGGAGAACAATCCCAGCTTCTCCCATCTATCAACGTAACTGAAGTCCCTCATCCCTGGAACCACTCTTGTAAATCCCCCCTGCACCCTCTCCAAGGCTTTCACCCCCTTGGACACAATACTCCAGTTGAGGCCAAACCAGTGTTTTATACAGGTTCATCATAATTTCCACACTTTTGTACTCTATGCCTCTATTTATGAAACCCAGGATCCCGTATGCTTTCTTGAAATCGTTTGGTCAACTTGCCCTGCCACATTCAATGACGTGTGCATATACCTCCAGGTCTCAATGTTCATGTACCCCCTTTAGGATTGTAATCTTTAGTTTATATTTCCTCTCATCATTCTTTCTGCCAAAATGTATCACTTTGCACTTTTTTGTGTTAAATTTCATCGCCACGTCAATGCCCATTCCACCAGCCTGTCTATGTTTTGAAGCCTATCACTATCCTCCTCACTGATCACTTACAGGTTGAACCTCCGTTATCCAGAACTCTCGCGACCTGACTCGGATGTGAGTACACAGGGTGCAATTTCAAAATTTGCAGATGACACAAAACTTTGAAGTACAGGTTGTATCTCCCTTATCCAGAAATCCCTTATCCGGAACCACCCCTCGCTAGAGCCAATCCCGTCCAATCCGACATGAACAAATTGAAGAAATTGAAGTCCTTCCTTGCTGCCGAGTCTCGCAATCGCTGGATAAGGGATTTTTCTGGACGAGGGTTGGTCACGTTAAATTGGATGGTGCAGGTACTGAGCAAGGGGATATTGGGGCTGGCTGGCTTGGGGCTGGGAGTGCGGCAGAAAGATCATGGGGTCAGGGGGGGGTTACGGTGGATCACGGGGTCAGGCCAGTGATTGTGAGACTCGGCAGCAAGGAAGGACTTCAATTTCTTCAATTTGTTCATGTTGGAATGGACGGGAATGGGTCTGGCGAGGGATGGTACCGGATAAGGGATTTCTGGATAAGGGAGGTACAACCTGTACTTCCAAGTTTTGTGTCATCTGCAAATTTTGAAATTGCACCCTGTGTACTCACATCCGAGTCATTAATATACACCAAGAAAAGCAGTGGTCCCATTACCACCCCTGGGGAACACCTCTGTATACCTTCTTCAGTCCGAAAAACAACCGTTCACCACTACTCTCCGTTTCCTGTCACTTGGCCAATTTCGTATCCATGCTGCCACTGTCCCGTTTATTTGTTTTATTTGTTTCTGGGATGTGGATGTCACCGGCAAGGCCAGCATTTATTGCCCATCCCTAATTGCCCTTGAGAAGAACCGCTGTTCCTTTTTTTAATAGCAGTTTGTACAACTGAGTGGGGTAAGATTTTGTACAAGTTTGCTGTAACTTGACCAGGTTTTATGTACCAGCATGCCTCGTGAGGTCAACAGGACTTTCTGCTGCACAAATGTCCATTAAAGCTGCTGAACGCTGCAAACTGTCCTGTGGTTGAGCTACTTCGAAAGCTGTGTTTCACAGGTAAGGAAAATAGTGGCCTTCAGACTGTGAGAGCTTTGCGAGAACAGACTCAGAAACAGGAACATCAGCACACATGAAGTCTCCAGTTTTGAGGCCCACTGATTAACTGTCTAGTTGGTTGATCAGGAGAAGAGAAGAACATCTACGGCCATTACTCCCATCGAATGGGACACAGACACACTGAGGGACTGCCCAGTTTTGGGTTATAAAAAGGGCTACGATAGTGTGTAACAGAAGTTGTTTATTTATAATCTGGAATTACTGTGTGTAACAGTACTATTAGAGGTTTATTTATAATCCGGGATTACTCTGTGTAACAGTACTACGAGAAGCTTACTCGTAATCTCTTGTTGATTTTGAGTAAAAAGAACTTATTCCAGAAATCTTTGTCTTGAGCTGTCTGTTCCACAGGTCCAAACTCTATAAA
The DNA here is from genome assembly GCF_044704955.1 of Pristiophorus japonicus. Lineage (NCBI taxonomy): Eukaryota > Metazoa > Chordata > Chondrichthyes > Pristiophoridae > Pristiophorus > Pristiophorus japonicus. The sequence continues at coordinate 565,175 of NW_027251843.1, forward strand.
CTGTTGGATGGGGTGAGGGGTAAATCCACACATCTTACAGTGACTCACTGGGCCATTTCACAGGGTAGTTAAGTGTTAACCACATAGTCACCATTATTAACACTAGCTTTTTTTTATTGTAGATTTATTTAATTAACTGAACTTGAATTTGCCAGCTGCTATGATGGGATTTAAACTTATGTCTGTGGATTATTGGTCCAGGTCTCTGGATTACTAGCCAGTAACATTACCGCTATGCTACCATTCCCCATTCCATGGGCTCCAACTTTGCTGGCAAGCCTATTATGTGGCACTTTATCAAACGCCTTTTGGAATACGTCAACAGCATTTCCCTCATCAACCCTCTCTGATACCTCGTCAAATAACTCAATCAATTTAGTTAAACACAATTTGCGTTGAACAAATCCATGTTGGCGTTCCTTAATTAATCCTCCTCAGATAATGAAGCAGTCCGTGCCAGCATGCAGCAAGACCTCGACAACATTCAAGCTTGGTAGTAACATTCACGCCACACAAGTGCCAGGCAATGAGCATTCTTCCAACAAGAGAGAATCTAACCATTGCCCCTTGCCATTCAACGGTATTACCATCACCGAACCCCCCACCATCAACATCCTGGGGGTCACCATTGACCAGAAACTTAACTGGACCAGCCACATAAATACTGTGGCTACAAGAGCAGGTCAGAGGCTGGGTATTCTGTGGCGAGTGTCTCACCTCCTGACTCCCCAAAGCCTTTCCACCATCTACAAAGCACAAGTCAGGAGTGTGATGGAACTTCTCCACTTGCCTGGATGAGGGCAGCTCCAACAATTCTCAAGAAGCTTGATACAATCCAGGACAAAGGAGCTCGCTTGATTGGCACCACCACCTTAAACATTCACTCCCTCCACCACCGGCGCATCATGGCTGCAGTGTGTACCATCTACAAGATGCACTGCAGTAACGTGCCAAGGCTTCTTGGGCAGCACCTCCCAAACATAGAAACATAGAAACATAGAAAATAGGTGCAGGAGTAGGCCATTCGGCCCTTCTAGCCTGCACCGCCATTCAATGAGTTCATGGCTGAACATGCAACTTCAGTAGCCCATTCCTGCTTTCTCAACATACCCCTTGATTCCCCTAGTAGTAAGGACTTCATCTAACTCCTTTTTGAATATATTTAGTGAATTGGCCTCAACAACTTTCTGTGATAGAGAATTCCACAGGTTCACCACTCTCTGGGTGAAGAAATTCCTCCTCATCTCGGTCCTAAATGGCTTCCCCCTTATCCTTAGACTGTGTCCCCTGGTTCTGGACTTCCCCAACATTGGGAACATTCTTCCTGCATCTAACCAGTCTAACCCCGTCAGAATTTTAAACGTTTCTATGAGGTCCCCTCTCATTCTTCTGAACTCCAGTGATTACAAGCCCAGTTGATCCAGTCTTTCTTGATAGGTCAGTCCCGCCATCCCGGAAATCAGTCTGGTGAACCTTCGCTGCACGCCCTCAATAGCAAGAATGTCGTTCCTCAGGTTAGGAGACCAAAACTGTACACAGTACTCCAGGTGTGGCCTCACCAAGGCCCTGTACAACTGTAGCAACACCTCCCTGCCCCTGTACTCAAATCCCCTCGCTATGAAGGCCAACATACCATTTGCTTTCTTAACCGCCTGCTGTACCTGCATGCCAACCTTCAATGACTGATGTACCATGACACCCAGGTCTCTTTGCACCTCCCCTTTTCCTAATCTGTCACCATTCAGATAATAGTCTGTCTCTCTGTTTTTACCACCAAAGTGGATAACCTCACATTTATCCACATTATACTTCATCTGCCATGCATTTGCCCACTCACCTAACCTATCCAAGTCGCTCTGCAGCCTCACAGCATCCTCCTCGCAGCTCACACTGCCACCCAACTTAGTGTCATCCGCAAATTTGGAGATACTACATTTAATCCCCTCATCTAAATCATTAATGTACAGTGTAAACAGCTGGGGCCCCAGCACAGAACCTTGCGGTACCCCACTAGTCACTGCCTGCCATTTACTCCTACTCTTTGCTTCCTGTCTGACAACCAGTTCTCCCTTGTCCACTCTACTGGAAACATCCTCAAAAAATTCCAGAAGATTTGTCAAGCATGATTTCCCTTTCACAAATCCATGCTGACTTGGACCTATCATATTACCTCTTTCCAAATGCACTGCTATGAAATCCTTAATAATTGATTCCATCATTTTACCCACTACCGATGTCAGGCTGACCGGTCTATAATTCCCTGTTTTCTCTCTCCCTCCTTTTTTAAAAAGTGGGGTTACATTGGCTACCCTCCACTCCATAGGAACTGATCCAGAGTCAATGGAATGTTGGAAAATGACTGTCAATGCATCCACTATTTCCAAGGCCACCTCCTTAAGTACTCTGGGATGCAGTCCATCAGGCCCTGGGGATTTATCGACCTTCAATCCCATCAATTTCCCCAACACAATTTCCCGACTAATAAGGATTTCCCTCAGTTCCTCCTCCTTACGAGACCCTCCGACCCCTTTTATATGCGGAAGGTTGTTTGTGTCCTCCTCAGTGAATACCGAACCAAAGTACTTGTTCAATTGGTCCTCCATTTCTTTGTTCCCCGTTATGACTTCCCCTGATTCTGACTGCAGGGGACCGACGTTTGTCTTTACCAACCTTTTTCTCTTTACATATCTATAGAAACTTTTGCAATCCGTCTTAATGTTCCCTGCAAGATTCTTCTCGTACTCCATTTTCCCTGCTCTAATCAAACCCTTTGAACTCCTCTGCTGAGTTCTAAATTTCTCCCAGTCCAAGGGATTCACTGCTATTTCTGGCCAATTTGTATGCCACTTCCTTGGCTTTAATACTATCCCTGATTTCCCTTGATAGCCACGGTTGAGCCACCTTCCCTTTTTTATTTTTACGCCAGACAGGAATGTACAATTGTTGTAGTTCATCCATGCGGTCTCTAAATGTCTGCCATTGCCCATCCACAGTCAACCCCTTCAGTATCATTCGTCAATCTATCCTAGCCAATTCACGCCTCATACCTTCAAAGTTACCCTTCTTTAAGTTCTGGACCATGGTCTCTGAATTAACTGTTTCATTCTCCATCCTAATGCAGAATTCCACCATATTATGGTCACTCTTCCCCAAGGGGCCTCGCACAACGAGATTGCTAATTAATCCTCTCTCATTACACAACACCCAGTCTAAGATGGCCTCCCCCCTAGTTGGTTCCTCGACATATTGGTCTAAAAAACCATCCCTTATGCACTCCAGGAAATCCTCCTCCACCGTATTGCTTCCAGCTTCGTTAACCCAATCTATGTGCATATTAAAGTCACCCATTATAACTGCTGCACCTTTATTGCACGCACCCCTAATTTCATGTTTGATGCCCTCCCCAACATCACTACTACTGTTTGGAGGTCTGTACACAACTCCCACTAACGTTTTTTGCCCTTTGGTATTCTGCAGCTCTACCCATATAGATTCCACATCATCCAAGCTAATGTCCTTCCGAACTATTGCCTTAATTTGCTCCTTAACCAGCAATGCTACCCCACCTCCTTTTCCTTTTATTCTATCTTTCCTGAATGTTGAATACCCCTGGATGTTGAGTTCCCAGCCCTGATCATCCTGGAGCCACGTCTCCGTAATCCCAATCACATCAGATTTGTTAACATCTATTTGCACAGTTAATTCATCCACTTTATTGCGGATACTCCTTGCATTAAGACACAAAGCCTTCAGGCTTGTTTTTTTAACACCCTTTGTCCTTTCAGAATTTTGCTGTACAGTGGCCCTTTTTGTTCTTTGCCTTGGGTTTCTCTGCCCTCCACTTTTCCTCATCTCATTTCTGTCTTTTGCTTTTGCCTCCTTTTTGTTTCCCTCTGTCTCCCTGCATTGGTTCCCATCCCCCTGCCATATTAGTTTAAATCCTCCCCAACAGCACGAGCAAACACTCCCCCTAGGACATTGGTTCCGGTCCTGCCCAGGTGCAGACCGTCCGGTTTGTACTGGTCCCACCTCCCCCAGAACCGGTTCCAATGCCCCAGGAATTTGAATCCCTCCCTGCTGCACCACTGCTCAAGCCACGTATTCATCTGCGCTATCCTGCGATTCCTGCTCTGACTATCACGTGGCACTGGTAGCAATCCTGAGATTACTACTTTTACCCACGACCTCTACCTCTGAGAAGGCCAAGGGCTGCCGGCGCATGGGAACACCGCCACCTCCATGTTCCCCTCCAAGTCACACGCCATCCTGACTTGGAAAAATATATTCGTTCCTTCATTGTCACGGGATCAAAATCCTGGAACTCCCTCAATAACAGCACTGTGGGAATACCTTCACCACAAGGACTGCAGCGGTTCAAGAATGTGGCTCACCACCACCTTCTCAAGGGCAATTAGGGATAAGAAAGTTGAATTATGAAGATAGGTTGGGTAGGTTGGGCCTATCCTCATTGGAATTCAGAAGAATGAGAGGTGATCTTATCGAAAGATATAAGATAATGAGGGGGCTCGACAAGGTGGATGCAGAGAGGATATTTCCACTCATGGGGGAAACTAAAATTAAGAGGCATAGTCTCAGAATAAGGGGCTGCCCATTTAAAACTGAGATGAGGAGGAATTTCTTCTCTCAGATGGTTGTAAATCTATGGAATTCTCTGCCCCAGAGAGCTGTGGAGGCTGGGTCATTGAATATATTTAAGGCGAAGATGGACAGATTTTTGAGCGATAAGGGAAGAAAGGGTTCTGGGAAGCGGGCAGGGAAGTGGAACTGAATCCATGATCAGATCAGCCATGATCTTATTAAATGGCGGAGCAGGCTCAAGGGGCCAAATGACCTACTCCTGCTCCTATTTCTTATGTTCTTATAATAAATGCCGGCCTTGCCAACAACGCCCACATTCCATGAATTAATAAAAAACCCATGGGATGACAGTTCAGGAGAATAGGACACACTTTCCTCTTTCACCCTCAACCATCATCACTGAAACAGATTATCAGCACATTATCATATTGCTGTTTGTGGGAGCTTGCTGTGCGCAAATTGGCTGCCACGTTTCCTACATTACAACAGTGACTACACTTCAAAAAGTACTTCATTGGCTGTAAAGTGCTTTGTCATCCTGAGCATGTGAAAGGCACTATCTCAATGCAAGTCTGTCTCTTTCTTTCTTTCACCCAACCGTAATTACCAATGTCACGGGGAAGCGAGCTGAATGCTCCCTGATTTTATTTTCCTTCAGAATATCATATACCTGGAATGAGAAAAGGCTTTTTACCCATTAGCTCATTGAATCGCCTCCCACACACCATGTACACCCACCCTATCATGGACTCTCCAACCCATTGAATCCCCTCCTGCACACGGCGCAGAATCTCTATGATCACGGACTCTATGGGGAATAAATTCGATAGGCCCTGCAAATGGGCGCGAGGATCATGATACGGGATTAACCCACGCCCGTAGCTCCCGATGCAGGCAGCAGGCCAAAGTTGTGCTGCCTGCTAACCTACATGATTGGTGCGTGCACCCAGCACTAACTGTGCTGTTGAGTGGCTACAGGCCTCAGTGCCCGGGGCCCAAGGTTGTGTGAGGCTGGCACCAGTTAAAGCTGGCCTGCACCTCTTAATGGACAAGTGAAATGTGTCTGGAGCAGGTGCTGGAAGTGGCTGTGGAAGACATTCTGACCTGGACCAAGACGTACTGATGACACAACAGGGGAGAGAGCCGGCTCCAAGATCCTCCAGCGCTGCACTGGAGGCCTTGGGGAAGGAGGTGCAGAGGGGGAAAGATGTTCTCTACCCACAGGGGGCGAGGAGGCTCCACCAGACAAACGTTTCGAAGGCAGTGAGACCAGGATCCGAGGACCGGGATGCAGTGCCACCAAATATTTAATGACCTCACGAGAGTGGTCAAGGTCGGTGAATTCATCTTCAAATGCTGTGTCCCGCCAACTGCACCACTAGTCTCACACATTGCTCAATGCACCGCACCCCCATCACCCACTACCAACAATCTCTAGCAATCAGGACTCATACACAAGAACATAAGGAATAGGAGCAGGAGTGGGCCATACGGCCCCTCGAGCTGGTCCACCATTCAATAAGATCATGGCTGATCTGATCTTGGCCTCAACTCCACTTCCCCGCCCACTCCCCATAACCGGTGACAGACACCAATGGAATTCTAGGCTAAAGAAACATAAGAACTTAAGAAATAGGAGCAGGACTAGACCATTTGGCCCCTGGAGCCTGCTCCTCCATTCAATAAGATCATGGCTGATCTGATCCTGTGCTCGGCTCCAATTCCCTCCCCATTCCCCATAACCCTTTACTGCCTTATCGTTCAAAAATCTGTCTATCTCCACCTTAAATATATTCAAGGACCCAGCCTCCACAGCTCTCTGTGGCAGAGAATTCCACAGATTTGCAACCCTCAGAGACGAAATTCCTCTACATCTCAGTTTTAAATGGGCGGCCCCTTATTCTGAAACTATGCGCCCTAGTTCTAGATTCCCTCACGAGCGGAAACATCCTCTCTGCATCCACCTTGTCAAGCCCCCTCAGAATCTTATATGTTTCAATACGATCACCTCTCATTCTTCAAAACTCCAATGAGTATAGGCCCAACCTGCTCAATCTTTTTACATAAGTCAACCCCTTCATTTCAGGAATCAACCTTGTGAACCTTCTCTGAACTGCCTCCAATGCAAACATATCCCTCCTTACATAAGGAGACCAAAGCTGTATGCAGTACTCTCGGTGTGGCCTCACCAATACCCGGTACAGATGTAGCAGAGCTTCCCTGCTTTTATACTCCTTCCCCCTTGCAATTAAGGCCAACATTCCATTTGCTTTCCTGATTACTTGCTGTACCTGAATACTAACTTTTTGTGTTTCATGTGCAAGGACCCCCAGGTCCCTCTGTACAACAGCATTTTGTAATCTCTTGCATTTTTATTTTTCCTGCGAAAGTGGATAACTTCTCACTTTTCCACATTATAATCCACCAGTGAAATGTTTGCCCACTCACTGAAACTGTCTATATCCCTGTGCAGATTCTTTGTGCCCTCCACACAACTTGCTTTCCCATCTATATTTGTATCATCAGCAAACTTGGTTACATTACACTCGGTCCCTTCATCCAAGTCATCCCCCAATCCCTGTGGCACCCCACTAGTTACCGTTTGCCAACCGGAAAATGAACCATTTATCCCAACTCTTGGGATAAGGTCCTACATGGCAGACTGGTCATGAAGGTTAAAGCCCATGGGATCCAGGGCAAAGTGGCAAGTTAAATCCAAACTTGGTTTGGAGGTAGGTAGCAAAGGGTAATGATTGATGGATGTTTTTGTGACTGGAAGGATGTTTCCAGTGGAGTTCTGCAGGGCCCAGTACTGGGCCCCTTGCTTTTTGTGATATATATCAAAGATTTAGATTTGAATATACGGAGTATGATTAAGAGGTTTGCAGACGACACTAAAATTGGCTGTGTGGTTGATAATGAAGAGGAAAGTCATGGGCTGCAGGAGGATATCAATCTACTGGTCAGGTGGGCAGAGCAGTGGCAAATGGAATTTAATTCAGAGAAGTGTGAGGCGATGCACTTTGGGAGGGCTAATAAGGAAAGCGTATACACATTAAGCGGTAGGCCACTTAATCGTGTAGATGAACAAAGGGACCTTGGAGTGCTTGTCCACAGATCCCTGAAAGTAGTTAAGAAGACATACGGAATGCTTGCCTTTATTGTCCGAGGCATAGAATATAAGAGCAGGGAGGTTATGCTTAAATTGTATAATACTTTGGTTAGGCCACAGCTGGAGTACTGCGTACAGTTCTGGTTGCCGTATTATAGGAAGGACGTGATTGCACTAGAGAGGGTGCAGAGTAGATTTACTAGGATGCTGCCTGGAATGGAGAATCTTAGTTATGAGGACAGATTGGATAGGCTGGTGTGTTCTCATTGGAACAGAGGAGGTTGAGAGGAGACCTCATTGAGGTGTACAAAATATCGAGGAGCCTGGACATAGTGGATAGTAAGGGCCTATTTCCATTGGTGGAGGGGTCTATTAGAAGGAGGCATAGTTTTCAGGTGGTTGGTGGAAGGTTTAGAGGGGATTTGAGGGGGGGCTTCTTTACACAAAGGATTGTGGGGATCTGGGACTCGCTGCCTGGAAGAGTGGTGGATGCAGAAACCCTCACCACTTTTAAGAGATGGTTGGATGGGCAATTAAAGTGCCGTAACCTGCAGGGTTACAGACCGAGAGCTGGTATTTGGTATTAGACTGGATGACCTTTTGTTGGATGGCGCAGATATAATGGTAAGTACTGCAGGGAATAGAATATGGCCAAGGTGATCTCCTGAACTAGTTTCGATCACCTGGATGGGTCGGAGAGGAATTTTCCCAGATTTTTTCTCCATATATTGGCCTGGGTTTTTAATCTGTTTTTTGCCTCTCCCAGGAGATCACATGGCTCCGGTTGGGGTGGAGTGTAGAATGCTTCAGTATAAGGGGTGTCGCAGTTGTGTAAGGTGGACTGGTTAGACTGGGTGCTCTTTGCCTTTCCGTCATTGTTCATAGGTTTATATGTAACCTTTAGGGCTGCTGACCAAGGGCCGTGCGGCTCGTTGTTGGCCGGTGTGGACACTATGGGCCGAAATGGCCTCCTTCTGCGCTGTAATTTTCTATGTTTCTATGTTTCTCTGTTATCTGTTTGTCAGCCAATCCTCCAGCTATGTTAATATATTAGCACCAATCCCGTGTACTCTTATCTTGCACAGTAATCTTTTATGTGGCATCTTATTGAATGTCTTCTGGAAATCAAAATACACCACATCCATTGGTTCCCATATATCCACCATGCACGTTACATCCTCAAAGAACTCCAGCAAATCTGTCAAACATGATTTCCCGTCCATAAAAACATGCTGACTCTGCCTGACTGAATTATGCTTTTCCAAATGTCCTGCTCGTGCTTCCTTAATAATGGACTCCAAAGCATTTTTCCAACGACAGATGTAAGGCTAACTGGTCTATAGTTTCCTGCTTTCTGACTGCCTTCTTTTTTAAAATAAGGGCATTACATTTGCAGTTTTCCAATCTGCTGGGACCTCTCCAGAATCCAGGGAATTTGCGTAGATTGAAGCCAATGCATCCACTATCTCTGCAGCCACTTCATTTAAGACCCTAGGATGCAGGCCATCAGATCCAGGGGACTTGTCCACCTTTAGTTCCATTATTTTACCGAGTACTTTTTCTCTAGTGATAGTGATTGTTTTCTCAGCACAGAATCTCTCACACCCAGAATCTCAGAACAGACTCTTCTTCAAAAGGGTTCCTGTTTAAGGGTTCACAGGATTCTGGGGTGGCGGGGTGGAGTGTTGCAGTAGGATGTTGGCTGAAAGGTCTGATTCTGTGAGTAGGACTATGTCAGGCTGGTGCTTGACTAGTCTGTGGGGCAGCTCTCCCACTTTTGGCACAAGTCCCCAGATGTTGGTGAGGAGGACGTTGCAGGGTCAGCACTGAGCCTGGGTCCGCTGTCCTAGCCGGTCCGAGCTGCTGTTATTCTGCCTGATTGGACGGTTATTATTAGAGACTCAGACCACAGCAGAAATCCCCCGTGCAAAAAATAATTGAAGAGACTGTCAGATCGGAAGAATGAAACTTCACCCACAGAGGAAGTGAAAGAGGGAGGTTGTCACAGCTGTACGTTTGTTAATAACACGGGAGAAAACTGTGAACCGCGCTCACAGCCTAGAATCTTACAGCACAGAAGGAGGCCATTCGGCCCATCGTGCCTGTGCCGGCTCTTTGAAAGAATTACCCAATTAGTCCTACTCCCCCTCACTTTAAGAACATAAGAAATATGAGCAGGAGTAGGCCACACAGCCCCTCGAGCCTGCTCCGTCATTTAATATGTACATGGCCAATCCAATCATGGACTCAGGTCCACTTCCCTGCCTGCTCCCCATAACCCCTTATTAAGAAACTGTCTATCCTCTGAGAAGAAATTCCTCCTCATCTCAGTGTCCTCTACCGTAAAGACTGATACAAAATATTTGCTCAGAGTTTCTGCCATCTCCATTGTTCCTCATCACTAATTCCCTGGTTTTGTCCTCTCAGGGTCGAACATTTACTTTAGCCACTCTTTTCCTTTTTACATACCGAGAGAAACTCTTGCTATCTGTTTTTTTATTTTGTGCTAGTTTATTTTTAGAGTCTATCTTCCCTTTCTTAATCATTTTTTTATTAATTCTTTTCTGGCTTTTAAAAGCTTCCCAATCTTCTGCCCTTCCACTAGTTTTGGACACTTTGTATGCCCTTGTTTTTAATTGGATACCGTCCTTTATTTCTTTAGTTAGCCACAGATGGCTATCTTTTCTTTTACACCCTTTCCTCCTCACTGGAATATATTTTTCTTGAGAGTTGTGAAATATCTCCTGATATGTATACGACTGTTCATCAGCCGTCCTGCACTTTAATCTATTTTCCACTTTAAACAACTCTGCCCTCATACCTTTGTAGTCTCCTTTATTTAATTTGAGTACGCAGGTTAGAGATCAGATTTCTCACCCTCAATCTGAATTTGAAATTGAACCATGTTATCATCACTCAGTCCAAGGGGATCCTTTAATCGGAGATTGTTTATTAATCCTGTCTCATTATACAGGACTAGATCTAAGATTGCCTGCCCCCTGGTTGGTTCCATTACATACTACTCAAGGAACCTGTCCCTTATGCACTCTATGAACTCTTCCTCAAGGCTACCCTCACCAATTTTATTTGTCCAATCAATATGGAGGTTAAAATCACCCATGATTATTGTTGTTAAATTTTTACAAGCCCCCACTATTTCTTTGTATATACTCCGACCAACAGAGGTGCTACTGTGAGAGGGCCTATAGACTACGCCCACCAGTGACTTTTTCCCTTTATTATTCCTTATCTCCACCCATATTCTGGGTGGAGATAAGGAATAATAAATGGAACATCCTGATCATTTGAGCCAATTTCATTTCTCACTATTGCAGTGATTCCATCCTTTATCAGCAGAGCTATCCCACCTCCTTTTGCTTTCTGTCTGTCCTTCCAGATTGTCAAGTACCCCTGAATATTTAGTTCCCAATCCGGCTCACCTTGCAACCACGTCTCTGTAATGGCTATCAGATCATATTCATTTGTATCTATTTGGGCCGTCAATTCATCCATTTTGTTGTTCAGACGAAGAGCCTTTAAATTTGTTTTTTTACGCTCTTTTCCTGCTTGTTTCCTCTCTCCTTCAAACTCACTTTCTTTATTTTTGCTTTCTAATTCCAGCTTTATTCCCGTCCCTACTGAATCCATTTTCAGGTTCCCAGCCCCCTGCCCAGCTCGTTTAAACCCTCCCCAACAGCACAAGCAAACGCCCCCCTCGAGGATATTGGTCCCGGCTCTGTTGAGGTGCAACCCGTCCGGCTTGTACGGGTCCTACCTCCCCCAGAAATGGTCCCAATGCCTCAGGAAACTAAAGCCCTCCCGCCTGCACCATCTCTCCAGCCACGCAGTCATCTGCTCTATCCTCCTATTTCTGTACTCACTAGCTCGTGGCAACGGGAGTAATCCGGACATTAGCGAATAATAAGAGATTAAAGATTTTGAGAGAAGAAATTCCTCCTCTTCTCAGTTTTAAATGGGCGGCCCCTTATTCTAAGATTAAGCCCCCTAGTTCTAGTCTCCCCTATCAGTAGAAACATCCTGTCTGCATCCACCTTGTCAAGCCCCCTCATAATCATACATGTTTCGATAAGATCACCTCTCATTCTTCTGATTGACAATGAGTAGATGCCTAACCTACTCAACCTTTCCTCATAAGTCAACCCCCTCATTTTCGGAATCAACCTAGTGAATCTTCTCTGAAATGCATCCAAAGCAAATGTATCCTTTCTTAAATATGGAAACCAAAACTGTATGCATTATTCCAGGAGTGGCCTCATCAATACCCTATATAACTGTAGCAAGACTTCTCTGCTTTTATATTCCATCCACATTGCAACAATGGCCAATATTCCATTAGCTTTCCTGATCACTTGCTGTACCTGCATACTATCCTTTTTTGTTTCATGCACAAGTACCCCCAGGTCATGCTGTACTGCAGCACTTTGCAATTTTTCTCCATTGAAATAACAACTTGCTCTTTGATTTTTTTTCTGCCAATGTGCATAACCTCACACTTTGCAACATTATATTCCATCTGCCAAATTTTTGCCCACTCACTTAGCCTGTCTATGTCATTTTGCAGGTTTTTTGTGTCCACCTCACACATTGTTTTTCCTCCCAACTTTGTATCATCAGCAAACCTGGTTACGTTACACTCAGTCCCTTCGTCCAAGTCGTTAATATAGATTGCAAATAGTTGGGGTCCCAGCACTGATCCCTGTGGCACCCCATCAGTTACTGATTGCCAAGCCGAGAATGAACCATTCATCCTGACTCTCCGTTTTCTGTTAGCCAATCCTCGATCCATTCTAATATATTACGCCTAACTCCGCGAACTTTTATCTTGTGCAGTAACCTTTTATGTGGCACCTTGTCAAATGCCATCTGGAAGTCCAAATACACCACATTTACCGGTTCCCCTTTATCCACCCTGTTTGTTACATCCTCAAAGAACTCCAGCAAATTTGTCAAACATGACTTCCCCTTCATAAATCCATGCTGACTCTGCCTGACCGAATTTTGCTTGTCCAAATGTCCTGCTATTGCCTCGTTAATAATGAACACCAACATTTCCCAACCACAGATGTTAAGCTAAATGATCAATCGTTTCCTGTTTTTTATCTGCCTCCTTTTTTAAGTAGGGGCAATATATTTGCACTTTTCCAATCTGCTGGGACCTCCTCAGTATCCAGGGAATTCTCAGTGTCCTACCATTTAATGTGTATTCCCTTGCCTTGTTAGACTTCCCCAAATGCATTACCTCACAGTTCTCCGGATTGAATTCCATTTGCCACTGTTCTGCCCACCGATATCTTCCTGCAGTGTACAGCTTTCTTCCTCATTATCAATCGCACAGCCAATTTTTGTATCATCTGCAAACTTCTTAATCATGTTCCCTACATTGAAGTCTAAATCATTGGTGTATATTACAAAGAGCAAGGGATTTAGTACTGAGCCCTGCAGAACCCCACTTGAAACAGCTTTCCAGTCACAAAAACACCCGTTGAACATTACCCTTTGCTTCTTGCCACTCAGCCAAATTTGGATCCAACTTGCCACTTTCCCTTGGATCCCATGGGCTTTTTACTTTTCTGCCATGTGAGACCTTGCCAAAAGCCTTGCAAAAATCCATGTAAACTACATCAAAAGTGCAACACTCATTGACCCTCCTTGTTATCTCCGCAAAACATTCAATCAAGTTAGTCAGGCACGACCTTCCCTTAACAAATCCATGCTGACAGTCCTTGATTAATCCATCCATTCCGACATGACAATTTATGCTGTCCCTCAGAATTGTTCACAATAATTTTCCCACCACCGAGGTTAGGCTGACTGGCCTGTAATTACTCTGTCTATCTCTTTCTCACTTATTAAACCAATGTACAAGGTTAGCAGTCCTCCAGTCCTCCAGCACCACACCTCTAGCCAGATAAGATTGGAAAATGATGGTCAGAGCTTCTGCTATTTCCTGCCTTGCTTCTCTTAACAGCCTGGGATACATTTCATCCGGGCCTGGGGATGTATCCACTTTCAAAGCTGCTAAACCCCTCAACACTTCCTCTCTCACTATGTTTATCTCATCTAATATTTCACACCTCCTCTTTAATTACAATATCTGCATCGTCCCTCTCTTCTGTGCAGACAGGTAAACGTATTCATTGAGAACCATACCCACATCTTCCGCCTCCACACACAGGTTAACTTTTTGGTCTCCAATAGGCCCCACTCTTTCCTTAGTTATCCTCTTGCTCTTTATGTATTTACAAAATATCTTTGGATTTTCCCAGACTTTACTTACCAATATTTTTTCATGCCCACCCTTTGCATTCCTAATTTCACCCCTGCACGTTCTATACTCCTCTGGGCTTTCTGCAGTATTTAGTTCTGGATATCTGACATAAGCTTCCCTTTTTTGCCTTATCCTAACCTGTATGCCCTTTGCCATCCAGGGGGCTCTTGATTTTGGAGTGCCACCCTTTTCCTTTGTGGGAACATACTTGCTCTGAACCCTCACTATCTCCCCCTTGAATACCTCCCACTGCTCTGATACTGATTTGCCTTAAAGTAACTGTTTCCAGCCCACTTTTGCTAAATCACCTCTCAGATTAGTAAAATTGACCTTTCCCCAATAGAGAACCTTTATTCCTGCTCCATCTTTTCCTTTTCCATAACTACGCTAAATCTAACTGAATTATGATCACTAGCACCAAAATGCTCTCCCACTGATACCCTTTCCACCTGCCCAGCTTCATTCCCTAAAACTAAGCCCAGAAACGCCCCCTCCCTTGTTGGGCTTGCTACGTGCTGGCTATAAAGGTTCTCCTGAATGCAATTTAAGAATTCTGCGCCTCTATACCTTTGACACTGATTCCATCCCAGTTAATGTGAGGGGAGTTGAAATCCACGACTATTGCTGCCCGATTGTTTTTGACCTTATCAGCAATTTGCCGACATATTTTCTCTTCTATCTCCCTCTGACTGTTTAGGTGTCTATAGTCCACTCCCAGCAGTGTGATCGCCCCTTTTATGTTCATCAGTTTAACCCATATGGCCTCTTTTGATGATCCTTCTAACATATCATCCCTCTGTCAGAGGTGCTGTCTTTCAGATGAGATGTTAAACCGAAGTCCCGTCTGTCCTCTCAGGTGGACATGAAAGATCTCAGAATCAATACTGGAAGGGCAAGGAGGTTCTTCCCAGTGTTCTGGCCAATATTTATCCCACACCTAACATAGTTAAAACCGATGATCTGGTCATGATCTCATGTCTGGGAGCTTCATAGAATCAGAGAAATTTACAGCATGAAAGGAGTCCATTCGGCCCATCGTGTACACTCCGGCCAACAAAGATCTATCCAGCCTAATCCCACTTTCCAGCTCTTGGTCCATAGCCCTGTGGGTTACCGCACTCCAAGTGTACATCCAAGTACTTCTTAAATGTGGTGAGGGTTTCTGCCTCTACCACCCTTTCAGGCAGTGAGTTCCAGACCCCCACCACCCTCTGGGTGAAGACATTTCCCCTCAAATCCCCTCTAAGCCTCCCAGCAATTACTTTAAATCTATGCCCCTTGGTTGTTGACCACTCTGCTAAGGGAAATATGTCCTCCTATCCACTCTATCTAGGCCCCTCATAATTTTACACACTCCCCTCTGCCTCCTCTATTCCAAAGAAAACAACCCCAGCCTATCCAATCTTTCCTCGTTGCTAAAATTGTCCAGTCAAGGCAACATCCTCGTAAATCTTCCTGTGTGCAATTGGTTGTAAAGCACCTTGGGACGTCCTGAGGTTGTGAAAGGCGCTATATAAATTCAAGGCTTTCGTTCATTGAAGTGGGAGGGACCTGATCCTGACCTTCGCCCATTGTCCGTGCACTCTGACCTTCCAGGAGGTCACGGGATCATTGGGAGCAGTGACCCTGCCTGACCCCGGTATACTGAGGCTAATTATATCCTCACCCTTGACCTCACCCTGGTGCTGGCCAGCAAGCTTTTAAATGCAATCTAGAAGCTTCTACACCGACACCCAACATGAAGCCTTGCTGAAGTGTGTTTATACAAGTGTGTCGCAATGTTCCCGGATAAAGTTCTCCCGATCTGTGTGTGATCTGAGCTTTCTCACTGCTGAGCCTGTTTCCCCTGTATCCACCCATCCACAGTTCGAGCTTCCTGCCAGTGTCTTAACGGAACACTCAGTCTTTACCGACTCTTACTGTTAACCATTTCAGTGCTGAATGTGTGCCAACCCTGCATTGCAGATGTTTATATAACAGTCCAATATGATTTTGAGTATTAGCCGTGGCTCAGTGCGTTGCACTCTCGCCTCAACAGAAGGTAATGGGTTCAAGTCCCACTCCAGGGACTTGAGCACATAAATCTAGACTGACATTGCAGTGTAGTACTGAGGGAGCGCCGCACTGTTGGAGGTGCCCTCTTTCAGATGAGATGTTAAACCAAGGCCCCGTTTGCCCTCTCAGATGGATGTAAAAGATCCCATGCCACTATTTTGAAGAAGAGCAGGGGAGAACTCCCCGGTGTCCTGGCCAATATTTATCCCTCAACCAACATGACAAAAGAACAGATTATCAGGTCATTATCACATCGCTGTTTGTGGGAGCTTGCTGTGCGCAGATTGGCTGCCGTGTTTCCCACATTGCAACAATGACTATACTCCAAAAGTACTTCATTGGCTGTAAAGCGCTTTGAGATGTCCGGTGGTTGTGAAAGGGGTAATATAAATGCAAGACTATCTTTTTATTTTACTCACCTTAACATCAAACGCATTTATGTTTAGATTAAACTTATCAAGCGAGGCAAAGAAGATTAAGAATTTGTGTTGCTCGCCTTTAATGGTTACTCGTCAGCCAGGAGTTCATTAACCCAGCTCTCCGATACCAGATGTAAATTATCCACACACGGAAACACCCACAGTGACACACACACACACACACACAGACACACACTAATATACACCTGTTAAACATCCTTCTCCTCCCTTTCAGGCCGAGGGAAGACACCACCCACGCTGACCCTGCTGCCCCCCTCCCCGGAGGAGGTCACGACCAAGGGCACTGCCACCCTGGTGTGCCTCGCCGATCACTTCTACCCCGATGTGGTGGAGGTGGAGTGGAAGAAGGACGGGGCGACCATTTCGGCTGGAATCCAGACCAGCGACTACCTGCGAGCTTCGGACAACACCTACAGTGTCAGCAGCCTGCTGACCCTCTCTGGCTCCGACTGGGAGTCCAACGCCAGCTTCTCCTGCAGCCTCACACACGAGAGCCTCTCCTCTCCCCTCAGCAAGGGAGTCAGGAGAGCAGAATGTGCGTAGTGTGTCAGGGACAGACCGCGGGGGAGACGCAACTTTAAATAGAACAGGGGGTGAGCCGGGAGGGCAAAGGTAATTGTCAGCACTGCATTTCTACTCTCTTCCTTCTCGGGCCTGGGTCAGGGAAAGCATCTGAGGGTCAGGGGGTAAGGCATGTTATTGGGGCAGTGTCGAGGGAGCTTTACTCTGTATCTAACCCGTCCTGTACCTGCCCTGGGAGTGTTTGATGGGAAAGTGTCGATGTAGCTTTGCTCTGTATCTAACCCGTGCTGTACCTGCCCTGGGAGGGTTTGATGGGACATTGTCGAGGGAGCTTTACTCTGTATCTAACCCATGCTGTACCTGCCCTGGGAGTGTTTGATGGGACAGTGTCGAGGAAGTTTTACTCTGTATCTAACCCGTGCTGTACCTGCCCTGGGAGGGTTTGATGGGACAGTGTTGACTCGTGCTGCCAAGTAAAACCTCTCGAAGATGCTGAAGACTGTCAGCAGAGTAAAATTAATGTTAAACTATGAAGTGCCGCTTCAGTAAGCAGACCCCCTCCCTGCTCACCCTGCTGTTACAATTCAAGGTTTTGTCCCCATTTAAAGGGACAGGATTCTCACGGTGTGGAGAAAATCCCCACAATTGTTTTAATAAAGCTGCATTCTCCCTGTGAATGTCTCCAGCTCGCTCTCGCTGGGCTGTTTATTCAAGTCTTGTTTCTGTAAATGTGAATCTGTAAAAGGCAATAAACGTGAGGAATATTCAGTCTGTGTCTGGCGAGTGCTTTGGAAATGTCCCACCTCCCCCTCAGCTGGATTGGCTACATTTCAGTAAGTGTCTGTCCTGATTGGCTGGGTGGGCTGTCAATCAATGGCACGTCAGCAGGAGATTTGATTCAAAGCCAATTATCAATCATTTTAAAACGATAAATTTTACCTCGAACCCCTGGAGTGCACAAGATTAAACACAGAGACACTAAAAGCTGCTGGGATTAAACCCTCCCAGTCTGAGCATTGGCTCTCACTCTGCACACTGTTGGGGCAGCCCCCGATGGTGGGATCGCACTGTGCACTCTGTGCTGACTGCTGGGAGCAATCTGGGGGCAGCAGGCCACAGTCACAACGTTGCATTCTCTCTCCTTAACGTGTGGCTCGTGGCAGCAGCACAAAACTGTACCGACTGAGACCTCAGCTGAGGGAGAGGAGCAGTCAATGTCTCACCGTGTTCATGTCCCTGAGTGTTAGTGTGTCTTACCCAGCACCGCCTGTAGGTGTGTGTGTGTGTGTGACTGTAACCCAGCACCCTCTGTCGGTGTGTGTGTAGGTGTGTGTGTGTGTGACTGTAACCCAGCACCCTCTGTAGGTGTGTGTGTGTGACTGTAACCCAGCACCCTCTGTAGGTGTGTGTGTGTGAGTGTTACCCAGCACACTCTGCAGGTGTGTGTGTGTGAGTGTTACCCAGCACCCTCTGTAGGTGTGTGTGTGTGAGTGTTACCCAGCACCCTCTGTAGGTGTGTGTGTGTGTGAGTGTTACCCAGCACCCTCTGTAGGTGTTTGTGTGTGAGTGTTACCCAGCACCCTCTGTAGGTGTGTGTGTGTGTGTGAGTGTTACCCAGCACCCTCTGTAGGTGTTTGTGTGTGTGTGTGTGTGTGTGTTACCCAGCACCCTCTGTAGGTGTGTGTGTGTGTGTGTGTGTGTGAGTGTTACCCAGCACTGTTATGTCGGCCTGAGGAGTGCTCCGCGGTGATGCTCCAGCTCCTGGGGATGTCGGAGGTCTTTTGGGGACTGTGGGGGAGGAGGAGAGTGGAGGGGTGACCAGGGCAGATGATCAGGGGCTGACCTTGTGTGGAACGATGGGGACCAGGGCGATCGGGGGGGTGTTCTCAGGGAGTCTCACCAATACCCTGTACAGATGTAGCAGGACTTCTCTGCTTTTATACTCCACCCCCCTGACAATAAAGGGCAACATTACATTGGCTTTCCTGATCACTTGCTGTACCTGCATACTAACTTTTTGTGTTTCATGCACCAGGTCCCTCTGTACTGCAGCAGTTTGCAAGTTTTCTCCTTTTAAAAAATAAATTGCTTTCCTATTCTTTCTGCCAAATGGATAACCTCACATTTTCCCACATTATACTCCATCTGCCAACATTTTGCCCACTCACTGAGCCTGTCTATATCCCTTTGCAGATTTTTAGTGTCCTCCTCACAATGTGCTTTCCCAGCCACCATCATCGGCAGTCCCTCGGAATCGAGGAAGACTTGCTTCCAATCTTAAAATGAGTCGTTAGGTGACTGAACAGTCCAATACGAGAACCACAGTCCCTGCCACAGGTGAGACAGACAGTCATTGAGGGTAAGGGTGGGTGGGACAGGTTTGCTGCACGTTCCTTCCGCTGCCTGCACTTGATTTCTGCATGCTCTCGGCGAAGAGACTCGAGGTGCTCAGCTCCCTCCCGGATACACTTCCTCCACTTAGGGCAGTCTTTGGCCAGGCACTCCCAGGTGTCAGTGGGGATGTTGCACTTTATCAGGGAGGCTTTGAGGGTGTCCTTGTAACGTTCCTCTGCCCACCTTTGGCTCGTTTGCTGTGAAGGAGTTCCAAGTAGAGTGCTTGCTTTGGGTGTCTTGCGTCTGACATGTGGACAATGTGGCCTGCCCAGTGGAGCTGATCAAGTGTGGTCAGTGCTTCAATGCTGAGAATGTTGGCCTGGTCAAGGACACCAATGTTGGTGCGTCTGTCCTCCCAGCAAATTTGGCTACTTTACACTCGGTCCCTTCGTCATTAATAGAGATTGTAAATAATTGAGGCCCCAGCACTGATCCCTGTGGCACCTCACTAGTTACTGTTTGCCAAAGAGAAAATGACCCAATTATCCTGACTCTGTGTTTTCTGTTAGTTAGTCAATCCTCTATCCATGCTAATATATTACTCCCAACCCCGTGAACTTTTATCTTGTGCCTTTTATGTGGCAGCTTCTCAAATGCCTTCTGGAAATCCAAATACACCACACCCACTGGTTCCCCTTTATCCACCCTGCTTGTTACATCCTCAAAGAATTCCAGCAAATTTGTCAAACATGATTTCCCTTTCATAAAACCATGCTGACTCTGCTTGATTGAACTATGCTTTTCCAAATGTCCTGCTACTGCTTCCTTAATAATGGACTCCAGCATTTTCCCAACCACAGATGTTAGGCTAACTGGTCTATAGTTTCCGGCTTTCTATCTGCCTCCTTTTTTAAATAGGGGCGTTGCATTTGCTGTGTGTGCTTTGGAGAGGGTGTTAAAAGGAGCGGCGACATCCAGAATACCAGATTTTCCCTCAATTCAACAACAACAACTTGTATTTATATAGCGCCTTTAACGTAGTGAAACGTCCCAAGGCACTTCCCAGGAGTATTATGAGATATAAAATTTGACACCGAGTTACATAAGAAGAAATTAGTGTAGGTGACCAAAGAGGTATGTTTTACGGAGCATCTTGAACAAGGAAAAAGAGGCAGAGAGGCAGCGAGGTTTAAAGAGGGAGTTCCAGAGCTTGGGGTCTCGGCAACAGAAGGCACGGCCACCAATGGTTGAGCAATTATAATCAGGGATGCTCAGGAGGGCAGAATTGGAGGAGCACAGACATCTCGGGAGGTTGTGGGGCTGGAGGAGATTACAGAGATAGGGAGGGGCGAGGCCATGGAGGGATTTGAAAACAAGGATAAGAACCTTAAAACTCGAGGCATTGCTTAACCGGAATCTCATGTTGGTCTCTACCCTCCCCCTCCCCCCCCCGCCCCCCGAGCTGCTCCCGCCTCCCTCCGTCCCCTCCCTCACTCCCGCCCTCCTCACACTCCATCCCTCACCCTCCCTCCCCACCTTCCTGCACCCCTATCACACATGATCCTCCTCCCCCCTCTCATCCCCTCCACCTCTCCCGAGCAGGAGTAGGCCATTCGGCCCCTCGAGTCTGCTCTGCGCTTCAGTGAGATCATGGCTGACGAACTGCCTCAACTCCACTTTCCTGCACTGTCCCCATATCCCTTGATTCCCTTAATATTCAATCTCCGTCTTGAATATACTCAAAGACTGAGCATCCACAGCCCTCTGGGGTAGAGAATTACAGAGATTCACCACCCTCTGAGTGAAGAGGTTTCTCCTCATCTCAGTCATAAATGGCTGACCCCTTATTCTGAGACTGTGACACCTGGTTCTAGACTCACCAGCCAGAGGAAACATCCTCCCTGCATCTACCCTGTAAAGCCCTGTCAGAATTATGTATGTTTCAATGAGATCCCCTCTCATTCTTCTAAATTCTAGAGAGTATAGGTCTTGGAACTTGTGGAACCAAGGCGGGTAGATGGAGTTCAGATGCAGATGAGCCGTGATCTGATTGAATGGGGGAACAGGCTCGAGGTGCTGAATGGCCTCCTCCTGTTCATTGTGTCCAGCAGTAGCTGTGTACCTCTCCGCAACCTCATCTTGACTTTTATCAGTCGCATGAGAGCCTTGATTCCATCACCAGGAGGCTGTTGTTTCCAGATCAATGTCCAGCTGATCGATGCCATGAGTCAGACTCAGTGAGTGCTGTCAGTGGGTGGAAAGGCTGCTCTAACTGCAGCCTTGTTCGAATGCATTTGGGGAGGGACAACAAGGCAAGGGAATACACACTAAAGGGGAGGGTACTGAGAGGGGTGGAGGAACGGAGGGACCTTGGAGGGCATGTCCACAGATCCCTGAAGGTAGCAGGCCAGGTCGATAAGGTGCTTAAAAAGGCACTCAGAATACTTGCCTTTATTAGCCGAGGCATAGAATACAAGAGCAGGGAGGTTATGCTTGAACTGTATAAAACTCTCGTTAGGCCACAGCTAGAGTACTGCATACAGTTCTGGTCACCACATTACAGGAAAGATGTGATTGCACTAGAGAGGGTACAGAGGAGATTCACGAGGATGTTGCCAGGACTGGAGAATTTTAGCTATGAACAAAGATTGGATCTGCTGGGGGTGTTTTCCTTGGAACAGAGGAGGCTGAGGGGAGACCTTATTGAGGTGCATAAAATGATGAGGGGCCGAGATAGAGTGGATAGAATGGACCCATTTCCCTTAGCAGAGGGGTCAACAACCAGGGGGCATAGATTTAAAGTAATTGGTGGAAGATTTAGGAGGGAGATGAGGAAACAATTCTTCACCCAGAGAGTGGTGGGGGTCTGGAACTCACTTCCTGAAAGGGTGGTAGAGACAGAAACCCTCACCACATTTAAAAAGTACTTGGATGTGCCCTTAAAGTGCCATAACCCACAGGGCTACGGACCCAGAGCTGGAAAGTGGGATTAGGCTGGGTAGCTCTTTGTTGGCCGGCGCGGACATGATGGGCCAAAATGCCCTCCTTCCGTGCTGCAATTTTCTATGATTCTATGATCGTGCTGGTGGTGTTGACCACTTTAAAAGACGCAGCATACATTTTATTGAAGCTATTTCCGCCCACAGTTTCCCCGCTGCCAATAATTGGATCAATCGATGTTGCAGCGCCCCCTTGTGGTACATCTATATGGGCTCCACCCAAACCCCTGCTTTCAACCCTTGAACCCAAATTGCCTACGCTAGCTGGAGCCCCACTCCTTAATCACAGCATCTCCCAGCACAGAGAGAGGTCATTCGGCCCATCAAACCAGTGCTGGCTCTTTGAAAGAGCTATGGACTACTATGGCCTGGACTATAGAGACACGAGTTCAAATCCCACCACGGCAGCTGGCAATTTAAATTCAGTTAATTAAATAAATCTGGAATAAAAAGCTAGTGTCGGTAATGGTGACCAGAAAACTGCCGGATTGTCGTAAAAACCCATCTACCTGGCCTGCTACCTTCAGGGATCTGTGGACATGCAAACCAAGGTCCCTTTGTTCCTCTACACCTCTCAGTGTCCCACCATTTAATGTGTATTCCCTTGCCTTGTTAGACCTCCCCAAATGCATTACCTCACACATCTCTGGATTAAACTCAATATGCCACTGTTCTGCCCACCTGACCATTTCATTGATATCTTCCTGCAGTCTGCAGCTTTCTTCTTCATTATCAGCCACTCGGCCGATTTTAGTGTCATCTGCAAACTTCTACATCATACCCCGACATTTAAGTCTAAATTAGTGAAAAATACCACAAAACGCAAGGGACCTTGTACTGAGCCCTGCAGAACCCCACTAGAAACAGCCTTCCAGTCACAAAAACACCCATCAACCATTACCCTTTGCTTCCTGCCTCTGAGCTAATTTTGGATCCAACTTACAACTTTGCCCTGGATCGCATGGGCTTTTACTTTCATGACCAGTCTACCATTTGGGACTTTTTCAAAAGTCTTGATAAAATCCATGTACACTACATCATACACACTGCCCTCTTCGACCTTCCTTATTACTGCCTCGATGAATTAAATTAAGTTAGTCAGAGACGATCTTCCCTTAACAAATCCATGCTGACTCCTTGATTAATCCGAGTCTTTCTAAATGAAGATTTAACCTGTCTCTCAGAATTTCTTCCAATAATTTCCCACCATGAAGTTAGGCTGACTGCTCGATAATTACTCGGTCTATCCCTTTCTCCATTTTTAAACAAAGGTACCACATTAGCAGTCCTCCTGCACCACACCTGTCGCCAAAGAGGTTTGGAAAGTTTTGGTCAGAGCCTCTGCTATTTCCTCTTTTGATCCTCTTAACAGCTTGGGATACATTTAATTCGGACTGGGGGATTTATCCAACTTCAAAGCTGCTGAGCCCCTTAATACTTCCTCTCTCACTATGTTTATTTCATCTAATATTTCACACACCTCCTCCCTGATTGCAATGTCTGCATCACACCTCTCTTTTGTGAAAACAGACGCAAAGTATTCATTAAGAACC
The DNA here is from genome assembly GCF_044704955.1 of Pristiophorus japonicus. NCBI lineage: Eukaryota > Metazoa > Chordata > Chondrichthyes > Pristiophoridae > Pristiophorus > Pristiophorus japonicus. The sequence continues at coordinate 589,078 of NW_027251843.1, forward strand.
ATACCCACGTCTTACGCCTCCACACACAGATTACCTTTATGGTCTCTAATAGGCCCAACTCTTTCTTTAATTATCCTCTTGCTCTTAATGCATTTATAAAACATCTTTGGGTTTTCCTTGATTTTACTTGCCAAAACGTTTTCATGCTCTCTCTTTGCTTTCCTAATTTCCTTTTTAATTGCACCCCTGCACTTTCTATACTCCTCTAAAGTTCCTGCAGTATTGAGCCCTCGGTATCTGTCATAAGCCTCCCTTTTTTATTTTATCCTTCACTGTATTTCACTTGACATCCAGGGGCCTCTAGATTTGTTAGTCCCACCCTTTTTCTTTAAGGGAACAGACTTACTCTGAAACCACAGGATTTCCTCCTTGAATGCCTCCCACTGCTCTGACACTGATATACCTTCAAGTAGCCGTTTCCAGTCCACTTTGGCCAAATCTTATCTCAGCTCAGCAAAATTGCTTTTCCCCAATTGAAAACCTTTATTCCTGGTCTATCTTTGTCCTTTTCCATAACTACACTAAATCTAACTGAATTATGATCACTGGCACCAAAATGCTCTCCCACTGATAACCCTTCCACCTGCGCCTCTACATTCCCCAAAACCAAGTCCAGAACCGTCCTCTCCCTTGTTGGGCTTGTTACATACTGGCTAAAAGAATTCTCCTGAATGAATTTTAGGAATTCCGTGCCGTCTATACTTTTCACACTAATTTTATCCCAGTTAATATTAGGGTAGTTGAAATCCCCTACTATTACTGCCCTATAGTTTTTGCACTTATCAGAAATGTGCCAACATATTTGCTCTTCTCTCTCCCTCTGACTGTTTGGGGGTCTATAGTACACTCCCAGCAGTGTGATTACCCCTTTTTCATTCTTCAATTTGACCTATATGGCCTCATTTGATGATCCTTCCGACATATCATCCCTCCTCACAGCTGTAATTGTTTCTTTCAATTGATTCAGAACTGCGACCCTCTCCTTTTTTATCCCCCTCTCTATCCCGTCTGAAAACCCTGTAACCAGGAATGTTGAGCTGCCATACCTGCCCTTCTTTCAGCCATGTCTCAGTAATAGCTAAAATATCGGACTCCCAAGTGTCTATCTGTGCTCTCAGCTCATCTGCTTTATTCCCTATACTCCATGCATTGAAGTATATACCATTTAGCACTGCCAAACTGCCTTGTTGTCTATTTCTAGGCTTTGTTTCCTCCGTATTCTAAATTCACTTTCTACTTTTCTGCTTTCCAATTCCAGCTTTGCTTCTCTCCCCACTGAATCCATTCTCCGGTTCCCATCCCCCTACCAAGCTAGTTTAAACCCTCCCCAACAGCACCAGCAAACCCCCCCACGAGGATATTGGTCCCGGCTCTGTTGAGGTGTAACCTGTCCGGCTTGTACAGGTCCCACCTCCCTCAGAAACGGTCCCAATGCCTCAGGAAACTAAAGCTCTCCCTCCTGCACCATCTCTCCAGCCACACATTCATCTGCTCTATCCTCCTATTTCTGTACTCACTAGCACGTGGCACCGGGAGTAATCTGGAGATTACTACCTTTGAGGTCTTACTGTTTAATCTCTCTCCTAGCTCCCTAAACTCTGCTTGTAGGACCTCATCCCTCTTTCTACCTATGTTATTTGTATCGATATGGACCACAACCTCTGGCTGTTCACCCTCCCCCCTCAGAATGTACTGCAGCCACTCAGTGACATCCTTGACCCTGGCACCAGGCAGGCAACATACCATCCTGGGGTCACGTCTGCGGCCGCAGAAATGCCTGTCTGTTCCCCTAACTATCGAATCCCCTACCACTATTGCTCTTCCACTCTTCTTCCTCCCCCCTGTGCAGCTGAGCCACCCGTGGTGCCGTGGACTTGGCTCTGGCTGCACTTCCTAGAGGAACCATCGCCCCCACCAGTACTCACAACACAATACTGGTTGGAGAGCGAGATGGACTCAGGGGACTCCTGCACTACCTGCCTGGACCTCCTCTTCTGTCTGGTGGTCACACATTCCCTCTCGGCCTGCACACTCTTAAGCTGCGGGGTGGCCACCTCTAGAAACGTGCTATCCACGAAGTTCTCAGCCTCGTGGATGCACCGCAGTGACTCCAGCCCCCGCTCAATCTCCGAAACGCGGAGCTCGAGTTGCTGTAGCTGGTGACACTTCCTGCACATGTGGTCATCCAGGCCACGAGAAGTGTCCAGGACTTCCCACATGGCACAGGATGTGCTCTCCACGGGACAGAACTGCCCTGCCATGTCTCTATTTAATAGACTGAGAACTAACTTAGCAGAAATAAGTTAAAATTTAAAAAAAGCAAATAATGGTCTGGCCTACATCATTCAGGCCATAATTTCTGGATTTGTTCACCCCACTGAGGGCGAACACCATCGATTGCCATTAATGGGCCTTAAGTTTTCAACTCAGTCAGCTGTGGCTCAATGGGCAGCGCACTCGCCTCTGAGTCCGAAGGTTGTGGGTCACACTCCAGATACTAAGCTCAGAAATCTAGACTGACAGTCCCAGTGCAGTACTGAGGGCGTGCAGCACTGTCGGAGGGGCTGTCTTTCAGGCAAGAGGCTTTTCTGCTCTCTCAGGCAGACGTTAATGATCCCATGCCACTATTTTGAAGGAGAGCAGGGGCATTCTCCCCGGTGTCCCGGCCAATATTTATTCCTCAATCAACATGACAAAAGAACAGATTATCACATCGTTGTCTGTGTCCGCGCCCCGGGAGTCGTGTCCGCGCCCCGTGAGCCGTGTCCACACCCCGGGAGTTGTGTCCACGCCCCGTGAGCCGTGTCCACGCCCCATGAGTCGAGTCCACGCGAGGCCTGTGGGTCACGAAACGGGCCGCACTTCGCTCTTGTTATTGCCGACTTCCCGGTCAGGGCTTTCTGTGCCGATGTGGTGGGGTTGGTGCCGCGATGGTGCAGCCCGACACTCGTCGCCTGCAGTGCTAACGGGGTGTGACAGTGTTTTCCCCGGAGGCGGGGGGGGGCGGTGCTACCAGCTCCCGCGGGATTGCGCGGAATTTAGCAGAGACGCGACATGTCCGCACCCCGTGAGCCATGTCCGTTCCCCGTGAGCCGTGTCCGTTCCCCGTGAGCCGTGTCCGTTCCCCGTGAGCCGTGTCCGCACACCGTGAGCCGTGTCCGTTCCCCGTGAGCCGTGTCCGCTCCAGGTGAGCCGTGTCCGCTCCCCGTGAGCCGTGTCCGCACCCCGTGAGCCGTGTCCGTTCCCCGTGAGCCGTGTCCGTTCCCCGTGAGCCGTGCCCGTTCCCCGTGAGCCGTGTCCGCTCCCCGTGAGCCGTGTCCGCACCCCGTGAGCCGTGTCCGCACCCCGTGAGCCATGTCCGTTCTCCGTGAGCCGTTTCGCTTCCGGGGCGGGAATGGGCGTGGGAAAAGTTACCGCCCTAACTGGGGCGATACGCAATTTGGGCCCATTATCTGGTCATAAACACATGTGGGAGCTTGCTGTGCACAAACTGTCTGTCGTGTCTCCTCCATTACCGCAGTGACTACACTTCAAAATTAATTCATTGGCTGCAAAGCGCTTTGGGACGTCCTGAGGTGGTGAAAGGCGCTATATTAATGCAAGTCTTTCTTTCCAATTCAGCTCTACATCTTTGAAACCCAAACCCGCGGACGGTGACGGACAGGTAAAGACCCTGTGGTCCATCCAGCCCGTCCCACACAATTGTGATACCTTGTGTATCACAGTATAGACTCTTCACCCCACCCAAAACTACCTGATCTCCTGGGAGAGGCAAAAAACCAGGGAAAAAACCCATTGGGGGAAATAAATCTGGGAAACTCCTCTCCGACGCCCACCCACCCCCGGGCGATGGAAACTAGTCCAGGAGGTCACTGTGGCCCTGAATTCCCTGCAGTAACTACCTTCTGTAAGTGGTGATCTCCGCACCGGCCACAAACAGGTCCTGCTCTCGCTTATGTACAGCTCATGGATTTAAAATTACAAGCTTTCCCCACAGTGTCAAGTGCTGCAAATACTGTGTTACATTATCAGGGTTATATTCTCACTGTCTGTCATTGTCACAACACTCGCTATATAAATGCAAGTTGTTGTTGTGTTTAGGGGCCGCTGTATCTGGCTCAAGCTTCTTATCCATCCCCTCCTTCCCTTCCCCCTCCATTGGGGGCTGTGCCTTCAGCTGCCTGGGCCCTAACTCCCTGCTCCCTAAACCTCTCTGCCACACTACCCCTCTCGTCTTTTAAGACCTCCCTTCAAACCCAATCTGTGACTGAGGGTTTTGATCACCCTCCCAGCCCCTCCCCCTTTGGCTCAGCACCACTTTGACCAGATTACACCTCTGTCAGCTGCCTCGGGATGTTGTTCTAATGTTCCAGTTGCTATAGCAATGCAGTTTGTTGCTGCTGTACCTGGCGGCTGAGCGTCTCTGTGTGGATATACCCCGTGCACTGAGCTCCGCGGTGAGGCCTCCCACAGTGGAATGGCCTGCTGATGCTCACTGCAGTGCGGAGTGGCTGCTGACCCACCAATCGGTCTGAGACACCGCCTCACGAGCGGACGAGGAGATACACGCTGAGATCCACCATCAAATGACACGTGGGGAACTGGAAATGATTCTGCAAACCTGACTGGAGGTTTGGTACAAACGGGTTTTACAAACCAATCAATTGAGTGACACAGAAATTGTCCAAAAATTTGGTCTTTTCAGAACCAACATCGCCCCCTTTTGGTATGAAAACAGCACTGCCAATTTCCCTCACAATTTGACTGAGCTGCAATTTTCAATGTCTCCTTACATGGCTCGCTGTCAATCTTTATTCTATAACGCTCCTGTGAAGCGCTCGGGGAGTTTTACTGTGTTAAAGGTGCTGTATAAAAGTTGCTGTTGTTGTTTGTTCTGAATTAGCTGTTCCAACTGAGGTCGGGATATGACTCACAGCTCAGACTGTGCGGCATCCAGTGATGCAATGTTGTATCGTGGGTTCAAGCCCCACTCCAGGAACCTGAGTGTAAAATAAAGACATACACTGCTGTGCAGTCCTGTCGGAGTGCTGCACTGTCGGAGGATCAGTACTGAGGGAGTGCTGCACTGTCAGAGGGGCAGTACTGAGGGCGTGCTGCACTGTCACAAGGGAAGTCCTGAGGGACCGCTGCACTGTGGGAGGGGCATTACTGAGGGAGTGCTGCACTGTCAGAAGGGCAGTCCTGAGGGAGTGCTGCATTGTCGGAGGAGCAGTACTGAGGGAGTGCCACACTGTCAGAGGGGCAGTTTTGAGGGAGCGCTGCACTGTTGGAGGGGCAGTGCTGAGGGCGTGCTGCACTGTCACAGGGGCAGTCCTGAGGGAGTGCTGCACTGTCGGAGGAGCAGTACTGAGGGAGTGCTGCACTGTCAGAAGGGCAGTCCCGAGGGAGTGCTGCACTGTGAGAGGGGCAGTACTGAGGGAGGGCTGCACTGTCGGAGGGGCAGTACTGAGGGAGTGCTGCACTGTCGGAGGGACAGCACTGAAGGAGTGCCGCACTGTCGGAGGGGCAGTACTGAGGGAGTGCTGCACTGTCGGTGGGGTAGTCCTGAGGGATTGCTTCACTGTCGGAGGGGCAGTACTGAGGGAGTGCTGCACTGTCGGTGGGGTAGTCCTGAGGGAGTGCTGCACTGTTGGTGGGGCAGTACTGAGGGAGTGCCGCACTGTCGGAGGAGCAGTAATGAGGGAATGCCGCACTGTCGATGGGGCTGCACTGAGGGCTGGCTTAACTCCTGGAAGACAATGGCAAAGCCATTTCCTGCCTTGCATCAGTTTGGGTTGGGACTGAGTCGTGACTGTGCTTTAATAATGTCAAGGCACAGTGTCTCTGAGTTACCTCTCGAGGTATTGTTCCCAGGAATCACTTTAGATGGTGATGACATCAATGGGCCTGGGTTCCCTGCCACCCAGCCTGTCAGTGTGAAATGTCCGGTTGTATATGAATGCAGCTTAGTCAGGTTTGCCCGGCTTGAACTCCTGCCAGTCAATCCTATTCTCTAATGGTATGTTCCTCACCTCTCTCTCTCCTCTCCCCCACCCCCCCCGGGACAAAAATTGTATGTTCCTCAACTCTCCCGCTCTTCTCCCCCCCGCCCCCCCCACCCGGGACAACACCTGCATGTTCCTCACCTCTCCCCCTCCTCTTACCTCCCACACCAGGACAATAATGGTATGTTCCTCAGCTCTCACACCCCCGGCAGGACAGCCACCTTGTCGGACTTGCCCAGGTCCATCATCTGGTCCCATCCCCCCCTTTTCACCGTGTCCTTACCGACTGTTTTATTATTGGTCGGAGCCAGTGGGTCCTTTACTGCCCCCACACAGTCCATGCCCATCTCTGCTTCTCCATGTTTCACACCCAGCTGAGAAATCTCTCTGGTTGGATTTGCCATGGGGAGCAGTACCATTGATCAGAGAAACATTAACACAGGGGTTGAGATGAATGAGCAGGGCACAGAATAACAGCGGGAATAATGTAGTCACCGCCTCTGCCAACTCTGGCTTAGTTTTCAGATGACAGCCAGGGATCGAAGGGTTAAATAGATTGAAGCTCTCTCCTCGTTGCTCTCTCAGGCACAAATACACAGTCTGTACCACTTTGCTGTGATTGGTCCACCCCTGCGGTTTCTGTGTTGCCATGGTTTCCATTGTGAGGCCAGGGGACATGAGCCCTCAGTGGTGATGTGTCCCGCGGGGGTCATGATCCCATATAAGTCCTGCCCGCTGTGTGTGTCAGTTTAAGGTGGGTGTTGGGGGTGAAGGCCCAGACCTGAGATACAGACCATACGGACAAGGCAACATTCACATCCCTGGGCAGCCATGCTGGATTGAGCAGCTGGCACTTCCTAATAGACAGCCCTCCGCACCACAGACTTGTGGCAAAAGGTGTAGAAATGGGAGTGTCCCACAGACATTTCCAGCAGCATTGCCCCAAATTGGGATTTTCATGTGTCGAGGATTGAAACTGTTTAATGACGTCATGAGGAAGTGGTTGTGACATCAGAGCATTTTGTTGTGACATCAGAGCGGTCCATTGTGACATGTGTTCCAGTCTTCGCCCCTTTAAAATGGCCATCTATTGCCGACCAGCCCAGGTTTCTCCCCCACATATACTCCCTGCTTTCCTCCTTCAGTCTCGACACTCAGTGACTCTTCATCCTCACTGATCTCAATCTCCATCTCACCTCCCCTTATCCTGTCTCCTCTGATTTCACTGCACCTCCTGTTGCCCCTGAAACACTCCCACCCATCACCATGGGCCACCCTCTATACTTTGCCTTCTCTCCTGGCCGCACTACTTCCATGCTCTCAATCACTGACAAGGCCGTCATCATTGGCCAATTCATTGTATGACCCCTCACCCCCAACCTTCCAACCCCAGTTTTGCCTGCGCCCACCGCTTAGGAAAAACTCTCTCAAACAGGAACATAGGAACATGAGGATCAGAAGAGGGCCATTCAGCCCCTCGGGTATTCTCTAACATTCAATTAGATCATGGCTGATCTGAACCTCAACTCCATTTACCCACGTTTACTCCCTATGTCATCATACCCTTACCCAACAAAAATCTATCTCTCTCCGCCTTGAAATCTCCATATTGTCCTAAAATCCATTGCCTTTTGTGGAAGACAATTCCAGCTTTCTACGAACACATGTGTAAACAAATTAATGCTACTTTGATTGTTGAATGGCTTGGCAGCGATTCAGATACAGGACGATGGGCTGGAAATTGTCCTCTGAACTGTTTGGGGCGGATAATTCGAGCAAAATGTAGGATTTACGCCAGAATAGATGGAGTGGTGAATAGATCGAAATTCATCCATTTTGTTGTAAAAAATGAATGGGGCGGGAGAGGGGCGGTGTTGGGGGTGGGACAGGGGCAGTGTTGGGGATGGGAGAGGGGCGGTGTTGGGGATGGGAGACGGGCAGTGTTGGGGATGGGAGAGGGGCAGTGTTGGGAGTGGGAGAGGGGCGGTGTTGGGGATGGGAGAGGGGGGTGTTGGGGATGGGAGAGGGGCAGTGTTGGGGGTGGGAGATGGGCGGTGTTGGGGGTGGGAGAGGGGCGGTGTTGGGGATGGGAGAGGGGGGTGTTGGGGATGGGAGAGGGGCGGTGTTGGGGGCAGGAGAGGGGCAGTGTTGGGGGATGGGAGAGGGGCGGTGTTGGGGGCAGGAGAGGGGGGGTGTTGGGGGAGGGAGAGGGGCAGTGTTGGGGGTGGGAGAGGGGAGCTGTTGGGGGCGGGAGAGGGGCAGTGTTGGGGATGGGAGAGGGGCAGTGTTGGGGATGGGAGAGGGGCGGTGTTGGGGTTGGGAGAGGGGGGTGTTGGGGATGGGAGAGGGGCGGTGTTGGGGGCAGGAGAGGGGCAGCGTTGGGGGCAGGAGAGGGGGGGTGTTGGGGGAGGGAGAGGGGGGGTGTTGGGGGAGGGAGAGGGGCGGTGTTGTGGGTGGGAGAGGGGCGGTGTTGGGGGCCGACAGCACGGTGCAGGAGGTGGGGCTGTGTATATTGAGGTTTTTGTACGGCTGTGTATCACAGTGTCGAGGGAAGCTTTGATGTTGCTGACAGTAATAGTTTGCGACATCCTCGCTCTGCACTTTGCTGATGCTCAGGGTGAACGTGTTGGAATGGTAACTGCCGGTGAAGCGATTGGGGGTTCCAGTGAAACGAGATGTTGCTGCATCGATCAGCAGAGTGGGTTTCTGCCCGGCTTTCTGCTGGTACCAAGCAACATACTTGCTAACAGATGCACTGGCGGTACAGGTGATGGTTGCAGTCTGTCCCTCACTCACTGACAGCACCGGGGGAGACTGGGTCATGATGATGTCCCCACTGATACCTGAGGGGGAAATGGGGAAAGAAAGTGAAGTAAGCACTGTCACAGAAAGATGCTGTAAAATGAGAGATTGCTCGAGGCACTGAGCTCTCCTCCAGTGTCAGCATTTGCCCTTCAATCACTGGTCAGTCGAGTTGGACAGAAATCGACAGCAGGGAGATATTAAACGTGGAAGGAGAGAGATTCGTACCTGCAATGCAGAATGCCAGAGGCCAGATCAGTTGGATGGGTGAAATCATGGTGTCTGCTCCTGTCCCTGTGCCTGCTTACTGATAAACTGCCCTTCACTGGGCTCTGCTTTATAAACCTGCAGCCTGTGAGAGTCTCACTGCCCATCCCTCAGTATGTAAATGTCTTCACCCAGAGAAAGCCACATCAGCACATTTCACTTCCTCTTCTTCTATTCCTCTGTCTCCCCCCCTCTCCATACCTCTCCCTCCCTCTTCACCTCGCTTTCCCTCTTGACCAGTTCCTCTCCCTCCATCTCCCTCTCTCTGTCTGTCTCAGACTTCATCACCCCCTGTCGCACAGCTTCCCTCTACTCCTCTCTATCTCTGATTCACAGCCTCTCTCTCCCTGTTTCTCTCACTCTCTCACTCTGTCTCTCTCCCTCCCTCCCTCCCTCTCGCTCTCCCTTCCCCACAGACTCCCAGCTGCAGCACACTGAAATGCAGAGTAAACCTCCCTGTGCCCTACCCCACCAATGGATGTTAACCCTTGACCCCAGAGCATGCCTTCTCCTGGAGTAAGGCCCATTCCCCACAGTGGCCATCCCTTGGCCTCTCTCAGTACACTGGCTGTTTATTGCCCAATTAAGGGCCGTTCTGTGCTGTGGGCCTATTCTCAGTGGGGACCGGTTTGGACAGAAAGCTCATTTCATGAAGGCCCAGCAGAGGGAGGAGATCCTCACCCCATCAGTGTGAGCTGGAGCGACAGGACAGGGTCTGACCCACTGCCCCATCCTGTCTGATCAGAACATCTTCGAATCCCCTCCCCTCTCCTTCCCCTTCCATGGCCCCGCTCCGGGTCAGGGTGTTTTTACTGGGATCAGGTGCCGACGATCCCACATTTACAACAGGAAGGGTCCACACTCCATGACTACCATGGACTCCATGTCCCACTGGTCCTCCAATAGAGACCATGAAACATGGCTCCATTCTATTGGTCCTCCAATAGGGACCAGGAAATATGGCTCCTTCCTATTGGTCCCCCAATTGGACCCAGGAAACATGGTTCCTTCCTATTGGTCCCCTAATAAGAACCAGGAAACATGGCTCTTTCCTATTGGTACCTGAAGTGGGACATTGCGTCCTTTAGGAATTAAGGTTTGCAACCTGCAAACTAGCTGCAATGGCTGAGAGGACATGTACACATAAACCGCAGACAGGCTGAAGCTAGAAAGAATCCTCGAAATTAATGTTGGAAGCGCAAGCACGGGATGTGATTGGTAAACGGCTCATCTAAGGAGCAGTAACGGCTTCAAATGTACAAACAACAAACTTCAGGCAAACTTTGAATGTTTGGTGAGCTAGGCATAAAAAGAGGTAACCAATCAGCCACTGTGCATGCGGGCTTTGAATGAATCAAATGGTGCCACAGAATAGTGATGTTGAGCATGTACCTCTCATTGTATTAAAAGCTGTTGAAACTTATGTATCGTTGGACAGTGACCTGGTTAGACCCAGAGCAGGTCACCTCCCCATCAGTGCAAAATAAATACTACTTGAATCTTCGAACACAGACCTGGTGTCGAGTGGTTATTTTAAATACTCCACTTCAATTGGCATAATCGGCAGGATCTCAAGCAGACAGCGGACACCGGCGGATAGAGGCCATGTCAAAGGTGTGATTACAATTTAATTACCACGCGCAGTTAGGACAAGGGCAGAAATCTGTCTGTTGTCAGCTGCCTGAGAGATCTGAATCTGCAGGTCTGGCCAAGACTTTAAGTAGTCAGTGGAAGATCCCAGGTAAAGCGATCGGTTATATAAAAGTGTGTCTGATTAATGTTGCGATTGATAGTTGGTAAATGCTGCAAGTATCGGTCTCAATTGTGAGGAGTAAGTAAGGGACGTACT